>NC_138168.1:92226748-92826748 GCF_964165515.1 Mesoplodon bidens
CACTGCACCCAGAGACTGTCTGCAGACACAAGAGTTTGGCAGAAATCACCTGAAGCATCCTGTGGGAATCAATTGACTTACAATACAGAGTGGTGTACAGTCATCATTATTTCTAAGTTATGTATTTCACATCCTTTCTATCAGAAAGATTTATTTAGACACACACATACATGCATATGCACAGACACACACACATGCATATGCAGACACACACACATGCATATGCACAGACACACACACACATGCATATGCACAGACACACACACACGTATATTTTCCTGGAGAACCAGTTGTTAAACATTAGCCAGCACCTCCTGGCCCCATCCCCCAGCCCTCCCTCCCTCCCCACCTCCCACATACTCTTTCCTCTTCTAAAAATAAGTTTCCTGGTATCAGAGCAGGGAGAAATCCTAGCCGAGTTTCGAGGATCTTGGGTGAAGGAGTCATTGTCTTGCTTTGGCAATCTTCCAGAGACAGAAACTTCCCTATTTAACTTTTTTCAAAATGTGCCTGGGCCTGAGAGGTTCCCTGGCTGCTAGCTGCAATGCTTTATTAAAATTTCAGAAAAGAGCGTTATTTCTGCAATTTATCAAAGTATGGATTTATAGGAAGTGGCTCTAAAGCAGTAACTGGTTGTGTTTCTGAAGCAGATTCCATGACATTTATATCCAAGCAATGCTGGCTTTTGAAGTAGTTACCTTGGCAAGCCCCTCACTTACAGCAGTCTTGTTTCCAGAGCTTAAAACATGTTTGGAATCTCCACACACACACTGTTTGGACTTGACTTCAGGACAGTGTGTGAACCACCGAGGTAACCCAGTCTTATTTCTGCATTTTCACCAGGAAGTATACTATCCAGCATTATCATTCACTTTACCCCAAAATTCCAAACAACTTCTGCCTCATTGTAGAAGGAAAAATCCAATTTCAGAATTAAAAATTTGACACCGTGGAGCAAGATGGCATGAAATAGGAAGAGAGACATTTTCTATCTAAGACATATTGTGCTGGCCACATAGCCAAAAGAAAGTATTCTTTCTTTTCCAAAAGAATTCCCAGAGAGTTTTGAGCTACAAACAAACAAAGCGTGTGACATCCCAAGGCGACTGATGGGTTGGGAGGCGCTGCGGGGACCTCCGTGCTGGCATAAAGTCCTCACGTCCTTCTGCACCTGGAACACAGGGACCCCAGGGGCCTGGCTCACAGGCAGACGTCCACGTTTCCCCCAGAGCTGCCGCAGGAGCAGGGTCAGGGTCGGCACTTCCACCAGCTCCTGCCCCCTGCCCAGTTGTCCCCCTCTCTGAGGTGTGATAACCATGTAATTACTGCACCTCCTGCCTGCGAGGCTCCAGGCTCCAGCTCGGGTTTCAGAGAAAAGGGTCAGTTCTCTGCAGCTCGTTCTGCTCCAGGCCTTGTGTGGGGCTGGGGCACCAGGAACACGAAGGTGGGCAGATCCCTGGTGGGACCATGGGCGGGGAGGGTGACCGTGCCCAGGCCCTTCCACCTACTCCTGGGACCCTGGTGCCCCTGCAGTTAGGAGCTCTGGACTGTCATCTGACAGGTGTCAGCCGTGACCATGAGCCGTGGACACTCACTCTGCGCTCTGATCCAGGAGCAACCTGAAGTCTCCTGCTGGGCCCGGGCAGCACCTTGGCCGAGGAAACCAGAACAGAAGCCGATGTGCCAGCCACATGCAGACGCAGCATCCCTCCGTGGCCTGGAAATAGGCGCTGACGTCCCTCAAGCTCACCGGCTCTTGAACCAGCCCCCATCCCAGTGGTCATCTCTCCAGGGAGGGAGGGATGCACGTGGGCAGTGATGGAGTGTTGCTTCTGAGTGCATGCGTGCCGGAGCACACGTGTGTGCACATGCATGTGCGGGAGAGAGGGGGCTCTGTGTTGCTGCTGGGGGGTCTCACAGACATCCTCTGGGGCGGCCTGCACGATCCCACAGCAAAGGCCAGGAGAGCAGGCCGTGGTCTGGGAAGGAGAAGACGGGCAGTGCACCAGGCTGGTCAGGGCCTGTTGCAGATGCCAGTGAGGCTTGGGCCCACCTGCCCAAAGACAGGCTCAGGGCCGGGGGCAGACATGCCTGGGTGTCCCTGGTTGGGGTGTGGAAGGAATGGAAACCTCAGTGATCTAAACACAAGTGATGAAGCACAGGTGGGTCATGGCGGTCCTACCCTGGCATGTACTCCACCTGCCCATCTTACACCCGCCAGTTCTGGCCAAGCTCAGAGCAGGTGCGAAGCCAGACGCTGGGCTTCTCAGTTTGCCCGTGGATTCCTGACCCTGAGATGCAGGGGAGGAAGCCCTTTCCCCCGTGAATGTCAATTTTTCTTCAGACCGTTGGATCCCTTTCATGTGCTCCCTGGGATCGAGCATGATCAACACTGGTGGTGTTGGGGGCACATAGATGAATCCCTCAGACATTCAGGGAAAAGAGAAAGGTTTGCAGGGTGTAAACAACTTCAAATACACGAAAGCCGAGAAATTGTTCCCCCTCACTGTGAAGTTAATGGAAAGTCTGCACAACCTTGCCCAGAGGACAAAAAAGACTTCAAGGTGCCTCACTGGAAATACAACCAAATGAAATGCAGAGTTAGGATAAAGTTTTACAGAAATACACCATCTGTGTGAGCTGAAAACTCACAAAATGAATACAGTATTTTCAAATCGCTATCTGGTGCTCGGAGAGTCTAATGGGAATTAATGGCAACCTTTGAGGTTAGGATGAAAGAGAATCATGTTAGAAGCAGTTAAGAAAGTTGAAATTCACAGTATTCATATGGTACTGACTGTGTGTCGGGAACTTTGAAAATCCCAGGGTGTCAGAGGTAAACACAGTGCAATCAGTGCCCCAAGGAAGCGGCGGTCTGGTTAGACCAGGGCGATGATGTCGGAGGATGTCTCCTAAATCATTTAATGGGGATGTCGTCAGCGTGATGCCAGACGGGAGTTAGCTCCATGCCAGCCCCCCAGTTCAGCTCCAAGCCTGGACCTAGGAGTGGGAGAAGGGCTGGGTGGCCGTGCAGAATGTCCCAGGCTGTGTCACTTATATCGCAAGCACTTTGTGTGTGGTCCTGGTCACATGCAATTGCCTCATGTAAACCCGTATTTTCTCACAGGTTTCCTTCTCCTTCTGTGACTTATCATTTAAAACACCTGTTACATGAGTCAGCTCGGGCTGCCGTAACAAAAAGACTGGGCAGCTTAAACGACAGATATTTATTCTCACGGTCTGGAGGCTGGACGTCCAGGGTCAAAGTACCTGGTAAGGGCTCCCCTCCTGGCTTGGAGATGGCCGTCTTCTCCACGTGTACTCACATGACCTCTTCTTTGTGTGGAGAGAGAGAGAGACTCTCTGGTGTCTCCTCCTATGAGGACACTAACACTCTTGGATCAGGGACCCACTCGTATGACCTCATTTAACCCCCACTACTTCCTTAGAAACCCCATCTCCAAAGACAGCCACAGTGGGTGTTAGGGCTTCAACATATGAGTACAAATTTCGGAAGCATACAAATCTTAAGTCCCTAACACTTGTGCAAAATAAGTAGATGGAGTAAAGGACGTATTTTCCTTTTGCAGAGTGAGTCATTCCTTTAAAGTTCTGAGTTAAAGAACCCCTCCTAAGATGCTATACCAGGGGGACCCTCCCAACCGTTAACTTAGATGCCCACAGTATGGCTTCTCCTCACAAAATTGTCTTAACAACACTTATTTTAATCTGGGTATGTTATATTACAGTAAAAGTTATACTTGTACACTGTTTTACAGTTTTACAAAGGATAAGCTCATATATCTTGACAGGTTTAAAGCTTAAAGCAAGCTTATGTAGTTTGCTTCTCCGTTTTCTCCAGGGGAAGCTCAGATTGGAAGTGTGTCTCCAAGGAAGTTGGGCTCTCAGCACCAGGGCAGGTACCCGAGTCTAGGGTCTGAACCCCATGCTGTGCTGTTCTGTGGTTCCAGCACATTTGTCGGGAATAGTCACACGTCAGCAGAGGTGGAGGCTGCGATTCCATGTACTGATGTGACAAGTGTTGCTCAGAGGAAACGTTCCAAATAGGTGTTCGGTCTCCGGACATGAAGGACCTTGTGCTTTGGGAGACGCCTGTGTGGCTCTGATCTGATGGAAATGAGCGGGGATCCCACAGGGGTCCAGAAGGCGGCCAGGTGTCCCTTGGGTGGCCTGTGGTCCCAGGGACTGGTTGGACGTCTGGTGGTTTCACGATAAACAAAGAGGTCTTTCAAAAACGGTGCTTGTAGACCCAAACGTCTACCACATCCCCAAAGGCAGAGGCCACAGAGCCCTGAGACAGGGCAGGGCGGCTGAGACCGAGGTCTATTTGGCCACTTTCAGAGCCCACGCTGCCCTCTGCACGCGGCAAGCGACAACAGCCGTGGACGCCCGTCCACCTCAGACGGCCGACTGCTCGGCATCCCCACCGCTGCTGCTCTCGAGTGGGATCCGTCTTCCACTCGCGGACACCCCTCCGTCACGTGCATGAAGGGGCACATCTCCGAGAGACTGGGCACTTCCCGATGGCAGGAACCCTGTCCTCAGTTCTTCTTGTCTTCTCGTCTCTTCCTTGGACAGAGGGGCTCTGGACTGACTCTCCGACCCTGGACGCCCAGTAAAGGGCTTTCTTAGACAGGCCTGCTGACTGGGCGTGGGCCTTGGGCCCCCACTCTCTCGGCTCTTCCTCATGGGCCAGCAACCTGAGCCCCGGCTCCACACGCTGCTAGTTCCTGTGGATCCACCACACTGAAAGCACACGGCGGAAGGGAGCATCACCCCGTTCAATGACACCTCTGCTGATAAAAGCACAGGCAATGCAGGGCTCGAGGGTCCCTGTGAGAGTGGAGCTCGGGGCGGGACCAGGAGGCTCAGGTGTGATTCTGGATTCTTCTGGGGCCTGTTGACTGGCAATGGCCAAACTGGCTAATTTCTATGAGTCTAACCCGCTCATGGATCAGTTTCTCCAGGAGTTACATGAAGAAAGAAAGGACCCTAATCTTACTGATCAACTTCTTTTTTTCCAGGCGTGGAGTTCAACATTCCACCAAAAAGATTCCCCTTTCAAAGCCTTGAAGGAAGTGTCAGTGACTGTTCTTAGAGATGAAACACCATCCAGGAAAGTCCCATTCAAAGCCTTGAAGGAAGTGCCAGTGACTGTTCTTAGAGATGAAAAAACACCCAGGAAAGTCCCATCTGTTCTTTCCAAGAAAGACTGAAAATCCCTGGTTCAGTAGATGCATTTTTATTACCCGACACCATCACTGTGTGCCGGCCCATTTCCATTCTGTGCTGGTTCTTGGAGGGTTAGACCCAACACCGGCGGTGTCTGGCCTGTGGATGGAGCATGCTGTGCGCTTTCTTCTCAGCCGGAGGCTGGGTGGTCCTTGCCACTGTTTCTTCTGTCCTTTTACTTCCTTGTTAAGTTTTATGCAAAAGCAGGCTCTTCTCTCTGGAGATGGGACATAATAATAATAATAATAATAATAGCAAGTAGAAGCAAAGCACAGTCAGGGACTCAGAGCTCACCCCGGTGTGGAGCCAGGACTCAGGTCCAGGCAGGCTCATGTTCAAGTCCTGAGGGTCCAGCCTCCTCCTGTCCAGCTGGAGCCCAGCAAGAAGACCCTCCTGCAGGCTCGGCCTCACTCCGGGACTGTGCACCGTGGTTCACTTCTTCCAAGGTCTGGTGCCTCTCCTGGTGCAAAGGTTCAACTGCACGCAAATCCTGGCGATTAACCTTGCAGTGTGAGGGGCCCCAGACGCTCCGCCACACTGAGCTCTTAAAGGACGCATCACCGCCTGGTCGCTCGCACTCCATGGTGGTGGTGGTGGGGCACCGGCTCACTGCACACAGCCCAGGAGGGGCCCTCACGCTCACCCCTGTTCGATCCATGACAGCAGCTCCACGGAGCAGCTGTTGCCTGGACGTGCCCGACAGTGCCCTCCCTTCTGGGGCCGGGCCACCCGTTGTGTCTGCATCAGAACCTACGGCCCCTCCAGAGCCGGCAGGTGCGAGGCCGGCAGGGGGATCGTGCTCTTCAGAGCCGCCGAGGGTCTCTGGGAGCGGGTTCCCAGTGGGTCTGGACTGCAGGAGGCCAGGTAACGCCGCGAGATCCCTCCCAGGGCCGTGCCCTCATCCGCAGGGCTTGCTGATCACCAAGGAAGAGGGGTAGGCGACAAGCCAACCCTTCTCCACCCCTGGGTCTCCTCCCACCCTGTCTAGAGGAAGTGATTAGTGTTTCAGCCGGCACTGCGGCTGGGGGCTGGGCTCCCCCCTCCCCAGGGACCCTGCCTGCCCTCCAAGGAGCTTAAAGCCGGCGCCCCCGGCCGCCTCGGCCTTGTGTCTCGTTACCTCCCTTCCAGCGTCGGGAGAGGACAGCGGTCATTCACACCCCCGGACACACGAGCTGCTCTGAGCACCAAGCTGCAGAGAAGGGCACCTCTGGGATCCACGCCCGCCTCCCAAATAGGGGCGATGCGGCCACAGAACCGGCTGGGTGTTGCTGTTGCTACTCCGCTAGCCCCCTGCACTTCATCAGGCTCCGCAGGGCGCTGTCACAGGGTGCAGGGGAGGAGCCATGCCCCGAGGGAGGATGTGCACGGGAGGCCTCGCCGGGACCTCGTGAGCACGCGGGGCTGCAGGGTGCCAGCCGCCCACGGCCACGTCCTGCTGCCTGGTCCAGGCCGGTCAGTGGCCGCGGTCTGAGCCTTGCGGTTGGAGTCCGGCTCCCGTTGGCCTGGCCTCACACTAGGACGAGGGTTTGCGCATTCGGTCTTCCGCTCCCCCTCTGCGTCTGGGGGCCTTTCCCTCTCAGGATCCCTGTGAGAACCAAGTCAGGTTATGTGCACAGAAGGGCCTTGGAGGCGATAAGTTCTCCAAAGCATAGAAATATCAGGCTCTTGTCAGGGGAAACCCACCCTAAGGAATGAGCGGCCTGTCATCCCTCCTCAAGGTGGCCCTGCTTTCCCCGCACCCCCTTCTCTTCCTTCCAGCCTGGAGGGCCAGGCTGGGGAAGGGACGCGGGGCTCCGGTTTCAGCTCCGCCAGACCCCACGCACCTCCCGTGAGGCCCTGAGGCGTTCACAGGGTGAAGCGGCCAGTGGGCTTTGCGGCCGGAGGATATGAACCTCCCACTGGTGGGGTCATCACTGCTCCCCTGACTCTTCCACTGGTGTTCTCGAGCAAACGGAGCACGTGCGCCACAGGACAAAGCAGCAGTTGCACAGGCACCTCACATTCTAGAACGTTCTCTATTCCTAAACATGCTCACGCATCATGCTGGGTGAGCACCTGCTCGCAGTCTGACCCCGTCCAGTCCAGCCCTGCCCTTGCTGTCCGGCCACCAGGGACCCTGCGGCAGGACCCCACTCTCCACTCCTGGGCCACATGGGCATCAGAGCTGAGCCTTGGTGACGGGCTGGCATTTCGGTGGGAACTCCACCATCTCCCTCACAAAGCAGCACTTCCCTCCTCTGTTTGTCCCGAATGGAACTCTCCAGCGCCCCCCAGTCCTGCACGTGACCAGGGAGCACGTGCGTTCACGCCCCTGTTTCCATGGCACCGTGTCTGCGATGTTCCCGTGTAGATCAAGCTCGAAGACGAAGGAGACCCAGGGGCCACCGGTGCCCCCCGTTCTTGCCGCCCCTTCCACGGGCCTCCTTGGACTCACAGGGAGCCCGCGGGGGCTGAGTTCATGCTCAGAGACCTGACTGACTCGCAAACCCACATGCCCATGGAGGTAGCAGCTGCCTGTGGTGGTGTTTAGTGGAGGAGGCCTCCCCGGCTTCTGCTTGTTTATTCTGCGAACAATCGTTTACCTCCTCCATGGAGGGGATGGTTGTTTGCCAAAGACCAGTGCACTCTTGCCCTCCTTGCTGAAACACAGCATCCAGTAGCCCCAGGTGACATTTTCTTTCACTGCATTTTGGGCCGAGCTGTGTACGTGAACGAGATGGCGGCATGACACAACTTTTGGGGGAAATGGCTGTCCGTGAATCAGCCTCGTTCATCATTTTTGTCTGTACTTGGCTTTCCTTGCTGTTCAGAGAGCCAGCTTTCCCCAGAACAGTGTATTTCCATTACTGCTTCTTATGTGGCCTCTTACTACCCTGCGGAACTCTAAAGGCTGGAACGGGAGAAAAACATCCACACATATGAATTCCTTACTTTTCCAGTTTGCTTGCCTTTGTGTCAGCGTTTGCAGCCTGCACAGCACCTTGGGGGACGCAGGTTTGCAGGAGACAGAGTCCTGGCCTCGGAGAGACCCCCGGGCAGAGGGGCCAGCGGGAGCGCCGAGGGGACACGTGAGCAACTGCAGGTCACGGACACAAGGCCCTGGCGAGGGCCGGCCCCAGGAGTGCAGACGCTCAGCCTTCACACAGAAGCCAACCACGCATCGCGCTGAATTTCCAAACACAAGCCGACGACTGCCTGGCTGGCCTGGAGCCATGACAGGCTGGTGCAGACAGATGTCCCCTGCCGTCCCTGGGCCACAGCTCCCCCTCCCTGTCCCCGGGCTGGCGGAGATGGAAGGGTCGGAAGCTCCATCAGACAGGAAGCAGTTGATCTCCTGAGCACATTTTTCAAAAGTGGCACGTTTTCCAGAAACTGCCTTCAGAGGTAACGCGTTGGCATGGCAACTGTGAAGGTTAGGATGACAAGATGTTAGCAGAGGCAGAGGAGCGGGAGGCTGGTGAGCGGGGGTTGGGGTGGACGAGGTGGAGCGTCCCGCCTCCTGCGGCCCGTCTGGGTGGTGGCCCTGCGGGGCCCCTGGGGAAGGTCGGCTTCCTCCTCTCCTCCGGGCCGTGGCTGGGCTTGGACTCCCATGTTCAGAGGAAAGAGGGGGCAGAGGGCTGCAGAAGTGCTGTCGTGAGACTGGGGGCTCAGCCTCATCAGGCACAGGCCTGATGGGGACCCCGGACCCCTGCAAGGAGCCCAGGCCAGGCGGAGCTAATTGCCCTGAAGGCACATGAGCCGTTTGCAGCTGCCAGCCGGGGAGTCCAATACCTTCCCCATCGCGGGGTCCAGTGTGTGTCTGGTCCCCTCGACCTGGGACTTGTCACAACAGAGACTGGCCTGAGAGGGCTGCCTGCACTGGGGACCCTGGATTGGCTCATCTCAGCCTCGTCTCACACCAACCCACCAGCGAGCATGGCCCCTTCCCGTGGGCAGGGATGCGCGGGGCGTGCAGTGACCAGGGGCCCAAAAGGTGGAGGAGGCTGACCTCGGCGCCCTCCCTCCAGTCCTGGGGGTCCCTCGGGTTCCTGAACTGGCCGAACCCCAGCCCCAGCGATGCCAGACACACAGACACGCTCCCAGGGCTGTGACCACACACCTCTCATCCTGCGGCCCAGGAGGAACAGTGAGCACCGGCCCCTCCATCTGGCACGCACGGGCTCTTCTGAATCACACAGTTACCAGCCGGCCAGCGGGGGTCCTGGGAGAAGCCAGCCTTCCCTGTCTCTGGCCTGGCCCTCGCCCTGCGCTCCCTGCCCTGCACACCCCAAGCGAAGGCAGAAGGATACACGGAGCCCCCTTCCCCGCCCTGTGGCCTCGTGTGAAATCGAACAGCTCCCTGTGGCTTTTTCTGGGGCAATTGTGTCTCAGGCTTCCCCCAGACCTCGGCTGGGTAGGGCTGGTAAGGGGTCACAGCCATCGCCCCGCTGAAAACCCGGCTTCCCCCGGAGGCTCGGATCCCTGCTCCGGGGCCTCCATCCCTGAGGACTGTCGGCTCCACGTCCCCCTGGCAGAAACGTTGCTCCCATCAGCACAGGCGGCATGGAACCATGGCCTTTCCTCTCCACCCTGGACTCCTGCAGCAGGAAAGGGGACCTGAGCGCCGAAGAGGCCACGAAGGCTGCCCAGGAGGAATTTGGGGTGAACCATTCTCAATCAAAGGGAGACGGACAGACACTGCAGGCCCAAGAGGCATTCCAGACACAAGGCGCAGTCTGCAGGGCTGAACCCGAGCCCCTGACTTTCAGCATCCTCCTCCAGCACAAGTTCAGCCGGAACACTTCACGGGGTGAGTCCAGGTTCTCACCGCAGGGAGCAGAGACGGGTCTTATCCCAAGAAAGACTCCTTGGGGGACACCCCACCCCCTTGTCCTGGAGGCGCTCGTGCTCATGACTTCAGGCAGGTGGGAGCTCTGCACTGCTCTACTTGCCCAGACTAGTGAAATCTGAAGGACCTCCCTTTTCATCAGGACATTTTCTAAAAGCACACGAATCTTCCAAGTTTCCCAAGGAGGTCTGAAAGGACTGAAAACACAAGTTTAATACAATGAGAGCATTAGGCAGAGTTCCTACTAAACATCTAAGGAGCCCTAAGCGTGCATAGACATCCTTCATAGGCACTGCATATGACAAAAGGGGGTCTGTGATCTGGGTCCCAGTGACATCAACACGCTGAACGTTCACAGTCAGTGGCAAAGACCCAGGGCCATGTGGGTGGCATCACAGATGGACACAGGCTGATCAGAATGTAGGACACCAATTTGATCAACTCGAGTTAATTGCTGTTCTTTGGAATTAAATAAATGACAAAATTCAAGTTGCTGTTCAAACTGGTTTTGAAAAACCCTGACGTTGAGGCTTATGGCAATCGTGGGCCTGCTCAGAAGTCCCAGGTCATGTCAAAATAACCTCATATATATGGGCAAGCTGACCAGATCTTATTAAGCTTTCCATTTTAATTCAGTTATGCAGTATAATATAGAGTTTATCTGTTCTCTATTTACTGTGTAAATGTACACACTAGCCTATTCAAATTCAAGGCACTCCAATCTCCTTACTATCATCATCATCAGTACCACCATCATCAGCATCAACACCACCATCAACATCAGCATCAGCGTCATCACCACCATCACCAGCATCACCATTATCATCATCAACATCATCACCATCAATATCAGCACCAGCATCACCAGCATCACCATTATCATCATCAACATCATCACCATCAATATCAGCACCAGCATCACCAGCATCACCATTAACATCATCCTTGCCATCAACGTCACCACCACCATCAACATCATCACCATCAACATCAGCATCAGCGTCATCACCACCATCACCATCACCGTCATCACCATTATCATCATCAGCATCCTCACCATCACCACTATCATCAACATCGTCACCACCATCATCATATCATTACTTGAGAAGGGACTGTAAGACCTCCCAAATGCCCTCTCACTCACCGTATCTCACGTTTCCCTCTTTGCCATGCCACCATCTTGCATGAATAAGGTTCTCACACTGTGTCTCTATTTCAAAACACAGAAGAAAAGCAAGCCTTACCGGACTCTCCCTCCTTAGTGACACAAAGCACACAGAATCTTAACAGAAGACCGTTCAAAAGTAGATATCCAACACTGACATTTTCTCTGACTCTATCCAGCCTCGGGGGGGTGGGGAGTCAGCATCCAATGTAACACAGAGAAGCTAACTGAAAACTAGTCAGTAGGTGAATAACTCATTATTGGAAATTAACTATGATGTTCAGACCAGAGTCTGATTGTACTGTTCCCTGAGGGTTCCTGGTGATATGGCACCTTGTGGTATCGCAGACCTAGATCCCTGGGGTGGAGTTAGGTTACAGCGAATGTTCCATCTAAACTACAACCAGGGGAGGAGAATAAAATGAACAATAAAACTAAATGAATCTGAACTGTCTCAGATTTTTCAGGGAGGAAAAAAATCAAAGAATCCCAGACATTGAGATTTCAACTGAGTTAGAAAAGAACTTGGAAAATAGTGAGGTGCTCTCTCTTCTTTTCATCCATTCATCCATCGATCGATCGATCCATCCATCCCTTTATTCATGTACGTACTTGATAAACCCTTTTTAAACACCTTACGTGCATCAGGACTGTGGAAACGAGAGGTAAGGCAAGAGACCTGCTCTCTCTAAGGGTCTGAGACCTGAAGAGAGATGGACAAACAGCAACATTTGCAGAACTAAACAAAAACAGTATCGAATGTTCATTGCAAATTAAATTTTGCTCCCAGTTCTGTCCTAAGGACTTTACCTAGACTATCTCTTTTAATCCTAACAATTTGGGCAGTATTATTAGTACTACCCTTTATACAGTGAAGAACAAGACACAGCAAGATACAAAACTGAAGCTAGGCTGCCTTTCTAGGAGTGTCAATGGGACTGAATTCAATGCAAGGTTGCCTGGATTCAACACCTGTGCTCTTACCCTACATGTCTGTGTACATGATGGGAACTTCAGTTCATTTGTCCATTATGAGTGATTTGTTGAGCTCTGGGTGTATAGGAATACACGAAATAGCCATGGTCCCTGTCCTTGGTTTGCTTGCAGTTATGGTCTACAGAAAGCTCTCAGAGACAAGAACATCACAGAAGAAGGCCTAGCCCCACTCCCTTCACTGGAATCCCCTGTAACCCTTCCAGTCTCTCTCCAAGGCTTTGCTTGACTTGGTTCAGGTTTAGATGATTTAGGGTTTAGGAGAGATTTCTGTCACTCATGATTAGAATTGTCCATTGGAGGCAACTGTAATTGGGGAAACGTCATCCTTTTTGTGAAGGTTAAATTTCCCTATAATTTCTACCTCTCGGTCTTTGCTGGCTCGGCCCTCTGGTCCCCCACAGACTGTATCGGCAACTTCTTTCATATGATAACTTGGGAAATTTTTGGAAACCATTCTGAGATTTCTTACATACCCTTTCTCTTTCTTCTCCAAGATAAACATCGAAAATGCCCTCTCTCTTTCATCTAAGAAGTGGTGTCAGAATGTTTATCAGCCTGGCCAGGCCCTGAGGATGGATGGAGGTCAGTGATGTTCCTGTAAAACAAGGTTATGAACTTGGTCCAGGACTGACTTCGGGACGCAGTGAACCTTAGGACACATAGCGTGAGCATTTGCTTCTGGATGTTTTCCGGGGAGCCTGACTTAATGGGGTCCATGGCCTTTGCGGCTCATGACTCAGGAAGAAGATGACTGACAGGACTCGTGTAATACTACAGATGGTGCCTGATCACTGCAGGAGGTCTGCCCTTAAACTTACCAGAAAGAAAACGAAGTTTTACATTAGTGTGAAGCAGTATTTTCTCAGGACTCCAGGGCAGGCTGTGGAGTCAGGTTGTCTGAGTCCAAAGCACACCATGTGATCTTTAGGGAATGACTCAGTTTCTCCAAGTCTGATTTTTCTCCTTCAGGAGAAGTCAGTACGTTCTGTGGTGTGTGTGTGTATGTGTGAGTGTGTGACATATATTTTTAGTACACATACACACACATATATAACACTTGTGTGTTTGGTTGACACAATATTAGCTATTATATTTCAGCACAAAATCACTCAGAATTTCAGTCAGTTGGGACTCTGAGATCTTGCTGCTTCACTCTATTGTGTTTTGTGCACTTGTCTGCTCATTTCCCCCTTTCATTTCCTCAGGTTGGTATCCGCTCCCGGTTCCAGTCATTCAGCTTCTGTGGAATCTTGGTTTGTCATTCAAGTATTAACTCTGCCTTGAAGATATACCTAAATTTGGAAAGCTTATATTATTAATTTTTATCCAAATATCCTATTTCCTTGATGCTTACATGTACATTTTCATATTGTAATGTTTCTGAGGTGCATCTCACATACAACATGGTATTGTTTTTTCCCTGAAAAATGAGTATTAGGCCAGGGCTGTGTTTTCCATCTCACGACATCGCATAGCACAGATGAGAAATGCAGTGAGTTATGTATGAACAGGATGGTAGAGGGTCCTATCCAATGACATGTCTCCAGAGCAACGGCTCCCAAACCGGGCTACACGGTGGAACCACCCAGTGATCATCAACAAAACATACTGTTGCTCAGGGCCCACTCCCAGGAGATCCAGATTAACTAGGAATGGGGATGTTCACAGACCTCCCGGGGGATCCTGACACCTCAGCTGCAGGCTGAGCCGGTGTCCCCTGCACATCACCCTACTTGCGTCGTCAGAGCACATATAACCGTTGTAGATCGTTGTTGCCAGGACACACTGTGGCCTGTGTCCCGACCCTGACGGGAGGAATGCATCTGCAGCACCTGCTTTGTCCATAGAAAGCACTCACTGTACACTGGACAGGCCGCGTTGATTTCAACCTACTAATCAGCAGTCTTGGGCTATCATTTGCCCACATGAGTCCCTGATGCTTCAGCTTCAGTGATGATTATAAGCTTTGCCTCGTTTTCACCACTTGATCTCACTAGAAACGCGCAGAAGGAACAGCTGCGGGTCTGGGAGGGAACCTGGAGTCTAATCCTGCCGCTGCTGTTACTGAGGACTTGATGGCCCCTAACTTGGGGACCTTGTGTGTGAATGGGGGGGTTAGATGAACAAGGCTCCATTTAAGGGCCTCCGTCCCACATCTTCTCATTGCACACACTGTGCCGTGGAGCCATCACCCCGTTACAGCTTTACGATCACTCAACTTCTGACTGCTCTGTCCACAGAAAGGACGCTACCTAAAGCATGGTGGTGTGGCCCTAGACAAAGCCAGACCCGTCTCCCCAAGCCCAGGCCGGTCCTGGGAAACCCCGGTCAGCTTATCCCTTCAGGAGAAGCGAGGCTGGTGTGGAACAAAATCCAGGAACCCTAGCGGCCAAGTGACACTCTTATCGACTGAAAGAAAATGCACAATGTGAGAGTCATGAGTTAAGTTTTATTTGGGGCAAAACACAGACTATGGCCCGGGAGACAGAATCTCAGATAGCTCGGAGGAACTGCTCCAAAGAGGCCGGGGGAAGGTCAGTGTTATGTACAGTTTTAGAGAAGGGGGCACGTGCACCAGGCACACGTGGTGGCAGAGGCCGCCTGCTGGTCACGAGGAGCAGACGTCACCGCTCATGATTTTACTGCTTTTCTAGATACCAGGAGATGCAAGAATAGGGCTCCTAAAATCTTCTGAAAATATCTAACTATCCGAAGGCCTGTTCTTCCAGCTCTTCCCAGAGCACAGAGCGTCTCGTCCCTGCTCTCCACCCTGAGCCCCTTTTGGGGGGTGTTGCAGGTCAGCAGGTGCAGCGGCTCATGATTTAATCCTTGTAGAGGCAGATGGCGAGGCCGACTTGTAGTCCCACAGTTGATTTGTGTTCCCCTCCCCACGGGCCGGCTTATTCACAGCTGACCCTCCTCCTTCAGAGCAAACAAGAGCTGCCCCTGCACCAAGGGAGACGCGAAGCTTCCCCCCTATCAGGGGCTGTGGATTCAGAAGCTGCCGCTTTGCCCAGAACAGGATGCAGACGAGGCCCAGGCAGCCCTGCAGCTGGAGTCCCGCTGACCGCATCCCCTCCCCAGCACTGCAGCCCGGAGGCAGTCACACACCTGCCTACCTGCTTCAGGCACACACATCCAGACATATTTGCTATAGTTCCCTGCTGACTCTGTGTACCGGGCCTGTTTTAGTTCAGCCCCGATTTTTGCATGTAAATGAACATCCTGCAGGCGAGATTCTGTGACAAGCGGTGTAAGAGGGACAGCGGGGCTGGCCGTGGCGGAGTCCGCCTGACCAAAAGCAATAGGAGAATGAAGTCACGTACCTACCACATCCCCCTCTGATGGAAATGGTACCATCACATAGCATTTGGATGTCATCGGTCACCTTGATAGGAATGTGGCTCAATTCACTTAGAGAATTTTTCCAAGTATTTAAGCTGGGTAAATGCGGCAACAGACGGCTACAGCAAGGCCCCAAGCCGTGCCCGCAGGGGGAGGGAGAGCTTCCCACCTGCACAGGCCCCCTGAGCTCCCCGCCTCACTGAGGCTTCCGGGTGTGGAGGGAGCCCAGCACACAAGCCACACCTTTGCGCTCCCCACCAGCGCCCGGCGGCTCTGCTGCCGTCTCCCTGGGGAGAGCCTCTGCACAGTGGCGGCAGGGACCACACGCCAAGTCCACACCAGGGCCCTTACACGCATGCTCACTCCCACCTGTCCAACAGCAGTGTTTTCATCCCCATTACACGGAGGAGAACACGGAGGCTCTCGGGGATCAGGAGGCCGCCAGGGCCAGCCCACCCCTGCCTTTCCGGGTGGAACACCGAGCCCTGCACACCGCAGCTCCCCGGCCCTGGCCCCACCTGGCTTTCCTGGGACTGAGGCCCAGCCAGGCTGCAGTTTCCCTGCAGGATTATTTTTAAACAGCTATTCAGGCTGAGGCGCCCAAGGCAGCTGCACCACTTTCTCTTACACTAATTAAAGCCAACTCGATGCTCCTCAGCATATGAATCAAAGCGCCCTCGGAATAGGTGGTGCTGGTACCACCCTCCTGGGCTCCCCTCAGCCGCCCCCGGTGCTCGTACAGAGGCTGCACGGGTATCATCTTCCCGTGGGTTGCAGCCCACAAAGCGTTGCAAATCGCACAGGGTCCAAAAGTGGCTTGAAATCCACACCAACTGGGAGACAGATACTTCTGCTGGAGCATCAACAAAACAGAAAAAGTGGGGGCGTGCCCCTCCCTGGCTCCTTGGGATTCAAAACCAAAGAGGATGCTGGAGATTCATCTGGCTCACAAGACTGGAGGAATTTCCCCCCAGAATGAGGCACCCTGGGTTTCCTGTTTCCTGCAAAAGGCCTGTGGCTGGTGCTTCTTTGTATCATTATTTTGGGAGATTAAGACCAACTCATGTTCTGAGGCTGCTGTGAACTCATATGCTGTGGATTATGTTGAATACAATGACTGAATATGCTTTGAAGTGAAGCAGGGAGGTGCCTGAGGATGATAATGCCATCACACCCCTTGGCGAGAAGCCTGGACCTTTCTGATAGCCAGTCAGTGTAAAAGGATGTGTATTTACATTAGCCATTGGAAAAGCACAGGTAGCTGAGTGCACTATGTGAGGGTTTTCCTACAAACGAACCCTCCACATCCGTCTTTAATTATCTCCCTTTTAAGAATCACAGAGAAGAGACCGCTCAAAAGGTCTGAGGGTTTTGTGGTCTGGGGTCTGTAGAGAAACAGAGAGTGTTCAGGAATGAATGCCCGCCCCCATGGCATGCCACACATCCCTCAGACCTAAACAGTCCCCTCCTGCCAGGACCCAGGGAAGTGAGCCTCAACTTCTGCTGCAAACCCTTTATTCTTCCGTCAAGCCGGGATTGGAAAGCCCCTGGGGAGGATTTCGGGGCACCCGGGGTCTCAGGGGGCCCTTCTGCCAGCTCAGACCCTTCATTTTGCCGCCCACCATTTGCTTAGGGGGGACCCAGGCATTCAGTCTTTCCTGTGAGCGGCCCCTCAGTTATATCAGCACCAGGGACGCTGACTGAATAACCCAGAAATCATTCTTGGTGACCTAAACACCTCCTGTCTGTCCAGGGAGAGCAGACTCCATACCAGGGATCCTTCTGCTGTGTCTGGTGCCTTCTGCAGGAGGGCGGTGGAGCCCCCAACGCTGCCGGCAGTTGGGGCCCCTCCTCATCTCTCTCCTAGGGGCACATCCTCCAAATGGGGGAGACGCGCCCCCAGCCAGGGGTGCACGGGCAGCCCAGCTCCCCTGCCTTGTCCGACACTGGGTCTCAGCACACGTAGACCCCAGAGCCACGTTTCCAAAGGTGTTGCCAGATCCGGTAGGAGCCCAGGGAGGTCAACGAGGCCTCAGCGTGAGCCCTGCAGGCTTCTGTCCGGAGACGGTGTCAGTTACAGAAGCAGGTGGTCCCCAGGCAGAAGCAGGAACCACAGTCTCCAGAAATCAGAATTCGCGGACTGGGACCCGATCTGAGTGATATGGGCCAAACTCGTGGAATGAGAAGCTCCACCAGGACAAGCTGGGATCTGGGGGGCCATTTAAGAGTGCCCCGTGTTGCTCAGGAGAGGAACGAGCCAGTCTACACTGGGTCCCGAGAGCCTGGGTGGCCTGGGTTAGTCTCCTTCCGGCCCCAGAGCATCTGCACCAATGGTAATTGCCCAGCCGTGAGGTCCTAGTGTGATTAACCAGGTCAGGACCCTGACCGCTGAAGGACTTGCCGTCCCTGCCAGGCTGGCCCCAGGTGAGGCCACATCAGAGGGCGACTGGCAGTGCCCACGTGGCCTGGACACTGCTGCCCACTGGGCGTCACGGCCACTGAGCTTGCGTCACGGAGAGGGCAGGAAAAGGAACTCATGACCCCGGGGCTTGTTCCAGAGCTCAGAGCTGGGGAGAGAGCCTGAGGGTGAGGGGACCGTCGGAAGGAAACATGACAGGGGCATTCAGCTGGTCTCAGGCTCCTGGTGGCACAGCTGGGGAACGTGGCCCCTTTACTGGGTTGCAGTTCTGGGTCATGAGAAAATAAGGTCAGGCCCATCCAGGAAGGGCTCCGAGAGACGCAAACCAACCTGCTCTGGGGGAGACACAGGCTGAGCCCCTGACGACTTCAGGGGAGATGGAGCCACAGCCCAGAATGAGGACCGCGAGGTGGCACAGGTGTGGAGAGGGGTGGACTCCAGGGGGAAAGGCAGAGCAACTCCTGCGGCAGAAATGGGTGGGGGTCGGGGGTGGGGGGGCGTGAAGTGATGCTAAGTCGGCAGTTTGAAGCTGTTCCCTGCCCTGTGCCGGCGGCTTCACACCCCACCTCGGAGCGGTTCTGTGGACCCAGCTCCGTGTTAGGGACGCTTTGTGGGGAGAGCACACAGAGCAATGTCACCCGTGACAGAGGAACCTGGCAGCCTGCTGGCTGGTCCAGGAAGCATCTGGATGAGCTTGAGCCCCATTAGCCCCTCCCCACCCCCCAAACACAGAAATCTCAGAAATACTTGGAAGAGGACTAGGTTTCCCACAACACAAAAGTTGAGGCTCAGGTCCCATGACTGGGTTTCCAAGGGAAAGAGTTGACCAGAGGCTGGAAGACACAGGGAGGTCTCAGTATGGAACCAGTTCAGCAAGAAACAGAGCAAGTCACCGCGCCAGGGGCACCTGGCAGCATTCTGCTTCAGCCAGCAGCCATAGAGCAGCGCCACCTGTGCCCTCACTGAGGTCTCCAAGGTCCAGGTGGGCTCTCCCTGGAGGCTTCAGGGGAGCCTGCATGGGGAGGCCCCATCCAGCCCTAGGGGGACTCCTGGGGACTCGGGGAGTGGCCGAGGCGCCCGTGAACTGCTCAGATAAAGGGGAAGTAAGTCAGCCTCCCTGTGTGCTGTGTGGTCAGCTCCTGGGTTAAAGATAAAACACTTTAATTTCCCAGCCTCATCGGTTACTAGATGACCAAGTGATGCACAAACGTAAGATGCATGATGACCTTTCTCATTCAAAACAAATTTGGTCAAAATCTGCCAAGTCCTTCAAAAGTTGGGATGAGGGCTTCCCTGGTGGCGCAGTGGTTGAGAGTCTGCCTGCCGATGCACGGGACGCAGGTTCGTGCCCCGGTCCGGGAAGATCCCACATGCCGCAGAGTGGCTGGGCCCGTGAGCCATGGCCGCTGAGCCTGTGTGTCTGGAGCCTGTGCTCCGCAATGGGAGAGGCCCACGTACTGAAAAAAAAAAAAAGGTTGGGATGAAGTTCTTAGTATTTTCATTTTATTATAAATACATGTTCAATTAACAAAATACTGATCATCCAAAAAGTACTTTGTTGACAAGGTCGCTGTCCCAGGGAGCATTTGTCGGGGTGGGGAGTTGCCCCAGGTCGGCATGGACTTAGGGGTACGGCTCGCTGGCTGGCTGTAGGTTCCACCAACGATGACCAGACCCTAGGGGTCCTGTCCTTCCGCTGCAATAAAACCAGCAAGGATTTGTCTTTCTCGGCACCAAACTCACAATCGGAACGTGTTCTCCCAGCCACTTCTCAGGACTGGAGGACAAGAGAGCCTTGTTTCTTGTTTGGCCGGGAGGTCAAGGTCCACCACAGTGGGCGTGTGGGTTTTCCCATCTCAGAAGACTCTCCTGTGAATGTTTCTTCAGTGCCCGGTGCTGCGTCCTCCCTCCGGGCAGAAGCCTGTCACCATTGTGGGCAGACGCCTGTCCCTGCGGTTCCCATGGCCTCTGGCCCTCAGCCCTCACTCCGTCTCCATCTCCGAGAAAACTTCCTGTGACAGCTCCTCCTGGCTATACCGAAGTGACACCATGAAAGGGTTTTGCCCCAAATGAAACACACACGAGTCCACACTTGTCCTTTCACGTTGGTGGCGTCCGCCCGCACTAGCAGACTGAGTGGGAAATGGAAATTTGGTCCCAGGCTCTGATGCAGTTTAAGAATTCATGGTTGACAACGAAGACTTCGTGGTGGCACCTACTGGAGGGAGAAGAGGGACAGTGACCGCTGTGCTGACCATGTGGGAAAACAAGAGACAGAGTAGGCAGGAGCCGAGGCCAGAGGCCGGGGCCCTGAGGAGCCGGCCGGCTCAGCATCCTGTTCTGTTGGGTTTTTCCACCAACGTAAGTCCTACCACCACCCAGCACATCCCTTCCTGAGAAAAGATCCATTTTTTAAAAAAATAATTATTATATATATATTTTTTTACAAATTTATTGATTGATTGATTTTTGGCTGTGTTGGTCTTCGTTGCTGCACGCAGGCTTTCTCTAGTTCTGGTGAGCGGGGGCTACTCTTTGTTGCGGTGCTCGGGCTTCTCATTGTGGTGGCTTCTCTTGTTGTGGAGCATGGAGTCTAGGCGTGTGGGCTTTAGTAGTTGTGGCTCACAGGCTCCAGAGCACAGGCTCAGTAGTTGTGGAGCACAGGCTTAGCCGCTCTGCGGCATGTGGGATCTTCCCGGACCAGGGATCGAACCCATGTCCCCTGCATTGGCAGGCGGATTCTTAACCACTGTGCCACCAGGGAAGCCCAAAGATCCATTTTTAGGGCACATAAGACAGTCCTATGCTCAAGAAGTGTGCATTGAAGCAAACCCCTGGCTCCAGATCCAAACCCGAATAGCTGCCCCTTCTGTGGCCACCGCACGCTATTACTGTAATACAACCGTCAGCAAGATGCACGTTCGTGTCTGTGAATGCATGCCTTGTTCTGGGTTCTCAAGAACGCATCTAGGAAGTTCAGCAGTTTCTGATGGAAATTAACTCCACACCCAGAAGGAGTGGAAACACCTGAAAAACTGTATTTGAATGTCTTAGAAAGAAGAAATGAACCCTTTCCCTCACGCTAGGTGGTGTGAGCAGTGGACCCGCCGCAGCCTCTGATTTCAGTGAACGGGACCTGCTCTCCGAGACGCTTGCCAGAGAGAAGGGGGAACAGTGTGAGTGACCAGGACTGCGGGGCGAGTCCTCAGTCACCTCAAGGAGACCACGCGGGGCACCACGGTGTGGTCCCACTGGTCTGCACGCATCCAGGCCCCTCGCCTCTCCCAGCCCTTCCGCACCTGCCCCTGCAGCTCAGCCCCAGTGCTGCCTGCAGGGGCGGCAGGGCCACCGCGTGGGCTTTACCTGCCCGGCTCCCGTGGCCGCTACCGTCCCTGCGTGTCGGTCAGTTGCCCGTCACCCCGGAGGGCCTGTGTGGGCCGCGCCCCCATTGTGGTTCTGAGAGCTGTCTCTCTTCTTTGACTTTTCGACATTTTATTTCTTATCTCCTAAACTGGATTTCAAGCTTCCTGAGGAGACGATGTCTCCGGCTTCTATCTCTCTAAACTCTACGCCTTAGTTTCGGGGCTTTTTCAGTCACCCTAATGCAGTCCCACAGGGCTCACTGCCCGGACTCGGTTCCTTCCTCACTCCCTCCTCGCAGGGACCGAGGTAGGAGAGAAGTGGGTGCCCAGGAGCCCCTGGAAGCAAGGGGACCTCCTCCGCTTCATCCGACGCATTAACGCATCAGACGTGGAGCCTCCCTCCAGATTGGGGTCGGGAGGCAGCTCCCACAACCACCACAGGTTCCTTAAGTCCTGTCTCCTGGGAAGCGTCTCACCCGCTGACGGCAGAAACCGTGTCCTACAGGCAGCGGCCAGCACCGGGTAAATAAGCAAACACGTGTGATTGACCAGTGCCGCTGCCCACGGGGTCAGCTCGAAGCCAGGCGGGCAGGGGAGGCACACGGGAGGTGGGCGAGGCCCCGCCACCTCCGACCCCAGCGGGGACCAGGAAGGACACAGGGGCCTGGCCGCCCCACCCCTCCGTCCCGGCACCCCTGCGCCCCGTGGCCCGGGCGGCGCACAGTTAGATGTGATGCAGAGAAGGATGGCCCCTCCACACAGCTTCCCCTCATTCATGGTCAAGAGCAGGAAACGTTTCACTTACTGAGCTGGGAAGTGACTGATGTGAGGGTGCGTGAGTGTGGGCATGTGTGTATTCAAGTGTGTGTACCTATGGATGTGTTCTTATGTGTATGTGGGTATAGGTGTGTGTGAGTGCATGTATGTGTGAGTATATGTGAAAACGTGAGCGTTTGTATTCAAGTGTGCAAGTATGAATGTGCATTTGTGTGTATGTATATGTGGGTGTGTGTGCATGCGTGTGGGCATGTGTGTATTCAAGTGTGTGAGTGTACATGAATGTGTGTACACCTGGGTGTGTGTGCATGTGGGCGTGCACGTGGGATCTGGAGGAGGGGCCGCCCTTTTCCCCCAGAACGAGAGCAGAGAACGGCCGGGAGTCCGTGTTCTAAGCCTTTTGCCTCCTGCCCCCAAAGGAAGAGGAACCAAAGATGCCTCAGACGTCCTTCCGTGTCGCAGGCGTGTGGCTCCAGGTTGCTGGGCTTTCATTGAAATCACCTCCTTTTCGGTGGCCCGAGCTGTGGGTTTCATGATTACGTGGGAAGCAGGTTTCTGTCCTGGTGAGTGGGACAGACGCCAGGACACGGCAGAACCAACGGGGGTTGGTGCCCACAGCAGGGAGGGTCGCATTACTCAGGGTCTAGCTTGGCGTCTGCAAAACCCGCCAGCACTGCGGGGGATTCACTGGGAAGGGAAGGCAGGGGTCTCGGGTGGCCTGCGATCCAGGACCCTGAACCTTCAGACGAGAGTGCAGGTTCCATGACGAGAGAGGATCCAGAAAAAAGCAAAGAAGGAGGCAGGACCGGCTCTCGAGGAATCCAGATGGTTTTCAGAAATCGGGTCAGCAACGTGGAAAGGGATCTTGGAATGAAACGGTGTCACAGGGGTGCCGAAGGGTCTGGGACAGCACCTCCAGGAGTTCCTGCCGTCAGCCTTCAGGAGCGCGGACTCTCGCCTGGACTCCCCTCCCTGTGGCGTCACGGGGGTGGTCTGTTCTGCGCTGAATCTCACACGCACACACGGCGGGAGGTGGGCGCATGGAGAGACCCCGAGGGCAGCTCTGCTCAGGACTCGGGCTTCCCGGGAGAAAGAGCCACGGAGCCCCGCGCTGCCGGGGTCCACGCCCGCCCTCCCTCTTCTGCCACGGGTGGAACCCATCCCCTCACCTGCGCGCCCTGGTGTCCCTGGAAAGACACGTGTGTTCCCATCTGAGGGTCCATGGCATGTCTGAGCTGTGAACTCACTTAGGTACGTGGTGGTGGAGCTGGTCCCCTCGTGGTGACGTTCGCAGACCAGACCCTGCTATCATGTGAGGACGGGTGTCCTCCCCTGGGGCCCTGACCGGAGGGTGGCTGCTGTGAGAGACTCCTCTCCTACTGGGAAGATGGGGCCTCACCTTGGCCAGGGCACCACGCTGCCCGTCCAGCTGTACGGGCTCCAGATGCTCTGCAGATGACGCTCGGCCCCTCTCCAGGCACCGTGCACGGTGGTGGCTCAGCTTGGAAACTGGGGCTCCGTCCCAGCCATGCCCGCATTCTGCCTCTCCTGCAGCCTTTGCTGAGAGATCTTTGTCACGCAGCTCCCCCGGAGGAATAGCACACAGACAATGCGATTTATGGAAAAGTCAGACTGCTTCCACTGTCCCATCCACAAGGCTTTCAGTCAATGGGTCAATGGGCACCAGGCTGCTCAGGCAGGCTTTTTCCCGTTAAGTCATCCCAGCGTTTGGCTGAGCTTCTTTAGAAGCTTCCTCTTCCCCTCCATTCAGGCTCTGATTCTGAGACCTCCCTTAATCAGAGTTGGGAATCACAGTGCAGATCGCCCGTTTCGAAGTTCCTCTCCTCCCCGGCTCGGCAGCCCCTCTGAACCCCTCTGTCCCCCGAGGACGGCCGCAGCCCTGCCAGCCCTGAAGGTCTCTGGGTCAGAGATGATGAGGTCCTCCCCGGACTGGGTGCGGCTGTGGTGCTGATGTGGACGTCTGTGCATCTCTGTGCAAAGGACAGCAACATGCTCTGCACACCCACACCTGTGACGGTTTACACGTGAGGAGGCCGCATCTCCACATCCTGCTGCCACGAGACTACCCCCAGCCCCACAGCTCCATCTGTACTTAACAGGAGAGTGTCTGCGGCCACGGCAGGAGGGGCATTGCCTTCTGAGCGGCCCAGTGATGTGCTCAGAAATGAAGTCCAGGCTCTCCTGACCACGTGGCCTCTGGGGGACCCCCAAGACCCAGCACTGTCCAACAAGGCCCGAGGGGGAGGCCGAACCTTCACCTGAGAGCCCCACCCCGGGTCCATGTGCACTCATGGGGCCCCAGCTGCTCACCACACGGGTCAGAAAACAGGAAAAGTCAGTACTGGGCACTGGGAGTTTCAGGAACCAGATGAGGACATTTGTGCAAACCTAGTTTTCAGTGATCACTGAACCACCTACCAGATTTCCTGGGTCAATGGCGAATACCAGGCTTTAAGTATAAAATCACTTCCTGTGCTTCTGAAGGTGATATTTTGTTCAGAGTTTAAATGGACTCTTTGAACATTTTGCTCAGCGGACAGAAAGTGAGATGAGCCTCGGAGCCCTCAACTGGTCACTACCTGCACTTCTGGATTCACCTTGTTGGTGGTAAATGGCCTGTCTGCTCAGAGGCAGGATGCGCTTTCCACTCTCTCTGATGCCTGCTCTTCCTTCAGGCTCATGCTCCGGGACCTCCCGCTGCAACAGAGTACACGTCTGCACACCTAGGAATAGATTTAAAGACCCGAAACAGACTTTCTGGTTTGCAGCGTCATGATATGCTGTGGAAACTGCTGTGTGCACCAAGCTGCCCCAGCTGCTGGGGGGACATTTCGGAAAACCATTTCCATAAGGGGTAAAAAACTAAATCTAAATGGGTTCTCATTTAAATAAAGCATCAGATCAGAGCATCTTCATTTTCTTACATCAAGCTTGCTGTCAACATCACCAAGGCCACAGGTCAAATTTAAAATACCACACT
The DNA here is from genome assembly GCF_964165515.1 of Mesoplodon bidens. Taxonomy (NCBI): domain Eukaryota; kingdom Metazoa; phylum Chordata; class Mammalia; order Artiodactyla; family Ziphiidae; genus Mesoplodon; species Mesoplodon bidens. The sequence continues at coordinate 92,251,898 of NC_138168.1, forward strand.
GTACACTCGGTCTGGAATCAGCTTGATAAGATTAATTCATATTCTTATTCTCATTAAGAAACTAATGCTGAACTATTCTAAATACGAGGCTTTGACACAAGAGCGGGGACTTTTTCCAGGTCTACTGACTGTCTCTCTTACTGGCTGAGTTTGCATGTGTGTCTTCTCAGCTGCATTATATCCTTGGGACAAACGGCCTTCCAACATCAGGTCACCAAATGGTCTACCTTAAATCAATAAGGTCTTTCTTGAAATACTGCTGCCCTGATCCTCGAAAGGCAGTGAAGCAACGATCTGCTCGTGCATTCTCAGGGGCTCACAGTGAACTAAGCAGAAACACTAAATACGACGAACTCAACAAAGAGCTGTGAGCAGTGGGGCCTCAGACAACCTAGACCTCCTCCAACGAGGGCACCTCAGGAGAGCTCTCAGTGTACACCTCCCGTGATGCACACCCCCTAATACACCCCCCATGCACACCCCTGAATACACACCCTCTAATGCACACCCCCCACGCACACCCACCTCCCCCCTCCCTCCGTGACAAAGGACCCAGGAGATCTGACAAAAGCCTCTTGATCACCAGAACTCAGCTCCCCATAGCAACAAATCCCCAAAGAGCTGACTTCAAACACAGCTTACAAATTCCTAATATACAGCCCTTGGGCCATGATTTAAGGGAACAATTCAAATATGGTCCAGGTAGACAGAAGTCAGTGACAGAGAATCAGCAACAATATTCTTGGGAAGAAAGTAGGCCAGAATAGAACTTCCCTGTTCAAAGACGGATGAATGACAAGGGGGAGCCATCCAGCAAGGAACCTATAAAAGGTCCTTATCAGAAAGGGGGGAGGGGAGGCGAAAAGGGGGCCCGAGGACAAACTGGATATTAACAAGACAGGTGAGTGAAGAATGTGAGGCAAGAAAAGATGGTCTGAAATACAACGGACATCTGGGCATCAGAGACAGAGGATCTACAGAGACAAACATCCACCAGCCTCAGACTGATCCTCAGTAACGACAGATGCGTGAAGGCGGAGGGGCGGCGTGCGCAGAGAAAGGAGGAGAAGAAGACCTGCCCTCACTACACACCCTGCCCAGGTGGGTCACCTGTATGCACAGCAGATGCAGCAGAGCGGCTGCATCTCATATACAACCTCGGGGATTAAAGCCCGGGGAAAACTTCCTTAAACATCTGCCTAACTTCAGAGTGTAATCCAGTGAACCCTGGATGAGAACAAAAAACGTACACTTTTCTCTCCCTCTTCCCTTCCTCTCCTTCTTATTTTCTTGAAAAATATTTGTTAGTTCTCTTCCCTCCCTTCCCTTGGTCTTTCTCGAAACAGTGGGACCAGTGGGGTCTGCAGAGCCGGAGACAAGAAGGAGATCACAGCTGACTAGAGGCTCCAGACTCACCAGAATTTTCTGAAAGACGGAGAACATAAAAGAATTCTGTTTTAGGAGGAGTGACAGAAGTTGCTACAGCATAATGTAAATATAACTTTCATAGGCATTGGGAAACCAAAAAATTCATGTCACTCACTTTTTCCTGATATTCACTTTATTATGGTGGTCTGGAACTGAACCCACAGGATCTCTGAGGTGTGCCTGTACATTTTTTTGTTGTTATATCCCAGCATATCAAGGCAAAACTGAATAACATCAAAGACAAAGAGAAAAATTTTAAAGCAACCAGAGAGAAAAAGACATACTACCACCAAAAAACCATAATTCAACTGCAATTGGACTGATAAACGCTGAACTAAACTATTGTTCAACAGGGAGAGAGAAGCTATTTCCAGACAAAGACCAAAAGAGATCCACCTGCAGACCCCCATGAAATGACTGTGGAAGAACTTCATTCAGTAAGAAGAAAATTAGAGCCAGAGAAAAAATGGGATTTGGTAGGAACGGGGCCAAGAAGCATATAAAAACAAGGGTAAATGTAAATAAACACTGACAGTAAAACCCATCATCATAATAACACGAACCATAATGATTATTAGGCGGTTAATAACAATATGAAACTAGACCAATACCAGGGAGATGGCAGCCCAGGTATCCCTACTTCCTTGAGGTCTTCAGACCAGGGTATCGGTTATTTCAGGTCTTATTAAGCGGAGTAGGCTTGCTGAGACATTTACAGTCAGCACAGGAAGGGTAGACGGAGAACATACAACTTCTAGCCTCCGAAGGAAAAGGGGGGACATTTCGGAAAACCTGATCATTTCCATAAGGGCTAAAAAACTAAATCTAAAGAAAGGCAAGGCAGATCATGGCAAATAGAAGCACCAACAAAAGCTGGCTGCATGAAGTCCAAATCCACAAGGAACGCAGCAAACATACAAAGTAAACTCACCTGTTAGATGGGCAGCAGAGCCCAGATCCGTGTTCTCCTGGGAACCATCTGGATCCACGGCGGCAGAGCCGACTTGCAACCTGGGGAATCGTGTCCCAGACGGTCCCAGTACTGGGCTTTGAGAAATGGCTAAAGCCACGAGAGCAGACAGGCGATCTGGGTCTAGAATATGCAGGGCCTTCTTGCACAGTGACCTCGTGTGTCGTGTGCTTATGCAGGACAGAGTTAATCCCCCCCTCTCCTCTTTGGTACGAGCTCCTCCAGCCTCTTGGGCCCCGGGGAACAGAACGCTACAGGCTGCTACCCAGATTAAGCCCTTTGTTTCCTGTGTAGCCCCACGGAGCCCTGCCCGCTCCTGCATTCTCCGAGGGGGCTTGGAGAGGACACATTGACTCCTAGGATTGTGCCCCCCAAAACATTCACCTAAATTCACAAAGATTTGTGTACACGGATAAAATAGCAAAAGTTGAGGGAAACCCAAATGCGGATCAACCAAGGCTTGGTTCATAAATCCTGGTAGAGCCGTACAACGCAGCTGTTCAAAAGAATAAAGTAGATCTGTAGTCACTGATGTGGAAAGACGTCCAAGACATATTATTAAGTAAAAGAAGGTAACAGAGTCACATGTATAACAGGATCCAGTTTCAGGAGAATTAATTCCTATGCTGTCTTTGCTTCGGTTCAGGCCCAGAAAAACAAAACAGGAAGGGTATCTGCAGGCTCAGATTGTGGCTCTTTGAATGGAATGTGGGCAGGACGGTGGTTATGGAAATTTTTATTTTCTAATCTTTTCTCACTTCTCTATTGTTTTTTTCACTAGATTGTATTTATTGTACAGACAGGGGAAAAAAGTTATAAAGAGAGGGTTTTTTTTACTGTAAAGTTATCTTTATATGAGTTTTTAAATTGATCTTGTCCTTTGTAATAAGAAAGGAGTTACCCTGACACCCCGGGCTTTATCTGATCTGTTTATCTACCAGGAATTTTCAGGATTATTACTCTTACACATCTAAGCAGTGCCAAGGGTTTTTTTTAATGGCCTTTTTGAAGGGAGGAGGGGTGTGGGCTGTGAAAACGTGCTTGGCAAAGGATTCCTTTTGTGTTGGGAAAGAATTTGTTTTGATTGTACGCCACAGGGTAATTTTATTCCTATACTAGCACTCATAACTTCAAAGCTAATTTCAATTATCATAGTATTTATGAACAAAGCGACTTTTACCTTGATAAATAAAACCAACGAGATAATTTAAATAACATCTTCACAACCAACACCAGCCTTACACCACATCCATCGAGTCCTCTAAAAAGGTTGGTGAACAAACAGCAGGAGAGTATTCACGTGATTAGACCAAATCAGTATGTGAGGCAAGGCCATCGGGTTATCATCCCCAGATTGCTGGCTACTGTTCTTGCAGTCACGGCTGCCCACGGGCCTCTGTTCTGAGCTGTGGCCCAGAGTGTGAATGGTCCTGTTCCTGCTCCAGGGATACTTCATCTTGTTCCTTTTCCAGCTTTCTTCCTTCCTTCCTTCCTTTCCTTCTTTCTCTTTCTTTTCTTTCCTTTTCTTTCATTCTCTTTCCTTTTTCTTTCTTTCTCTTTCTCTCCTTTTCTTTCTCTTTCCTTCTTCTTTCTTCTTTCTCTTTCTTTTTCTCTTTCTCTTTCTTTCCCTTCCTTCCTTCCTTTCCCATTCTCTTTCTCTTTCTTTCTTCTTTTTCTTGTAAGGATGTTAAAGACAGCACTAATTTCCAGCAGGTCAGGGCGATGGGCACCCAGGAGCTGCAGTGCTCACAGCCATTGCTAGGGGATTCCTGATGTGGGTCCCCAGTGACTCTGCCCCACGCAGGGACTGAAGGAGGGACAGTGATTACAATGTATGTGGGACATTTACAGCCTCTCGAGCTTTGGAGCCCTCTTTAATTTAATGCCTATGGTACTACATTACACACGGTAATGCCCACGTCCCCTTTTCCAGGTGATGAAACTGAGACATAGGGTAGGGACGAGGCTTCCCAAGGTCATGGGACCAGTCTGTCCACATGGGAGGAAGACTGCAATCTGAACCCAGGCCGTCCATTTCCAGAGACGGGGTGCTCAACTGGAAACTCTGCTGTGTCCAGCAGAGGGTCACAGACTTGCCAAATATACCTGCCCTGCTGGACAAGGATGTGCGTGGGGGACGGTCACCACCTGCTGCATCAGAGCTCTGCTGGAGTTTGATGTCAGAAGTGGCTGGACATGCCAGGCAGCAGCTGAGAGACACGGAAAGGGAGTGAGTGGGCAAGAGCCCCACATGGGAGGAAGGAGGGCGGAAGACAGAGCAGGCCAGGAGAGTGGGAAGTGGGCGTCGGAAAGGGAGGACACGGGGCTCTCCTCGGAGGCGGGCTCTCGCCCAAGGGAGGAGCCGGTCACTGGCACCGACCATCCCCAGGAAAGGCCACATGGCTGGGTCCAGGGGGCGGAGGTGGGTTGGGTGCCATCTCGTCCCCACCTACAGAGGTGCTCGCTGGCCAGGATGTTCTGCACCTGCCTGATGGTCAGGAGCCAGTGACACAGACGCCAGGTCTGGCATTGGACGTCTCCTGGCCATGTGTCTCTACCCCTCAAGGGCTCCCCGCTTCCTGCTCGGGGCCCAGGCCTGCCTCCCACTCCTCGGGCCATGGGTGCCCTGGTCTGTGGTCCAGGCACAGGGTGGGTGGCCAGGTGGGTCCACCTGTGCCCAGCTCTACAGAGCTCATGCTTTTACATCAGTCCCCAGGTCTAGAGGTGGGGAGACCATAGGAGGCCCCCAACTTGCGTGCCACCTAGATTCCCCAATCCAGCTTGACCAAAGTGCCCCATTCTCTGGGGCTATGAGGCACTCGCCCTGTTCATGGAGCTGATTCTCCAGCCTCCACTGGGTTTTTTCTCGTCTGCACCGATTGGAACACAGGAGGAGGGTGAGCAATCTGTCCCCCGAACTCCATCCACAGGGGACACTTTCTCCCACTGAAAGAACCACAGTTTTTTAAATTTTATTGACATCGAGTTGATTTACAATGTTGTGTTAATTTCTGCTTACAGCAAAGTGACTCAGTTACACATATATGCACATTCTTTTTCATATCCTTTTCCATTATGGTTTATCACAGGATATTGAATGTAGTTCCCTGTGCTGTACAGCAGGACCTTGTGGTTTATCCATCCTGTACATGATAGTTTGCATCTGCTGACCCCAAACTCCCAGTCCATCCCTCCCCCAACCCCCTCCCCCATGGCAACCACAAGTCTGATCTCTGTGTCTGTGAGTCTGTTTTTCTTTTGTAGATACAGAATCACGATTCTGTTCCCATTTCTATCTCCTCCCCGTGTAATCTCATCTTCCTGTGGCAGGGGGTGCAGTGGGCCAGCCCAGCCGGGGGTCTGCAGCCCTGGGGTCTAGGGCTCAGGACCAGAGAGGAGCCTCTGGGCACACAGCTGGTACCCCATCTGGTCACAGTTTAGGTCCTGCAGGGAGAACAGTGCGTCAGAGTGCAGAGAAGGATTCTCAGTCCCGCGCCGGGGCAGGGCACTCTCCCTGGGGCCGGCGTGGAAGATGCAGCCCAGCGCCTGGGGCTCTCAGCGTCTGACGACAGGGGAAAACCGGGCTTCGGATGGAGAGCCGCGGATGACCGATGGCTGGGCTGAGCCACTGATTCACAGCATCCACACCCCACGCCCGCCCAGGGCTTCCCGTTTCCTGATGTGTGAGGTAATACATTTCCTTTTTTCTTTTAAAGCCAGTTTGAGTCAGAGTTTCTGTTTCTTGTAGCTGAAGACACCACCTATTTCCTTTCATGGCTAAAACCCATTTACCCACAGTCCTAGAACCATAAAAACAAGAGTGCTGCAGCCTAATGGGGCTTCAGGGATCAACTGCCAAGCTTCCGCAGCCTTCCCGGTGGAGGGAACCCTAACAATGGGGCTCTTACTCCAGGCTCTGTGTCCCCCATGGATAGCAAATCGATGGACAGCTGCTTTAGCCCTGGTGTTTTTTACTTAAAATGTCTTTCTTAAGAGTTCTTGGTACATTGAAATGTTATTCCTTAGGCCTGTTAAAATATTAAGTGTATGATTTTGTCTCCTTGGATATTGAGTTTAGGAGCTGTAAATAAGGATTTGTGAAGAGCAATACAAGTACCTCTTACTTAACCTTATAAATATCCCCAAATTGGGGTAAGGTAATAGTCAAAACACTGTGAGCACTCAGAAGAAGAAAAAAATCATATGCAAAGAAATACAAATTAAGATTATCTTAGATTTCTACGACGCAGCCCTCTGTGCCAGCATGGAAGGAAGCCAAATATAAAGAGTTGTAAGGAGGAGAAAATGTGATCCTCACTCCTCGAAGCCAGTCAAGCTTGGATTCCTGTGTAAAGACAGGCTTGCATGTTTAAATCATATTCTTGTACTCTCATCAAAAAAGATTATTTAGTTAAAAACAACAGGAATCATATCAAATCCACAAGAACTTACAAAGAATACACCTTCCTGGAAAAATTTACTTGAAAATATGTTTCAGCCACTGAGATAACAAGCAAAAGTTAGCTCAAAAAAAGGAAAGTCATCCATGGAAACACTGGCCAAGACCACTGAGACCAGTTTAAAAAAAGCAAAACTTCTAAATCTACCAAGTTCCAAAAAAAAAAAAAAAAAAAACTGCAAAATAGAAAAGGAGGGCTTCCCTGGTGGCGCAGTGGTTGAGAGCCCACCTGCCGATGCAGGGGACACGGGTTTGTGCCCCGGTCCAGGAAGATTCCACATGCTGCAGAGCGGCTGGGCCCGTGAGCCATGGCTGCTGAGCCTGCACGTCCAGAGCCTGTGCTCCACAATGGGAGAGACCACAACAGTGAGCGGCCCACATACTGCCAAAAAAATAAAATAATAGAAAAAGAACAACAAAAAAAAACTATCAGGAACAGAACCCCCAGATTAAATGAACAAAAGTCAAGAAGTTGAGGGCAGAGGTGTGCGGGGGCAGGGAGGAGAAAAAAGGGTCCTTCATGGCCTCTCTCCTTGCACGTATGTACACACATGCACACGCATGCACACACAAAACCCACTTTGTACACTGTTTCAAAAGTGTAAGTTAAAGAATTACTTTGAAATCTTAAATATACTCACTAGTATAATTTAAAATAGGATATGTGATTTTCCAAACACCAAAAACATCAATAGCAAAGAAAATACAGTTCATTTACATGGGTTATGTTGACATGACAGGAAAAAGGAATGAAAAACAGAACCATAAAAAAAAAAGAAGTGTACTGTGAGAAATCAGCTCTTCAGTTAGAGAACATGTTTTGTTCATGCTGTACAATTCTCCAACTTTCGTATTTTCTCCCATAATTTCAGCCGTATTTTCTTACCACTTGCATCATCATTGTCTTTTATTTTTCCTTAAATTGATTCACTTTTTAACTTAAAAACATAGTATAACCTTTTCCTTAAGCAGAAATAACCGCCAGGTCATGGGACTGCAGTATTTTCTTTTCCTAATACACATTGAAACAAATAACCATTAAGATAAAAGCATTCAGTATAAAGAAGGTGTGGTACATATATACAATGGAATACTACTCAGCCATAAAAAAGAATGAAATCATGCCATTTGCAGCAACATGGATGGACCCAGAGATTATCATACTAAGTGAAGTAAGTCAGACAGAAAAAGACAAATATCTTACGATATCACTTATATGTGGAATCTAAAATACAACACAAATGAACTTATCAACAAATCAGAAACAGACTCAGAGACACAGAGAACAGACTTGTGGTTGCCTAGGCGGGGGTAAGGGTCAGGGGGAGGGGGGAGGGATGGTTTGGGAGTATGGGGTCAGCAGATGCAAACTATTATCTATAGAATGGATAAACAACAAGGACCTACTGTAGAGCACAGGGAACTATATTCAGTATCCTGGGATAAACCATAATGGAAAAGAGTATGAAAAAGAATGTATATACGTATGACTGAGTCACTTGCTGCACAGGCAGAAATTAACACAACATTGTAAATCAACTACACTTTAATGAAAGAAATTTTAGAAAAAGATAAAAGCATTCATACACGGACTACCTAAAGTTATTTTCTAAATTACCAGTCATATATTCCACACTTGAGAAACACTTATCTTGGAAAATATTAATAAATAATATTTGATAAGTTCAATTCATTTTCTCTTTACTCATTATAACGAGTATCCAGAAGAACATAGATGGTTTTAGTAGCAGGTGGCTTTTGAAATGTAAGGTTATTTTTTATTTATTATTATTTTTTTTTGCAGTACGCGAGCCTCTCACTGTTGTGGCCTCTCCCATTGCGGAGCATAGGCTCCAGACGTGCAGGCTTAGCAGCCATGGCTCACGGGTCCAGCCACTCCATGGCATGTGGAATCTTCACGGACCGGGGCACGAACCTGTGTCCCCTGCATCGGCAGGCAGGCTCTCAACCACTGCGCCACCAGGGAAGCCCGAAATGTGAGGTTTTAAAAGCAGAGCCCACGATGCTCCTTAAGGATTACACACTAAAAATCACAAAAAAATCAGAGAACGCAAACTCATACTGAAACATAAAGAGCTGGAATCCCACTAAGATTCTTTCTGTTGCTGCTAGAGCCCACGGCGTGTTCGTGGTGTGTCTGTGCTCAGGGGACCCCCCCATGTGTGTCTGTGCTCATGGGGACCTCACCCCATGGTGAGGGCCTGAGCCCAGCTGCTGTGAGACCAGGATGGGCCATGCTGGGCATGTGGAGGCTCACCCTGAGCTCCGGCTCTCACACTGCCCAGGGTCCCATTGTTGGCACCTTGGAGACAACTTGCAAGAGCCTGTGACCTTGTGAGAACCCACCCCCTGCCAGAAAGAGCTCAGGCTCAGGGGGAAGGAGGGTGTGTGTGTGTGTGTAAGTGTGAGGGTGTGTGTGCATGGGCGTGGCAGCGACAGAGCCCAGGGAGGGTGGTGTCACCGAGAGGGCAGAGGCGCAGGGCTGGGTGCTGCCCTCTGGCAGGACAGCAGCCTCCTCTCGGCCTCTGACGGGCCAGGCCTCTCTGGCCACAGCGAGTCTGTGACACAGTTGGTGGCTGCCCATCCCTGCACGGCCTCAGCCCCAGGTGACTGTTTGGGTTCCTTCCTCCCAGGCGTCCAGGGTGAAGGGAGAGTGTGTGAAAGTCCCTCCCAGCCCCTCACCCAGTGGGCGGCTCCCAGGGCACTGGGCTCCTTCGGGCTGTTCTCTGGGTTCTGCGGGGAGGCTCCCCGGGTCTCTGGGAAGCGTCTGAAGGTGGCCCACCTCCATCCTCAGGACACGGCCGGGCACCGGGCTGAGGCCTGGAGCTGCTGTGGTCCCCTCCGGCTGCCTGTGCTTGAGGTAACTGGGTGGGCTCCTCTCTGCCCACCTCCCTGGGGACACAGGACCACTGCCATCAGAACTCCTGGTGTGGCCCTGACAGCTTCAGACACTCTCCGAGCTCCTGAGGGCGACCTCGGGAAGCTTCCAGAAGCTTCTTGAAGAGCAAGAAAGTTCCTTCTCACAGTTCATCTTGTGGATCAGATGTCACTTCCTCGGACGGGCCTTTTCTCCACCATCACATCTGTCCCCTCCAGGCCTCCTTCCTGATTTCTAGGACAAGCTATACTCTCCCCCTTCTCCCCCCATCTGGCCGCGTTCCCCAACCCCTCCCGCAAAGATCAGCCTACACCTCTTCCGGGGCTCCCACGGCAGGTGCCTCGTCACTGTGTGGACCCAAATGTCCTGGGTCTGCCATAAATACTCAAGACATGAAGAGAGGAATGGTAAATAAAAATGAATTTCAAGGTGTTGAACAGTCTCGGGGTGGTTTCTTCTCTTCACTGCTCCCTGGTTCACTCGAATTTGTTTGAGCAAAACTTTGTTTTATTTTATTGTATGACGTTTACAGAAAATGCACATTATAAGATTAAAGTTAAAACACAAATAAAGAACTCAGAGGGAAGGGAAAGAAAAAAGTAACCCAGTAAAATAAGACCAGGGAGAAGAATAACAAACAAAAGAAATCTAAGTAAGCTTCTTCCCCATTTCTGAAGTTAGGCTGAAAATTTAATCAACAGCTTCCTAGTTGCCAAAGCAAAAAGGAACACAAAGTTGGTCAGGAAAATACTGATTAGTTTTAAGATTTTTGCTCAACTTTGCTCTAAATACACTTCTAGAAAACTATCCAGAGCATGGAGGTGTGGATCATAGTTTTCTCCACCTGGTGGGCTTTAGGGTGACTTTTTCCACTTTTTCCGTTTTTATACCTTCTACAATGAATGCTCTACAGCAAGCATGTCTGGGAGGCGCTACTGTTTTCTCATCAGTTATCCGTTGCCATAGTGACAACCACAGAAGAAACCACACGACCTCGGGAACAGTCGATGCCACGTTCTTTGCTCACAAGTCTGGGTGCTGCCATATGGGCAGTTCTGGGGTGACGGCTCAGGGACACGCATGATTTGAGGTCTGCTGGGTGGCCTTGCTGTGCTCTGCTGAGCCCAGCACCGTCTGGAACAAGTGGCCGGCATGGCTCAGCTCAGCCGGGTTCTCCGATAATCATCTCTGAGGAGGCGGCACTGGCAGCCAGGACCCGACAGCCCGGCGACCACGGGGATGTGGTTCTATTTTAAGGACCGTGAAGCCAGGCTCAGAAACTGTGGTTGGAGTGTCGCGCTCTGAGACCCGTGGCATTTTGCTAACTTATCCTGTCAAGGTGCCTGCACGGCGGTGACAAGGAAAACGCTACAGCATTGGAGGGCTGAGCGATGATACCCCGGCTGCGCGCTAGGGCGGCGGCTGCTCCAGACAAGGTCAGTGTCACCCTGGCTGTTTGCCTCTGGGAGGAAGGGGTGGGGAGGACTCCCGGGCTGGCCTCTGCCAGAGCAGCCTGTTTTCTCAGACATTGTGGATGGACAGAGCTGTGTCACTGGCCTCGGGCAGGTGCCAGGGCCACTGGACATCACCCGTGAGCCCCTCAGCAAACCAGCAAGAACACGGCAATCAGAAGGCCTCAATTCAAAACTGACCAAAAGCTTAAAGCATCCGGACAGTCACTGAGGATGCATGTGTGGCCAGGGATCCCCTGAAAACCTTTCTACACCCCAGAAGATGTCACCTGAGTGGCTGTAGGAATATCCCAGAGGCAACCCAGGCTCCCTAACCCACTGCCCCCCACCCCACCCACCAGGGCCGCCTCCTTCTCTCAGGAGCCCCGCACAGCCAGCAGATGCCCCAAAGCACCAGTATTTTATCCAGGCTGCGCCTTCCCAGGCCGGCACCCTTGGGAGCACGTACTGAACTTCACTTGGATGTTTCTTTCCTTCTGGGATAATCCCGTCTGCACCTTCTCCTGGGCCTGTTTTGTGGCCCAGCTCCAAGAATAGATTATGCCAGCACATTCAGCACCTGCCCCGTGGCCTGGGAAGAGCCCCACTTTTCCTACTATCCCATGGGGACAGAGAGAGCAGGGGTGCAGGCATGGGCAGGCTGTTTATCTGACATGTTTAGGGAGCTTTTCCAAACCATCCTGGGTCAGTCTTGACTTTGGTGTTAAAACTCGGGAAGGGAGAGAGACAGAAGAAAGAAGGGGGGTGGGAGGAAAGCAGCTTCCGGAGAAGTCAAGCAATTGACCTGATGACACAGCTCACAAGTCTCAGAGCTGGGATTTAGACCCAGGCCAGTCGGACCCTAAAGCCAGTGTTCTCTACATTAGTGAAAGAAAAATAAGCAAGAGAAGGGAGCCATTAGCATCAATAACTCTGATTTCCTAAACTCTGATCTAGAGAAAATTGTGCAGATACCCTGGGGTCTAGGAATTCCCTCGCAAGCCCATTCATTCATTCCTTCATGATCAGCGTGGGAGGGATAAAATGAGGAGTGTGATATCATGCAGCCCCAATTTTAAAAGCTTAGAGCTAATTGAGAACATAAGACACCCGTCTATAAAACTCCAGCAACTTAAGTGGGACGCAGGACAGCAAGTCCCAACCACATGCAGCAGATGTGGTGACAATATTGGCTCATTAAAAAGCTGGGACCTGGGGCCACACCAAGAACTTTATTTTCCTGATGTGAGAGTTTATTAACCTGAAAAGTCTTTCAACGATACACAAACGGTGCATCTGCTTTATGCCCTTGAGGACTTGCCCTCATGGACAGCAGTGAGGTGTAGGGCTGACCGCTCTGGTGGGGCTGGTGCTGGGGAGGGTACAGGAACTCGAGGAGCACAGCTGAGAGTCCCGGGGGCTGGGGGCGGGTCTGATGGGCTTTGGGAGGGAGGGGCCCTGAAGACGGGACCACATCCCATTCCTCTTCATATTCCGAGTGGCCGGCGAGGCTTTGGGCACCTGGAAACTGCCTGATTGTCTTTTAGGCAAATGCATTACATGTGCACGGGTTGGAATTCACCTGGCACGTTCCTGCAAGAATGAAACGCAATCACATCCACGGTACATCGGGTGTGAACATCAGAACCCTCCCTTGATACGTTTGTTCCAAATAAGGCATTCTCTCCCACAAGTCCTTGAAGTCTCCTAATAGGTTAGCTTAGGACTAGTTAATGACTACTTTTTTATGCAAAAGGAGCTTTGTTTTCTAAAAGAGTGTGTCCTTAGGATTAAAGGGGAAAGAAACTCTGGACCACCCCTAGGTTACCCAACAACGTGGCCGGGAGGCCATCAACTCAGGAACTGGACAGCCAGCGTTTCCCAGAGTTTCTGGAAGGTTCTCCTGAGGGAACAGGTGGGGTCGTGCCCTCGAGGGCTTGTCCCCGTGCCACTGTGTGCCAGACACGAGGCCAAGTCAGTGCTCTCTGTCCACGTCCCGATCCAGATCACTCCACCTCCCATAACCTCTCAGTGCAGGCCTGGCCAAAGGAAGAGCAATTCTTGTTAAAAAGACAAGGAAGGCGTCAGTGGTCCCTGGGGTCTCCAGGACCAGCCCTCCACTGGGCCGCTGGGACCAGGAAGCCCCTTCCTCCGGCCTCAAAGTTGTTTCGCTGCATCCAGGAGCCCAGCCCGTCCTTTGAGGGTCAGTATGGCCCCCACAGCCCAGGGACTTTTCCAGTGCAGCCAGCCTGGCCCAAAGTCGGCCTAGTCGGCCCAGGTCAGCGCCCAGCTCCTCCCGTGTTGTGAGCCCCGACCACCCCCGCAGGAGGACCAACGGTGGGGACATGTCCGTGGATCCAGCCTGGCTCTCCAGCCTCCACCTCGGTGGTGGATGCCTGGTCTGAGAGGACTGGGAAAAAAGAGAGAAAGAGAGAGAAGAGAAAGGAAGGGAAGGGAAGGGAAGAGAGGAGAAGGAGAAAAGAAGACATCATCCAGGGTCTTGGTGCTCTGGCCAGGTGTCAGGCCTGAGCCTCTGAGGTGGGAGAGCTGAGTTCAGGACATGGGTGCACCAGAGACCTCCCAGCCCCACGTAACATCAGATGGCAAAAGCTCTCTCAGAGATCTCCATGTAAACGCTAAGACCCAGCTCCAATGAACGACCAGCAAGCTACAGTGCTGGACACCCCATGCCAAACAACTAGCAAGACAGGAACACAACCCCAACCGTTAGCAGAGAGGCTGCCTAAAATCATAATAAGGTCACAGACACCCCAAAACACACCACCGGACGTGGTCCTGCCCACCAGAAAGACAAGATCCAGCCTCATTCACCAGAACACAGGCACCAGTCTCCTCCACTAGGAAGCCTACACAACCCACTGAACCAACCTTACCCACGGGGAGCAGATACCAAAAACAACAGGAACTATGAAACTGCAGCCTGTGAAATGGAGACCCCCAAACACAGTAAGTTAAGCAAAATGAGAAGACAGAGAGATACACAGCAGACGAAGGAGCAAGGTAAAAACCCACCAGACTAAACAAATGAAGAGGAAATAGGCAGTCTTCCTGAAAAAGAATTCAAAATAATGATAGTAAAGATAATCCAAAATCTTGGAAATAGAATGGAGAAAATACAAGAAACGTTTAACAAGGACCTAGAAGAACTAAAGAGCAAACAATGATGAACAACAAGATAAGTGAAATTAAAAATTCTCTAGAAGGAATCAATGGCAGAATAACTGAGGCAGAAGAGCGAATAAATGACCTGGAAGATAAAATAGTAGAAATAACTACTTCAGAGCAGAATAGAGAAAAAAGAATGAAAAGAACTGAGGACAGTCTCAGAGACCTCTGGGACAACATTAAATGTACCAACAGTTGAATTATAGGGGTCCCAGAAGAAGAAGAGAAAAAGAAAGGGACTGAGAAAATATTTGAAGAGATTATAGTTGAAAACTTTCCTAATATGGGTAAGGAAATAGTCTATCAAGTCCAGGAAGAACAGAGAGTCCCATACAGGATAAATCCAAGGAGAAACATGCCAAAACACATATTAATCAAACTATCAAAAATTAAATACAAAGAAAAAATATTAAAAGCAGCAAGGGAAAAGCAACAATTAACATACAAGGGAATCCCCACAAGGTTAACAGCTGATCTTTCAGCAGAAACTCTGCAAGCCAGAAGGGAGTGGAAGGACATATTTAAAGTGATGAAAGGGAAAAACCTACAACCAAGATTACTCTACCCGGCAAGGAGCTCATTCAGATTTGACAGAGAAATTAAAACCTTTACAGACTAGCAAAAGCTAAGAGAATTCAGCACCACCAAAGCAGCTCTACAACAAATGCTAAAGGAACTTCTCTAGGCAGGAAACACAAGGAAGGAAAAGACCTACAAAACCAAACGCAAAACAATTAAGAAAATGGTAATAGAAACATACATATCGATAACTACCTTAAATGTAAATGTATTAAGTGTTCCAACCAGAAGACATAGAGTGGCTGAATGGATACAAAAACAAGACCCATACATATGCTGTCTACAAGAGACCACTTCAGACCTAGGGACACATAGAGACTGAAAGTGAGGGGATGGAAAAAGATATTCCATGCAAATGGAAATCAAAAGAAAGCTGGAGTAGCAATACTCATATCAGAAAAAATAGACTTTAAAATAAAGACTGTTACAAGAGACAAAGAAGAACACTGCATAATGATCAAGGGATCAATGAAGAAGATATAACAATTCTAAATATGCACCCAATGGGGCTTCCCTGGTGGCGCAGTGGTTGAGAGTCCGCCTGCCGATGCAGGGGACACGGGTTCGTGCCCCGATCCCGGAGGATCCCACATGCCGCGGAGCGGCTGGGCCCGCGAGCCATGGCCGTGGAGCCTGTGTGTCCGGAGCCTGTGCTCCGCAACGGGAGAAGCCACGGCAGTGAGAGGCCTACGTACAGCAAAAAAAAAAAAAAAAAAAAAAAAAAAATATGCACCCAACATAGGAGCACCTCAATACATAAGGCAAATGCTAACAGCCATAAAAGGGGAAATTGACAGGAACACAATAATAGTAGGGGACTTTAACACTCCATTTTTACCAATGGACAGATCATCCAAAATGAAAATAAATAAGAAAACACAAGCTTTAAGTGATACATTAAATAAGATGGGCTTAATTGATATTTATAGGACATTCCAACCAAAAACAGCAGATTACACTTTCTTCTCAAGTGCTCATAGAACATTCTCCAGGATAGATCACATCTTGGGTCACAAATCAAGCCTTGGTAAATTAAGAAAATTGAAATCATATCAAGTGTCTTTCCTGACCACAACACTATGAGATTAGATGTCAATTACAGGAAAAAAAATCTGTAAAAAATACAAACACATGGATGCTAAACAATACACTACTAAATAACCAAGAGATCACTGAAGAAATCAAAGAAGAAATAAAAAAAATACGTAGAAACAAATGACAATGAAAACACAACGACCTAAAACCTATGGGATGCAGCAAAAGCAGTTCTAAGAGGGAAGTTTATAGCAATACAATCCTACCTCAAGAAACAACAAACATCTCAAATAAACAACCTAACCTTACACCTAAAGCAATTAGAGGAAGAAAAACAAAAAAACCCCAAAGTTAGCAGGAGGAAAGAAATCATAAAGATCAGATTGGAAATAAGTGAAAAAGAAATGAAAGAAATGATAGCAAAGATCAATAAAACTAAAAGCTCGTTCTTTGAGAGGATAAACAAAATTCATAAAGTATTAGCCAGACTCATCAAGAAAAAAAGGGAGAAGACTCAAATCAATAGAATTGGAAGTGAAAAAGGAGGAGTAACAACTGACACTGCAGAAATACAAAGGATCATGAGAGATTACTACAAGCAACTATATGCCAACAAAATGGACAAATTCTTAGAAAAGCACAACCTTCTGAGACTGAACCAGGAAGAAATAGAAAATATAAACAGACCAATCACAAGCACTGAAATTGAAAATGGTGATTAAAAATCTTCCAACAAACAAAAGCCCAGGACCAGATGGCTTCACAGGTGAATTCTATCAAACATTTAGAGAGGAGCTAACACCTATCCTTCCCAAACTCTTCCAAAATATAGCAGAGGGAGGAACACTCCCAAACTCATTCTACAAGACCACCATCACCTTGATACCAAAACCAGAAAAGGATGTCACAAAGAAAGAAAACTACAGGCCAATATCACTGATGAACATAGATGCAAAAATCCTCAACAAAATACTAGCAAACAGAATTCAACAGCACATTAAAAGGATCATACACCATGATCAAGTGGGATTTATCCCAGGAGTGCAAGCATTCTTCAATATACACAAATCAATCAATATGATACACTATATTAACAAACTGAAGAATAAAAACCATATGATCATCTCAATAGATGCAGAGAAAGCTTTCAACAAAATTCAACACCCATTTATGATAAAAACCCTCCGGAAAGTAGGCATAGAGGGAAGCTACCTCAACATAGTAAAGGCCATATATGACAAACCCACAGCAACATCATTCTCAATGCTGAAACAGTGAAATCATTTTCGCTAAGATCAGGAACAAGAGAATGTTGCCCACTCTCAACACTATTATTCAACATAGTTTTGGAAATTTTAGCCACAGCAATCAGAGAAGAAAAAGAAATAAAAGGAATCCAAATCGGAAAAGAAGTAAAACTGTCACTCTTTGCAAATGACATGATACTGTACATAGAGAATCCTAAAGATGCTACTAGAAAATTACTAGAGGTAATCAATGAATTTGGTAAAGCAGCAGGATACAAAATTAATGCACAGAAATCTCTGGCATTCCTGTACACTAATGATGAAAAATCTGAAAGTGAAATCAAGAAAACACTCCCATTTACCATTGCAACAAAAAGAATAAAATACCTAGGAATAAACCTACTTAAGGACACAAAAGACCTATATGCAGAAAAGTATAAGACACTGATGAAAGAAATTAAAGATGATATAAACAGATGGAGAAATATACCATATTCTTGGATGGGAAGAATCAACACTGTGAAAATGGCTATACTACCCAAAGCAATCTACAGATTCAGTGCAACCCCTATCAAACTACCAATCGCATTTTTCACAGAACAAAAAATTTCACAATTTCTATGGAAACACAAAAGACCCTGAATAGCCAAAACAATCTTGAGAAAGAAAAACGGAGCTGGAGGAATCAGGCTCCAGGACTTCAGACTATACTCCAAAGCTACAGTAATCAAGAAAGTATGGTACTGGCACAAAAACAGAAATATAGATCAATGGAACAGGAGAGAAAGCCCAGTGATAAACCCACGCACATATGGTCACCTTATTTTTGATAAAGGAGGCAAGAATATATAATGGAGAAAAGACAACCTGTTTAATAAGTGGTGCTGGGAAAACTGGGCAGCTACATGTAAAAGAATGAAATCAGAACACTCCCTAACACCATACACAAAAAAACCTCAAAATGGATTAAAGACCTAAATGTAAGGCCAGACACTATAAAACTCTTAGAGGAAAACATAGGCAGAACACTCTATGACATAAATCACAGCAAGATCCTTTTGGACCCACCTCCTAGAGAAATGGAAATAAAAACAAAAATAAACAAATGGGACCTAATGAAACTTAAAAGCTTTTGCACAGCAAAGGAAACCATAAACAAGATGAAAAGACAACCTTCAGAATGGGAGAAAATATTTGCAAATGAAACAACTGACAAAGGATTAATCTCCAAAACATACAATCAACTCAGGCAGCTCAATATCAAAAAGCAAACAACCCAATCCAAAAATGGGCAGAAGACCTAAATAGACATTTCTCCAACAAACACATGAAAAGATGCTCAACATCACCAATCATTATAGAAATGCTAATCAAAACTACAATGAGATATCACCTTACATCGGTCAGAAATGGCCATCATCGAAAAGTCTACAAATAGTAAATGCTGGAGAGGGTGTGGAGAAAAGGGAACCCTCCTGCACTGTTGGTGGGAATGTAAATTGATACAGCCACTATGGAGAACAGTATGGAGGTTCCTCAAAAACTAAAAATAGAACTACCATACGACCCAGCAATCCCACTACTGAGCATATACCCTGAGAAAAACATAATTCAAAAAGAGTCGTGTACCACAATGTTCATTGCAGCTCTATTTACAATAGCCAGGACATGGAAGCAACCTAAGTGTCCATCAGCAGATGAATGGATAAAGAAGATGTGGCACATATATACAGTGGAATATTACTCAGCCATAAAAAGAAACAAAATTGAGTTATTTGTAATGAGGTGGATGGACCTAGAGACTGTCATACAGAGTGAAGTAGGTCAGAAAGAGAAAAACAAATATCATATGCTAACACATATATATGGAATCTAAAAAGAAAATAAAATGGTTCTGGGGCTTCCCTGGTGGCGCAGTGGTTGAGAGTCCGCCTGCCGATGCAGGGGACACGGGTTCGTGCCCCGGTCCGGGAAGATCCCACATGCCGCGGAGCGGCTGGGCCTGTGAGCCATGGCCGATGAGCCTGCGCATCCAGAGCTTGTGCTCCACAACGGGAGAGGCCGCAACAGTGAGAGGCCCGCGTACTGCAAAAAAAAAAAAAAAAAAAAAAATGGTTCTGAAGAACCTAGGGGCAGGACAGGAATAAAGATGCAGACATAGAGAATGCACTTGAGGACATGGGGAGGGGGAAGGGTAAGCTGGGACAAAGTGAGAGAGTGGCACGGACATATATACACTACTGAATGTAAAATAGATTGCTAGTGGGAAGCAGCTGCATAGCACAGGGAGATCAGCTCCGTGGTTTGTGACCACCTAGAGGGGTGGGATAGGGAGGGTGGGAGGGAGATGCAAGAGGGAGTGGATACGGGGATGTATGTATATGTAGAGCTGATTCACTTTGTTATACAGCAGAAATTAACACACCATTGTAAAGCAATTATGCTCCAATAAAGATGTTAGATAAACAATTAATTAATTAATTTAAAAGGAAAACAAAGACAAGGAAGAAGAGAACCAGAAACACTGAGGACAGCATCACAATCCAGAGGGATTCTCTGGGCCTGCAGCAAACCAGCTCTGCCTGTCGGCCCGGTGTCGTCATGTGATGATTTGGGGCTTTGTAGCGTCCTCGCCTGACTACTCACTTATGAGAAAGCTCATCAGAGAAAGAGAGAGCACGCAATTATCTCACTCCGGTTCCAGTCCTGTCTCTGTGCGTTCCGTCCAGCTGGAATCATACACATGTGCCCTGAGATTCTTCCGGATGCAAGCACTTCATGAATAATGATTTAGATTTGCGGGGGGTATGGGATCTGTGCTCATAGATGACACGCAGGACACATTCTTCTGCTTCCTTACTTGGGGGACACAATCACCCTGGGTCCCCTGCGCCTAAGTGCCTCTCAAGCTCAGACTTTCCCCGCGGGCCAAGGTCACTGTCACCGTTTAGCATCACATATCAGGCACCCACCAGCTGGGACTCAGCGACACCGGAGGAAGGTGTAAGAGCCTCTTTCTCTGCATTTCAAGGAAAAGTTATTAAAGAAACACATAAATAAATCCTCAGCATCTGGAATTTGCATAAAACCAAGGAAGCAAAGTGGAATTCTAGAAGGTTGGTTGGAAATTTAAGTGTCACGTCAGGTTTCAGGGGCTTGGGGTGTTGTTCTGAACTTCCATAGTTGTCACTTTGATGGCATTATTATATACTAGAAAAAAACCAGCATAACACAACCAAAATTAAGCAGAAAGTTTGGGTTTCCATGTACAAATTGAATAATAGGCACCACGTCTAGATAATGCAAATTTCTCAGTGAAAGATGGAATACGAAATCTAATCAATTTCATCAATCATTTTCAAATTTAGACGTTTTAAATTTGAGCCTATTGCAAGGGGTGTGCCCCTCTGGGTCCCCAAATGCAGTCTATTAATAGAAGCTCGGAACGACGGGAGAGGTGAAAAGTAACCGCACAAGAAAATTAGCTTAATATTTCGGTTTTCCTTTTGGCAGTTGAAGGTTGCTGGGGAATCGGGGACAGAAGGGGCGTCCGGGGTGGGGGGGGATCGGGTTCGGCTCCACGCTGCCCTCTGAAGCAGGTCTAATTGCTCTGAACCATTTTGCTCCTTGCTGCTGTGAGCCTGAGCTGATTAAATGTGGGGAGGGCATCTTTCCCCTCCCCAGGGATGGGGTTACTGAATGTGCTTTCTCTTTATTTCTACTGTAACCCCCTATTTATAAACCTCCCTACTTCTAGTTATTTTCCCAGCCCGAATAGCTCCTTGCTGTATGCAGTCGATAGAGCCAGATGGTATGTTTTCATTTCTGCTAATGAGCGAGGTCCCAGCGTGATGGCAGGCCCATCGCCACGATCATCCGAGGCCGTATTCTCCCCTTTCAAATGTGAAAGGCCCAGATCACACAGCTACCACATAAACAGCAAACTTAGGTTTGGAATCCATGTCTTTCTTCGCTTTCCATGGCTTATATCCATTAGAACTCACTAACTGAGTTTGTATTAATGCGTTCATTCAGTGCATGTTTATTGCCTCCTATGTGTCAGACACTGCCGTGAGCAAAACAGAATAAACCCCTCGCCTCATGGATTTTACGCTCTAGCAAGAGAGACAGATAAAGACCCTGAAATGGGCACACGGACAGGATGTGGATGGTGGCACAGTCCGTCAGGCTGGGTGAGGACAAGGGGAGCTGTGGACGGTTGCAATTTTCAATAAGGCGGCCAGGGTAGGCCTCACTGCAGAGTGACAGCTGAGCAAGGACTTGAAAGTGGGGGGATTAGCACAGGGCTATGGGGGGGGCCTTCCAGGTGGAGGGAGGGACATCGCCAGGCCCCAGGTGGGAGCCCCCAGGTGCAGCAGGTCAGTGTGCAGGGGGGAGGGGGGAGGGGCAGCAGAGGAAGTCCAGGTTAGAGAGCGGAGACCCGGAGGGGCTGGACAGCTGTCAGGCCATTGGCTTTCATTCTAATTCACTGCAATCTCCCCGGCTGCTTTGTGGGGAATCAATTCTAGGGGCCAAGTCACTCAGTGGAAAGACTGATACAGAAGCCCCTTCCAGCCATGCTGGCAGAAAACGATGGTGGTGGGAAACATGGAAGGAGTGTGAAGTCCGGATCTGAATGTTGAAGGGGGAGCCACTTTCCCAAAGACAGGATGTGGGTGAGAGAGAGAGAGAGAGAGAGAGAGAGGGAGAGAGAGAGAAGGAGAGAGAGAGAGGGAGAGAGAGAAGGGGTGAGCTGGGGGAGAGGAGGGAGGGAGGCACGGGGACCACTCAACACATCATAGCTATAAAGGAAAAAGAAAAAGGAGAGGGGGGAAATAGCATGCAGAACATACAGGTTATGCCTACTCTTCAAACATACTCCAGGAAATAGGAAAAATGTTTCAATAATAAATTATATGAAATTGAGCTAAAAATAAAGAGAATCAGAAATGACTGAGAAATGAATTCAAAGATGAAATGAGACAACAGAATAAAATGAAAAGTTGCCAAGATACAGAAATGGATTGAGGCCAGTAATTCACTGTTAGACAGGTAAGGCCTATATCCAAAACCACAAGGAAGTGGGCAACACAGCTCACACCTAATTAGTTCCACTGAGGACAAGCTAATCGTCTTTCACAGAGATATTCACACAATGAGAACAAAGACAAGAGCAACAGTGAGAAAGGGATGATCAGTCAAACCAGGAGAAAATGCCATGTTTGTAGGTTTAAAAATGGCCCAAAATGGCAATTCCATGTGGCTCGACCTAATTAGACATAGAGGTGAGCCAGACACGAGGTCAATTGGTCTATCAGAAATGAAAACAAGTACACAGGAAAAATAGATTACTGGGAAGATTTTCCTGAAACAAAGGAAAAACACGTCTGCAGATTTAAAGGGCACTTTTTCCTGTTCCAGGAAAAATTGCTTCACAACCATTGATCCCTGAGACTTATCTGAATTTACCAACTTTCAAGGATAAATTGCATTGTCCGAGTGTCCAGGCAGAAAGGTAGATGTCTGCATCATCTAAGATGGAAAAATGTAGGCCAACCTCAGACTCCACCTCAGGGGCACTCGGGTCAGAGACACTGTGGTGTCAGAGGCCCTGGGAAAGGCACTCAGGGGTCAGAACACCCCTAGAAGTTCTCTTTCTCCACCAAGGAAGAGTTCAGTCAATAGTGTCACCCACCAGCCCTTCTCGAAAAAAAAAATACTTAACCCCCCAAATTTAACTAACACCAGTTGAATCAAGACTTTAAAAAAACTTAAGTATGAAAAAGCCTGGAAAAAAGAGACACTGGCTCTATATTTGAATACAGAAAGGACTGTGGCTAAATACTGTGCAACCATGGACACAGAGCAAACACTGGCGGTGCAAAATGCAAGTCTGTAAAAGTGGGAAAACCTGCAGCAGTCGTGGAGAAGGAAAATGGGCAGGGGAAATGCACATGCAAGTAGGAAATCAATGGGTTTTTTTAAGTTATAATATTAATTTTTAAAAAATTTAAAAAAGAAAGTTGACCCTAATCTCAACTTTTTAGTTTCACTCTTTTGAGCCTTAAAGTTTTTTAGGAACTGACGTCACTTACGAAACTTACACATTTCCTTCCTTTTCATCTTATTTTGTTAAATACAAGTTATATGAAATCTAATAAATGATACATATTTTTAAATAATTCAGCTCATTTTTGTAAAACTTTGTAAAAATGTCTATCTACTTTCTTCTGAGGATATATGCACTAGAAATCTCTGAAATGATGTTGAACAAACATGAACAGTAACGATTTCTGGGTGACGAGATTTAGAGTGAATTTTTGCTTTTTGTACATAGAGCATTCTCATCAATACTATAGTTATATTTGAAAGAAAAGAAGAGAAAGTCTATCAATGCCGTAGTCCCCGCCCGGCTGTCATGGTGCTCACCCAGGATTTCTTCTTCTTCAGGTGTCAATGCCTTGTCACCATGTGGACCTGTGAGGGCCCTGCTGCACCTTCTTATAAACATAGAACCTTGTCATCTCCATCCAATTAAAATCATCTGAGAAGGTACCACACAGTCAAAAACGTCCTCTGTTATGCAAAAGATGGTCATTACCCCAGTGAGTTAGTGATCCGTGAAGGGGCGGCCCGACTGAATTAGAGTGTTAAGAACAAAACAAGCACAACCAAAAAGGCTTTTGGTAAAATATGATGATTCACCCACAGCTGCCTGGCCCAGGAGCCCCTGAGCCCTCCTCTCCCCTCTGCCTTCACAGAGCGGCTCAGAGCAGGTAACGCCTGCTGCTGGCACAGGACACAGTCCCGCAGGGCCTGAAGACCCCTGACTCATGCACGCTCTGCGGTGGCTCTGGGGGCACCGGGCAAAGGAGACGGCTTGCTGGGCCAACAGCCAGGATGTCCAGGTAGCAGGCCACCATGTGGAAGCCTATGACACACCCTGGCCTGCAGCTTCTCTACAGGAGCAGCCCAAGGTGAACCCAGAGGGACGGGGGGAAAGGGCACAGGTGGAGAGAAAGGGGACCCGGCAGAGGGAACACGGAGTAGAGAGGCTTTGTATCTCGCAGGGTCAGGAGCTGGCTCCAGGCACCCACGACCATGAATCCAAGAGCAATTCTTCTTCTCCTTTGGGTCACAAAACTCCTACAAACTGGAAACAGAAACATGTCTTCTGTGAAACATACCTCCCAGGTCTTGCTATAAGGATGGCCATGTAAGAAGCTGTTGGATGGGGCTTCCAGGAAAGCTATCTAAAGGTGGCTGATTCAGCTAGGTGGAATGTAGACGTGATGGCCACAGCCACAATAGATACTTTGCAACCATGAGGAAATTTGGAGCAGAAAGAAAAGGCCTATATCCCTGATAATGGGAGAATGGAGGTGTGAGAAACCAACTCTAAGCAGCCTACCTCCAGATTCATGTTATGGAAAAGAAAAATAAAT
This sequence comes from Mesoplodon bidens, assembly GCF_964165515.1. Lineage (NCBI taxonomy): Eukaryota > Metazoa > Chordata > Mammalia > Artiodactyla > Ziphiidae > Mesoplodon > Mesoplodon bidens. Next base: position 92,276,597 of record NC_138168.1, read on the forward strand.
CATTATCTGGTTCAAGTCTCTCTTATACATGTTTTCTGCTACGTGCATCTGAAACTAATCCTAAATGATACAGCTAAAAAAATTTTATTAAAAAGTCAGCTATTGGGCTTCCCTGGTGGCGCAGTGGTTGAGAGTCCGCTGGCCGATGCAGGGGACACGGGTTTGTGCCCCAGTCCGGGAAGATCCCACATGCCGTGGGGCGGCTGGGCCCGTGAGCCATGGCCGCCGAGCCTGCGCGTCCGGAGCCTGTGCTCCACAACGGGAGAGGCCACAACAGTGAGAGGCCCGCGAACCACAAAAAAAAAAGTCAGCTATTTATTTCCCTAAACTCCTACAGTATTTATACTTTGCACTAAATGATTTAGCCCTGAATTATACGTATATGTATTATTTATTAACCAACTGCATGATAGATGATTCTCATCTTACCACAGGATCATAAGCTCTGTGCGTGGAAATGAACCGTTTACACGGCCTGCTGGGGGCTCAGAACCCCCCGGGCCACCGGCCAGGCTCACAGTGGCCCCTCCTCTCTACCCTCTCATTCGCAACGAGCACGCCAAGGACAGGGGAAAGCGAGCCTCTCCGTCTACTCTTCAACCGGTGATGAAGGTGTTATTTGCACGGGCAATGGATGAAGAAATGAAGGTTCAGAACCATGAGTCACCTGCCTGGGCGGCTCAGCAGGAAGATGGCAGAAGCCGGGTGCACACGCTGGTCCCTCCGCTGGGCGGCCTGGCCCCCGGGACTCTGGCCGCCGCGCCCCTCAGCCCCACGGCTTTGCTCTGAGAAGAACCTTGCTGGATGGGATCTTCATCAGCGGGCACAAGAGTTAAAATCGTTTCTATTTTACTCTTTCACTTTTGGTCTGAAATGGACAGCAGCCTCGTCCCACAGCGCTGCCGCGGGGACCATGAGGGCGGTGGTTGTCCCAGGAGGGGCAGGAAGGTGGTGCGTGTCCCTCAGCGCTCAGGAAGCACCCCAGCAGGGACAGGCGTTTGCACGTCGTCCTGTCCCCGCCAACTCCCCCTGCAGAGAGCGGGGAGTTTATCTCACCTCTCAGCCCACTCCCCTCGCACAGGGGGCTGAGGGCCCTGGTCTGGAACGTTCTGGGGTTTCTGCCTCCCAGCAGGTCCCAAGGAGAGGCGACTGGGAGAGACTGAGCTGAGCCCCTCCTCGCCTACCGTGGCTCCTGTCACGACCTGCCCACCGGCACCCCGCTGTGCTGCAGACTCGCGACAAGGCCGCCACCGCGTTATCCCTAGATTTGCCCACAGAGCAGCTCACCATAAGACGCCCGTCCTCGTGAATGAAGCTCTGCCGCGTCCTAAGGAGGGCGCTGCCAGGCGCAGGCAGCTCGGGACTCCGCTGTTCCCAGGTGGTTTGGCTCTGACCCCAGAACATGCCTTCATTATAATTCTTCTTCTTCTTCTCATCGTTGGCTGTCTGAATTTCCAGGGTGGCTGCTTTTCTGCCAAGTTTAAATGTAATAACAGCTTCTGGAGCAGAAGTTCACGTTCCTTTTCTGCATCCTCTGTGATCACTGGCACCGACTTTCCATCTTCGTGGGGCTCCGCCTCCCAGCCTCCGTCCCCCCAGGACCGAACACACCGCAGGCCTGCGCAGATTTACAAAATGGAGAAGCAGCGCGTTACTGCTGACCCAGAAGGATTCTTTTAGACCACCAGGGAAAATAACTAAAATGAGAGAAAATCATTTAGAAACGAGAGCAATGCTTGTCGTCATGACTTCAGTGGATTGAACCTTGCCCGGTTTCTAGGCAGGCCGTGACCCCGTAGGAGATCGGGGGTCCAGCTGGCACCGTGTTCCCTACACTGTTTTCTGGCAACCGACCCCCTCTCTCCCAAGGGGAACCGACTGGGTGGAGCCTGAACGAGGCCAAGACCACTCCCCACAGCTGCCTACTGGGGTCAGAGCTCCCGACCTCCCCCGTGGGTTCGGGGGTGGGCACCTACCGCGCCCTCTGAGGTCTTCCTGCAGCCAGAGGAAGACAAAGGCCTCTCTTCCTCTGGGAGGGTAAGAAGCAGATGTTTACAGAATGAGACGTAAACAGAGGGCAGCCCTCGAGATAATAAGAGAGAGGTGGAGCACGGCTGTTTGAGCCCCTGGGGTGAAGTGGCCGGGGAAATACAGATTGCCCAGATAAAGTTGAATCTCAGTTGAAGAACAGATATGGGACATACTTTCACTAAAAAGTTATTTATTCTTCATCTGAAATTCAAATTTAACTGGGTGTCCTGGTGTCGCTTGGTTTTGCTTTTGTTTTTTTGCGAAGTCTTCAATCTTACCAGACTTGGATCCATCTGTGCCTGAAGGCCAGCACGCCCTCACCTTCCCGCGAGCGGCTGGGTTTCTCTACTCACAAATGAAGGGGCGATGGCTAGTCTGTCCTTCTGTGGCGAGCGCTCTCCTCCTCCAGGGGAGAAGAGAAAGTTATCCGGGGTCCACAAGCGCCAACCCTAAAGGAGAAGGAGCGATGCTCTCGCTACGCTGCCGTTCCGTAAACGGAGAAGCGTCGGCTCTCCCGAAAGCCTGTGGTGTTGGTAGGAATACAGCTTCGTGCACCAGTGGGATAGAATAGAGTCCTGAGAGATCCACGGGCCGCGGCTCTGCACAGCGGTGGGGAAGGAGTGTTTCTGTGATCTGCTGATGAGTGACAAAGCACCCCAAAACATAATGGCTTAAAACAATCAAGTATTAGTCTTACTTTCTGGCTGCAGTCCTGAGCTGGGAAGTTCACGATGGCGCACGCACGCACGCACACATGCGCACACGTGGCTGTCAGCTGCTCATTCTTCACTTCTCCTGCACGTGACCTGGGGTTTCTCAAGTTTGCTTCCGAGAGGGAGCCTTCCGAGCCTGGGGCAGCAGAAGCCTCAGACTTCTCACGGCACAGCCTCAAGGTCACATGGTACCCGCTGATTGAAGTAAGTTCCAGACTTGCGAGTGTTTCTCCATGTATGTGACACTTCATTAAAAGTCTATTGAAAAAAATTAAACAACACAAATTTTTTGTGGAATCAAATTTATCAGTCTTTCATCTCTTTATCTCTTCTGGGTCTTGCTTAAGAAGGCCTTTCCTATCCCTGAAAACTGAAATACTCTCTCATTTATTTGCATTCATTAGTTTTAGAATCTTTTATAACATTCAGTTTTCTAACTGAAAATTATTTTTGTGAATATTATGAATTAGAATGAAACTTTTTCCCCAAAATAGATGAGTGATTGTCCCAGTACCATTTATTAAATAATCGCAATTTCCCTTAGTAATTTGACATAAGTCTAGACTCTCCATTCTGTATCATTATAGTGTTTTTTTCACTTCTGCACTGCACTAATTCAAATGCCTTCATACTACATTTTGATATCTGGAAGGGCAAATTTTCCCTCTTTGTTCTTTTTTTTGGTTATTCTTGCAATGTAAGTGCACCTAGTCACAGTCTTTGGTTTTACCAACCTTAAACTTTTATCCAGCCATAACACAATACAATAATCTTTTATCATAGTAATTTACCTATAATTTGCATATACTGTACATTGAGCAGTTTCTGGAAAGTGTTTCAAACCCATCATCATATTTGATTTTTCACAAGCAGTGCATTACTACCATCCTCATTTTTACAGACGGGAAGACACACAGAGAGGCTGCCTTAATCGCCTGTGGTCCTACACCCCAGACTATTAAATGGCAGAGGAAATAGGGACTCAGGCCTTTGGGCGTTTGGTCTGCTGGGCCCAGGGCCACCCTTTCCCACCATCCTACGTGCTGGTCAACATCTCTGAGCTCTGCTTCACAGTCCGCTAAAATGGGATGCTCACCTGCATCACTTCAGCTCTATTAGGTAAGCTGTACTTCACCGTGGGTTCAGCTGTTCTCTAGGTAGGAGTCCCCTGGCACAGAATGAAGGCCCTAAGCCCACATTCTCTGTCATCTGCTTTCCTCCACGGGGACTGGTGGGGTTCTGTGTACAGAAAGTGAGTCGAGCCCGCTCAGAGCCCTGTGTGGCAGAGGCGCGGGTGGGCATCTCTTCGCCCCGCGCGTGGCTCAGGGTTATGTGGCCGGTTACTAAGCTGATGCTGAGAGCTGCTCAAGCGTTTAAAATCTGTCTGTCTCGATAGGAAATGCAGAGAGGAAACCCTGGGTGACTGGCGAGGAAACTGGAGTCCTGTGTGCCAATTCTCTTCCCATTTGCAAATTAATTAGTAAGACGCCCAAAGCAGTCGGGCCAGTGTCACTAATCCAGCCTCACAGAGAGACCCTCATCTTAAAACAGAAATGGGACATCCAGATTTCACAGCTGTTTATTTGGCTAGAATTCACCCTGAATTCAAAAGAAGAAAGGAAATTCTGGCTCAGGAATGAGACTTTTACAGGACAACACCTTTCCAATTGTGACAAGACAGGTCATTACTGAGCTGATGATATCAAAAGCCCAGATGTTATTTAAGGCTGACACAAAGCGTTTGGCTGAGGGCAGCTCCTTGTTAGGGCGGCTGAGAGAGGAAAACGCTCTCCGTCCTTTTATAATTTCAGTGTTTAGATAATTAAAAACAAAAACAAAAACCTTCCAGACCATATTTATTAAGTGGTGATTGACTATAAATCAACGTTGAAATAGGGTTGCGATGAGACATTCAGAAGCGCCTGCATCGGTGGCGGCTCTGGGGCTGTCAGGCAGGATGCAGGGGAGGCTGGGAGAGGAGAATATTCGACGCAGAAACGGGCCCTTTCTCTCCTTCCCTGTCTCATCCTCACGGGCCTCTTTCAAGGAAGAAATGAAACAGGAAACATTCAAAATGTGTCTCATACGTTAGGCCATAAAGCTCATTCATTTGGTAAATAATTATCCAGCACCCCTGTGCATGGGCATGGCCGGGGGCTCTGGGGACACAGCGCTTCCCCGGAGCTGGTGGATAGTCAGGAACACCAGCCGGGCGGGCACATGGGCCCTCGGACCCCGCAGCTCTACTTGCCCTGGGTCCTCCCTCACTCAGGCCTTCCTTCCTCTGGGCCCCGCTCTTCCGTCCTGACTGGAAGGTTTGGACCACCACGCCTCTGGGTCCATCCACCCCAGACCCCGAGTCAGCTCGGAGGTTGCTACCCCCGCCACATCTTCATCTAGAGCCGGAGCTCCCACGGTGAGCCGTCCTGGACGGTGCCACAGGGTGTGCACTGCACAAACGCCGGTGCCCCTTAACACCCAGCACCGCGAGCTCCCCAGCTCCCTTCATCCCGCTGTGACACTGCCAGCCCCCACTGGGTGAGGGTCCAGGCCTTGGACCCAGAGCTTCACGTGTGTGATCTCACTCAGCACTCACTTCCCCCACAGGTGCCCTCTACTGAGGTCGGGACATGACACAACGTACCTCACTGGAAAAGGTGCATGCATGTGTGCTCACCTGTGACTTTTTGTCTGTCCAGGGTCACCCTTTCCTAAAGCCCCTCCCTCTCCATGTTGACCTGTCATCCACGTGGCTCTGCATCTCCACTCCCCCCACTGGAGAAGGGCAGGTGAGACACAGTAGGACCCATGGGGAGAAAGTTCTCCCCTCTGGCACCCCTGCCCGGGGTGGCCCTGTCCCCCACGAGCAGTGAACAAAGCCAATGCAGAGGCCGGGGCAGGGGGAGGATGGACAAAGCTCCCACCTCGAGCTGGCTAGAGCTGACCTCTGTGTCCGGCAGCTGAAGCCTCGTGACCAGTGCAGCACCATGTGCTACCAGCGAGAAGCGGGACGGGGATCTGAGCTCTGGCTCCAAGGCGGACGCCATGTCCTCACACCCCACCATCCTAGGTCCTCCCCGTGCCAGGACACTGGTTATCACCCCTCCTCGCCCTGGAATCCATCACCCAACAAACTACATCTAATCAGTGGTCAGTCTGTGTTCCCACTTCTTCTCCATCAGACGTACTAAAATAGCTCACCCAGCCCCTAATGGACACTTAGACACGCCAAGCGAGTCATTTCAGCCGGAGGAGCCCGGGGCGTCCCAGCTTCAGCAGCCTGTCCTGAGCGCGGGCCTGCTCTGTGGCACCGGTGGTCTCCCTGGCTGTCCCTTCTCAGCCCCCCAGCTGGGCCCTGGCCTGCAGTGCCTCTCAGAGCCGCCCCCGGCTGCCCTCTCTCTACGCCCACCCCCTGTCACTGCTCCACTGTCCATCTCTTTCCAGAACCATCATCTAAATGCTGATGAATCTTAAATCAGTGACTCCAGCCCCGAACTCTTCGTTGAGCTTCAAACCACGCACACAGTCCCCACCCACCACTCCTGTCACATGTCCCAAGCGGCTGCAAGTCCAACATGGTCAAAACTGTGCTCATCATTTCCCTGACTCCAGCCCGCCCCCCTCCCCCTGCTCCCCCAGGCTAGCTTTGCTGCATCGAGCATCCAGCTGCTGGAGCAAAAGACTCCTGGGCCCACACCCCGCCCCGGCCCCATCAGTGGCTGCGTCCTAACACAGTCTGCTTCCACATCCACTGGCCTGGAAAGCAGTGTCCACCGCCTGTCACCTTGGCTGCCCATGTCACCTGTCCTGACAGCCCCCTTCGGGGTCACCGGAGTGAGGAACCCCAGGGGGTAAACAGTCCTGCAGGGGGTGCTGGTGGCTTGAGGACACTTTCCCGGGAGGGGCCCCAGCTGCACGGGGAACTGAGCCGGAAAGGAACGCGTGTGCCCGGAAGACCTCCCGGACCTCTGACCCAAATCCCAGCGGCATTTGGTCCTCTGCCTGCAGGGCAGGACATCTTCCAAGGACGGCGTGAGGACGCGGGCCTCTCCCGGCCTGAGCTGCCCTCGCTGACTCACTGTGGGTCCCTGCCCTCCTCTCAAGTGTTTAGACAAGTGTGGGCTTTCTGACCAAACATTTGAGTTTAAACAATGGCCTAAATTCATCCCTCAGAGACTGACACTCAACCTACTGTTTTCTGTCTTTGAACTCCGTGCGTACTTGGACCCGGGTTGGATGTTGTGCAACTTCCTGCAGGAACGTGCCATTAGCCTGGGGGAGGGGCCGCTTCAACTCCAGCTCAGCCGGACACTCAGCCACAACAAACCCGACCTCCCAGTGCCCCGGCCCCTGAACTCCCAGTGCCCCTCAGCAATCTGGGTTTAATTACAGCGTTTTCAAAGGCGGCTTCCCAGTCAGCCTCAGACAGCGGGGTCTGAGCCTAAACCCTGCGGTGCCACCGGCGTGACAGGCGCCGGCTGTGGCCTGGGTGGGACCCGAGCTCAGCACACAGCCTGGGGGGATGGAGCGTCCCTTTGGGGGATGTGCCCACGGACGCCCCGGCTTCTGGGCAGGGGATGAGGAGGCAGTGCACAGAATCCCACCGGACACGGATGCTGCGGGTCTGGTGGGCGGATGCTCCCCCAAACTGGCCTGCACTTCAGGTTGGTGCAGGATCAAGACCCCTCCCGGCTGGGCTGCAGGCGTCGATGACCCTGAGCATCCTAGAGCTGGGCTTCGTGGTCAGTAATCAAAGATGCACAGCTTTGTCGGGTCATCATTCCTGCGCCTGCTTTAGTCAGCGCCTGCTCTGTGCGGGTCACGAGACACCCACCCACGAGGGAGGGCAAGCTCCCGCTGGGCAGTGCCATAGCTGGAGCTAAGGCTGAGTTTCAAGCCAGTGCCAGGCAACGGACTCTCCCCGGGGCTGAGGAGGCCCTGTCCCCAGGGTCCCCAGGGCCACAGAATCCTCACGGCAGTGCTACTGCTGCTAAAGGCCGTTTTGCAGACGGATAGACTGAGGCTTTGATAAGTTAAGTAACTAGGCCTGGGTTTCGCAGCAAGAAAGGACAGAGCAGGGATTCATATCCAGGCCATGTGACCCTGGAGTCACGCCCTTAACTGGATACTACACTGGGGCCTGGTCAGCTGACAAGCTGGGAGCCCCTGGGGTCACTGGGGGTGGGCAGCCCAGTCAGCTGGTTCCTGTAGAGGAGAAGTTTCCCCACATCCTCTGCCCGCTGAGCTCTCTCGACCTGTTCGTGGAGGTGTCTGTGCGCCTGGCACCGCCAGCGGCTGCCTAGCTCCTGGGGCCTGGTCCCCTGTTGCTCGGCTCACGGGCCCCAGCCTGAAGCCCCCACCCTGGCCCCGCCAGCCCAGCCAGTACGGACTGCTCAGCCCTGCCGGCACCAGGGCCAGAGGACGTGCGTGTCATCAGGCCTTTGGTGTGAAGTGCTGCTTCATGATTTCTATTCAGAGAGAACAAAAGGACTAAGCAGCCTGCTTCCCGTCATGGGCGGGGGCCCCATGGTCCAGCCGCAATGGACACGGGGTGAGGGCCCCCTGGGCCTCCCGGGGGAGATGCGGAGTGGCCGGAACCAGCAGGGTGGCTCTGCAGAAGCAGAGGCCGGCGTGCACGAGCGTGGACCAGTCCCCGCCCTTTCACCTCTGCCAGCTGAGCCCCCCTTCCATTCCTTCAGTGCCCAGAATGGGCCACCTGTGCTCACCTGCCTGTGCAGCACGCCCCTCGTGGAAGGCAGTGCCAGACCCCAACCTGCAGCTTCAGAGCAGGATGACAGGCCAGGAGGCCTACCTCTGCACCGCCAGCTCCCCAGCAGAGCTTGCCACGGGGCGCAGGGTCAACCTAACATCCTCAGCGCGAGCAGTTACCCCGCTCCCTGGTCATAGTCACCGATATCCTGCTCCTCCAGCCCTGCCCTCTCCCGTGTAGCTGGCCCCATGGGAGCCACAGGTCACTCTCCTGGTCCACGGAGGCCCCTCCAGTCTGTTCCCCCTAATCAGTCATCCCAGTTACCTCTAGGATCAGCCCCAAAACACACCCTGCCATTTAAGGAGCTAGAAGATGCTCTGGGTCCCCAAGCCCACGCATGGCCTCTCCTGGTCCTCGTCCCCACCCATGCTGAGCCCCCAGTGTCCCACACACTCCTCCACACGCAACTCCACGCCCTTCATCTCTCTCCCCCTGCTCTCCTGGCTGGCTTCCTTGCATTCTTCACCTGTCCGTACACCTGCATCTCCTCCAGGACACCACCCAAAATGTCCCTCTTCTGAGCTCTAGAGCATTCCATGCCCCCGACCTATGGCAGAACTCACCACATCCTTTATCAGTGCAGGTCTATGTGTGTCTCTCCTATTGGACCAGGTAGTGTCCACCTTTGTCCATCCAGAACCTAGACCCCCACCTAGAGCATGTATTCAATACATGTTCAGTAAAGACTTGTGGGAGGAACCCATGAGAACGCCCCTCCTGATGGAGACATGAGCCCCGTGAGGCTACCTCCTTCTGTGACAAAGTGAATAAGCCCCGAGGAAGGCTGCCCTGGCCAGCGATGTCACCTGTCAGCCAGGCCTTTCCCTCCCCATTGAGACACCCCTTCTGGTGGGGTAGAGGGAGTGTCGGGGCACGAGGCACACCCCACTTTAGTTAAGAACCTTCCTCTTCTCCTATGATGACCAGCATAGATGACTTTGTTGGGATTTACATGCATAATCTGTATTATTAAAACAATAGTGATTCTCATTTTTATATAGAAAAGTATAATAGTGACTAGATTTTTCAGAGTAAATTTCCCTCCACAGGAGAATCACTGGCCTAGCGGTGGGTTGCCCATTAACTGAGGCCTATTGGCTACTCAGGCTGGGCTGCCATGCTCAGTGTGGTGACCAGGCCCAGCCCTTCTCCTAACAGGGCTTCCCCGCCCAGGGCATGTGTGGTGACGTTCCCAGGAGCCAGCCTGCCCCAATCCTCCCAGACGCCCTGACAAGCGTCCTTGCTCTGCACACACTAGCGCCGAGAGAGACAAAAATTGGAGGAGATTGGGACAGGAGAACTGCTGGAAGTTGAGAACCAGGGAAGAGGGGGTACACTGAGTTCCACTTCACAGCTGAGAAATAGCTCAGGGGACCCAAGAGCAGAAAGGGCAACAAGGTTCCCAAATAGCAGAATAACTTTAGCATAATTTTTTCTTTTTTTTTCTTGCGGTACACGGGCCTCTCACTGTTGTGGCCTCTCCCGTTGCGGAGCACAGGCTCCGGACGTGCAGGCTCAGCGGCCATGGCTCACGGGCCCAGCCACTCCGCGGCATGTGGGATCTTCCCGGACCGGGGCACGAACCTGCATCCCCTGCATCGGCAGGCGGACTCACAACCACTGCGCCACCAGGGAAGCCCTTTAGCATAATTTTTAACATTGCTTTTATTAAAGAGTGTGGTGGGCAGTAGCTTTGGCGTCTGATGGACCTGAACTTGAACCCCAGGCTCTGAGGACAGAAGGCACTCCGTTGATGATGCTTGTCCTGATTTTGGGTGTTACTCTTATGCATACGTGTCCCGCACATGGGAACCTCCCTAGACCAGAATCCACGAACCTCTAGGAGGCCACGGACAATGGCAGGAGCTCACCCTCAGTCCCCTAAATCACCCACAGCAAAACCCACATCTTCAGGAGAGAGAGAGTTTGCTGAGTGTAAACCCCTCACCGACTGCCCAGGCAGCTGTAAGTGACCGACTGTTCCTGAGGAAATTCCAAAGCCACCAACATCCAGGGTGGGATGCAGAATTTAGTATGTGTATGCATATGTGCCTTTTTCTGGGGACAGGTTATGCATCTTTTCTCAAACCCTCCAACGGGCCCATGAAGTTGTCCCAGATCCTGGAGGGGAAAAGTTAAGATTCTTGTTTGTTCTTGGCGGGAACGGGATTCACAGGATTCCCTGCCCTCCAGACTAGACACCAGCGTTCAGCAGGTGTAGGGTTTTGTGTTCATTGTGAAACCCCACATTCTATGCATCCCGTTATGTTACATCATAGACTGGTATTCTGCAATCCGTTTTTATTTGGGGTGAACGCTGTGTTAGAGCAGATTACTTTTGATGGTGGGTGGGGACCCCGTGGCAGGCACGGGCCCGTATCTTCTCAATGAATCCAAACAGACGTATCTCACAGATAAACTGAAGCACAGAAAAGTTACACCAGCTGCCCGAGGCCACGTGGCAGGCCGTGGGTCCAGGACTGGAGATCTGGTCTCCCAGATCCCAGAGATGAGAGGCTTTGGAATGGAAAGACAGCAGCTCAGCCTTCTCCTTTCAGAGATGAGGAGAGTTGAGGGCCAGAAATGAGTCCCCACAGAAAGTCACACAGAACGAAGGGGCCGGTGCCAAGATCGGGGCACCCCCCGCCCCGGGGGCCAGTCTCCCCGGGCCCGGCTGGGTCTCAGCGCCGCCCGCCTGCGTCAGGATGCAGGTGCACTAAAAGGGAATGCCAGGCATTCCGAGGGATTCCACTGGCCCTGCTTATCAGAGGGTTTGTTGAGGTTACTGTGATCTCTTTAAGTATCAGTGATAGAAGTCTTCCATCATCCCTGTCTATCATCTGCAGAGAATCCCATGGGCGTGTGGTAACATCTCAGATAAGAGAGGACCAGGGGGCTGGAATCTTCGGGGCATTATTTATTGACATTTCCCTTCAAACATGGTCAGCTGTAACATAAATGTACATATTCAAATCTTACATGATAATAGTACTATATAGTAAAATCGTGTAATATATGAGTATACTATTTAACGTAACATATATTTTAAAGCTTTTTTATATTTGAATCTTAAAGAGAACAGGAGCTCAGGACAATGGTCTAGGCTTGGCATTGACTGTGTAACTCCCCTCCCCCTCCCGTGAAGAAGTGATTGTTTCAAAGAATAATTGTCAACCAGCCTGGCAGGAAGAATTTGATGTTAATCAACGAGAAATCAGAGTTCTAGCCCCAGGCTCCCCCTTCCATGTCTGCGGGACCTGGGACAGGTCGTCCTCCGGCTCATGGCCTCAGGGTCACATCTGCTAAAGGAAGGCTGGGCTCAGGGCCTGAGCAAGGACTTCTCTCCCACAGGCCTATTTGTTTGCCAATATTTTTTAATCATGAAACTTCACTTAAAACTTAAATATTCAGCTTCTCTTTAAAAGAAAGAAGGCGCTCTGGCACACAGGCCCTTCCTTCCTGCTCTATCGGCCTTTGCATCCAGCCCCCCAAACCCTCGGCCGGGGACCCTCCCCCTACCCGGGTCCCGCAGGCAGCGCCAGCCTGGACCCCTAGCGCCGGCCCGTGTCCGCGATCCCAGCCAGCACTGCCATTCCACGGCTCTCTGGTTCCAAACCAGATGGTCGTTGACCGTGCACAATGTCAACCGCCCACTGGAGACCATGTGCCCTTGGCCCTGGGGAAGCAGAGCCGCTGAAGCCCAGCTAAAAGGAGAAACTCCACTTACGAGAAAATATGTGCCCTGTCTTTTCCACAAAGAATCCAACCATAAAAATGTCTGGATGTGCTAGAGTCTGCTGCCCAACCATGGAAACGAAACCAGGAAGTTCTTGAATGACACAGCCCAGGAGGGCCAGGAATTACGGCTCAGCATTCCTCCATGCCTTTCCTCGGCCAAACCCTAATAATGGCATCCCGCCCGGGACTGGGACGGAGGCAGCCATGTCAGAATGGTACCCAGAGTCACGTTCTCTGCTGCAGAAGGTAGCTCCACATCTGTGTCCACCTGGCCGCATCCCCTCCTGCCTTCTCGGCTCTGGTGTCCTTCTGGATGGTTTTAAGGGAACGTCAGCCCGGCGGTTTGGGGACAGCCGAGTGTGCCCAGGGCCAGCCCCTCTTTCACAGTCAGCCCAGCTTAGTGGGGTTGGGAAGACGTTTATCAAGTGACTCCTAGCTGTTTGGAATATTTTAATGATTGGATTTTACATGACCTGTGCTCTAGGGCATTTTCAGTAAAGAACAGTTTTAAGACGAGCCTTCCGAACTTCTATATGGAAAAAAAAGAGAAGCTATTCGTGTACGTTTCTTTTCCTGGCCCGTCCTCCTGAAGTCCAGCTCCTGAGAGCACGTGATCATATATCCCCCAGGAAAGATCTTAATCCCTGTTGAGATTGCTTTGCAGACTGACTTCAGGTCTTTAAGAGCTAAGCCTTCGGTGCTTAATGTTTAGCACACTGAGATGCGATGCGCACAGAAACCTCCGATAACCGCGAGGGTTCTCAGGTAGGTGGGGTGGGCGCAGGGAGACGTGCGTTTGCTCCGTCCTGGGGGTGAGCTGCCCTCTCTTCTCTGGATGGATTCTGGAGTGTGTTGACCGCAGAGGGTGGAGTAGTGAGAGACGTGAGTTTAATTTGGTTTTTTGGTGCATGGCCTGAAGCAAATTAACGTGCTCCAGTTGGATGCATTATTGATGGGCATGTTGTAAATTTTTTAACAAAATAAATAATGTATTTAGAACAGTGTCAGTTTATGTCTGCTTACCGACCGGGTAGTTTAAATGTTGTATCCAAACTATGTAAAAATACTCTTTCGGAATTAACAGTGTTTCAGTAAAAAGACAACAAATTCTTACTTTGAAGCGCTTCTTTTTGTGTCTCGTGTTATTGTGTCGACTAGTGTCTGTGCTATGGAAGAAAGAAGCGGCGGGGAGGAAGGAGGGAGGGAGGGAGGGAAATAGAAGAGCGATTAGAAGGAGGGAGGAAACAAAGACTAGAGAGAGAGACGCAGGGAGATGTGGTCACGTGTACTGAATTCCTCCGGCCAGGCTTGGTGGTGGTGTGCACGCGCGTGTCGGCGCGTGTGTGCGTGGGCGTGAGCACTGGGAGGCAAGGGGAGTGGGGTGTGAAGGGGGTGTGACTCTGTCCCGGGAAACGCTCCCGTCTCAGTAGGGTCCTTAACCCCAAGCGCAGACACCTTCTCCACTCTTCGCTTTTCTCCTCTGTCCCGGGAGCCCCACGAATCAACGGAACTCACAGCACACGGGGGGCAAGTGCTCGATAATCGTTTTCCCTGTTTGACGATATCATTTAACCTAATTCAATCGGTTGACCGTCGACACAGACGGAAGCAAAACAGGAGGCTTTGCACCGCGGAGCACCCAGCCCCGCTCCCGGGACTTTCCGTGGACTTATTCCCCGAACCGCGACGGCTCTGGGGTCCGGCCCTGAGAGTTCCCAGCCTGGGACTGAGACGGGGTTTCAACGGGAAGGGGGTGCCCAGGGATCCCTGACTCCAAGCCCCCCTGGAAGCGCGGAGCCCTCGGACCTGCCAGGCTCCCTCTGCAGCGAAGGCACATCTAGTCCCTGAGTTGCCGCTGCGGCCGGGCTATGAGTCAGGCCCCTGAGCAGCTGCGTCGCCCTTTGTCTGTGTCCCCGCAGGCGACGGTCTTTGGTCCCGGAGCAAAGGCCACTCCATCTGTCCCCACTGCAGAGTGCTGGCCGCCCACACAGAACAGGTGCGGAGCCACCGCCCTGGGCGGGCGTAGGGGGGGCAGGGTCAGCCCCAGGGCCCCGTGGGAGCCACGGCGAGCTGGGCACCCAAACACCACCCACCAGCCCACCGACCGCCTTTGCACTTGGAGACACGAGTCGTCTCTAGGGCCACGGAAGAGATCACTCCCGTAGCTTCTCTGATGACCTGGAAATGCCGGGCCAGGCTTGGCTGGGTGTAGAGTGTCCAGGGGCCAGGGAGTTGTGCAGACGGCGGCTTCGGTGGGTCCGAAAGTCACCCTCACGGGACAGCTGTTAAAGGTGAGATGCAGGCCACACCCAGAGGGAGGGGACCGCGGGGTCCCGGACAGCAGCACCTGAAAACCTCCTGACATTTTCTGCAAAGTTCTGTTTGCGTGTTTGTGTGTGTGTTTCTGGGGAAGGGGTTTGTAGCTTTTCAGATGTTCAAAGGCCATCCCAGGAGGTTAGGAGCCATAGTTATGGAGCATTCCTACGCTTTAGGCAACGGGAACACCTGAAAGATGTACAGGACTTATAATCTTCATTCCGACACCACTTCAGCGCACGCTTCCATTTTTTAAAAAAATTTCTTTCTTTTTTGGCTGCACCCCACAGCATGTGGGATCTTAGCTCCCCGACCAGGGATCAAACCCACGCCCCCTGCATTGGAATTGCGAAGTCTTAACCACTGGACCGCCAGGGAGGTCCCCTCAGTGGGCACTTTTAACAACTCTGTCAGGGGAAAGGGGGTGGCTGCCGACAGCCTCGCGTGAGCAGAGGGTCATTTCTAAAAATCAGTCTCATCTAAGGCCTTTGAAGGAAAAAGCTCACAGTTTATTTATTTTTTAAAGCACTGGTGGCATAAATGGCAGGTAGCATAATTTTATTCTCACCTTGGGATTCCAGGTTTATTAGAAGTTTCTGTTTGCAGCCTCTCTCCTCCTGGGTTACCAACCGCATGCAGGCCTCCGCGCACCCTTGTGAATAAATCATTCGTACTTTTCACTACATTTAACGAACTGCCATTTTGATGACCTGTAAAATCTTAGTACCTTTTTTATTAGAAATGCAAAATAATCCACAATGTCCAAGTCACACAGCCTTGGGGAAATGCCTTAACCTCACGGGCGTGTTTCCTGACCTACATGGAGAGCCCGCCCTTCTGGTGGGTGTCGATTTGGGGCTGGACGAGCCCAGGACAAGTTCCTGAGACAGGACACAACGGGAAATCAGGACAAGGAGTTTGTCTGGTTTCCTTCATGATCTGAAAGGTTCCAGCTTTTCTCCAGACTCGAGAGGGTCCAAACTTCCAGGACCACCTAGTTTTCCATCTCGGGTTGGGTTTGGATCACAGACTCCCTGCGTTTGAGAGGCCCCGTGTTAGGGTCCAGGCCCCGTGGACTTTTGCTCTGGGTTTCAACTGAGACTCTGGGCGGGGAGCCAGCCAGTGGCCCAAGGACGGAGGGTGGGTCCTGCCTGGCCAGCAGGGAGGAGTGGGGCTGGTTTGCTCCACAACTGGCTTTTCTGGAAGTGCTGTGACACGGAGTCGATGGTCCGCTGACTCTGAATCCCACAGGGAGTGGGGGGGGGGACCTGCACGTCCGCCCCACGGGGTGCTGGGGAGGTGGACGTTTGTTATTTCAAGAGTAAGTTACGTAAGTGACCAAGTCGGGGCCTGACTCTGCTGCTTCTCAGACCCACCCAGCTGGATCCATTCAGGGATCTTAGCCCGGGTGTGAGAAGAGATTTATGAGTCCTCCGAGTGAGGCCCTCCGTTCAGGCAGGACTCTGGACGGCTCCCCTGAGGCCTCAGTGGAGATGCCAGGGCCGCAAGGAGCAAAGGGCGTGGCGTTGGGTTCTCCCCTTTCCCCCTCCTCCCCCCCAGACTCCTTCTCCTGCATCCGGACCCTCCAGTGGCCCCCTTTTCCCCCTCCCCATTCTTCTCCATGAGGAACCTCAGAGCCAGGTTTGAGCCCCAGTGATCGCGATGGGTTAGCCCTTGAATGACGTGTGTAAAGCTCTGGTCTCTCTCACCAAAGCCCCAGTTTCAGGTCTGAACTCACCGCTCCGCCCATTCACGCCCACTGTGGTGAGTATGGCTCCTTTCCGGGGCGGGAAGCTTAGAAATTACATTCAGAAAGTGAGAGCTGGAAGGGGTGTTCAAAATCATCTATTTCAGTGTTTTCTAATCATTTGCAGCTTCCCAGAGTCCTCCTCTGCAAGTCTGAGAAAAGCTGGAGGTTTGCTCACCGGAGGAGAGTTGCAGAAAGTCGCACACGTGTGGCTCATCCTCTCTGGGGATTCTCCACACCACCGGCCCCCCGTGCGCACCCACCTCCCAGTAGACCCTCGGCTGGCAAAGGCTGGGCGGTGGCACTACTCAGGAGCCGCGCCAGCTGAGCAGGGCTGGGCCTCTCTGTGGGCCTGTGCTTCACCTGGAAACAAGGGACGTGCCCTCACCGGGCTCCAAGGCCCCTTCGGCTCCAGGCTGTCGAGAAGGGGCAGGGATGGCACTGACGCCCACGAGTGGAAGCAGGGCTGGGGCGAGGGCACCAGGCCCCCACTGCACCCAGGCTGCCGGGGGCTCTACATGGGGAGGGCAGAGGTGTCCCCTCGCCTCCCACGGGTGCTCCCCAGCCTCCCCTGACTTCAGCCAGGGTGCCCTCTGTACACAGACAAAGTAGATTTCTGTGCGCCAGGAGGTCATTACAGAACTTCTCAGGTGAGATTCAGGCCGTCGCTGCGGATGAACCCAAAGAATGCAGTCATCAGAGAGCAAGGTGTGAAGGGGTCAATTATTTCTGAAGTAAAAGATAAAAAAACAACACAGATTCAAACACCTGACAGTCCCTTCCAGGAATCCCACACGGGACTCACACGTGTGACACCAAGACAGCTCTGGACCCTCCGCGGCCAGTGTGGACCGTTTCCTGTCTAGAGCAGAGCTTTCCAGGCTCTGTGACTATTTAAGGAAAAGCCAGGAAAACCTTAAAACAGAGACCACTTTCCACCTCCTCTTTCAGAGAGAGGAAGAGCAGGGCGAGCCCTGGGGGTGACGGATCCACACCTCACCCCCTGTGACAGACTTCCTGCTTCTCACCGAGACCAGTCAGCGCGTCTTATCTGCTCCAAGCAGATAAGTTGGCGCCCAGGCCGTGAGGGGGGACTTTCTCCCTGGGCTGCATCAGGCCCCGCGGGCTGACGGCGGGCTGTCCCCTCCCGCTCACCTTCCTTCTCATCCTCGTCTTGGGCATCTCCAGACGCCGAGGTCCCTCTAAGCACAGCTAAAGCAGGAAGAGGGAACAACCTCTCTGTGCAGCCAGATTCATACGAGGAGTAAGTGCCCTCACTCTGGAGTTGAATTCCCTGGGGTTTTAAGTGGTTTTCCGAGATGCTCACACATGGGCCGTCCTGCTGACACACCCTCTGAGCAGGGTCTGCTGGTGCAGGATCGGACCCCAAAGAAGGTTGAGGTTATGGACCCAACAGGACATGTGGGGATTAGCTGTGCTGTTCTCAGAAGCCCCGCGCGACGGGCCTGTTATTTCAGCTTCTCTGAGCAGAGATGCCAACAGGGCCAGGCGGGTCCAGGACAGTGCGGCGGGGAAGGGACAAGGGCACCGGGACCCTGAGCCTCTGCTGCTTCAGGACCGAGCCCGTGTCGTCTGTCTGTCTGTCATGTAGATTGGCTCTGGGAGGCCTGGGCGCTCTTGTCACATGACGTCACTGGGCTGAGACGCCGAGAGTCGGACACAAGGCCACGTTCCCTTCATCTCGACATTATCGCTCACCAAGTGGGCCTTCTCCTGGATGCCATGTCCACTCGCTATACGGGGAGCACTTTGGCGCGTGAGGGTCTACCGGCCACATCGAGAGGGACACGTTCAGAAAGATGCGTGGCCACCAAACAAACAGTGTCCCAGACGGTGTCCTGTCCCAAAGGGGGCAAAACCAGGAAGCTGTCCCCGCCCACCCTGCTCCCCGGCCCATCACCTGCACCACAGGGTCAGGAACCAGAGGCGACGGGGGTCACAGCTTGCCCCATGCATCTCGCCCACCCCTGCCTGGAGCCAAAGCTAACTGGACGGAGAGGAAGTGCTGCATTTTCACTGACCCTCTTTGTCTGGCTCTGCTGACCAGCTGGATGGAGCTCGCCTTCTCTCCCAGACCACCGGCTGCCTCACTGCCGGCCCCGCTAAGCCTCATGCTCACCCACAGCCCTAAAGCAGGCCGTGCATCCAGTCTCGAGGTGCTTGGCCCATGCAGAGGCCCAGGCCCCAGGAGTCACCTTCGGTAGTGCAGCCCTCCCCCCATCCTCTCACCCCCCGTGACCCAGAGGCCACACTTGACCTTCTCACCCATCCTTAACCTTGACCCATCCAGGCACTTTGGGGCAAGCCCACGAGTTTTATTGCTGAATAAACAGTTGAGAGCCCTTTTAAATAGTGATTTTAAAAAGTACAAACAAGACCCAAAGCCATCTCAAGCCTTAATCCACAAAAGGAGAAAATGGAGCAGCCGTGGCTCACGCCCAGGGCTGGGCACAGACAGCAGTCGGTGGGGGAGCCACCTGCCAGCAGTTACGCTGCCGACGAGACCCCCAGTCTGGCTTCACCACCCCCAGATTCCAGAGAGAAGCTGAACCGTGAAACGTAAGGCTCAAAAGACCTCAGAAATTCAGACTGCTCTTCAGAGTACTGTCTCTCGAGGGTCATTTGCCCAGGACCTCGTGGGTCAGACTCTGAGCCCGTGGGTCGGGGCGCCGGACACTCTGCATTTTTACCAGCTCCGCGAGGCCGGTGCCGAGGCTGTGGGGCCCATGCTGAATGCAGGCTCAGGGCCCCTGCCCCCGTCGGGGAAGGTGGAGGCGCTCCCTGTTCTGTGTTTCCTGTGGAGGACCAGGGCGGACTGTGCTCAGCGAATCTCGTCCCAGACAAGCTCCCAGGTACCTGCAGCCCCGAGCCACCGCAGCACGGGGCGTGACCTCTGCAAACTTCCAGATTCGTGGTCAGAAACGTTGAGCTTTTAAAACTGACTTACAGGTTTTTATTTATTATGTATTTTTGTTACGAGTTTACAGCAACACTCAGGCCTGGGCCCAGAAGAGGTCTTGTCCCTTTGAAGAGTGTTAACAAAATGCTTCAGGCAATAAAACACGTCCTTGGGGTCAGCCTAGGAAGGCGGGCATGGGAGGGGTGTTGTGTGGTGTGTGCCACTTAGGAGCTGGGTGGCCTTGGGCCAAGCGACAGCATTTCTGTGCTTCAATAATCTTACCTGCAAAATGCGGAGAGTCGTGGGCCTCTTCGGGCGTGGCAGGGAAAACGCGAGGGTTTACACAGGCTGTGCTGCAGCTGCCGGCGTGCGACGTGCAGGAAGCCCTCATCGAACGTGAGTTGCTCAGTTGTTATTGTTACTCTCTCCTTCATTGGTGCCTGGGAGGGGAGACTTACACAAAAGTGCAGGAATTCCCCAGCGTGGATTGCAGACCCGCGTGTGGGAAACGGGCTGCGCGTTCATTCAGTAACGGGGGCAATTTCCAGGCACGAAGCAGACAGAAGATATGGGGCTTGGGTGACAGGTGAGATTTACATGGAAGATGTTGATCCAGTAGAGCCAGCCCCCAGGACCCAGCTCCACTGCAGAGCTGGGGGCAACCACGGGCCCCCAAGGACTAGGGGCTCCATACTATGAGCTGGAAAAGCCCCACCCGCCTTGGAAGGTCAGAATTCCATAAATCACTGAGAGTAAAAGAGTGCCTCCAAAGCGGGCTTCATCTTCACCCAGACCTGCCCTTGGTGTTCTGGGGTCACACACCGCATTCTTTAAGGGGCCAAGGAGACAGGCAGGCAAAATGCAGACCAGGAAGGCTGTCGGCCCATCCCCTGCTGCGTAGGGTCTCGGGATGGGAAGTGCTGTCAAGAAGATAAGCAGTGTACTGGAAGGTCACTCGTCTTCTAGAAATAGCGCTTAGCACAAACGGCCCCTCGGGTTAACCCTCCCAAGCCTTTCACTTCTCATTAGGCCCAGGGCCACTCAGCCGTCTCCATCTCTCACATGAGAAGGCCTCAGTGTTTCTGAGCACAAGAGATGGATCAAGTTATTCAAGTACTGATCGACTCAAATGAGTCATTAACTATTATTATTGCTATTTCCATTAGCTGAAGTTACATTTGTTTAATTGATGAAATTCTCACATTATTTGGCTTCTGTAGACACATCTGTGTCGAGAGGAAAGTCCTTTGCCCTCGTATTGGAAACAGGACGGCCATTCCCCGGGACAGGGCTCAGTGGATCAAAGGGAGCCTGCCGGCCCACGGCCTCAGGTCAGACGGAGCATGGCCTGGGGAGAGCCGGGTGTCCATGGCATTCCACAGTCAAGCCAGAGACTGGCACTGAGAGATCCCAGCATCCCAGTTCATCCAAGAGAGAATCCGAGTCACTGACACAGCTTTAGAACCGCACAAGGTGGGTGTGAGCCCCCCTGGAGCTCCCCTACGTTATTCACTCACCAGCAAATACGTGTTCTGCCAGCCACTCCATGCACAGCGCTGTGATGAGTAACACACGGTTTTCTCCCTCAAGAACTCTACCATTTGGGGGAGACAGGCAGCTTAATCACTAACTCTTACGCAGGGCGGGATGAGATAAATGCTTAAATAAACATACAGGCAGCGCGTGACGGGGCTGCCGGGAGGGAGCCATGAACCCGGACCGGAGGCTTGGCGGGTGAGCCAGCATTTAAGTCAGGCCTCGAGGGCCGCCACAGGCAGAGAAGAGCGAGGGAAGCATGGCCCAGGTCGTGAGCTGTGACTTAATCCGTAACCGTGTTTACTGGATGGTGCTCCACACTGTCCAAATATGCAAACGACATTAAGGATGTATCTGTCCAACCCCCTCGCCTCCCCGTATAACTAACCGTCTGTGCCAGGTTTGTGCCTATCTTCTGTGCTTCTTTAAGTAAATGAAAGTCATGCTAATATACCTTCTTATCCCCTCCCCGCCCCCCATACACAGTCTGTCGTCTGCTTTTCGCCTAGCGGCGCGTCCCGGACGCCTCTCCCCGCGGGGCACAGAGACCTTCCTCGCTCCTTCTTGCCTCTGCGTGTCATCCGGGCTGCAGAGACCTTTCCCGCTTTTGCTGAGCACAGCAAAAAGCGCGTTCTCATCAGTTCCTTATTCGACGTCCACCTGAACATCCAACGTCGGTTTTAGGAAGTCAGCAGTTCCACGTCCCGAGCCCTAGCGCTTGGTCATCGTCTCTCCAATACAAGTGAAGCTTGTGAGTCCAGGAAGGCCCTCCTGAGAGCACAGCGACCGTCTGCTACGTGTCTGCCATCCCCACAGCTTAGGGTGGTGCAGAGGCCTTGCTGGGGCTCGGTACCCGAGGGCAGGCTGTCGGGGAAAGGGCGCCGGCCACGGGTCGCCCCTCCCGTCACAGCCTGGACCCCTTTCCCCTGAGGCTGGAGTCCTTCTGTCATCCAGGCCTCCAGGAAGTGAGTGGCTACCAGTGACTCTGGACGAGGCCGTGGGAGGCTCATTTGTCCGTCTGCGGAACCGGAACCCCAGGCCTGCGTGGTCACCCCCCAGCCATAGCACAGCCCGAGGTTCAGGCCTCAGGCCTCCTCAGACCTGGCCCCCGACAGAGGGAAGGAGGAGACGGAGGCCACCGCTGAGGGCAGGAGTCGTTGTGGAGAGTTGGAAACACACGAATATTTCTAATGAAATCCAAGTGACACAGAGTCACAGGGCAGTAGGGTGCTGACCTGAGGTCGGGCGGGTCCAGGGTGAGCCGCACGTCTCATGGTTGCTGTGCTCAGCCCGACACCGTGTGTAGTGGTCATAGGGGGTCGGTGGAGCCATGATGAGCCGGGGGCCCAGTTTGCTCCCTGGGCAGCCACTGGCCTGGCTGGTTCCATGCCCACCACCTGCACCTGGGAACCGAGGCCCGATGGCCCAAATCCAGGTGACACCCAAGAGGGCATAGCAACGACGGCCCAGAAACACCTCTCCCACCGACCACTTACTGACGTGCCCCCCAGGTGAGCCCCGAGGATCCCCGGCCAGAGCTGCAGCCTCTGTCTCACTCCCCCTGTGGTGCCCCCTGGGACTAACCCTCCCAGCCTGAAAGGGATGCACAAAGTCCTCCCCAGGAAAAATCACCCTTCACCTGAGTGACTGGGGCTGCTGGGGGAGGCCCCATGGCCTGCGGGGGGAGGGGACACAGAGGGACTCCAGGTGGGAGTCCTTGCAGCTTCCCCACCCCGAGTCTCACACGCCCACACAGAGCCCCAGCTCGGGACTCTTCACCTTGAGGAAGTCCTCCTCTCCTGTCCCCATCTGAGCCAGGTAAGGATGCAGACAGAGCAGGAACAGTGCAGACGCAGATGGTCTCCGCCCAGCACCCTTGGGATGTGGGCCACCATGCGCCTCCTTGGCCTCTTTCTTCAGCTGAAAAATTAGGAAGAGGCCTAAAGGATTTTTCAAAGATTAAATACAGTCATCCGTACAAAGAGCCTGCAAGTGGTTCGGTTCTGGGTGTACTTTGAAGCTGGAGCAAACACGCTTGCTGACGGTTGGGCGTGAGGGATGGGAGGTCAGGTTGCGGGCTAGCACCCGGGGTGGCCTGTGCAACAGGAACAGGGGCTCACCCCAGCCGATACGGGCAGGGCGCGGGCGGCAGGCTGGGGAGGAACAGGACATGCGTCCTGAGACGCCCACTAGGCATCTAAGCGGAAGGACCCAGGACCCAGCTGCCCAGGTGAGTCTGTAGTTCGACGAAGGGGCTGCCCTGGAGCTTGGAGTGAGGGTCACTGGCACAGAATGATGCTCAGACTGGGGAGAGGAGACCCCCTGTGCCCCCCACGCAGAGAGGGACGAGGATGAAGAGCGGGGCCAAGCGCACCAGGGTCAGATGTCGGGGCCCAGCCAGAAGGGGAGGCCGAGGAGGAGCCTGATGAGGTGGGAAGGAGCCCGGAGGCCCCGGAGGAGGGGAGGAGGGGAGATCTGGCAGGCAGATGCTGACGGGATTCAAGTTCAAAAGACGGAGATTACGCCTTGGGTCAAGCAACGTGGAGAAGACCGTGACAGAGCAGTGGGGTGGACCAAGTCTGCAGGACAACACGAGGGGGTTTCTGACGTCGGACGGAGATAAACATCAGACAGAGACAGCGCGTTAAGAAGTTTGCCGACGGGAGATGCAGGGAACTGGGGCCGAGAGGAATTTGGGGCTTTTTTCCTGAGAGGAGAGAAATAACAGCACATTCCTGTGCAAGTTGGAAAGACCAGGAAAGAGGGAAATCGGGCCGATGCAGGCCAGGGAGGGTGGAATTGCTGCTCCCAGCCCAGGGCAGCAGGAGGGTGGGCCTGGTGCTCAGGGAAGGGTCTGGCCTTCAGTGGAGCGTGGCCGCTCATCCGATCCCAGAAGCGTGATCCACAGCGATTCCCAAATGAAAGTGGAGGCGGGGCTCCCGCAGGGTCAGCTGACTGATTTGTTCAAAATAGAGACATTTGCAATGCAGGTAGGCTTGTGCGTTTTGAAAAGCTCTCCGGAGACATTTAACGGCCCCATTACATGGAGTCCCCACCTACCCAGCCCGGCTCCATTACAAGGAGACCCTGGCATGCGGGATGCAGTGATACAGCCAAGAGGCGGCTGGGCCTCTGGGTCCCTGGGGATGACAGTGGAGTGTGTGACAGGCCGTTCTGGGCACAGGTGGCAAAGGAGCCGGACGTGGGGCAGTTGGGCCTGCAGTCGGTGGAGAAACCGTGTCCCCATTCATTCTATGTATGGCTCTGCTCTGATCCACTCATTGCGATTTTCATTTTAATGTGCCATTTACTTTTCCTCTTTCCAAGCCGGCAGGGGTATTTCCCTGCGGCCCCCCTGGGTCCCTCTCCACGTTCAGCTGCCCCCTGCTTCAGATCCAGACAGGGTTATCCTCATCCTGGGGACCCGAGTGGTCCAAACAACCCTGTTCTATTCACTATTCTATCCCTCAGCTCAGTCCTACACAACCGCTTACACACACACACACACACACACACACACACAGAGAGAAAATAACCGGAGAACCACACTCCCAAAGGTAACCATCCTCTGACTTGAGGTGTCAGTAGGACGTCCAAGTTTCTCTCCTGGGGCTGTAATGCCCCGTCTCACGCCCTACACCCCTGGGGAAGGTTCTCCCAGCTCTGCAGTGAAGGGCTCGCATGAAGGGAAGAAAGTGCGATTGGGGTTAAGGAGGAGAGACAAGGAAGGGGACTGAGCCCCCGGTGATCACCTACCGGTTCCTGCCCCCATGGTTCTGGGGGGAGAGGGTCCCCGACTCATGCCTGCCAAACCCAACCTGAATGCCTGGCGAGCGTCAGGACCACACAGAGCGGAGCGGGGAGGAGATGGTTTTATGGAAAAGACCTGACGGGGGGTGAGGGTGGAGGTGACGGCGCCTGGAACCGCCCCTTGTATACAGTAGGCGCTTAGCAAGGACCTGTGAGAGGGTGAATGGATGAATGAAGGGCAAAGCGACAGCCGGTGAGCAGAGCCTGTCGTGTGCCGACCCGGAGCCGTGGGACGCAGGGTGGGAGCAACAGCAGCTGGAGGGTTTCCTGAAGCCCCATTCAGCCTCCGCCAGAGACCACAGGCTCCGCGGGCTTCCTGACAGGCTTCAAGTGCCAAGATCAAAGGTGGGGAATGTCTTGAAACTAGGAGAAGTTGGGGCTCCATCCCTGGTTTCCCAACCCCTCTGTCCAGAGTCCCTGTGATCTGTTCCCTGAGTGGAGTTTGCACAACTTTTCTCCAGCCCAGCTGACACAAAGAAGCCGAGGGGCTGGGAGGCTCTGCCACTTAGTTAATCATCATAAATGGACAGCAGACCATTCCACGTGCTTTCGTGTATTACCTCACTTAATCCTCACAACAGCCCTGTTTTTATTCACATTCCACAGTTGAGAAGACTGGGCAGTTACAAAGCCCCCCAAGGCCATGGTGAGTATATTGGTCCCTGGGAATTAGACACAGGCAGTGTGGCTCCACAGGGCTTGCTCTTAACCTCCAGGCTATACTGCCTCCCTTAAGCCAAAACACTAGGTTACGGATATCTACTCTGTGTCCAGCTGTCCATCCATCCACCCGACCATCCATCTGCCCACCCATCCAGTCAGCTGTCCACCTGTCCACACATTCATCCACCCATCCATCCATCCATCTGTATATCCATCCTTCCTACCATCCATCCATCCCACCATCCATCCCTCCATTCAAACATCCATCCCCCTGTCCATTTATCCATCCCTTAATCCATCTTTCTGTTTGCCGTCCATCCATCCACCCATCCAACCACCCATTCATCCATTCATCCATCCATCTGTCCGTCTCTCCGTCCATCCAACCATCTATATATGTATCTATCACTAACAAGTCTTATAGGATACTGGTTAGGCAGGAGTCCAAACAAGATGACAAAGGGAGGAAAAGGAGATGACATGCCTATTGTCTGTATTATCACATGTATTAGTCTACACACATGGAGAAAACACGAAACAGAGGCTGAGGTCTGGTGAGCATTCCTCTGCGGCGCAGGAGGAAAGCTTCCCCAGGTGTCTTCCCTATTGAACCCCCTCTAGGCCCATCCTCACCCTCTCTCTACCTGTTGTCTCTGCACTTCACACCATCCTTACACTCCCCCAGGAAAGCCTTTCTTCTCATCCCCCAAGCTTCACCTTAGTTCTGGACAACACTGCATTTTTGCCAAAGCATAAACTTCATTTATGGAAGGAAACTAATTAGACATTTGGTCATCAATTACCAGGACCAGAGTGACCTAAGGGGCCGACTACATTGATTGGTGAAATTATAACAAAACACATCTAATTTTCCACAATCTTGGCATCATATTCTATGACAAGTGAAACTCACATTCTCGGGACAAGCTCTGTTGTAAATATAACGATGAACTATGAGCTATTTCTCAGTCTTGTTACCACCAGCGTAAATTCAAATGTCAGCACACAAGCGATTGCCAGGAGACAGTGTGAGTGCCAGCTCATAATGGAGTCTTTGTGTTTCCATCTGGTGCAAAAGAGAGGAAACAGCTTTGATCAATAGATAATATGCACAGTTGTTGGGGGCTTTCAATCCAGCCAATAAACACAATCTTAAAATTGAGTTCTGTAAAGCTACGCTCACCTTTCATTTCTTTGTACTGGCCTTGATCGACCTTAAGCTTCTGTAATGTTGCTACCTATGGGACAAAGTTGAAGGACAAAAATTAGAATGAAAGAAATGAAAAGTAATCTTGCTTTTCCTTCTGATTTTAAAACAAGGTCACTATTTATCACATCCATATTATATATTACACATCTCAAGATCCTCATTCTCCTGTTAGGTGAATGCTTGATTAGCTGTGCTTTTCTGAACAACAACCGCTCATGTTGATTAAGTGCAGAGATGGCAGCTAATGCTGCTCACTGGTACCCATGAGACCCCCCAGCACTCAAATCCCTTTCCTCTGGCCACTGGTTCTGGCATCCTGGGCCCAGAACGAGGATAATGCAAACCCAGAGGACTCACAGCTGATGCCCAGTGGACGTGTAGAAGGAGCAGAAACTGACACCTTGGGGTTGCTGGATTCTGTGGCTTCTTGCAGCCTCCCTAATAAAAGTGCCCACTGGGCACCGGACTCTGTTCTAAAACCTTTAGCTGCAGCCACTCATTTTGTGCTCAGAGCAGCCCTCTGAGATGGACTCTGCTCATGCCTAGTACAGAGCCTGAGGCACAGAGTAGAAAGGTTTATGGCACCCTTACACCCCAGTGCTTTAATAAATCAAGTCATTTTATACAACTCAGATTCTGTTCTTAAGGCCTTAAATATTCAGTTTTATGTGCACAACGGTGGATGACAACAGCAAGATGATTTCTACTGCTTCTTGAGAGTGAGGGACATCAAGACGGAATAAAGGATGCAGACCACCCCCCTGGCCAATCGGGAGTGCTCCATGACACTCGCCCCAGAGCAGTCGAGAATGGGACTAGAAACCAGCTTCCAAGCGGGTAGAGCTGCGTCAACCTCATTGGGCTGGTTTCAGCCATGAGCTGCTGAGCCCCGAGCCACACCTCCCCTGCCACCCCAGGACCTTCAGCTCGGTGCTGTCGAAAGGGGTTCAAACCCTGGGGTTTCCACAAGGAACTGCAACGGAAGAGAGTGAGGGCTTGCTTCCGGAGCTCCACCCACCCCCAGCTCACCAGAGCTGCCCTGCTCCCGGATTTATACATTGGATTTCCATTCTAACCTTATTTGAAGAAAGAGTTCCATGCCTTGAAAAAACGTTGAAACCCACTAGTATAAAATAAGCCTGCACTCAGCACTATTTACAATAGCCAAGACATGGAAACAACCTAAATGCCCACCGACAGATGAGTGGATAAAGAAGATGTGGTACGTACATGCAGTGAAGTATTACTCAGCCATAAAAAGAATGAAATTACGCCATTTGCAGCAACATGGAGGGACCTAGAGATTATCATACTAAGCGAAGTAAGTCAGAAAGAGAAAGCCAAATACCACGTGATATCACTTGTATGTGGAATCTAAAATACTACACAAATAAACATATCTAAGAAACAAAAACAGACTCACAGACAGAGAAGAGACTTGTGGTTGCCAAGGGGGAGGGGATGAGGGAGGGTTGGATTGGGAGTTTGGGGTTAGCAGATGCAAACTATTACATATAGGATGGATAAACAACAAGGTCCTACTGTATAGCATAGGGAGCTCTATTCAATATCCAGTGATAAACCACAATGGAAAAGAATACAGAAAAGAATACATATACGTATAGCTGAGTCACTTTGCTGTACAGCAGAAATTAAACACAACATGTAAATCAACTAGACTTCAAAAAATTTTTTAAAAAATAAGCCTGCACTCAGGAGGCACACAGAACAAGTCTGCAAGCCACCTTTGCACTTCCGAGTCCTGCAGCCTTGCTAGAGTTACCTTCCCCATTACTTTAGTGCCTCGGGCATAAAATGGAAATAATAGGATATGGGACTTCCCTGGCAGTCCAGTGGTTAGGAGTCCGCGCTTCCACGGCAGGGGGCACGGGTTCAATCCCTGGTCGGGGAACTAAGATCCGCAAGCCTCGCGGAGTGGCCAAAAAAAGAGAAAATATTAGGAAAATTGTGCCTACCTGGCAGGGCTGTGGAGCAGCTCCAACTGCACGTGGACTGTAAGGCTTGTGATGGACGCCAGGGTGTCCGCAGGGCCGGGAAGGACGGCCTTCCTGGAAGAGGCGGCATCTGAACTCAACCTGAAGGACGGAGAGGAAGTAGCTGACCTGGCCTCTCCACGTGGAGGGGAAGCACAGGGTGAGACCGCTCCTGTGTCACACTGATCAGCTGCTTGACATGGAAAGAATCTGCCTGCCGAGGCTCTTGCATTTTTTGTTACTCAGCTGCAGCCAGGGAGTAGAGAGGAGTGTATTGCTGCCAAAACAGATTTCTAAGATGATACGCTTTGAATCCTGGCAGAACTCCGGGTTGGATTTACGCTCCATCCCAGTGGATCTCTAATTCTACGTTAGTTACCTCCAATGTAGCCATCTTCAGAGAAATTCACCGGCCCGTGACATTTGACTTAATCATAAAATCAGTCTCCGGGAGGAAAATCTCATCCTCCAGGCTCTGCCCTCCAGGCTCCAAATCACGCGGTAGCAGCCGGGACAGAAATCAAGACTGAAAAGTACTCCTTGGCCTCAATTAAGAGGCATAGTTTGTGCATGAAAACCCAGTCAAATTGAATGGAACTTTTCTATGGGAATTTTCACTGGGGTAGGACGGGGCTCTTCAAGGTAAGCGCGGATTCCAGGAGGGAAATGACGCTCAGGTGGGCGGGGGCTTCCTGACTGTCCTACCTCGGCCAGGTTTCTGCGCTTCCGGTGGGGGAGGGGGGCTGGAGGGGGGCTGGAGGGGGGGCTCCCGTCCTCCTCCTTTGTTCCTCCAGCCAGAGACCGAGGGCCCGAGGGTTGTGAGGACACAGGGAACATGCTTCTGAGTCCCCACCCGACGCAGGCCGGTGAGAAACGGGACACGTCCCTCGATGGGGGTCAAGCACCTGGACAAGCGCCTCGTGAAGCCACCGGGACGTCCTCCTCCAATCCGACTCTTCCATTCATTCATGAACCACGTGTTCATCCCCCGCTCTCCCACTCCAACCCCCCATCCCCACCCGCCCAGGGATGCCCAGGAACCGCCTGCTCTTCAGTGGATGGATTTGATCTCCATCTCACTGATTTAACTACCATTTTTGGTGACCTGGGTCCATGAATCTGATGTCCACAATCTCCGATTGTAACTCATTTTAAGCAAGCTTTCCCTAGTGACCCGGCTGTGACCTGACCGTCGCTGGCACCTATGGCACGTGTGTAGACCCCTGTGAACACACCCTTGCTTTCCCACCCGGGCCGGCGGAGTTGATGAGGTTCCCAGCAGGCCCATTAGAGGTGGGCAGGTTGGTACTTCCAGCCTGCTGGGTTCACGTTCTTCAAAGTCAGCCTAAGCGGCTTGAACCAGCTGCTTTACAGCCCAGGAGCTCAGGTCTTGACCTGTGCACTGGGGAGGACAACACCTTCCCCACAGCAGTGTGGTGTTTACGCACCCAGTGCCCGTGGATCCAGCAGGCATCTTGTTTATTTTCTTTAGTGGTAGCCGCCGGCTGAGTGACCAACGTGCTCCCCACGGGCACTTCTGAGGACCTTGCCTCCGTCGGCTCGTCAGCCTGCAGGGCTGCTGCATCCCCAGACGCTCCCGGATGCTGGCGGTTATCGCCAGGGTAGCCGGGAGCCAGAGATGGCTCAGGGCCCTCCCGCCGGTGGGGTCTCCCTTCTGAGACAGGGCTGTGCTCGGCCGACACATAGGGGCCGGCCTGGAGGGAAGGTGCGACTTCCCAGAACAGGTCTGACGGGGTTGCTTAGTCACCAGCCACCTGACCTTCACAGCAAGTCACCCTGTGGTCTCCCTCCTGAGCAGACCCCACCTGGGCGCGCATCCTTGGTCCAGTCAAGGGGCAGGGGTGACATCATTCACGCAGGAAGGACCACGGAGGGCCTGGCCAGCACACGTCAGCCGCTCAGAGCTCCCTGGACTTTTCCGCAAAGTGGTCCCTGATGGTGTTGTGAAAGGCTCTCCAGTATTCAACTAACCATGTGGGGTTGCGCGGAGCGTTCGAGGGAATAGTCCTGGGGAAACATCCCCACAGGCCCGGGAGTGATGCAGGCGCGAGAGATGCT
The DNA here is from genome assembly GCF_964165515.1 of Mesoplodon bidens. NCBI lineage: Eukaryota > Metazoa > Chordata > Mammalia > Artiodactyla > Ziphiidae > Mesoplodon > Mesoplodon bidens. The sequence goes on from NC_138168.1 coordinate 92,307,124, forward strand.
GGCTTCATCTTGGCGGCTTCGTCCTTGACCCCGGCACCTTCGGTGGCCAGTTATTTCCTCTCTAGTTTGTCAGAATCGTCTAAAAATGCACATGGGAGTTTTCCAGATTCCTTTCTCTTCTTCCTCAGGTTATGACTCTGTAATTATTACTTGGATGTGTTTGAAAGGCTCCTCGGGGAGGTGGCGCTGCTATCATTTTCTGTAAAATAGCCTTCGTTTTCAGGAGAGAACATCTCTCAGTACTCAGTCCCTCTCTGTGGTCATCGGAATAGTACACCAAGGTTCTAGTTAGTTTTATACGGGGACCAAGTTTTAGCTGAAGAAACAGAATGAATGACCAAATGTAGACTCCAGAAATACAGAATTAGGCCCATTTTAACACGTGGATTGTAACATAAGAAATATGTCTGGCGTGGCTCCCCCGCACGGCATTATTCCTAAATATGCACGAGACACGTTTTCCTCCATTTCAGTGAAACATGTTGCCCTAAAACAGTTAGTCCCTGTTTTTGCGCCTGATAACCACCCACGGGCTCATGTCACCTGTCCCCAGGCTCACGGGGAGTGCCTGGTGGCCGAGCCGAGCCATGCACAGGAAGAGGCGAGCTGCCAGGACCCCAGAAGCAGGTCTTCTAACCAAAGTCCACAGGCGGGCCGGGCTCCAACGACGACCCCACTTGAGAGGAAGGACGCGATGCCCTCCCAGGAAGGACACCCCGACTGTCCTGCCCACACTTGTTGATGCTCAGCCCCCCTTCCTCGCCCTCCATCTGACTCCAGCCAAGCCCCCGATGGTCCTGCCAGGACAGCACTTCCCAGTGGGAGGTGGAATCGTCCAAATGTGGTCCCTAGAGAGGACGAGGGCGCCGACGCCTGGAACTGTGGCTTTGCATCCTGTTACCCGAGAATACGACTCTCTCAGGAGACAGGGATTGTCCCCCGGGGTCGGGACCGAGGTGTGCCGGATGCCCATCACGGAGGTGAGAATGGAGCCTCCGAGGTGGGACAGCCAGGAAGGCCACGGTCCCACATCTGTCCTCACACGGACCACATAGGTCTGGGGCACTGGTGCATCCTCCGGCAGAGGACTTGGCGGGTGACCTGTCCCAGACCTGCGCCCTCCGAGATTTCCGAGACTTTGGCAACAGAACTTTGTTCTCTGTGGCCATTCATCCCCCCAGGGTCCCTCTCACCGTCGCCTATCCCCTCTAGGTGGCTGAATCTCCCCCGTCTCCCGATGGCCCGCAGAGCGAGGGCACCTGCACGAGACGTGTGGTCCAGGCTCTCCTGTAGCCGCGTGGGCGGTGCTGGCTCTGCCGCTTTGTCCCCCGCTTCCTCCTCCACCCAACCTCTCTTCCTGCGGCTTCTGAAAATCTGTCCTCCTCGGCACGAGCGCCCCTGCCCCTTTCCTCGTTTCCGCAGAGCCTCTCCACCCGGACCCCACGTTCCCAGCACCTCTTTTACACATCGCCCCTCCTCCCCCAGTCTCTCTGCCTACGAGACCAGATCCAAGCCCCCGAGCGTGGTCTTCGTTCTTCTCTGCCCACCCAGCCTCGTGATATACACCACTCCTTCAAGCCAGGGCCCCAGTCCCAAGAGTGCCGTCGGCACACCCTCTGGGCCAATGCTCCAGCAGCCCCAGCCTCCCTGCCCCCGGCCCCATTCACAGGACCAGCCTCTGCTCTCCTCTCCGGGTGCTCAAATCCTGACCACCGTGAATGCAGATACCACCCTCACCTCAAGCCTGAACATCCCAGACCAAACGACTCCGGCCTCCTCATCGTTCTGGTACCCTCTGTGGGCTCTGTCATTCATCCGGCCCCCCTCACAGGCACGTAGGTGGTCCCTGAGGATGGGCGCATCTTCAGAAAGGATGAAGGCCTGCCCATCAATTGTTATAAACCATTCCTCCTGGTCCCGTCCATTTAGACACTCTGCAGTGGGGAAGCATCAAAACAGTTAACTGAACGGTAAACCAATTTAATATGTAAACCAATATATACTTTAAAATGATACAATATCTTCCCCTTCATTCTCTAAACTACATAATTATCACGTGAACACCTTTATATACGAAACCATTTAACAAGATGTAGAAATTGTAGCGCAAATTGTTTATCCAACCTAATAAATTCCAAATCATCAACAGACACTTAGGACTTCCCTGGTGGCACAGTGGTTAAGAATCCGCCTGCCAGTGCAGGGGACACGGGTTCAAGCCCTGGTCCAGGAAGATCCCACATGCCGCGGAGCAGCAAAGCCCGCGAGCCACAGCTACTGAGCCTGCGTGCTACAACTACCGAAGCCCGTGTGCCTAGAGCCCGTGCTCTGCAACAAAGAGAAGCCACCACAATGAGAAGCCTGTGCACTGAAGCGAAGAGTAGCCCCCCCTCTCTGCAGCTAGAGAAAGCCTGTGTGCAGCAACGAAGACCCAACGTAGCCATAAATAAATAAATTTATTTTTTTAAAAAAGAAAAAAAAAACAGACATCTAAAAACTTGGGCGTGACTTTTATTTGACAGAACTGTGCCTATAAGATGCCTCTGAATGAGCCACAATTGACATGGGAACCCCCAAATCCTTCTGGCTTCCCTCTTAATTACACCATCGTTAGGCGACTTTAGTTCTTTTAACATTTTTGACATGGTTCATAGGACAGAAGCCCGTGTGAGCATTTGCAACACTAACATCCATTACGTGTAAATATTCCAGCTCTAAGAACACTGTCTGACATTTTCGTGTGTTCAATATCTCTGCTATTAAACTAAATCTTGAAAATTGGTTCTTGGATTGTCATATTCACTAGCTGGCTGAATTTTCTTTCTCCACGGAACTTCACACATGTCATCTGACCTAGTTTCAGAATTCCAAAATTTGAAAACCTTAACACTTCATTTTATTTTTTCACTTTTTTTTATTAAACCACAAGTGCATTTTCACATCATTTATTAGGCAAGCTGGTAGTTTTTCCTCTTGGAGTAGCTACTGTATGTTTTCATTTCAAATTTCATATCTTATTTCTTCCCTTGAATATAATCTTCTACTTTTCCTTCATAGTTTCATTTATTTGTTTTCTGTGTTCGTTCACTGAATAAATATTTGTGGAGCACCCACCAGGGGCGAGTGACATTTTAGGCACATGGGATACATCAGTGATCAAAATCAACAGTAAAATTAACAAAAATCTCTGCCCTGAAGGGGCTTACAGAGCAGAGGAAGGAAAATAAATAATAAACATAGCAAAAAAAAATGATACCTGTTTAAAGATGATAAGAGCTATGGGGGGAAAATAGAGCAGGGAAGAGGGTTCAGGAGTTCTGGGGACAGTGGGGACTGCTTTGAAATTTTAAATAGAATTCTCAGGGAAGTTCCCACCTTCAAGAATGTATGTCTGAAAGCTTTCTTCATCCTTGCCTTAATAACTGAAATGTCTTTCTTAATGCTAAAGAAAATACTGACACCTTTGTAGGAGAGTAGTGTGCATTAAAGCCAATATTTAAATGCTTATCCTCTCCCAGTTCACTAATTTTATTAGAGAGGCTGAACTTACCTTGATACTCTTTTTAAATGCTGTAATACCTCTAGCTGTACAGGGTACCCATTCAGATCCAAATATTCTTCTAATTTCCTTCATTTCTATTCCTAGCTCTTCAGATAGAGTATTTATAATTCTCTCTGCTGTTTCCTTGGTGTATGAAACAAATATAAAGCTTTTCGAGAAAAGCTATAAGGTGATCAATTTACATATTTTATTATATCATCCAGATATAATTGAACATGGTCATTTTAGACGACCTAAATTAAAACATTTGGAAATTTTGGCTAAATAAAAATTTAACGAAAGTGACACACTTTCTCTCTCCAATTAATTACAATTAAACTACAATTACAGTGTAATTGTAATACATGGCTGATTATACGTACCCGATATATTCTCTGTAGGAAGATTTTCCAGCAAAATTATTTTTTCAAGCACTAATAATAATAATGATGTGTAGCCACATCCACCCCTTCCAGAACCACAAAATCAACCAAACCATTAAACTATCTTCAAAGCCCTGATTTTGCACTTCAAATAAATGTTTACAACATTCTTAAGTGAAAGAGATGAAGCATGACCAACAATGATGGAAATTTTGCTGGCTTGGTTTGTAAGTTTTTCTAAAAGTTGTTTTCACATTTCAATAGATGCACATTTTCAGTTAGCAGTGTCGAAAATCTAGGTTACAATGACCCACTTACATCAATGTTATTTTTTTTTGAAGTTCTAGTAAATATTTCATGTCTGAAATGCCTGATTAATTTTAGCCACAGAGTAGGTGGTGTGAAAGATTATGATAGCACTTTCTCAGTGTTTTTTATTTGATTTATTGATACCTTTTAATAAAAATTTTATGCTTTCATTATTTTAAATATTTATTACATGAAACTGAATTATGATATTCTTTAAAATTTTTCCACATTAATTATCACAAATATTCTTTACATAAACTATGCCTTCAGCAGAACAAGTTTATCATTGTGCTAAAATATGTCGGTGATTAGCATTTTCACTTCTAATAAACGTTGGCACCGTTTGTATTGGTATTTATATCAGTATCAATAGGCCACTCAAGTTTCGTTGAAATAATCAGCCTGTTTTTAATTCCAGGAATAGAGCTTTTCTAGTGCATTCTTGCATAATATCAAATCCTGCTCCAAACTAGCCTGGTGCTTACATGGTGTCAGAAGATATTCCAGGCAGCAGATCTCATTAACATCATTTCTTCTTTGTTCTGAAGACTCAGAAGATGCATGCTTATGAGATTTAAAGGGAGCATTAACACACCTAAATAGAGTGGTGTGTATAATATTTTATTATAAATCTGCAGTTACTGCTTACATAAGAAGTTCAATGCACCATTGCAGTAAAACCAAAAGTTTCTCAGAAAACAGTGAAATAGGAAGCCCATTTATCTTTAGAAGTCGTAATGGCTATAACAAGTTTACATGGCCATAATGAGTTTACATCAGAATGTATATCATTATGAAATATTACGACTATCACAGATACTGTTAAGCTATTTACCAGCCACTGGGGAGATATTTCAGTATTTTCACCAACAGTTCCTTCTTGAGAACAGGTTACTGCATGGCCACATCTGGGCATGCTAGCTGGGTCTAAGCCAGACGATTATTAAATTATGGTCAAGGGCTGTCCTTGAGGATGTGCAGATGGCGTTTTCATCCAGCTAGAAGAGCAGAGTTGGCTACAGTCATTTGTCCTCACACCACCCCCAGATTCCAGCACAGAGCCCTGCATGCACCGCATGCTCTGTGGTCATCAGGGCGTTAACGTGTGATGGACCTGGCCTCCGTCATGCCTCTCTGGGTGTGTGGCCAGACTGCAAGTCCTGTTCTAGGGAAGGGTCTGCATCATTCACCACATAGTTTGGGCTGTTTTAGCCACCCCAGCACACTAGGTCAACAGTTTTAGGAAACGGACCAACGAAAATTCTCAAGTCCCTTTATCCAGTTTCCTCCTTTGAATGTTTTGAGGATGAAATGGGAAAACGTATACAAAGTGCCTGGTTCGTCTTCGGCACTAAGTAACCATCAGCTGCTCCTGCCATGCAGTGCCTGCCCAGCGCTCCAGACGCTGCTTGGACTTTTCTCCCAGACGCTCGTTCTCAGTGGCACTCACTTGGCATTTGGTGTCCATTTGTCCAGACATGAGACTTCCTGTCATATTGCATCCTCCCGAGACTTCCTATCTGCATGCTTTAGGGTCGCTTGCAAACTTGGCGATTCATTCCTTTGCTTTCTCCTTTAAAGGCCTGACTTCAGTCAATTTTCTTCTAACTGGGGGTCTGACAAGCCAATTCAAGTATTTTTTTTTAATAAATGTTCTGTTTCTTCTGTTGCTTCCACGTGGACATTTTCCCAACATCCAAACAGAAGAAGGCACGCGGGAGAATAAATAGTGAAGCCATTATCAGTTAACTCTGTAATTTGCTGACTAATCTTGCCATAGGATTGAAGAACACTACATTTATTACACAGATTTGGAATTTCTTGCTGTCTCTTTTGACTGCCTAAATATTTAGACACATGGTATCTAAGCCATACATATTTCTGTTCCCAATTACTTAGTTCTCAGCTTGGCCCACAAGTAGAGAATGAGATTGTTTTGGTTACACTGGAGTGAGAAAGTCTGTTTTGTGAAATCCAGAGAATAGGATTTTCTAAACTGGGAAGGATTCTTGATAGAAGTGGGAGAGTTGCTGTAACTATTCTTTGAAGGCGAGTGGGGAGCAGGGGGTTTCTCAGGCTTAGAGGAGGTTTCAGGCATTGAGACTGGGGCTCCGGGGTCAATGTCAGACCTGCAGTCACCGCGACCTCCAGGACAGCATCATCCACCCACACATCGGCCGACCGCACGGACCACGGGCCCGGGAGTGCGGATGCTCTCCTGCAGTGGCCGCCACCTTCAGCTCGTGCCCACACACTCCCTGGTCTCTAGAGGTTCCACAGGCTCCGGGGTTCCACCGAGTCTGCTACTGAGGACCCCGGCAGAGGAGGAGGGGGCGCTGCTGGACATCGCTGTCTCCAGGGACGTGTTGGGATGTCATTTTAATATATTATCATGCTCTTGCTATGGATAATAGTAAAGGGACCCATGCTGATAGGTGGGAAATAGAAAAAAAAAAAAAAAAACTGGGGAGGGCGTTTCCAGGTAAATGGAAATGAGCCAAATTCAGCTCCAGGTCAAGATGTAAAAGTATCCACCTTAAATAAATGCAGGTGAACTAGGTCACCAGCTGTGAACCCAGCAAAGAAGTACTGGCTTGTTTGGCCTGTCCATCTAAAATACACAGCTCAAACAAAGCACACGCCGCCTGGTGGGCTGACACATGTTTTAACTGGTGCGCCACGTACGCACATCAGTTTGGCCAGGTAGGAGTGGTGTGACTGTCCCCAGTTCTATTGGAAACGGCATCATTCACTTCCCTGGCCCAATGGCAGCTGCTTCTGAATAGGAAGCAGTGCTTGTAATGTGCTCAGGACCATGTTCGCTTCCCAGTGGCCTTTCACCTCTGTTCCTGAGCATTGGATGAGGAGGAATCATGTTCACAGCCTGCCGTGCGGCCCCATCACCCATGGGCAGCAGACCGACAGGTCCTCACAGCATCAGCACCAACCCGGCCCCCAGGGCTGTGCTCAGCTGCACAGAATCACGCCATCCTCCCTTGTGGAAACACCCCCATCCCCTCTCTATCACCACCACCCTAGCTCCGCGACTGCAGGAAACCGACAGCCCCACATGGGTCTCCAGCGGCAGTGGGGGCTCCAGCAGCCTGGACCCTGTCCCCGCTCCTCCTCGAACTCCTCTCCCTGCTCTGCCCGGCCCTCCACCGGTCCAGGCAGCTTACAGCCCGAGCCCCAGCGCCTCCCGCCCCTCCAGGATCTCCCCCTCCAAAGCCACAGCCAGACTCATCCCCCAGATGCCCGGCCCTCCGTCCAGCCTCTCCCACGCTCAGGAATGTACACGCCTCGCAATTACCGGCCTTGCGGCTCACCAACTCGCTCGTCTGGTTCTGGGGCCTTTCCGTGCCATCTGCATCTAGCATGCAGGTGACGCCCAATTCGTCCTGTCTGCCCCCGGCCCCTGGCCCCGCCAGGCTTTGGTGCGGCCACTTCCCCGGCCTCTCCGGGCTTCCCGCCCCGACTCTTCCCAGCAGTGCCCACTGTGCTGTGTGCGGAGCACTGCATGCCTGTCACGTCCCCACACGGCAGGCCAGGTGTGCGCTGGAGTCCCCACGGTATGGCCTGGGCAACAGCTCAGGACAGCCGAGCAGCCTGCTCAGCACCGCGCTCCAAAGCAAGGCCAAGGCCATGCCCCGGGGCCGGCCTGTCTACTCCGAAGCCCGCCAGTCCTCACCCCCAGTCGCACAGCCTCCCTTTCCTCCAACTCCTGGACCAGTTATTAGAGGCCCCTGAAGTGCAGCAAACATTCTAGATAATGAGGCGGGTGCTTGGCTGAAAAGAGCCCGTAGTGAATCAAAAGTAGAAAGATATGAACAATAAAAAGAGTGACTATTAGTATAAGGCAGTGAGTGATTAATACCACACGAGCGGCAGAGATCACATTACTACAGAAGGAAGAAAAGCTGCATCTGAGGCTAAAACGGCCTGGAGACGGTGCTGTGGAGAAGATGCATCTGAGCTGGGCCTAGAGTGACAGGCGTGTCCCTATGGTGTCGATAAACAGGTTGGGGGAACCAGCTTCTGGAAGGAAGGATCGTCACGTGACTCCTCCAGTTCCCGAGGCCCCTCACATTCTGAGTTTCTACTTCTCTTCCAGGTTGCCGTTTGTTGCTGCCTAACTGTCCCCTAAGATTCAGTCGAGGCTCCCCAACGATGCGTAAGGCATCGTCTTACAAACACAAATATATCCAAGGGTTGAAATACACACCTTCTCCTCCTCGGCCAGGGCACGGTGCCCGGGCTTCAGCTGTCCATGGCTTGTACGCGTCACGTTTTCCTGGGGGCTGGTGAGTCACCGGTGCTTCCACTTGCAGGCCTGCTCCCTCTGTCTGCCCTCCTTTATGTCTTGAGAGGCAAAGTGCCCACGTTAGCTGTCCCAGTAGCCACCTGCTCGCGGAGGCACGTATTCAAAAGAGAGAGGCTGGGTCTCCGAGTCTGAACAGCTGCGGTGCCAGCAATTACGCTATTTCAAGAGACTCACTTTCTTTTATGCCCATGGATGAAATTTGGAGGCTCCACTGAAAGCCAGGTGGCCGTGCATGGATTCTGAATCTCTACCCGAGCGTCCCTGTGCCTGCTCGGCACCAGCACTGCACTCGGGTTTCAAGGTCAGGGATCTCGGCCATCACTTTTCACAGAGAATGGGAAGGGGCTTCCCTGTTGGTCCAGTGGTTGAGACTCCGTGCTCCCGGTGCAGGGGTTGCGGGTTCAATCCCTTGTCGGGGAGCTAAGATCCCACATGCCATGCGATGCAGCCAAATATATACACATATAAACAAAGAGAATGGGGAGGATCAAAGATCATGAGATTTAAACCCCTTCTGGTGTCCCCTCCCTCCACACACATCAACAGGCCCATCAAAACAAAGTACGTGGCCCTGGCTCTTTGGCCACATGTATAGAGGAGATGTGTAATGCGCTCCAGAAAATAACTCTGCAGCTTCATGAACCAGGCCCTCGTCAAATGCTTGGTGAGTGAATAAGTGGGGGAAGGACTGAATCACTGAGCAGGTGGCCTCAGCACTGCACGGGCTCAATGGACCAGAGCTGGCGGACGCCAGTGTAGGCGGGCAGGCAGATCCCTGCTCCCCACCCCTGATACCAGAAGGTCATACAAACAAAAAATTGCTGCACGGGCTACAGAAGCAGCTCTAGATCCACAAGTCATCCAACGTGATTTCACCCTCCCAACAAGCTGTGTCCTTTTCTCCGTTGCTTAGGTGATAAGACTGAGCATCACCAAGGTAGTAACTCAGCTGAGGTTAGACAGCCAGCCGGTGAAGAGCTGAGTTTCCAAGTCCGACTCCAAAATCTAGACTCTGAATATCCGTGCTGTGGTTGTGCTTCTCAAACCTTAATAAGAAAAGGAAAGGCCTGGGCTGGGCTTGACAACCTGCGTTTTGAACAACCATCCAGCCAAGCCCTGCTGGAAGCTGACAGACGTCAGATCGCTCTCCCCGGTCAGGGCCGCGGTGACCTGTCCCTTAAGGCATCGCCCACAGCTTGCTTAACTATAGGAATGATTCCAAAGTTTTATTTTTGTAATTCAGTTTTGTGTTAGTCAAGATTCCCCAGGGGGACTTCCCTGGCGGTCCAGTGGTTAAGACTCTGCGTTTCCACCACAGTGGGCAGGGGTTCAATCCCTGGTTGGGGAACTAAGATCCTACATGCTGTGCAACACGGCAAAAAAAAAAAAAAAAAAAAAAAAAAAAAAAAAAAGTTCCCCAGAGAAGAAAAACCAAGAGGAAATACATACATATATATAGAGAGAGAGATTTTAGGAATTGGCTCCCAGGCTTGGAGGGCTGGCAGGTCTGGAATCCTACAGGGCAGGTCAACAGCCTGGAGATTCAGGTCAGAGATGATGTTACAGCCTTGAGCCTGAAGACAGTCTGGAGGCAGAATTCCTCCCTTTTCAGGAAATCACAGTCTTTGCGCTTAAGGCTGATTGGATGAGGCCCAACACATTCCGAGAGTCACCTGGTTTACTCAAAGCTGGCTGATTTAAAGGTTCATCACATCTACGCAACGCGTCCACAGCAGCATCTGGAGGGTGTTTGAACAAACAACTGGTCATCACAGCCTCGCCGAGTCGACCCACAAAATTAACCATTACAAGTTTTAACTTCCAGAGGCATATCCCTCCTTCCCCTTCTCGGGGCAACTACTCTTCAAGTTTTGTCATCTCTGCCTTGGAAGTAGGTCTCACCTAGGGTCCTCTTTCTCTGTTGCCCTTTTCTCGTTTCTCATTTTCACCCAAAGCCTCAAATTCTGTCCTTGACAAGAAACACTGTCAGGGATTTCCCTTGAAGAGACAGGCTCACTTCATTCATTTTCTGGCAAATGTCTGCTAAGCACCCAAGTGATTCTGACATTTGTTCTTTCAAGTAATAAAAGATGGTCTATGGAAAAGTGGAGAGTTCAGCTTGCAGCTCAAACAGCCCTCAAGTCACCCGTCCATGATGCGTCGGCTTCTGGCTGTGCACGCCTGTCCCATTGCATTACATAGAAAATTTTAAAGATATGTAAGGTCTCGATGGTTGAGACGTAATGAGGTTCATTTTTACTGCTTCACATTCTTAAGTGAAACTGGCAATTTTCTCACCGAAGTGCTTAGTACGGAGACTCCAGTGACCACCCACACAGGGAGCGGCGGTCCTGGGTGGCCCTGAGACACCAGGAGTTCTGCATCAGGACACCTGTCAACACGGGGACAAAGGCAAATGACATTTATATTCTTACTACGAATATAGTTTTATTTTCAGCTTTATACTTACATGGAGTACTATTATGAAACAGTTTTGATCTTGCAGACCTGAGATGACGTTAGGGTTCCCCAGGGCCCCACAGACCACACTTTGAGAACCAGTGGCCTGGACTATTACATTCTACTCCTTATCTCACTCCCAATGCCCTTCACAACCTGACCCCTCTCACTATTACCTGATAATTCCATTTCTCACATCACCTTCAAAAAAAACAAAAATGTTTATGTCAGTCAGACCTGTATCATAACACCAGCTCTGTGACTAGCTGTGTAACCTGGTGAAAATTAGCAAAACTTTATCAACTTCGGTTTTTCTCGTCAGTAAAATAGGGGTCTAAATACTTACCCATCAGACAGCTGTGAAAATTAAAGGAGTGAATATATGTAAAGCACCTGTCATTCATAAATATTAGCTCCCCTCCTTTGTCCCCCACTGTGGCTAGAAGGACAGCAATTCCCTAAAAACCCTGTCATGCCGCAACTCAAGCTTTAATCAGATTTCCTTGTGTCTGCAGGGAATTCCCAGGACTCCAAAATCATGCTCCGAAATCCTTCCCCAAAGATTGGCTGACTTCCATCTCCCGCCTTTGAGCACGAAAGGCTAGTGTTTTCTGAATTATTCATTTTAAGTTAGTCATACGCCTGTTCATTAACTATTTCACAAGTGTATCTTCTACCTACACCTAAAATCTAAGCTTTCAGAAGATGAACTATTTAAAAACTGTTAGAACTCTTCTGTATTCGTGATCTGTTGCCCCATGGCAGATTACCCCAAAACGCGGTGGTTTAAAGACAACAATGATCATGGTGCCGTCTCCTGTTTCTCCGGGTCAGGTCACAGTGAGATGCCTTGTCCCCGCTCCGTGACAGTTGCGGCTGGAATTGCCTGGAGGCTCTTTCACTCCCACCAGTCAGCGGATGCTGGTGTCAGCTGGGGGCCTGGTGGCTGGACCACCCACATGTGGCCTCTTCAGGTGGCCCGGGCTCCCTCACAACATGGCAGCTGGGTTCCCAGGGTGGGGTCCAACAGAGACAGAGCTGGGCAGAAGCTTGCTGCTTTCGATGACCTAACCTCCAAAGTCACACAGTCCTACCTCCACCAAAATCACGGGATGGGACACTAACCAGATCCCACAGGGACTCAGAGGGAGGGAACATTGGCTCTCACCTCCCCAGGAAGGAAGGTCAATTCCATGACAAGTCTCAGGAAGAGTGTGTGGGGTGAGCTAAATAGATAGGTGAGGCCACCTTTTGAAAAATCCTCCTACACCCTCTAGAAATTGCCTCTGAACGAGTGCAAGTGAGCACGCGTAAATGAATAAATGAAGGGAGAGATGACTGTCGTTTGGAACAGATCGTTTTTCTCAACTGAAATGAATCAGGGTGTAGCCTAGACTGTCACACTGAATTCTATTCTCTGTTTATTCATCTGGTTCTCCTCCACCGAATGGTAAATTCTTTGAAGGCAGAAACTGTGTCTGGGATCCTCAGAGATTAACCCAGAGACTGGTAGGCAATAGGTGCTCAGTAAGTACTGATGGGAAAGAGCAAAGGAAGGAAGGAAGGAAGGCGGAGGGGAGGGGAGGGAGGGGGAGGGAAGGGAGGAGGGAGGAAAGAAGGTTCTTTCAGACGCTGTGAACTCTAACATTCAGTGATGTGGGCTGCTCTGGTTTCAGGAACCCACAGTTCTCATCTGTGCAGGAACCACAGCAACATCGGGATAGAAATGAAACATAAATTAATTCACTGCATGATTCTCTCTCCAAGGCCAGGAGCCATTTTTGCCTGAAGGGGAAAAAAGAGCCATTTTTTTCAAAAAAGCTCATCTTTGGACACATTTTATAAATTCAAAAGGATGCACCAGAATGTTCTATTTCAAGTCAAATAAAAGCTACCAGGGGCTTCCCTGGTGGCACAGTGGTTGGGAGTCTGCCTGCTGATGCAGGGGACACGGGTTCGTGCCCCGGTCCGGGAAGATCCCACATGCCATGGAGCGGCTGGGCCCGTGAGCCATGGCCGCTGAGCCTGCGCGTCCGGAGCCTGTGCTCCGCAAGGGGAGAGGCCACAACAGTGAGAGGCCCGCGTACCACAAAAAAAAAAAAAAAAAAAAAAAAAAAAAGCTACCATACCTAATAGTGATTTCACCTATTTTTTTCCTTCTGCACACCAGGGAATGTTTTGCCCTTTTAAAAGAAATAATTCACTTACACCTCTATTGTACATTTCCTTTGAAAGCATAAGGAAGAGAACACTTCAGAGATTAATGTATTTGCTAATGTTAATGCTGGGTCAGAAAGGAGAGCTTTCTGTTTTTGAAAATTAAACTTACTTTTAAAAATAGTTGATGGAAAAATGAGTTAAATCCAGTAAGAAGCCTAGAGGTTTACATAAAATCTGATAATGAAAATCAACTTCCTTAACTACTCCAACGTTATGAAAAGAGAGAATATTTTCAAATTGGTCCTGAGTTAAGAATTCTACCAAATTACTCTCTTGATATTTCTGTATGACATCATAATTATTGTAAGATAAATAGGCTTTTCTCCCCAATACATTTTCCTTGCCTTCCATTTTCAGGCCGAATTTCATGAAATCAGGTGTTTGTGTGATAACGTGGCTTTGCCTTCCTTCTGAGCCCAGCCCATGGCCAAGACACCAGCACGAACATCCACCTCCCGAACTGGACCTTCCACCGACCACTGACTTGAGAGCTTTCAAAATTATTCTAATCAATGCTTTCAGTGTTGCACCTGTGAATGTTTAAAAATATTCATCTACATTTAATTTTTGAGTGGGTCCTGTATCCATAAGATCAGACACACCAGCTAACTTCCCAGATCCCAACAGGTAACCACGGTTCCTGGTAAACAGAGGTGGCTTCATGCAGTGTCCCCAGCAAAGCCCACTTGTTGGCGCCAGAAGGACAAACGAGCCAGATAATTTGGGCTTTCAAAAGAAGGAGAGAAAGAAAAAGCCCTGCCTGCCCTAATAACAAAGGATAACTTGGGGTGAGTTTTTCAGATAACACCCCGTCTGTGTCACCATGCTGCTGCACTCAGGGTCACCTCCAGCAGGAATTTCAGCCGCCGAGTCTGACCCGCACCTGTCCCAGCAGCAGGAGTGTCTGTCAATACCTCAGCAGGTTCTGATCTTCTGCGGAATGTCAGTTTATAACTGCAGAGACTGATCACAATTACTTCTTACTTTGAAGAGTTCCTTCCAGTCCACAGCCAAAATGACCCTCTGAAATAATCTACACTACTTTGAATCTAATACTCAAAATATACACCCCCACCCCAATTTTGCTCAGAACTGAAACCTTTAAAAAATTTTATTTGCAAAATATTTGCATGCACTTAACTTTCAGCATGCCTGTACCAGGCATATGAACATTAGTGAAGTTGGTGCAGGTCCTGGACCACACTCCTCCAAAGGCCAATTTCATTCACTTTCACTACTCAAGGTGCATCAGTTACTCAAAAAACTCTCAGAAAGAATGTCATTTCATAAATAACTGTGAAGAGATTATATAAATATAATAACTATATATTATATAATAACTATATTATGTAGTAATTATATAATATGTAATAATATATTATATTTATATATAATAACTATGAGAAGTCAGATGTAAAAAAGAAAATGTCATTGGGTATTTATGTGATCTTCTGATGGAGAAAGGCTGTTTTTGTTTTTGTTCTGGCTGCCCCTCACGGCTTGCAGGATCCTAGCTCCACAACCAGAGATTGAACCCAGGCCATGGCAGTGGAAGCGCCAACTCCTAACCACTGGACCTCCAGGGAGCTCCCAGAAAGGCTGTTTCTTTTTAACACACAAAAGTAAAGAAAGAACCCATGAACAAAACTGTGACAGATTTTTTTACCTAAAAACGTAATATCTTTATCTGTCAAAATCTCAATTAACAAAATTAAAAGCAAATGAAAATTGGAAGAAAATATTTGTATTATACATTAAGAAAAAGCATTAATATTTCTAACATATTTGATTATTTTAAAAATCAATAAGTAAAAGATAATCCCCATGACAAAAATGGGGACAGGGAATTAATTGGCAATTCATTAAAAATATATAACAAATACATCAAATAGTATTCAACTTCTCTAAAATTCAAAGAAGAGTCTATCAAAACAATGAGAAATCTGTCATTAAAAATATTGTTTTATTTGGTTTTTATTATGTTTTGACAAGGGTCTTTTTTGAAGATCTGATACACCAGACACTCTCAAACACAGGTAGAGGGAATGTAAATTTACCAAGAGACAACAATTTCAGATGCTGTAACCTGTTTATTCCAGTTCTGTGAATCCAAGGAAGAATTGGAAATTTGCAAAGTTGTGGATAAAAGAATGTTTGTGCAGCATCATTAACAATAATGCACGGGACTTCCCTGGTGGCGCAGTGGTTAAGAATCCGCCTGCCAATACAGGGGACACGTGTTCAATTCCTGGTCTGGGAAGATCCCAGATGCCACAGAGCAACTAAGCCCGTGTGCCACAACTACTGAGCCTGCACTCTAGAGCCCACAAGCCACAACTACTGAGCCCACGTGCCACAACTACTGAAGCCTGCATGTCTAGAGCCCGTGCTCCGCAACAGGAGAAGCCCCCGCTCGCCACAACTAGAGAAAGCCTGCGTGCAGCAACGAAGACCCAACGCAACCAAAAATAAATGAGTAAATTTATTAAAAAACCGGAACAAAAAAAGAAAAAAAACAATAATGGGTCCTAAATGTTCAAAAACAGGAGACAGGAGGAATTAACTATGTTTTTTCCTGTTTGGTAGAAAACTATACAGCCATTTAAATAAACATGATTTTAGAAAGTATCTATTGACCCTGGAAAACGCTTATGACAAAGTTAAGAGAAAAAAGCAGGCTCAAATCACAGTGATTTCCCCAGCAACGTGTGTCAAAGTTACCTGTGTCTCTGTATTTATTAAAAGTTTGGTCACTGATTCTAACGTATGCCTCTCCACCAAGAATCACCAGTATACTGTCTTATCCCAGGTCTATCGCACAGAAAAAAAACTGAAACAAAATCCACAAAGTATAGTGTTTTTTTCCCTAGATAGTGGAATTAACAGGCAATTTTATTTTAGCTTAAAACATTATTTTTCCCAAATTCTCAATGATGAGTATTCATTACATTTGTAATTTGAAAAGGGGGCTATTTTTTAAATGTAAAATAAAATCTCTAATCTGGGATGAGATATTCTTTGAAATGTTGACAGAGCTTGCTTCCCAGAGTGGTGAAAATACCAGATATCCTTGGTAACAATATAAAGAGCATACTTACTGAGTGACTAATAACTTATAATCAATCAAGCTCTAATTGTTTAAAAATTATTTCAAATTAATTTGTGTTCTCTTTCTATCAAAATCCAACCCATCACTTAAAACCTGAGAATCAAAGCTTCCCTGAGCGCAGTCTGCTCTCATTTCTTTGTCCTCTGCATTCCGGCTGTGGATCCTCTTTTCCACATTGATGCCTACCTCACCTGTCCTCATCCAGCACCCGGTTAAGCTCGAAATCTCAGGTGCAAAGCCGTAGATCCTTACCAAGCACATCATGTACCTGGTGCTCAGAAGGCACACGGTTCAAATTCCTGACGGTAACTTGCACTGCAGACTAGAATCTTACAAACCCCAAAGTCACGGAGGTGCTAATGTCCTCAGCTCCCAGCAGGTGTGTTTAGGGCCCAAAGGAACACACGCTGGGAGGTTGTTCTAAGCCAGAATCCACCAGCAGGTGAAGGGCTTACCTGGGCTGCACACGCGCAAGTGCTGTGGGCACCAGTGGGTCCTTGGAACTTGGGTAAAAACGTGTGTTTTCACAGACCAGGTCCCAGCCGGCACTGCCCAGCTGTGGCCTCTGCCCCTCAGAGTTTTCTCCTGTGCAGGCCGCACCCCGCTTGGCCGGCCTTTCCCCACAGGCCCTCTCGTGTCAGACACAGGCCACCTCGGCCCCAAAACATTCCCTGATCCAGTGGCTCGGCCCTGTTCTCTGCTGGGTTCTAGTGGTAACAGAGTCTTCCTGAGGTTAAAATAAACTCACGTCTTCAAAACAAATAAAAAAACAAGGCAGAATTCGTAACTTGGTACATAACTGACCTATGCCATGGACTCTTAGGGTAAGCATACTTCTCTGCAAACACGTATACTTCTCTACCCATTATTACAACTTGTGTATGAGATCCCCTCCTTCCAGACCCTGACCTCCTCGGGGGCAGAGCTGTCCCCATCACGGGGCATCCCCACCAGAGCAGACGGTAATTGTGGCCATCGTTGGGGGGGGGAGGTCACTCAGCCTTTCATGAAGGCGTTTAATTATGATTAAATTATGTGGCATTTAACATAATCTGATCAACAAATTTTTCTCTTTGCGTGAAATTTAATTTTATCTTTTTTCCCTCTTTACGTGGAAATTTTAACGTTTCATTTTTAAACCTACTAAAATAATGTGCTTCATAGGAGAAAATATATATAACTAAGAGCACACGCTGCTGGAATCTCTGGCCCATGTCGTGTCAGTTAATCTCCCTCCCAAGGAAACGGGCTCCAAGCAGGTCCCCCGGCTGCTGGGTCAGAGGCACGCGGGGGCAGCGTTCTCAGTCTCCAGGCTCGAGGCCGCCTCATCCGCGTCAGAGGGGTCGCCCCTTGCATGTATTTCACCTCGTGTTTTTTTTTTTACCTTGGACTGTCTGATTTCTCATAAATTATAACTGGGAAGGATGTACGTGCTTTGTGCTGGAGGGGCATGCGATGGAAGCGTGGAGGCCAATGTCCCAGGGCCCTTGTGTCTGAGGCAATTTTATTCTCTGGCAGGAAATCGAACACTCAGCAGTGATGAGGGCCCGCAGGGGAGGATCGACGTGTGTTCTTGTCCAGCCCTGGGGACCCAGTGTGCCGGCTGCTCCCACAGATGCAAGGCTGATCGTCCTGAATGTTTCCAGGAGATCCTGCTAATGGCCAAGGTCAGTGGCGAGACCAGTTGAGTGCAGCCAGCCGTCAGGGCAGGGTCTCCTCTGGCTGGGGTTGCGGGAGGGCTGGCCTGAAGGGAGGTTAGAAGAGCCTGTGGGAAGCACGAGCAGCAGCCCTGGGCTCAGAGTGTGAAGACACAGGCCAGGCTCCCCGCTTATCCGCCCCCGCACCGTGCCTGGAACACGCTGGGAGACACTTAATACTAAACACTTGGGCAGGAACGAGGGACGCTCAGCAAAATTCTCGCCAAATCCTCTTTCGGTTTCCACGTCTGCAAGATAGGAAGCCTCAACTAGACGATTTGCATGATTGTAAAGTGGCTTGGTTTAGAGAATTCCTGTTTTTTCCCTGATTATCTACTTCCATACATGATTGAAGCAAATTGTAATCAAACCTCATTATTTTATAATTATAGGAGTAAGGCCCATCTAGTTCATTAGGAATCTGAATTATAACATATCTGAAGAGAAATGCAACTTTATTATTGGTAAACTCAATAAATTGTACAAAGATGTAAGTGAATAAATGTAAAATGTTATATAAAAGGACTTGTATGCTGGGGGTCTAGACTGTGAGCTGCAAATTATAGAACATCCTAACAATAAAGTATAGTTCTGAACCTGGACCCTGAAGACATTCAGGGAAGCTCCTTTGTGCTATTTTGTTGAGCTTGTTATTTATTTTAGATGGTTTAGTCTTGTCTCTCCAACAAGATATCAAGCCTCTAAAGCAAGGCAGTGTGTACTACAGGACTTATGAGAAGCCTCTTGAAATTTTTCAGGAGTAATTCAGAGATCCCTACTCAATAGTTGCTGTGGGCTGAATTTTGTGCCCCCCAAATTTATATGTTTAAGCCCTAAATCCCAGTATGCCTGTATTTGGGAATAGGGCCCAGAAGGGAGTAATTAGGGTTGAGTGAGGTCATAAAGACGGCAGCCTGACACGACGGGAGCCATGTCCCCATAAGAAGAGACACCGGACCTCTCTCCCTCTCTCCCTGCTTATTAGCACAAAGAAGAGGTCACATGTGCGGGGAGGTGGTGTGGGGTGGCGGCCCCCTGCCAACCAAGGGACCCCCGGACCGCAGCAGGATGCCTACCCTGCTGGCACCTGGATCTTGGACTCCCGCCTCCAGAGCTGTGAGGGGCGAATTTCTGCGGTTTAAGGCCCCCAGTCTTTGGTACTTTGTCACAGCAGCCTGAGCAGACTAACCAGGGGTGACTTCAAATGCCATGTGGATTTGTCTGGCATCCTGTGGACAAAGCAGCTCCTGAGGTCAAGGCTCCTGTCTCCGCCCCTGGCCCGGGGGGTGCAGCCTCACCCTCCATCCTCTGTCCCCAGTCAGAGACTCGGGACCCCCCCCGGCCCCGCTGGCACCAGGACCCCCCTCACACCCTGTTGTCTTCAGGAAGATGCCATCTCCCATCCCTGCCCTAACCTGTCACCTCTGCAGCAGGCCTGCTTCACCCAAGGGAATGAAGGCTTTTCTTGACCATGACCTTCACAAAAGGTCAAGGAATCAGGCAAGGAAGAGCGGCCCTTCCCTCCCGTCCTCAGGGACCCGCCATCAGCCCCGCCCAGCCTGGGCTGTGGATGGAGCAGGGTCCACGCAGGGCCGTGGATAAATGACAGGCTCCTCTGCCACCTCGGATTTCAGAGAAACCACGGGTAATTTCTTAAATCCAGCTGGATTTAGCCTGTGCTGTGTGCTACCTTACTGCGCTAGTGTGCTGTTATATACTAGATGATACTGAAATTCTTCATGGTGTGTCTGATGGTCAGATTGCCCAGCCCACTGTGTTTCCTTCGCTCTGTCTGGTAACCCCTTCCTCACCGGAGGTCTGAGCTGAGCATCGCGGCAGGGACAGAGGTGACACAAATGAACTTATTTACAGAACAGAAACAGACTCACAGACATAGAGAACAAACTTACGATTACCAAAGGGGAAAGGGGGTGAGGAGGGATAAAGTAGGAGTTTGGGATTAGCAGATACAAACTACGGTACATAAAGTAGATAAACAGCAAGGTATAGCACAGGGAACTATAGTCAATGTAGTCAATGTCTTGTAATTACCTATAATGGAAAAGAATCTGAAAAATAATATATATATTACTAATGAATATATATTTATATATACATAAACGAATCACTTTTCTGTACACCAGAAACTAACACAACGTTGTAAATTAACTAAAAAAAAAACGAGCTGGGACGGAGGGAAGGTGCTGTTTCCTGGCCACGTCCACCACCGGTCGACAAGGTTGCCAGGAGGGTTTCACGGGAAGGAGTGGGAGTGCGCCAGAGTTTTCACTCGTTCCCAGGAGCTGTCAGTCCCTGAGGCCCTGCAGGAACCCGCGGGCACCTAGACACGAGGACGCGGCCTTCATCCTCAGGGCTCGTGAGTGACCGCTTCCCCATGACACAGCCTTACCACGTGGGTCGGGCCAGATCCCTTCTTGCACTAACCAGGGCTGGGAACTGTGCAGGGCTGAGTTCTTGAGACGCCTGTTTTGAAAGGTGCTGACTTTGTTTTGCTTAAATTAAGATGTCAGGACTCTGTGTCACCCTGACTCTGGGGGCTGTGTCTTGGTTACGACAGAGTCGCTTCAACCGGGTCCTTCCTGCCCTTCTCCGGCGTGCAGGCCTTAGGGCTGAGTCTTCACAATATGATTCCTCTGGGGTTTGCAGTAAGAATATGCATTTAGCTGACACTGTATCCTGCCTTTATCTCCACTTCTAAGCAAAAGTAAAATATCCTCTCTAGTGTGTTTTACAGTAAAATTAAAGAACAGAAAAATATACAGTTAAACAGTAATGAAAAGCTGTTTATGGAAAGCACAAAAAATAACAAAACAAACAAAAACCTCTCAGAAGTCAGCACAGTGTTTGTGGGGATAGGGTGGGTGACAGGGCCTGGAAGTGGCCAAGGAGGCCCTGGGGTCCAAGGGTGCGGGGTGGATCTGCCCTGATGATGAAGCGGTGCTGGGTTTGTGAAATTCACCATGCTGAGGATTTAAGTACACTTTTCTATATGTCATATTTCCATAAGGAGTGAAAGAATTTTAAAAAAGCAATGGGAGAGAGGGCATGGGTCACACAGATCAGGAGACCCCGAAGGCATCTGCTGACAGGGTGCCCACGGTTCTCAGAAGGGCTGCTTTCCACAGAGCGGTCAGACGCAAATGCATATTTAACGGCAGAATTTACATGCCTAAAATGCAAAAACCTGTTGAAATGAACTGTCTCTCCATCTGCCTCTTTTCCCGTCGGTCCAATTTAATAAGGCGCCAGGTAGTCCAGGGCCACGGACCACGTCCCTCCTGGGCTTGCCCAGGTGTGCGGCCCAGCCAGCAAACGTGTGTGTTTCATATATTTTCCTTTAACCCTTTGAAAATAATCGCACGTGAGTGCTGTACATACATGTTTTATGGCCTCATCCGACGCCACAACTTTCTTTCCTTTTCTGACGATACTCAAAGTAATTTTTGATAAGAATGTGACCGAAGTCCTCACTTTTGACGTCTCAGAATTTCAAAGCAGCCTTGTTGTTGGGTTTTCGGTGCAAAGTCTAAAAGTTCCGATTAGATGCCAAGTATGACCACCGTGATACTAGTAGACTTGCTCCAGCACCCGAGGCAGCCTGGGGCTCTGAGACCTTCCACCCGTCTTGGTCCCTCCCCCTAAATTAGCTCATTCTCCTTAAAAACCGTCCGTATCTGACAACTGCCAAAGCATATGCTACCCCGAGATCCTTGATGCCCATCAAAACACACTCCCTGCGTTCTCGGTCACGGAACTCTTTGTATTTTCACTGAACGTCTCATTCTACTTTTCCGTGTGATTTTGGGGGTCCCTGGGGGGCAGATGGCTCCCTCCACTGTTTTGTGACCATCACATGCCCTGCCTGACACAGAATCTCTGCCCAACAAACATCAGTTGATAAGTAAATTGTAGTTACACAGAAGCCCAGGGGAGGCAAACACCCTCCGTGTGGCTCTATAATTCAGCACCTGGAGCACGTTGCTTCCCGTGTACGCAGCAAAACTGTCCCTCTGAACCCGCGGTCACCGCAGCCTCTGCAGGTGTCCCTGCTCACAGCTCCCTGAGAAACCTGTCTCGCCCATCGTGACCTAGAAAACACTCGGGCATGTGTGGATCGGCCCCCAGCCCTGGCACCCTAGGTGACAGCCCGGGGGGACAGCAGCCCTGTGACCGGAAGGTCCCGGGGACATGGAAAGCTCATTGTCCCAGGACCTTCAGGGCAGGGCCCCCTCATACAGCTTTAGTATTTCCTACCGCACTCAGCAAAGAGGGTTTATTCCTGTTCCTCCAAACATTTACGGCCCTACACAGATTCACTGTCATAGCAGAGCTAAGCAGGCAGACAGCGGCTCATTACTGGATAAAAGAGTATAAAGATTCCCAGAGCTAAAGTCAGATAGCTGATAGATGGATGGAGAGAGAGAGAGATAAACACATAGATAGATAGATCCATAGATACAGAGCTAGATCCATAGATACATAGCTAGATACATAGCTAGATACGTAGATAAGTGAGAGAGAGACTGAGTGAGAGAGAGGTGACCCCTGGTTGAAGAAAGTTTGGTCACTACCATCTAGACAAGTGACAGACTCTGGCATGTGGAAGTTTCTGGTGTGCACATGTTATGCATAAAAGCATTTTTGAAGGGGAAAGAGTGGAAGGAAGGAGGGGGATAGTGAAGAGAAACAGGGGATAGAGAAGCCAGAGCAGACCTCCGTTTTTCCAACAGGTGGTTAACTGGGCAGCTGCAGCTGGACCCCTCTGAGGTTTCCCCATGCCCAGAACAACGCATACAGTTCCAGATTCTGGAACCATTATATCAGAGACTCTTCTCCATATTCAGACAGTTCATGAAGCAAACAACTGGAGCAAACTACTTGCAGATTGCTCCTCTGGGGCCAAGGTCACTCCTACTGGCCGTTTCTCATTGCCAGCCACAGCGCTGGGGCAGCCCGCATCTCCCCACTTTTCTGTGCCAGGGCCGCTCGGAAGCTAGTGGGCTCCCTGCCTGCAGAGATGGCCTCAGACGAGGGAGCGGAGGGCGGGAGGTCTCGCTTTGGACGTGTCCCATGGGTGTGTCCCACGCAGGGCTGTGCCTGCAGCGGTGACATCTCTGCTGCCGGTCCTTGCCCCTGTTCCCCTTGCCGTGCCCCACCTCTCAGATAAACCGCCTGCTTTCAGAGGCACCCAGCTGAGACCCTTCTTAGCTCCTGGTCCCCCAAACCACCAAGCTTACACTCCATATTGACAGGATTTGGTGATCTCGACAGTGCTGCTCAGTGGAGACCACAGCTCCAATGAGTTGGAAATCATCAGTACTGACCCCTTTCCTGACAGCATCCTGAGCCTTGGCCTGTTTGAGGACAAAAAGGAGAAATTGGGACAAAGACGGCCCAAGCTTCTGTAGTAGGTGCTCAGAAACCTCACAGCTGCTCTGGACGGGCGGGGACAGCAGACAGGCATCCTGCAGGGGGCCTGCCTGGAACAGGGGGTCCCATCTCTCAGCACCCCCGGGCCCTGTCTGAGAAGAGGGGTCCTTGTGGTCTTGCCAGGGCAAAGGCAGGAGCTAAGCGAGCCCAGCCCTGCGCCTCACGGCCTGCGGGCACCTCCTACACATGCCATCAGTGGCCAGGCAGGCAGGGTGCCGGCCGATTCTCATGGACGGGCCCAATGTGGTAGGATATTCAGAACAAAGCCCTTGTCCAGAATCCTTGTCCAGCAGCCCTGCCCACCATCCTCACCAAGCAGCCCTGCCCAGCAGCCTGGAGCCAGTCCAGGTGTGAGCCTGCCTCTTTCACAAGCCCAGACGAGGCCCGTGGACGGCTGGCAGGCGGAGAGGTCATCCGGCTCCCCTTGCAGCACAGAGAAAGGATGCGTTCGCAGCCGGGCACAGAGGCCCTGGCAGGGCGCCCCATCCCACGTGAGCAGGAGATGACTGAGCAATTCCAAACTGGGGCAAGAATGAGCCCGGACAGCAGGCAGGAGGATGCCCAGCACCTCAGCTATGCCGCCACCCAGGACTGCATCTACCCTCACAGAGGTCAGGCTGCACATGGGTGGGCGCCGGCTGAGACAGCCGGCCAGGTGCCCCCAGGAAGTGTCCCAGAGGATTGATTCTGATCAGCACGCACGGTTCCCAAGTGTCAGCCATCATTGTTATAAATGGGGCAGCGATCGACTACGAAAAGGACGAGAAGGCCCCCATTCTCCCCGCCACCCCCTCCTCCTGGAACACCATCCCATCCCCAGCATCCGTCCCCTGGCCCTGCGGGACCCTGCCTCCAGGTCACGGGGAAGGGAGGCCGTGGGAGTGCAGCTCCTGCCCAGCTCTGCTCGGGCCCCATCTCATCACGTGCTTCCATTCCAAATGCTCCTTCCAGGGACTGACAAACTAAATCACATGCATTTCTTTAGTTTCTTTCGTTAAGAAAATGAAGTTTCACAGGAGATGTTACCATCCAGGCAGAGGGAGAAGGGGAAGATGAGAAATCAAGTGGGAAAGTTCTGCTCCGAGAAGTGAGGAGGGCAGACACTTATTAAGCGTCTACTGTTTACCCTCCATAGGTGTCCATTCAATCGGCCCCGACAGCAGAGCTGTTGCGTCCCTTTTACAAGGAGGTTAGGACGCTTGAGGACCAGGCAGTCATCACCTGTGAGGTGCAGCGTCTGCAGGCCTCTGGCGGGAACAGAGCAACGATCCTGAGCATCTGAACAAAGGTGGTGGAGGTCAGAGCAGGTGGAAAAACGCTCAGGAGGGGGTGTCCCAAGGTCGTGAATCCAGAAAGGGGCAATTCCACTGTGAAGTTAATGCACGCTTCCCCATTATGAAGGGAGAAATGAAATGTGTTCGGTAATAGTGGTCCCTGTGCTGTGTTGCATGAGAAACGGTGTTATTCTTGTTTCGTGACAACGACAGAAGAGAAGACTTTTAATTCATCCATTCTGGAAAATTCCTGAAATGACTGAAGAACACAGCCTCTGCCAAAAATTCTAGAGGCCGCTCTCCGTTTTTCAAGAGACTGCAATGTGGTGGTGATACAGTCACATAAACAGTCGTAAGGGTTGCTATAAGTGCGAAGAGATGACCAGGACCCCAGGAAGAATGCCCTGTCATGCAGAGGGGCTCAAGACAGCCCCTGCCTGGGAAGAAGTTGCTGGGAAACAACTACTGTTGCTTTTTTTTTTTTTTGCGGTACGCGGGGTTCTCACTGCTGTGGCCTCTCCCGTTGCGGAGCACAGGCTCCGGACGCGCAGGCTCAGCGGCCATGGCTCACGGGCCCAGCCACTCCGCGGCATGTGGGATCTTCGCGGACCGGGGCACGAACCCGTGTCCCCTGCATCGGCAGGCGGACTCTCAACCTCTGAGCCACCAGGGGAGCCCCTACTGTTGCTTTTCTAATGGTATTTCATCCACTGTTACTGCTGATTTGGCAGTAGAAGAAGCGGTGGGCGGAAATTGTCTCGGAGCTCTTCTCAGCTGTGCTGTTCTGTGATGTTAACCTTGGTGGGAAGATTCGAGGCTGTTCCCAAAGGACTCGCAGTCTTACAAAGCAGAAACAACCTCGCCTCTGCGGTTAAGAGATAACCTTCACCATCGCCGTGTCCTGACCCCCCTCAGGCCAGGCCTCAGTTTGGGGTCGCATCACTGGGTCCAGGTCCACGGGCAGCTCCAGCGCTGGGCGCCTGAGCTTCCGTCTCTGAAATGGAAATAGGAACAGTGCCTGACGGGTGGCACCAAGCGTCCTGATGAGACAGGGGAAAGGTACAGTGCCTTGACGTTCAGTACCGAATGTAGGGCTTTCTCTCTCAAGAAAAGGTTATAGAAGAATGTAGGATTGACCAATAAATAAAACCATCCCATTAATTGATAAAGAGGGAAAACTTTCTGAGGTTAAATGAAATTTCCGGAGCTTAAGTGATTTTTACCATCCAAGTGAAATAGAAATCAAATTTTATCTGTGGTTCTGAAAAGTCCCCTTTTGTGATAGGATTTATTCAGTCCGGTTCTGAGTGGGTGTGCTGTTGGGATACATTATTTAGTCTTCACCCTTCATTTGTCCAAATTGTTCAACATGTGAATTTGTTCTTGAGGAGAATGACTCAAATTAATAACTAGATTTTTTTCCCCATCTTTGGAATGTGCTACATCAAGTTCTGCCCCATTTCCTGGTAATTCAAATTCTAATGGTAACCTTCACTCTTTTTTTTTTTTTTTTTTACCTTCACTCTTTTGAAACTTCCTTTTGTGACAGGGATGAGGCTGTCTTAGCCGCAAAGAGGAAACAAGAGAGGCCTGTGTCAGGCACAGAAGGACAGTGGGACACTGACTGTTTCCTGGCACCTCCTTCTAAGTGGGCCAACCCTTTCTGATGCCCTAGCACCCCAGAGAATTGGGGTACAGTTTTTGTGACTCTCAGTGACACCGTGGGTCTCCAGTGAGGGCAGGGCAACCCCATATCAGCTCTCAGAGCCTTGCTGACTGCCACCACACCGCTGCCACCATAACATCTTCTCATTACATCTCTGGGTGCCTTCTTCTGGTTCAGTGAAGAATTCTCAGTCAGCTATTAGTGAAATGGAGACAATAAGCAGTGTGCCGTAGGTCATGGAAATGGTACATCGTAGCTCAAAATAGACAAGCTTTCCTCATTTTCTATAAGTCAATCAGATCGTGTTTTTGAGTATTAATTAGACACCCATAGCACGCTTAGTGTCATGTAAAGGGCCCTGAGGATGGAGGAGAGGAGGTGTGCATCTGGGGCTTGAAACATTTATATTCTAGACCAGAGCATACATCCACCAGAAACAAAAGTGAGAAAAAGCAGAGCAGAAGAAAACAATTACGGAATGGGGTTAGAGAGGACTCCTTGAAGAAGGGAGGATCTCACGTCACAACATCCTCGTGGAAAGCTCCTTGCATTTGGTGTCAGGGCAGGGTTCCAAGCTGCAAACATTTTTCTTTATACCTACTAGTCTACAGAGGAAAATTGAAAGGCAAAACTACTAAGAATGAATACATTTGCCAAAAACAGCTAAATTTAATTTAGTAACAAAATGAACCAAGTTTAAAGTTGTTCAAATTGGCAAGTAGTCATCCATTTAAAAAATGTTTTTTCTTTAAAAAGGGGCACTGGCTAGTTCAGGGAACCCTGGGGATCCAGCTCATGAAGGCTGGACGGTGGCTTCCGGGCACCGGCACTGCAGCCCCAGGGCTCCGATGCCACAGGCTCCTCCACCCAAACAGCCAGCTGCTTCCTTCCTGCCCATTTTGTGAACATTTTGTTATGTTTTGTGAACAGTTATTACTGACTCTTTATTTGGTCGGCGTTTTTCGCGAGTGAACTGTTTCATACAATCTGTTTTTCGAAACAATGGAAACTCACTCCCTTAAGGGCTAATACTTTTTAAAACTATTTTAGATGGTTTGTAATATGTGAAACTTCTTTTGGCATTCTTAAACACATAACAGTTTAAACTTTTTGCACGTGTGTGATTCAGTGCCTTTGTTAGGAGAGTCAAATTTTGGACCATTATGTCATTTAGAGCCACTGAACTAGAGAGGGGTCTTCGTACCCACGTTCAATGGTTCCAGACTTCAATTACCTTAATCTTTTGTATTTGCTTTTCATAGTTTTTCTTCTTCCTCCCGTGTCTTGCTGTATTTTTCTTTAATAGATTTCAGATCTCATCTTGTGGGCTAAGACACATCATGGCTACGTAGTTAGAGAGAGTGAAGAAAAGCTCAGGACAGAGAGAGGAGTCAGGATAAAGAGACTAGAGAAAATATCAAAACTGAGATTTGCTGTTGTTGTTAGAAACCTCCTGCTACCCGCCCACCCCGGCTGGGAGCGAACGCAGAAGGGTCTCCGCCAGAGCAGCAACTACGGAGGGCAGGTGCTCTTCTCATATTCTCTCTGTCTCCTCGTCCCGGTCCTCTTGGTCCGGAACATTTTCCTCTCCTCTGATGCCGCCCCGTCGCGATCACCAACGTACTGTGCTGTGTCTCATCCAAAATCCGTGGGCTCTGGTCTCCCCGTTCTGCTGCCTTTACCGCCAACCTTCTTGATACATTGCACTTCCTGTTTCGACTTCCTCACTTCCCCTCACGCTCCAAAAAGCTGAAATTGGATTACCTGCCCCCCATCTAGTAAGGAAATAAAATTCACCAAACCTGACTCCCTAGAGAAGCTGCCCTTGCTGGCCACCCACGACTTCCTAAACTGGTAAACCTGCGAGCAGGCTGCCACCTCCACACCCCCCCAAGAGCCATGCCCCCCTAAGGGCCCTGCCTTGATCCTTCCCGAACTGCTTCCTGTATCTTCCTGACTCTTCCTCATCCTCCTGTGCGCACTTCCCTTCTTCCATGTGCCCGTCCAGGCCGGATCCACCCAGGGATTCATCCGGTCTGTTCTCCTCACTCCACACTCAGCAGAAAAGCTGTCAACCCACAGATGCCCCAGCCTGTCAAGAGGTCGTGGCTCCGCCCACTGGGTTCTATCTTTGCTCCTCTTCCGACAAACCTGGATTTGTTTGCTGTGTGACCAGAGCCAGGCTTTTGCTGTGCAGAACGTGGTGGGGACGTGGGGAGAGTTAAAGGGCGTCAGAAGATGCAGCTAAAAGGTGCCTGGGAGAGTGACAGGGACCAGGAGCTGGGCAGGTGCTGGGCGTCTTCACACTTTTCAAGGAGCAAAGGAAACCTGGGGAGCTTCCAGGCTTTCCAGGGTCCTGAGCTTGGCCTCTGCGGGTGGGGCCTCTGGGATGGAGCCATGTGGCTACACCACTTTCCTGAGCAGCAGTGTCATTAGCTCCCTGCCTGGAGGGCATCTTGTGGCAGATCAAAGCGACTCTAACCCAGATGGCTTCTGCTTCTGCTTCTTTACTAAGGGCATCACCCACTTCTGATGGCCAGAGCTGGGAACTCAATTTCTCCAAATTGGCAAGCAGGCCCGAACCAGTGGGGTCCTGGCCCAAAAGATGGCACACTGCAAAGGATTTAACAGAAGAGAGTTTTATGGAGGGACTGTTTATACAGATGTGGGCAGGGTTATGGGAACACAGAGGAAGGGGGAAAAGGTGGAGGAGTCCTTTTCTGTGAAATGTCCGGCATAGGCATCTACAGAGGCAGAGAGTGCATCAGTGCTTACCTAAGGCCAAAAGCCCGGGGGCCGGGGCCGGGGCAGTGACTGCTGGCGGGCGCAGGGTTTCTTCTGGGCTGATGAAAATGTTCTAAACTTGATGGTGGTGACAGCTGCACGACTCTGTGAATGTAGCCCAAACCACTGAATGGTGTACTTTAAACGGGTGAATCGTGTGGCATGTGAATTATATCTCAGTAAAGCATATGTGTGTATATATATTTGGGTGGAGTGAAGCTTCTAGACATCTCAGAACTGAGCAACAGGGGAACTGTTGCCCCCAGACAGGAGGGGAGGGACCAGTGATGCTGGACCCTGAGAGGGTGGCTATCCTGAGGACCGCCTGGCAAGAGTGGAGGCTGGAGAAGAACAAAGCTCCTGCCAGAGGGCAGAAAGCTGGGTAGCAGGGGCAAGAGAGACCCCACGTTCTCTTTTCCCCCACAGCCTCCAGCCTGTGTTCCCTAGTGTTCACACTCAGTCAGGGGAGAGGTCAGCCTCCCGGGGCCCAGAGCAGGTGCCAGGGAAGGCAGATGGAGGATAGCCAGAAAGTATGAATTCACAGAATATTATGAATTGCTTCATCCCGTCCTCCACCGTTGATACGTTTGCAAGGACCCTCATTAGGTCAGGCCTTGAGCTTAATAGAATCCTACTTCTAAAGCAGCCATAAGACAGCCAGTCCTCACATGGATGCCATGGGGCCTAATGCCAGGATGGGGAGCACGGACCAGGATGGGAGCAGCGAGACCACGGGGATGTGGCCGTGGCAGGACCGTCTGTGTGGAGGAGGGTACACACATGGAAACGGCGTGAGGGGAAAACAGCGATGTTTGCACAGCGTCTGGACTCAGGTCAGGGGTCTGGCTGACCCCACGCTGCCTCTTTCAGGCACTTCTGGCCTATTCTCGCCCAGACAGCATATTAAACCGCTGCTTTCAGATAACAAAGAAGGTAATCTTCACGTTCTGTGTTAGCATTGCGTATTCCCCAGCTATAGCCATAAACATCATAAATGTAAACAAGGCATTTGGATGTGGAAATGTGTCACAGACTAAAAAGGAAACTCAAATCTTCTCCAGCAAACTGCAAATCACATCCAAGGGCACATGTTCCGGGAGCGGGTCTTGAAAGAAAACTCCAGAAACACTTTATAAAGACATCGTTCAATGCAACTAAACACAAGCAGAATTTGGTGGTTTGGATGCTTTCCTTAAACAGAAGTTACAATAAAATGTTTTGACAAGGAAATGCTAACTCACATGGTTTAATATTTCATGATTTCCTCGTGAAAGTTTTACGAGAAGCTCTGGTAAGAACTTCTAAACGTTGTAACTCTTGTGGGTGTAGTAGCGTGGCATATGATCAATATCCAATACAGGCAGAGGCCCAGCAGACACGGATGAGGCCACAGAAGCTAAAGGAGTCTGTCCGATCTTCAGTTAGGAACTAGAAACAGAAGAGATCACCACAGCGTTTGCAAGGCTGTCAGCAGAATTTACCACCGAGAACGCTCCGCAGTTAGTCCCATGTCACACTGCGGCAAGCCTGAGCAAGCAGCTGGGACCTCTCAGTGAGAATGATTTCTCATCTTCCTTTTTATAATCTACTCATAGCCTACTCTTCTATTTCCTGTAAACTACAATAAGAAAAGACAACAAGACAGAATGAATGTGCGGTGGACATTTTTTGGTTGCATTTTTTCTTACAAACATGCTGTACTGTATAAGGTGTACATTCGATGGCTAACACTTAAAATAGGCATCCCATGCCAGATACTCGGGTACCACCTGAACATGAAAGCTTTAGTCTATCCTTGGAGACCTCTGAACAGATGACTTAAGTTGAGAGAAAAACGCCAGAAAATGCCTTTACTTTTCATCTGGCTGTTTGTTCATAGGTATAATGAGGACGTGCAACTTGAATCTAATTACGGTACCAACTGAAACCTGCAAGAAAGTGATGATGACTTGACAACTATTTACAGTCCAAAGACCCCAATCTTGGTGTCAGGGAGGAAGGAAGCATATTTTTGAGAGACTAGCATTTGCCAAGGTGATCTGGTGCCTCTTGCCATCCTCACAATTACCCGAAGGTGGGTGTCAGCCACAGGCAGTGTGCGAGACTTCACCCTCTGTGCAAGCTGACAGGTTAGCCTGGCACAGTGCCGAGGATGCTGGCAGAAGACACAGCCTCCCGGCTCAGAGAGGCCTCTACTGCTCCCAGCACAGCAGGCAGCATGAGTTCCATGCCTACCTCTGTCCCCCTTGACCCACACGGGTGATGCAGCACATCCCGGGTTTGTGTCCCAGTGGATCAATTCCACGCTTAGGAACCCCCAGTCTTTTATGATGGGTTGCAAACGACCTGCTCCCTGCCCCAGAGGGAGACCTTATCCCTATTACAAACAACAGCGAATGAACCTGCCCCTTGCAGATTAGAGGGAGGAAGACACTCCATCTCCCCAGACTGTTTGCCTTACTCCCATCCTGGGAAAGATCGTTGTAACAAAAGCTGTCAGTGCGTCTGCTCACAAGAGACCCGTGGACAGTCATCTCCTGACTGTGGGCAATCTTCTTCCAGTTATTACAGATTCGTAAATTAAACACTGGAGGAGGCATCCAACCTGCTCAGGGTCACAAAGCTTAAGTTGAAGCATCAGGATTCCAGTGCAAGTGGGTCTGATCCCTGAGGTCAGCTCTATCAGACAGCTGGACAGCATCCTTCCACATGAGAGAGCAATTCGTTAATACGAAAAGGCATTATTACCACAAGCTCCTGAATTTCCCACCTAGCTCCTTGAGTATGTAGATTTTTCAATGACAGACCTATTACCATCAATCCTTTTAAACAGGCCTCAGAGCCTAGCACTACCATTCTGCATTTTGCACATGTAGAACATGAATTACAGAAAGTAAACCAGCAGGAGAATCAGAATTGTAGCAGGGGCAGGGCACATCCTTACTGGGTTTGGTCCCAGCTTTGGAAAGCAAGGCAAAGCAGGGACCCCTGTGTCCCCTTAAATCTTTGACTCTTCAGATCAGGCCTTTTTTAATGCTACATGGTGTGGCACCTGAATTTGGGCACACCGTGCAATTTTTTTTCCTGTAAAGCCAATAATATTATATTCCTAGATAGTTTGGTAACCCAACTGAAAAAATTATTCTGGTCTATAAACAAATTTTCTAAATATTATGTGTGCATTTCTGCAAGGATTTCTTACCAGAAAACACTTTTTTAAAAAAATTGTATTTAAATTTAAAGATTATAATTCTTTTCTAGACACAGAGAAAGACTTTATACAATTGAAATGTATGGTTTATTCCCAATATTGTCTACTGATTTACTTCTAAAACGTTTGTGCTATATGTGCCCATTAAAAAAAGAGAAGCAGCGAAATTGCCAAAATTAAATGGCCTTAAAAAGGACCAGAAAGAAAAAAGTGGCCAGATTTTTGCCTAAGTCTAACTACAAGAAGTGAAAACCGCACAGGAAACCACTTTGACCAAGTGCTTGACATTTACTAGATATATAATATGATTTGGGTTTCAGATAGGGCAGAATCTTTTTTTGCCAGCTTTACTGAGGTATAATTAACATACAATAAGATGCACATATTTAAAGAGTATAATTTTTTTAGTTTTCACATAGGTACACACCCATGAAAGTATCACCACAGTCAAGATACTGCCTTGTGATCCACTGTAATCCTCATTTTCTCCCCTCCCCAGATGAATGTGTTGTAAGTATTTTCTTTCAGACTTGAGTAGAATCTTGACATCTCATGAAACCTCAGACATAAATGTTTCCAAATTAGAGCTTCTCAGATTAGCTGTGAAGTTTTACCTTTTTAATTTGTATAGAAAAGCAAGATATGTTATACTCTATTTTTAACTAAAGCTTTCAATTTAATAATTATATCATACAAAATACATTAGCCGATTTTTAAGTTATACTTAGTAATTTAGGAAGATTTTTTTCATTGACTAAGAATGCATTTTAGAAATATTAATTGTACAAACTTATCCTGCAACTTGATTTTTTTCCCTTTCAGCAAAATGAACTAAGGCGAGAATGTTTTAATCTATAAAATTAATTATAAATATTAGCACCTTATGAAGCACACTGGGCAGGGATAACTAAGTCTAATACTGTAATAGTAATGGTTACATTTTGATCATATTATAGGATTTGTATGGCAATTTTTTTCATTTTAAAACAAAGTTGTTCTACAACAGGATGACCCTTGAAAACATGCTAGGTGAAGTGAAAGAAGCCCGTCACAAAAGACCGCATGTTGTATGATACCTTTTAAATGAAATGTCGAAAATAGGCATGAAAGTAGAAACAGAAAGATTAGTGGTTTACTAGGGTTGTCGGGTTAGGCAAAGTGAAGACTGACTGCCAATAGGTTTGGGGTGGAAGGATGTTCTGATATTAGCGGTGATGGTCGCACAGCTCTGTGAATATATACAAAAACCCACTGAACTACACACTTGTAAAGGTGAATTTTATGGTATGTGAATTATATTTCAATAAAGTGAGTATTTTTAAAATTTGCTGAACTTCCTGAAAAATATCAATAAAGCCCATCTTCCACTCCAATAATTTGAGTTTCTTTGTATTCTCAACCAGATACTCAATGTTTCCCAGAATTTGTGTCCCCCTTAGATGACGGATGCTAATAAATAAAGCGGAGACTCAGATCTTTGAAAGGATTAGTGAAACAGATAAACCTCAGCACATAAACCTGAACTTAAAACATCCCCACCTCCACTCCCCACCTCCACCCTCCATCCCAAAACAGAACTCCAGGCCTAAGTCAAATCCAAATGTTGAAAGAGGGGTAGGGAAGATCAAAGAAGAGAAAAAGGGGGACACTTCCAAGTAATTTTTATGAGACTAACATAAGTTTGACCTCAAAATCTAAAAGGACATTATAAGAAACTAAAGTGATAGGCTAAACTTCCTCATGCATATGGATCTAAAATTTATAAATAAAGTATTAGCAAATCAAATATAGCAAAGTATAAAGAGGATAACACGTCACAAAATTTGGGGTTCATTCCTGGGAGTAGCATATTAACATTATTTTTTCTAAAAAGAAAAATTA
This sequence comes from Mesoplodon bidens, assembly GCF_964165515.1. Lineage (NCBI taxonomy): Eukaryota > Metazoa > Chordata > Mammalia > Artiodactyla > Ziphiidae > Mesoplodon > Mesoplodon bidens. The sequence continues at coordinate 92,341,431 of NC_138168.1, forward strand.
TGTAATCATAGACTTGATAAAGAAAAACCATGTGAAATCATTTAATCCATTTATGATTTGAAAAGAAAATCTCTTAGTACCTAGGAATAAACTTATATTTCATTATTACAATAATAGATATTTTTTGAAGGTAGGAATAAAGTGAAATGTCACCATCATGGTAAAGAGAATTTAAAAACATATTTAATAGTGAAATTTTGAAACTTTTCCACCTGAGATTAGGAAGTAAACAAGAATGTTTGGTGTCACCAACACTATTCATCATTAAACAATCGGTTCTAGCCAGTGGAATAAAAATATAAATGTTGGAAAAGCAGTAACAAAGCTGCCATTGTTTACAGATATATGATTGTGCATGTAGAAAACAAAAATTATTAGAATGAATAAATGAACTTAGCAAAGTTGTTAGAAACAAGTCACTGTTTTAAAAATCAAATATATTTCTATGTACAAGCAATAGAACAGCTGGAAAACAGCTGGAAACATATCATTTACAATACCATAAAATATCAAATATTTAGGACTAAATTTAAAAAAAGACGAACAAGAACCACACAGAGAAAACTACACAACATTATTGCAAAAAAGTAAAGATGATCTAATTAAATGGGGGGGTATACCATGTACATGGATTAGAAATGTTTTTATTATATCAGTTTTACTCAAATTAATCTATAAATTCAATGCCACCCCAATAAAAATCTCAGCTGGATTTTTTTTTTGTGGTAATTGACAGCTGATTCTAAAATTTACTTGGGAACACAAAGATTCAAGAAGAGCCAAGATGCCTTCTAATAAAAAGAACACAGTGGAAGGACTTAGTCTACCAGATGTCAAAATTTATTATAAAGTTTCAGTAACTAAGGCAGTTTTTTAAATTGAAGTATAGTTGATTTACAATGTCATGCTAGTTTCAGGTGGACAGCACAGTGATTCAGTTATAGATATGTGTGTGTGTGTGTGTGTGTGTGTGTGTGTGTGTGTGTGTGTGTATATATATATATATATATATATATATATATATATATATATATATATATAGTCTTTTTCAGATTTAAGGCAGTTTTTTTGTGTAATGATAGACACAAAGACCAAAGAAACAGAATAACTAGTTCAGAAACACACTCACACATATGGACACCTGATTTATGGCAAGGGTGGCAGCATGCACAGCAGTAGAAGGATTTTTTTTTCAATAAATGGTGTAGTCAGCAGTTGCTGGATCTTTCAGAATGCATTATAATTATAAATATCCCCAAATATTGGACACCTGGTTTGCCAGTAGAAAACCCTGAGAAACTCATTTTGGACTAGAACACTTTCTCTGGGCTAATTATCTCTGCCCTCCAAGAACAGCCGTGAATCTGATGTCTTCTTGGTTTCAGCAAGGCAAGTATAGTGAAATCAAGTCCCATCTGATGAGAAGTGGACACTTTCCTCCTCTTTTACTTCTGTAACTTAATATCTCTTTATTAGCTAATACCATATATCTAGGTTTTTGAATTAATATTTTGTTTCACGTCACCTCTCATTTTTATTTTCTCTTAATGATTTAAAAATGTGAAAGCGGGCTTCCCTGGTGGCGCAGTGGTTGAGAGTCCGCCTGCCGATGCAGGGGACACGGGTTCGTGCCCCGGTCCGGGAAGATCCCACATGCCGCGGAGCGGCTGGGCTCGTGAGCCATGGCCGCTGAGCCTGCGCATCCGGAGCCTGTGCTCCGCAACGGGAGAAGCCACAACACTGAGAGGCCCGTGTACCGCAAAAAAAAAAAAAAAAAAAAATGTGAAAGCATTCTTAGTTCGTGGGTCATACAAAAACGGAAAGCAGGCTGAATATGCCCCACAGGTTTGTAGTTTGCCAACTCCTGGCTTAAAATATTAACATTCATTCACATTAATCTGCAGTCTATGTGACCTCAGAATAGGGGCTGCTTGAGAGGCTGTAGATTTGTGTAGAAAATTGTACAAGACTGAATGTACTTAGAATGTACCTTTTTAAAGCAGGAATTCACCCTGCCTTGGCACTCCTTATAATTGCCTTGCAACAAGTAAACCAAATTATTAAACTAAAGAAAATAATTTTTGGCATTGGTCTTTGAATGGGCATCTCTTCATGAATTTACTATATTTTAACAAATAATTTCTAGGTAGAACATAACTCTTACTTGTAATTGAGTATATATCTGCTGGATATTTTGTTATATATATACTCTTGGCTACAGAGCCCTCTAGAAGTTTATGTTTTACTCTATTGCCAGTTTACTATATTTATAAATTGAAACTCAAACTGTAATCCTGTCTTCTTTATTTAATAACTGTGTGGGAAATTAATAAACTGTGTGCTTGTTGAAAAAACTCTTGCTATTAAACCAAAAGAGCCTTGTTTCTGGAATCCCAGTGCAAATGAAAGGGCAGAATCATAGAAAATTCTCTCATAACTAGCTGCTGAGATTAATGTTTTAAAAGATGCTAATGATACTTAAGCTTCTCATGAGAATTACAACCATGAAATACTCAAACTACATAGTACCTAATCCTAATACTGTTTAGTTAGTAATATATTCCCGACCGCGCTGTGGCTTCCTGCTAGCCTAGTGAAAAAGTCATGGTCTTGGGACGTATTAATATATAATTACTTTAAAGAATTTAGTATCTAAACAACAAATTGCTTCAATCTAATCTAAAATGTGAGTTACTCTATATTTACTCATTTTGACCTTGATATTTAAGTAAGTCTGCATTAAACAAACAAACAAAAAACCCTTGAAACCAAAAATTGTCATACTTTTCAAAATAGATACTCAGGTCAAAGGAAACTGGCCACATTATATGAACAACTAAAATTTTTCAGTCTATGATTTTCATCTTTTCTGATAATTGGGTTTTTTTAATAAATTCATTTTATTTATTTTTGGCTGCATTGGGTCTTCATTGCTGTGCGTGAGTTTTCTCTAGTTGCGGCGAGCGGGGGCTACTCTTTGCTGCGGTGCACGGGTTTCTCGGCGGTGGCTTCTCTTGCTGCAGAGCATGGGCTCTAGGTGCATGGGCTTCAGGAGTTGTGGCACGCCGGCTCAGTAGTTGTGGCTCGCGGGCTCTAGAGCACAGGCTCAGTAGTTGTGGCGCACGGGCTTAGTTGCTCCATGGCATGTGGGATCTTCCTGGACCAGGGCTTGAACCTGTGTCCCCCGCATTGGCAGGTGATTCTTAACCACTGAGCAACCAGGGAAGCCCTGATAATTGGTTTTTTAAGTTTATTTTTCTTGTGAAAACTCAATCTAAAATTTATTTTTAAAAGATAATATTATTGTGTAATAATATAATCAAATTATTTACATAGTTATGTTTTGTCTTGGTAACTACCTTAAAAAATAAATATGTAACAATATCTGTGCCTTATTTAAAAAAAATCAAACTGGTAAAAAATAATCAAACTGGTGAAAATATTGGGCAGAAAAATTTATCTGTGCAGTCTTGTAATTATTCTATACATCACAGAGAGATAAAAATAACATCTTATTCTCTGAAATTACTTTAAGGTTAGTGCGTTTTCTATACCAAGAAGAGAAAACGATGTCAATGTAAAGGTTTCCCATTTAGGGAACACTGCATCTATATGATTGCAGGATTGTAGTTCATTCATTTTTCACAATTCTGAGGCACCATGCCAATTACTTAGACAAGAAAACTGGGTTTCAGAAAGGGAATTGGGCATTAGTGGCCAAGAGCAGTTTGACATTCAAAGAGGGGTCTGTGCGACTCTGAGCCCGTGGTCTCCATCACACCGGGTTACGATTGCTAACAGAGGTACAGACCACCTGCACGGGTCCAGAGGGAGGAGGGGCCTGCAGTTGTGGTCAGCGGGGAGCACGTCTGTGAGGGCGTGGGCCTGGGTCTGGAAGTCGGCGGTACTGAAGACAGGTCACATTGTGCCCTAGTAATAACTGGCCCCAAATTTCAGTGCTTAACGCCCACTGCGGGGCCCAGTGACTCTGCAGGGTCAGCCAGGGCTGAGACCAGCTGATCGATTTTATGGCACCTTCACTCCTATGTGGACTCAGTCACTGCAGCCAGGGAAGACGGGGCTGGGTGGTCACTCACTGGGTCTTCCACCCAGAAGAGACATTACTTTGCGTCTACACCATTTCATTGACCAAAACAAGTCAAGTGGCCATAGCTGACATCACACGTGCAAGGTGACATTCTGTGTGCTTAGGAGAGGGAAATCGAAACTAGTCCACAGAGCTAACGTCTAAGGGAGATGGTTAGGATTTCAGCCGGTGGGTCTGAATGGGGCGTTCCCAGCGGAGGCAGGAGGATGAACAAGGCTGGCAGGCAGCGGGCAGAGGCGTGTTAGTCAGATGCGAGGGGGGCAATCTGCTTGGAACTCACACGTGGAACAGTAGGAAACTGAGCTAAGAAAGTGAGCTGGGGGCTTCCCTGGTGGCGCAGTGGTTGAGAGTCCACCTGCCGATGTAGGGGACCGGGGTTCGTGCCCCGGTCCGGGAGGATCCCACATGCTGCAGAGCGGCTGGGCCCGTGAGCCATGGCCGCTGAGCCTGCGCGTCCGGAGCCTGTGCTCCGCAACGGGAGAGACCACAACAGTGAGAGGCCCGCGTAACGCAAAAAAAAAAAAAAAAAGTGAACTGGGCTGAGTCACCTTGGATGCTAGGGTTTTTTTAGGGTGAACAGAGACACGATCAGAGGAGTATGTTGGGAAGATGGGGACAGTTTGAACTGAGGAGAGGATGCAGCAAAGAACCCAATAGGAGGGTATAGTCATAGAAAGAACTGCTAGGATGGGGAGCCCAGGAGGATATGGAAAATGAAAGAGGAGGAAGAGTCAGGGACAACACTAAGATCAGAGTGACACGCCCCTAAGCCAGGCCTTCAGAGGAGCCATGGGATGGGGGGGGGAAGGGGGGAGGGACTGGCAGCAAGACACCGTGAATCCTGCAGATGGAAAACAGCTGGAAAGGTGGCTTAGTAACTTAGGAGAGGAGAGAGGAGCGCTTGTTTCCCCTACACCTAGAAGTTTAAAATTTTACAGTATGTAACGTACCAAATTCAGTGTTGCAATGAAAACAATTGTAGCACATGGCCCAAACAAGAATACAGTCAGATAATTTTAATTCTTTAATTCTATGGCTTGAAACCCGCCCAAGGGCTTACTGCGACATTCTGAGCAAATAGAAGTTCTAATGCAGTGTCTTTTAATAATTAAAATATGCATAAAAGTTAATATTTAATGATTTTTCTTTTTTTCCACATACATAAGCATGAATACTTCTGTACTGATTTACTCCCATCCAAGTCTATTAAAAAAAAAAAAAAAAGCTCTTCTGGACTTTCCTTTTTCTCATGTACCTTTTTATCCCCTGCAGTGCCAATATTCAAATCTAAACTGAAGACATTTCTATACCCATGGACACTTGGAGAATACATTCACGTGCTTACTTTAACTTAAACCTTGTTAAAGGCTCTGTTAGGTGGGTTGTTCAGGTCATTGCCATCAAGAAGTTTATTTTTTGCTTGAGGAAACTGAGCCTCCGAGAGCTACAAGGACCCCGTTCACTGTCCTACGATTCGTGTAAGGGATGGATCTCACACTGGGGAAATCTGACTCCTTCCCCAAAGCTGCTTTCTCATTCTAACACCTCTGATCACATGCGTAAAATTGACTTTCATGCTAGTTCAGTGATATGATGGAACCAGCCTCACCCAGGAGAAAGGAGAGGTGTGACCGCAGATGTGTGACATTGGAAAAGTCATAGTCTCAAGGTCAGAAAGGACCTAAAGAGTCATCTGAGCCAGTGATTATCAGCCCTGACTCTCAGAATCTCTTAGGGAGACTTCAGACAGACTCCTGGACTCGCTCCGCATGCTGGTTCTGTGTCTGGGATTTTGGGCTGAGGAAACACATAGGTTTAAAAAGTCCTCTGAAATGTGAACAGAGTCGAGAGTTGATGACTCTTATTGTTTTCAAGGTATAATAATAGTAGGGGAATATATATTTTAATAGTCCTCGTCTTCTGAAGATACATCTGAAACACTAATGAAACAACACAATGTCTGTTTTTTGTTTTAAAGTAATCCGGCGACGAGGGGAGAGGGCAGCAGGTACACGCAGCAGGCTTGTGCTATAACTGCTGCAGCTGGGCGATGAGCGGGGATGGAGGAGGGGTTTCTCAGTTTGCCTGCATGTATCACCGAGATGCTTCTACAATAAGAAATTTGCAAAAGAAACTCCCCAGGAAATTCTGATCCGACCACACAGCTCTAATGACAGAGGTTGCCTGTGTCTTGTACCGTGTGCGCTCACCTACATCTTTGTGGTATTGCTGGAGATCACTCACCTGCGCACACCAAAGTGTGGACATGGTTCGACTGAAATAGGGCACTTAGAATATAGAGAAGTGAGCAAGGGGCTAGAAGTAAGTGTTCTCAGATACGATTTGCTCCCCCAAAACCAGGGACTATTTTCTGGGTCCACTCTTTGATACTACTCTTTTACCTCCGTTTTCAGTCCATTCCCACTTTGACCTTTTACCCTATAGTTTCCCTACTTTGTGTCCAGGTGTGGATTTAGTCTCATTCATCCTGATCCACGTTTGAAAGCACTTTTAATCTGAAGACTCTTGTTTCTCACATTCTGGAAAATTCCCAGCTTTTATTGCTTTAATTATGCTTCTCTGCCATTCCCCCTGTTCCCCTGGAATTCCGATAAGACTGACCTCTCCCAGACTATTGTTCTTGTCTCTTACAGACTCTTATTTTTTTATTATTATTATTATTTTTTGCTGTACGCGGGCCTCTCACTGTTGTGGCCTCCCCCGTTGCAGAGCACAGGCTCTGGACGCGCAGGCTCAGCGGCCATGGCTCACGGGCCCAGCCGCTCCGCGACACGTGGGATCTTCCCGGACCGCGGCACGAACCCGTGTCCCCTGCATCGGCAGGCGGACTCTCAACCACTGCGCCACCAGGGAAGCCCCAATATTTAATTTTTTAAACAAGTAAGATTAACTTCCTATTTTAAGGGCTTTTTTATATCTCTTCTTTCTCTGAAATCTTGTTTCCTGAGAATTCTATTAGGTAACCTAAAATTTAACTAAATATCAGGAACATTGGAATATAATGAAGAAGAGTTTAAAGATACATTTCTCCATTTATCCAATAAAGTAGCACATACCCTACTTATTTCTTGAGACTTTATCCTCTGGAATTTCTTTTTTTTTTTTTTAAACTAAATTAGCCACACTGACCTTTTTAGTCATGGGTTAGGCAAAGGAAGTGTTTGGTTATTTAACTTTCTAGATTAGCTAACTAAATTAACTTTCACTTGCTTAGGCTACTGAGGAAGGTAGTCTACCTTAGAAATTCTTCAATTTGAAACTTTATTATATCCCTTTAATTTTTGTTTACAGACCATCCTCTGAATTGATATAGCTAATAAAAAGCTTATAAGATGCTTTGTACAATTACAGGATGAAATATTTTAAAATTTGGTTAATTTACTGAAATATGAAATATATTGGTGGCTAGAAAATGACCTATAGGTCATTAAATATAGCTAATATAGTTAAATATTATTAATATATTTGTACCATTTTTTTCTTCTGAGGTGGATTAAGCTCCTGATCTTTTCCCTGACATTTTCTATTTTCCAGAGCCTATGAAAACTGCAGCAGGAATAAGTTTATTCCATTTGGTTGGTCTCAGAAGCTGGTTTTCATAATGTTTCCAAAAATATTTTTAAATGTTCAAAGCTTAACCAGAATTTAAAATTTTTCATTATTTATTTGTTCTTATATATTTTTCCCCATTACATGATACTGCAAGGTTTTAAGTAGGTTTAAGTTTTAGAGATATTTAGAACTATTTGTAGATCAGTGCTGATTTAAATAGCTCTTAATAGTGTAGCTAAAAATAATACTTAAAAAAAGAAAACCAAAAGGTAAATATATACACTGCAAAATACATTTTTTTAAATGGGTACTCAGATTAAAAAATCTGATTTAAACCTCACCCAATGAAGCTTTGTTTATCTTCGGTCTGGTCTCTCACCCCACACCTTAGTTCCTCTGTCTACACGGCAGGTTTAATAAAAAAAATCCCATGTGACTTAATTTTTATACAGCATCTCTTGAATAGCACTTAAATATGATTTCTGAAATGTATCAGAACTCAGCAGTGCCATGAGAACAGAAGATGGATAGCACATGTACTTACAAAATTAACATATGGCTCAGTATATTTCTTACAATTAGTAGAAGAATTTGTTAGCTTGAAGGTTTTCATGGCCTAAATATACCAGTTCTAAGAGTCTTCATGATTTAATAATCATACGTATTCTATGAGACTCACCTTGCTTTTAAACCTTTGTCAAGAAACTAATGTTGGTTGGGACCTACTATGAATTGTATATTTATCCGCCAACCACACAAAATGCCGATGGGGATTTTTAATGAGTCAGAAAAACAATAATATCTAACATTGATTTAGAGCCTTCTACATGTCCTGCATCAAACTGTAGGCATTTCATGTATGCTACACATGTTTATTACAAAAACAACACTGCAGGGAGCCCATATTCATTTTCTAGCAATACTAAATTTTCTACATGTACTTACTTCAGACACCAGCAAACTAATTGCCGGCTTTGCAAACTAATTCTTTGCTCTAAGAGCCAAGTCATTCTTGCTAATAGCATAGTCAGGAATAAAGTTCTTACTGTTACAATTCAGCTGACACTATAGCTGATGACCCACGTGGCATGTGTGGAACTTAGCTGGACAGTTCTGAGCTGTATGGACACCGTGGTGTTCACCACAACAAACAAACAAACAAAATCCCCAAACAAAAAACAACTTGAGTCTATAAAGAAGCGCAGGAACTAAAAAGCATAAAGGAACAGAATGTCAGAACACAGATGTGTCGTTTATATACATATGCTTTTCCTCAAGTCACCACATTTTAATTTTGAGAAAGGAGGCTAGAGATCTATTGAAGAATTCATTCCCCCATGGCACTGGTTCAACCCCGCAGGCTTCTCTGCTGAAAAGCCTCCTTATGAAGCTGAACTGTACTAGTGCCGCAGAAAGGAGAGCTGAAGACAGAACCCAGCAGGGATGGTAGAATTCTCGTCTTTCCCAGAAGAGAAATCCATCTGGTGGAGGGAAAAATCATCTCACACTGGAAAAGACAATGACAAAAATAAAGAGGCTTTGTCAAATGCAGCTCACTGTTTTCATCACTTAGCTGTGGTATTTCAGAGATGAAGGTTTTTGTTGCAACACATCACAGATAACACAGGAGATTGACTTCACCTGGCCCAGCACTGCACGGGGAAATGTCTGCTTGCAGGTGTTCTGCAGCCAAAAAAAAAAATTTTTTTTTTGGCGGGGGGCGGGGGGGAGGAGAATTAAAGAGAAAACACCTAATGAAATAAATACTCCTTAAATGGACGAAACTTACTGCTGAAATGAATGTTAGGTCTGCAGAGGCACCGGGACACTCGGAGGCTCTAGCGCTGTGGAAAGGCGTCTCCCCGCGCCCGGGGGCACCTCGAGGGACCCCGTCACCTAAGGCTGCAACCTGGTGCTGCGAGAAGACGTGTTTTCTGATCCACACACAGCCAGGAGGCCGCTCCGACCGGACACCGTGGGACCAACACCGACGTGGGGGCCCAGCCCCGGGGCGGGGGGACCCGCAGCGCCACGACAGACGCGCCCCCCCTCGGGAGGAAGGCCCAGCAGACGGGAGTCACCGCGGAGCCCGCACGGCAATGGGGCGCTGCGGGGCCCCGTGCGATCAGCGCCCAGAGGGGCTCTGCGAGTCCCAGCCCTGCGGCCTCCACGGCCCAGCGCGCCCAGCCGAACTAGGCCCGCTCGTCTGACCCGGCAGCGCCCATCCGAACTCCACCCACTAGCTGGATCCGATGCCGCCCGTCCCCACACGGTACCATACGAACCCAGCCCGCCCGTCTGAACCCACCGTCCGAACCTGGCCCACCAGTCGGGCCGGTACCGCCCATACGAGCCCCGCCCACCGGTCGGACCTGGTACCGCCCGTCTGAACCCGGTACCGTCCGAACCCGGCCGCCCGCCCGTCTGACCCGGTACCGCCCGCTCGAACCGATACGGTCCGAACCTGGCTGACCAGTCGGACTCGGTACCGACCGTCGGGAGCCAGCCCAGCCCGGCGGGCGGCGCGGCGCGCAGGCGGGCGCAGCATCACCTAGCGGAGGCCGGAGGTGCGGGCGCGGGCGCGCGGGCGCGGGGGCGCGCACGGCGGGCGGGGCGGCGGCGCGTGCGGGCGGGCGCTCGGGGCACACACCGGCCGGCGGGCTGACGCGGGGCGGGCAGGCGGCTGCAGCGGGGAGCGGGGCCGGTGGAGGCGGCTGAGGAGCCCGCGGAGCCCAAGAGCTCGAGAGCTGAGGCGGCCGGACGCGGCCGCGGAGCCGGGATCGCGGAACCGGGCGCGAGGAGCCGGGAGCCGGGAGCGCGGGGCGCCGGCCGGCGGGGCCGAGCCCCGAGCCGGGCCCGCAGACCTAGGCGCGTGGCCCCCCGCCCGACCCCGACCCGGCCCCGACCCCGCGGCGGCCCGGGCGGGCGGGCGATCGCGGCCGGAGGATGTCGGCGGGCGGCCGCGACGAGGAGCGGCGGAAGCTGGCCGACATCATCCAGCACTGGAACGCCAACCGGCTGGACCTGTTCGAGATCAGCCAGCCCACCGAGGTACGCAGCCGGCCGGGGTCCCCCCCTCCCCGGCGACGCCCTTCCGCCCCCCGGGACCCCCTCCCGCGCCGGCCGCGCCCCCGGACCCGGGGTGGCCGCGCCGGGCGCGGGCGGAGCGCGGTCACCTGTGCCCCGGCGGGGGGCGGGGGAGGCGGGCGTGGCGGGGACGTCGTTCGCGGGTCTCCCCGCCCTCAGCCGGGGTCGCGGCGCTCGGCCCGGGCTCGCGGACCTTTGTCACCGGGACGCGCGAGCATGTGACCGCGGCGGCCGCGGTGGGTTTGTAACTTGGGGGTTGGCGGCCGGGAGCGTAAAGTAAATATCGGGCTAGTTGTTTCAATTGTGCGGCTCTGCTGATAACGCGGCCCGGAATTGAACTCCCGTGGAAAGAAGGTTTCCTCCCATTCGCTGCCTGCGCTCAGGTGGACGGGAGGGCGCCCCTCCCCGCGCCGGCCGTGCGCGCGTCCGCGGTGACCCAGGCTGGAGAGGGGGAGGGGGAGGGGACCTGGGCTGGGGGAGGGGGCCCGGACCGGGAGGGGGGAAGATCGAGGGAGGGGGTGGGGCAGAGGACCTGGGCTGGGGGAGGGGGCCCGGACGGGGGGGCGGGAGACGATCGAGGGAGGGGGTCCGGACGGGGGGTGAAGATCGAGGGAGGGGGAGGGGGCTGGGGGAGGGGCTGGGCGGGGGTGGTGGTGGTGGCTGGTCCTGGGCGTGCTCCTGGAAAAGGAGGAAATCTCTCTTGCTCTTGGCCTGGGACAATGGTACTTGTTTATAGCAAAGCTGCTGAAAGAGTTCCCAACAGTTAAAAAAACAAACAGAAAAATAGGTTTGGTCCCCATCCGCTGGTCTGGGGGAGGTGGGGGATGGGAGTGGAGGTGAGGGTCAGGGAGGGACCCTGAAAACCGATTCATCCCAGCGAGCGCTCAGAGCTGTGCTTGCTTCTCAGGCTGTAGTTGCACAGACTTTAGCCACACGAAATACACCTTACAGAGGATTTACGTCCTCTTAGGAAATTATTTTAATAGCATCTGTTTCTGATTTGTTGTAGTAGGTAGTTCAAAGTTAGTATTATTTACTAAAATGCCAGCTTTTGGGCAGCAATCCTGTTTGGCAAATTTGAACATTCTCATGAAATTTAATCCCTATCATTAAACCCCAGTTTATATTTCTGAGTAAACTTGACCTTCACCTTTTCAGCGTCTTGATTTTGCCTGTGGTGGGAAAGATCCATTTCTTATGTCTTCCTGGGCAGAGCCATTTATCTTACTCCTTAGTTGAATACTAATATAAATTATTAGGTTCAGGTTGCCAGTTTGAACACCGATACTGAGTTACTCCTGATTCACAGCTCTTCTCGAATGGTTTAATGAGTTAGGTGCTAGTAAGCAAATTGATAATATGTAGTTAAGTGTTCATTCATAGGCTTGTTAGCACGTCTTTTGAAAGGTGACTGCAGTAATTTGGCCTTCAGGATTATGTTGTCTTTCAGAATAATGAGTTCATCTTTCTTCTCTGGCTTTAAAAATTCGGATGTAAAATATTATTTTGGTAGATAGTTGTTTTTTTCTGTTTGAATGGACCTATTTATATATTTTTTTTCAGAGATTTCCCAAGTCTGGTCGTGAAAAGGAATAGTTTTTCAGTTTAGTAATAGGTAATTCAGTTTACTCTTTGGGATTTTAAATTGCATTGGCATTTAAAAAAATCCTGAATCAAAAACAGATTAGAGTTAATTGATTTTATTAATTCTATTTTTAAGCACTCGATTGAAACTTTTTCTCTATGTTTTTAGATATACGAGTAGTTATTAACGTAAAACTGGCCTCTCATTTGGAGAGCTACTCTTTTCCTAGTTATTCTGTGGGTGAAAAGTTGCTGTGCACACGTGTTGAAGCAAAGCAAAAGTTAAAGGACATTTCCTTTAACTTTTATATGATTATATATTTCATTTAGTAGTTTTTCCTCCCCACTTATATCTGAACATTTCAATTTTTAGAAATGATTCTCCAGGATTATGTTAGAAAGCTCTTCATAATGAAATAAGTTGGTTTTTTAAAATACCTGTATGTTATTTTCTTAGCTCTTACGTTATCTAATACCTAGTTCACACTTTACTTTTTGTTTTCTGGAGAACCTTTGCATACTATTAAGTTATTGTGGTCTTGGAAATTTAAGCTTCGCATTTAGCATGTATTTTTCATTATGATGTAGGTAAAAACTAAAGTTAATAATTCTCTAAATCACTGTTTCAAGGCCAGCAGTTTCGGTTTGCTTTATCTAAACTTTGTTGTCTGCAGTTTTTTACTATCTGAGAAATAATGAATTTTTACTCTATTTGTCCATCACAAGTCATTGTTCTTAGTTTTCTACAAGAATGTAACCATTATATTGGCCTTTATTATGGTCAGTAAATGTTGAGCAAATTTACTGCAGAATTTGATTTGTAGGAATATGATTTAAGCCTTATATTTATATATTTGGATCATCTTTTTTTATGTACATATATGAGAGTTTAGTTGTGCTTTGTTTTCTTTTGATTGCTTTTTTAGGGGTTACAGTGATCAATATCTGTTATCAAATTATATAACTATAGATCATCTGTGATTGGTTTCAGGCAGCCTTGGATAACCACTGATCTGGGGTGTCTGTGTTTAGGAAGATGATAAACTTGGCTTTTTGCGTTACATTCACTTTTAAAGAGCATTAGAGTGTGTTTTAAAATCAACTTGGTTAAGTTTGCTTCATATTCACCTTTGTGTGTAAAAGGGCTTCCAAAGAAAAAGCAAGTTATAGTTTATCATTGTGTATTTTTCAACCCCTTCCTCACTCTGGATCCCAGGTCCTTTTGGAATTTAAAATGAGAGTTGATGATCTAAACTTAAAGTTGATGTTTTCTCACCAGGAGATTGATGTTAAGCTGAATTAATATCTTGATTACTATGGGAAACTATAGCTCATAATAAATGCTTCTGAGAGCCTTTTAGTTCTGCCTGTCCTTTTCTTATTTTTGATGTTAAGTCTTTATTTCCTTTAGGGATTTCTGATTATTTATTATGGCAGAGTTCTTGTTCCTCATCTCATTACCTCCTCAGAAGAGGGCTTCTCTAGTTACCCAAAGGTCTCCGTGTTGTTTTTTGGTGTTCTGTTGTTTAACTTATCCCAATTTTGTTATTATAGCCGTTGGTTTGTCTGAATCCCTCTCTGATTGCATGAAGGCAGGAGCTTAGAGTTTTATTGTTTTAAACAGTTTTATGGCTGTCACATGGTAGGTGCTCAGTAAATATTTTGTGGGAAGAATACTGAATATGGCTTCCTTCGTGTGTACCTTTATTCTTGACAAAACAAGATACATGCTTTTTTAAAACTTAGTGAAATTGTCTGTTAGGATCTTAAAGATTTATCTTTTCAAGTCTTATTCTTTTGCATAAAGTTTACACCTAAATGCAAAAACCATGCTAGGTAGTTGACCGCTTCACTTCATGAGACATTTCTTAAAGTCATTTGTTTTATTACTTACTGAATTCATTGCCTTCTTTTTGCATTGATGGGAAAAAAGTAACCTAGAATTTGTGTGGATACCCGTATATCCTTTATTAAAGGTAAATATGTTATATTTTAATATTCTGATTAATTTTGAGAAGTAATGTGGTGATTCATATTACCCAGAGGTGTGTGTAAAAAATAACTTCCAGTTTGTCAGCAGAGGTGGAGTAGGCAGTCTTCAGATGAAGTAGTAGTAATTGCATAACTTAGAGCTAAATCTGTATTTCAGACTAATGCTTAGGTTGTAACTATGCTTTATCATACAACTTAACTATATTGGAAACTATTTTGAAAACAACAGTTGTATTATTAAACGTTTGTACATTAGAAGGTCTGTATTTCTGGTGATTAATGTATAATGAGATAGGCAGTTGCCAGTGATGTGTTTTTACTATTTATAGGCATCTCTGCTCCTTTTAAAAAAATCTTTACTTTTTTTCCCTGTAATAATTGGTTACAATTTATGTTTGTGGGTGTGTGCTTGTGGGTATGAGGTCAAGGCTGTGTCTCACATTGTTTCCTTACCTTGTAACTGAAGGGGCATCTTGACTAGCTTCACTTTGCTGTGCTCCTGCCAATGAAAAATAATTTTACTTTATGCAATTTATAGACTTAATGGAATGTAAGTGTTGTAAGTGTAGGCTTTTCTAGAACTATCAATTTTTGATTGTGGTTAATAGTAGAATAGCAAAAGTGGTTCTTTCATATTCATGAAAAAATTTGATTTGCAGAAGATCAGGATATGGTACCAAGGTGGTGGGGTGTTTAAGAGAACAAGGTTTAGGGTTATGTCATTAAGGATTTCATTGAGCAGTTGTAGTGTATAAGGCATTATTATTAGTGGTTGGTTATTATTCTGGTGGCATAGATTAATTTGTTTATAAACAGTTTTACCAGACTTGAACTTGGGTGTAATATCAGAAAATGCTAATAAATAATATAGCAGTTATTTTGATATTAGCTTGCTTTCCATTATTATACATAAAATGTATATGTGAGTAATATTTATGGAACATTAAACTGACCTCTTAATTGAAAATTATTTTCAGGTTAGGTAGAGTCTGTTGATTTTTGTTCAGAATTTTGCTGTTGCTATTAGTTTCCTGGCTAATTGTATTTCGGATACGCTCCTTCACCTTGACGATGCCTAGGATGGTGATAAATTTTGTTTGACCTATACTTACATTTGTAAGTTAGATACTAAGCAGTGAGCCAGATCCCACAGACCCCACTTACCAGGTCTGGGCGTGTCCCAGTCCTTGGCTGACACTGACAGGCTGGCAGGCCCTGGAAATCCATTGGTGGCTTCCAGTCAGTGTCCCACAGGTATGACGTGACGGTAGGTGTGAGCGTGTTGTCAAGGTGGACCATCTCTATGCAGGAGCTGTGCACGAGCTGGAGCTTTTCCTTATATTTGGGGTCATGGATGGGGTCTAAATAAAGCAGGCTGAGGACTGGTGGGGGGGGTATTGGCTTGTCTGTCTCAAGTCATCTGGTTGAGATTTTGTTCTACAACAATAAAAATATAAAAGCTCACTTATCATTTTGGCATAGGTGATTGACCAGAATGATAATACATTTAATTCAGAAAGTGAATGTACTTCATAAAGTTAAAGTAAGTACATAGAGAAGTATCAGTAGTTCACATGGAAGCCAGGAAAGTATTTTCCCAGTATCAGTTGATCCCAAAAGATAAGGATAATTTGAATTTTATACTTGCAGTTTTACAGTTGTGTGTCATGAATGAAATTACTTACAGGAACCGAGATTGAATAGTTTACTGTGACTGGAAAATAGCCAAAATTTCTGTGCTTTCACTCAAAAGAAGTTTAATGTTAAGGAAAAAGTATGTTGTGTAGCTTACAGAAAATAAGTTGTGGGGGCTTCCCTGGTGGCGCAGTGGTTGAGAGTCCGCCTGCCGATGCAGGGAACACGGGTTCGTGCCCTGGTCTGGGAGGATCCCACATGCCGTGGAGCAGCTTGGCCCATGAGCCATGGCCGTTGAGCCTGCGTGTCCGGAGCCTGTGCTCCGCAACGGGAGAGGCCACAACAGTGAGAGGCCCACATACCGCAAAAAAAAAAAAAAAAAAAAAAAAAAAAAAAAGTTGTGAACCTTTGTCGCTGTTGTTTGCGTTGTCATGTTTTTAGGTTGGATACACACAGCATGCTTTGCTTTCTCAGGGCGGTCACTGCATCGTAGTTGGGTTGACCTGTGGAGCACTGTTGTGAGGACTGATCACACCAGGATGACAGGCGTGAGGGGGGTTCACTCTTTGGCGTGAACAAGATGAACTTGCTTTAATTGTTTGTTTTTTCCATTCCTGAGGTTTTGGACTTCCTTGACTTTACTAGTGCTGTTCGTGCCCATTTGATCTCGGCACGCTGGACAGGATCACTCACTTCTTTGTGTTTTTAAAGAAAGCCATTTTCCATTTTGGTTGGACGGAGTAAACTGGAAGAGGACATGTCACTGTTGAATCTGGTTCTGCTACCGTCGGGCAGTACAAACAGTGGGACAGGTGCTTCCAAAGGAGAAGTCTCGCCCAGCTTCCTAAAACTCCCCCTGAGAGTTTCACTGTTATTCAGAGTAGAAGAGAGTTTGACCCTCAAAATTAGGACCCAAGAAAAAAATGCTCATTCGTTACTATCGTTTGGGTATTTTATTGGTTAAGAGCAGTCTAGCTGGTGTCTTTTATTCCGAATCATAGCTTACAGTTTTCTGTTGCTTGATTTCACACATGTTCTGTTAAAGGAAAATCAGACTTTGGTTTTGGCAAATTTAAACCATTTTTTTGCTTTAAAGAATGTACCTTCTCTCTTTTTTTTTTTTTTTCCGGTACGCGGGCCTCTCACTGTTGTGGCCTCTCCCTTTGCGGAGCACAGGCTCCGGACGCGCAGGCTCAGCGGCCATGGCTCACGGGCCCAGCGGCTCCGCGGCATGTGGGATCTTCCCAGACCGGGGCACGAACCCGTGTCCCCTGCATCGGCAGGCGGGCTCTCAACCACTGCGCCACCAGGGAAGCCCCAAGAATGTACCTTCTCTTCACCCTTGTTTGCTAATAGTGGTACTTTCCATGGTGACTTATTATACTTCCTATTTCCTGATGTTTGCAGGAGAACTAACAAAATTTCTATCTTATAATTTCTTTTTGTGCTGCTGTTATCAGCTTTTGGTACGGAGGCTGGAGGTTGCCAGTTTTCCCCCCTTTTGCTTTGAATCTGGTCTAGTTCCATATGTTGAGTAGAGAAAATGAAATGCAAGCAGCAATACAGTCACCGTTGGACACGATCAAATGTTTAAAAACCACTGTATTCTTAAAATGCGTGACTCTTCCAGTATACATACTTGGTATAAAATGTATACCTTGGGAAGGTGTCTTTCAAATACATTATTTTTAGGTAGGTATTGATATTATTATCTGAATAAATTTCTGAGTGTTCCAGACTTGTAGAGAAATGCTTGTAAAATCTACCGTGGTTTTACATAAGTTTACAATATACCATGATTTTACATGAGCTCCTTAATGAGTGCTTAGGTTATGTTACATTAGATTTTTCACTTTAATTTTTGTGTTGGCAAGTGCTTGGGGGGGATTATTGGGGTGATTATTTTTAAGAGACATTGGTAGTAAAAGTAAGAATCAGTTATATGAAGATTTCTAGTTTGAACCTAAGTATTTTCATTTCTGGTACACAATTCTCCTTTGGAAGATTGTTTTAAATATTTTTCATATTCTGTTACATTAAGATCCATTTGTCTGTTTTGCACTTTGAATGGATCTTGTACCCATGCGTGGTTTTGTGCCATCATGCATTGACCATTTGGAAAATATTGGTTCACTGAGCTATGTGGATTTTCCACATGTTGATACATTTCCTTAAACAATATAAAACTATCACCTTGTTAATATCATCACTGACTAGAAAACTCTTTAAGTACTGGGAAGCTCTCAAGCTCAGAGGTGGAGGCACATTTTCAAAAGGCCTAGTTTTCTGTCAAAGCTCAGATTTTATTGCCGGCAGCCCTGCCACAGCAGCACTCGAAGGAAGGGGCTCTCGCTTCATTTGTTTCTGAGAAAAGGCCCAACAGCCACACCCGAATAACTGTAGTTTGTCAGCAGCTCTTCCAGGTGGGAGTGGTGTTCCGTGACAAAAGCGGCTTGCTCAGTTCACAACGTTTACGCGGTCGCACACGTGCTTTTTCTTGAGAGAGCCATCGGACTCTGATACATGGAAGTTCTTTGTGTGCGCTTCGTACTTTGGCAAATAGGACATGTGTTCAATATACTCAAGAGTCCACGTGAAACTGGCCTTTTTTGAGGTGTGAATGCGTAGCAGCGAAACAGACACGGACCGTTAGCACAGCCTGCCGTGCTGCCTCGAGCGGTGGTCACGTGCTGCCTCGAGAGTCACCTGTCGTTACTGTTTACCGTCAGTGTCAATGCCGACATGGCGAGAGAGGCTGATACTGCCTGAGTATTCGTAGGAAAAGAGTGTTGACCTCACAGTTGACCTGAGAGGGTCTGGGGGGGGACCCCAAGGATTCCTGGATTACAGTTTGTGAGCTGCTACCCTAGAATACTTAGTGATTGGTTTTAAGAGTTTTGGTTTGGGCTGATTTTTAAAATATATTCTCAGGTGGATATTAAAGTCTGTATTCATGGTATTTTTCAACTAGGGCTATAAAATTAATATATGTAACATTTAAAGTGTGAACATAAGACATTATGATAGAAAGGTAGATTTTAACATATATTTATTTTACATATATATTTGCTTAATTTTTGTTTATAAATACCTATTTTAATTCTTAGTTATCAGTAATAAGATGCAAGCATTTACATTTTTGCTGTTGAAGGGTACTGGCCATAACCTAGCTAAAGCAGTGACTGTGAAGCTTTATTACTCTGATTCACTCAGGCTGTGACCTGGGCCACTCCCTCCCGGGCCAGAACAGTGGCACGTAGTGTGGCTGGTGGGTGTGTTGTTGACCTGGGCTCATGTCTTCAGGCGCTTGTCTGTCCTTTCCAGTCTCTCCTTCCCAAACATCAGCTCTGCATTGTGCCAACCACTGGCTGTGTAAGGATGTTTTTTTGTTGTTGTTGTTGTTTTTAAATTTTATTTTATTTATTTATATTTGGCTGCGTCGGGTCTTTGTTGCTGCTCGTGGGCTTTCTCTGGTTGCGGTGAACGGGGGTACTCTTTGTTGCGGTGTGAGGGATTCTCATTGCGGTGGCTTCGTTTGTTGCAGAGCACGGGCTCTAGGCGTGCAGGCTTCAGTAGTTGTGGCTCGCGGGCTTAGTAGTTGTGGCTCGTGGGCTCAGTAGTTGTGGCTCGCGGGCACAGTAGTTGTGGCTCGCGGGCTCTAGAGCGCAGGCTCAGTAGTTGTGGCTCACGGACTTAGTTGCTCCATGGCATTTGGGATCTTCCCGGACCAGGGCTCAAACCTATGTCCCCTGCATTGGCAGGTGGATTCTTAACCACTGCACCACCAGGGAATCCCATAAAGATGTTTTTTTCCTACTGTTTTTAACCAAAAAACAGTTTGTATTTTCCCTTAGCTTTAATATATCTCCCGAGAGAGAGACAGACAGCACAGGTAGTATTTATATTTTAAAACTCGCCATGCACGATATGGAATTTTAATGCTTATAAATAATAGGTGAACATATTACTTTTTAAAATGCGTATGGTAAAAACAAAATATTAGAATACTGAATTTATGTTAAAGATGAGCAACACTTAAGATTAATTTAGCTACTCAGTGGCAACTTTTTTTGCAGCAGATATATTGTGTTCTTCATTCATGGCTAGGTGTAAGCTCATTTTGAAGCTTTGGTGACCATTTCCTTTCTACTGATAGTATTACTAAAGTATTTTGATGGTGCACTGTTTTCAACCACTTAGTGAGACATGTTTATTAATAGACACCTTGTTCTAATTTACCGGAGTAATAAAATACAGATCAGAAACCTGAATTGCTGACTGAGTGACTTTGTGAATGAGTCCTTTGTAGATCAGCTGAGCTCTGCTTATTCAGAGGAGGGGCCTGCCCAGAGCGCCATGGACAGTGTGTGCACCGCATTTCATAGTTAGGACCTCGAATATTTTGAAATGCGTTTTTAATTCTGGTTTGGCCAAGGTGACCTTGTTGAGTTCATAGTACAGTTAAGGTGTTTTTGTGCCAAACGTGTTGATTTGGGTTTTTAAAAATAATTTTTTATTACCTTCATGAAATTGTTATTTGGGAAATATCAAGGATGGTAAAATTGAGACCAGTAGATCTGGAAATGCACTAAAAAACATTTATGATCTTCTTTTATGCTTTACTTTTGAAGTATATTCTTGAAAATGTTGTTAGACATCAAGGAGTTAATGCATTTGCTTTTTTTCTATTATGTGCTTATTTTAGCATATTTGGAAGCACTTGAAGTATACATGTATATTTAGTTGTATTTGGTTATTAATTATTTGCATTTTAACCAGTACTGAATCATGTTATTAATCATGTTATTTAGATTATCTAATCAGCCAGGTCTGTCAGGAATCCAGTTTTCAAAAGCTTCGTAGGTTATTCTGATAACAGTTATAATACTTAACATTTCGTGAATGTGTAGTGTCTATACACATGACAGTGTAAATGCTTTGCATGTATTATCTCTTTTAGTTTTTATAGCAATCCTGTGAGGTGGGTACTTTTGCTAGTCCCATTTTGGTTGAAGAAACCAAGGCACAGGGAGATCAAATAACTTGCTCAAGGGTGTAGAACTGGTAAGCTGGGAGCAGTGATCGGAACCCAGGTAGTGTGGCTCTAGAGCCTTCCTGTAACCACGATGAGAATTTGGAGAGTTAAGATCACTGCAATTTAGAAATGGAACAATTTAGAGCTTAATTTTAAGGAAGAACCACAGGCATGATACAGTGAAACCTTATGTGCATATGTGCATACGTATGCATATCTTATATATACATGAGTGTATGGATTTTCATCTTGACTTTTTTTTTTGTGGTACGCGGGCCTCTCACTGTTGTGGCCTCTCCTGCTGTGGAGCACAGGCTCCGGACGCGCAGGCTCAGCGGCCATGGCTCACGGGCCCAGCCGCTCTGGGGCATGTGGCGTCTTCTTGGACCGGGGCACGAACCCCCGTCCCTTGCAACGGCAGGCAGACTCTCAACCACTGCGCCACCAGGAAGGCCCTCATCCTGACTTTTTAAAGCCCTATTATATCTTTTATCTTTGAGACAGGTGATTCTGTGTTTTGTAGTCAACGTGGTGCCAGCCGTATTTTATTTTCTAACTGTATGCAGACTGTTGGATACCTTGTATCTTGTACAGTAACCAAGAATTTGGTAGCTTCACTGATAGCGTTCCTGTGCCCGAGGGAAGGAAAGGAAGGCCCTACCTCCCTGAGGTTCTGGGCACTGCTGAGTTCAGACCCTCTTCTGGCAGCAGGGTGGTGACTGGAGTCCAGCCATCTGCCCACACCGGTTTACTTCATCCCTCTCCTCTCCATGAGCCTCCTTCACTGCCTTTCCTCTGGACTTTACTCTGGATCCGGCTGTGGCCCCGGCCCTTTCCTGGTCTGTGCCTCAAATGAAATGACAAGCAAAACTTGTTTGTTCTCCTCACTGCCGGGGCTCAGTTAATTTAACTTCATGAAGTGTTGTTTACATATTACCTAGCAATTTCCCCCCAGGTAACATTGGAGTTTCAACAGAGTCTTCTAGAGCTAATTCCTTGTTGGTTACTGACGATTCTAACTAACTTCTACTGAGTAAATATTTGCTGTTCCCAAACTGGAAGGGAGAATTCCAGGCAGAAACTGCCGTTTTGGAGAACAGTATAGTGGGCCTCCGAGATCATACACACTTCTCTGTCACCAGCCTATGTTTTCTCTTCTTGAAAGAAATAGTAAAGCATGGAGGAAGTTTCTCGGTGGGAAGGTAAGTGTACTTTTCTTTGATGAGCAAAGGGCTGAGTATTTGGTTATGGGAACCACGCGTTAGCGTACCCAATTTGTGATGACAGCAAACTAAGTGTACTCACTAAACTAGTGTTACAGGGTAGTTACATGCATGTAACTTCAAGTTGTCACCCATCGTATTTTCCTTATTTGTATCAGTTTGATGTTGCATTTGCCTTTCGATTCTTGTGGTTCATATTCTAGCACAAAATATAATTTAACTTTAAAGTTATTAATTTTTTTTTAGTGAGTGGCGCCTAAACTATTAAATATTACTTGTTTGTGGTTTGCACAGCTTCTGAACAAATTTCCAGTGCTTCAGGAATGTTTCCATTTTATTGGTGTAATGACATTTTTAGACATTTTATCTTTAGTATGTAATTACAAATGCATGTGATTGGTATCAACAGCTTGATTCTTGAGAAACATTACAGATTTTACATTAAGTACAATGATAATTCTTGTTTGCTTCTATGAACTTGTGAGCAAAATTTTTGGAAATGGTTATGCACTTACTTCAGGGCCTGAGTGCTGTGAGAAATTGCTTCTGTGGCTTATTTGTTTCTTTTTTTAGTGGCTTAGCCCTGTTAAAACTATGGCATTTTAACACTTCTCTTGGGTTTGTCATAGGCTAATGCAGTATTCATTCATTCAGACTAATATTTATTGAGTGCCGCCATGTTTTAGGCTTTGTTTATAGGGACTGGGCCTACGCAAGAGAAAGCTGTAATGCTCTATCTGAGGGAGGGAAGGGAAACAAGACTCTGAATAATGGCCCCATTGTGCCCTAAGAAGAAAGCTTAAGCTGTAGCCCGCGGTGCCGACGGCGCCTGGGCCTGAGGTGGAACCCTGGCCTCCCCCGCGATACCTGTGACCCTCTCTGCTGCCACATACCCATGGGCACTCACTCAGTGGTCACCTGCTTCGTGCCAGTCACTGCATAAGTGCTGAGCATGCAAAGCTTAGTGGACACCTGATCCCCTTCTCAAGTAGCTCCCATTCTAGTGTGGCAGGTAGACTGAAAGGCGTGGCAGGAGTGTGGTGAGTGCTCCGTTGGGATGCTGGGGGGCAGGGGCCTCTTTATAGACTGTGGAGATGGGTCTTGAGATGATGGGGAGTTTTCCCTGTGGATCAGGAGAGGGTGTTCCTGGCAAAGAGCATTACTAGTGCAGCAAATATGTGTTCATCTGATACCTGCGGGGCGGCAGCGATCAAGGGAGACACCTGTGTGCCGGTTTGGAGGAGCCAGGGGAGCATATGGGGGGCTGGGGGAGTACGTGGGTGGGCACAGTAAACAGGTGTGGCAGCCCGGGGAGCACCTGGGGGCCAGGGAGCACCTCGTGGCCAGGGGATCACCTGGGGGTCGGGGAGCACGTGGGGGCCAGGGGAGCACGTGGGCACCGCACCTTTCCTAGAGGGCAGGTCAGCAAAGCTTCACTGAGTTCATTTTAGGAAATGTTTACTCTGAGTCCTGAGGAATTTGTAGAAAAGGTGGAAAACTTATTTAAAAGTATTCAATCTGGTTGAATGTGTTTTTGTGCCCGTGAACATGCAGGTGCATTGGTGACCTGCAGGCTGGCTTGTTCCTCATTACTTTCTGCTCCTCCCTGAAAGAGGATCGTAGGGCCTTGCCTTCTTGGCACCAGGCTTGACCACGTGGCTTGCTTTGGCCAGTGACACGCCACTCTGAGCAGCAGCTTTAGGTCCCACATCCATGCTTCTGTTACTGCTCTTCCCTCTTCCATGAATTAGTGTATCCCAGGCTGGGGCTGATGAAGAATGCTGGAACAGAGTGATCATGAGAGAGAAATGAAACTTTGGAGTTGTGGCCACTGAGCTCTTGGGTTCATTTGTTTTTGCAGCATGGCCTAGTGTGTGTCCGTGTGTCTCTGGATGGACGAGTGTGCCCGCTGGCTCGTGCGGGCCAAGGTGCCAGCTGCTGGCTGTGGAGCTGCAGGTGTTAACAGGGCTGCTTTCTTGCGGGCCTTGTAAGCTAAGGTGAGAACGTTGCAGATGAAAGAAGGCGATGAAGTTTGCAGTTGAGCGCGCCTGGCCTCTCTGGTGTCAGAGTCTACAGGGCACGGGGAGGGCGGGCCTGGAGGCAGGAGGCTGACAGGGTTTATGGCAGGTGTGTCTGTGGGATCAAGGCCGCAGTTCACGTGGAAGGAGAGGATGAAACTTGAGGAGGTACAGTTGGGATTTGGAGAGTGGCAAGGAGATGGTTTAAGAGAAAAAGTTGTCCAGGATCATTCCAGGTTTGTACTTAGCTACTAGGTAGGTAGTGGTACCCTTAGCCAGAGTTAAAAAAAAAAAAAAAAAACAAGTGGTAGGTTAGATTTGGGTGGAGAAGTAAAAAGTCGTCTTTGAGATGCATTGAATTTGAGGTGCTTATGAATGTCCAGGTAGAAGTTTCCTGCATAAACAGCTAAGAGGAAGGGGATGGCGGAGAAGGGTGTGGCTGGAAGGTAGCCAAGGCCGGGTGAGCCTCAGGAGAGAAAGGACCTAGGTCACAAAGCTTGAGAACCAAACTCTCCGAGGTCGAGCATACGGAAAGCTGGAGGCCATCCGAGTCCAGTACAGGAGGAGAGCACATTGCTGTCCAGCCCAGGGGGAAGGTTTGGAGCGAAGGTGTCTCGTGCTGAGCTTTCTGTTCTGTGATCTGCCACCTTGTAACTCATCTCATCCCTGCCTTCTTGCTTTCAATCCTCCTAGCCTGCTAAACTGCTTTTCTCGAGGTAGCCTTGGTTTCCTAATTGCCAAAACCAGTTGCCCATTGTAGGACCACAGAAGACTTTATTTGCCCCCCGCTTTTTCTTTGTAATGGTATTTGTGCATTTTCACCTTCCCTGGTTTCCCCTGGGTGACTCCATTTGGCTCTTCTTTCTTGGGGTTGTAAGTATTTTAACGTTGGACTCTGTCCTCTACTTATTTTATTTTTTTAACATGTACAAGCATCTCTTTTTTAAATAAATTTTATTTATTTATTTATTTATTTTACTTATTTATTTTTGGCTGTGTTGGGTCTTCGTTGCTGCGCGCGGGCTTTCTCTAGTTGCGGTGAGCGGGGGCTGCTCTTCGTTGCGGTGCACGGGCTTCTCACTGCAGTGGCTTCTCTTGTTGCGGAGCGCAGGCTCTAGGCGTGCGGGCTCAGTAGTTGTGGCTCGCGGGCTCTAGAGCGCAGACTCAGTAGTTGTGGCGCACAGGCTTAGCTGCTCCGTGGCATGTGGGGTCTTCCTGGACCAGGGCTCAAACCCGTGTCCCCTGCATTGGCAGGCGGATTCTCAACCACTGCGCTACCAGGGAAGCCCTCCTTATTTCTTTAATTCAGAAAAGACCTGTAATTAAGTATGGGACCATCATCCTGAGGTCTAGCGGGCAGGTTGGTGTGGGCCGGAGCTGACACAGCGCACTTACTTCAGACGCTGACTGTAGCCGGCGCGCTCGCGCAGGTACCGGCACCTGTTGCTGGTGTTGCTGGGTCATGGGAACCGCGGGGTGGTGGTTCGTGGGAGGGCTGGTGTCCTGGTGGCCGCTTCCCCTGTGCCGCCTTCTCTCCTCCTCTCCTGCGCCACGAGTGTTTCAGAGTTGCTGTGGGGTCTCTGCAAGAAGACAGGGGCCTGGCGTGATTGTACTCTAGGAATTAGGGAATTTCTGAAACGTGCGTAGCTCATCGCAGAGACTAACGGCTTGGCAGCACATCGTAAGAAGTAACAGATTCTTTACGGAAAAATGCCGCTGCTTTTCACCTAGAGCTGTGATCTCTAGTTAGAACCTTCTGCGGGTACATTTGTGTTGACGGTTCAGTGTCTGACTGGCCCCAGGAGCAGAACCTCCTTGGGATAGTGGCTGTTGGAGAATTAAAATTAAGTAAGACTTTTTAGGTGAGTAGTAAGTGACTTATTTTTACTCAAAAGGAAGCTATAGACACCTTTATAACACCTATATAAAATTCTGTTAATTTTTGACAGCTATGTAATTAATATTCCGCGTACTAGTCATACTATTCACGCTCTGCAATACAATGTTTCAGTAACGTTCCTGTGAACATTTTGCAAACATCTCTTTCTGTAGTTGTATTTCTATAAAATAGATTTCTAAAAGCAGAATTTACATCAAAGGGCTGTACACACAGAACATTTTGATAGACTTTGCCAAATTCTTACCATAAAAGGCTTTGCAGTTCATACCCCCATGGTTGTGGGTATGGTCCTTTACCTAATGCTGTATATTGGGAACCAATCTCTTTTCAGTCTGACAGTTAAAAGGTCATCGGTTTCAAACTTCACATTTCCTTGTTCATTGTTCAGGTAGAGCGTCTTTCACGAATTCACTGGCCATTATACTTTTTAGGTGAAGTATCCCTTTTTCTGTTGGGGTATTTGTTTTAATCTTTTCAATTTGTACAAATGCATATTGACGTTTTACTCTGTATTAAAAATTTTTGTTTTCTACTTAGTCATTTTGGTCTTCTAATTTTATATCCGCAAGTGAATGTATTTTACTGGCTCATTTCCTTCTTCATTTTTTATGTACTTGAAAAGTAGCTAAAAGATCAAGGGAGCACCTGTTTTTGAAATTGTAGCTATCTTAGCTTGAGTTACAACTGAGAGCTTCTATCTCTTTCCTTTTACATTTAGTAATTACCATATTTTGTAAGCGTGTGGACAGTCTTTTTTTCTTAGATCAGGCTCAAATCTATTAAACTCTTCACCACCAGACTATATAGTATTAGAAGGAGGCTTACACATAGATAGGTTTGTTTCTAAGGTCTTTAAATGTTGAACTAGTTTGGAGCTTTGCTTTATGTCCCTAGTTTTCAATATAACTATAAAAATGCTAAATTAATTTTACTTTAATGATTTTATTTATTTATGCATTGAGAAGATTCTCAGAATGAACTTTAGGGGTATGTTTTTCCTTTTTAGCAGTAACTGAACTTAAAACCTTTTCCAAAAACCAGAGTATGAACTTTAGAAGTTCAAAACTAAGTCATGAGCTTTGCAGAAATTAGCTTTATTGTTAGTTGTAAATAGTTAAGGTTATCTGACTACTTAAAACTTGCTTCTAATTGATTTGATTTGTTTTAGTGATATGGTATGTATTTTTTTCAATTTATGTTATTTCTATAAACATCACAGTAAAGAAATTAATATGTTAAAAAATGATGATTAGCATTAAAAAAAAACAGGTGGTTTTGTTTCCTGGTGTTATCTTTTAGAATCTTCTATGTGATTTGGGGGAGAGGTAGCGTACTGGATGCCTAGTAAATGGCTTTTTCAGGGGAATCGCTCGTTGTAAAGTCATCGTTAGCACTGCGCGCGCGCGTGTGTGGACCAAATGTTGTTTAACTCTGCCGACTGATTCTGCCTTGTTAAGACAATCAGTAATGATGTGATTATTTTGCCGGTTTGCTTATTTGGTTGATGTGACCAGCCACCTATAAAAGAAGAAAACCGTGAAGTACAGCTCTACTTTGCTATCGATTTAAATAGTCTGATTTTAAAGATGAAAGTTAAATTTTAGAACTATGTCATTGCTTTTCACCCTAAGTTGCTCAACCCTCGACTTCACCCAAACCAGTGACCTTCAAACCGCCGGATCCGTCACCACCTCGCGCCCCTCCGGCCTGCCTCGCCCCCCCCATCTGCACTTGGCCTCCGGGTCTGCTCAGCTGCCCTTTGCCGCGGGGAGGAGCGCCCAGGTCTGGCCGTGTCCTCCCCTCTGCCCCACAGGAGCTCTTTCCTTCTCAGGGCTTCAGGTGCCGGCGCGGCCCAGCTTGTATCTGCAGGTGTGCTCACTGCCCTGAAGGGACGTGTCCGGCCCCAGTGCTGACTCCCCACTCCGCGCACACCTGCATCCCCTGCGGCCTCCCCGCCTGAGCACCAGCTGGCCCTCCGCTTGGCTCGCTTCTCACGCCCCAGCCTTACCCCCGTTCCAGCTCGCAGACCTCCCGTTCCATCAGGCCGCGGCAGAACCTGGCAGCTCTGCCTTCCAGGCATCTTCACCGTCTCGCTCGTCCTCAGCATCCCAGCTGCCTGCTGCTGGCCCGGTCCAGGAGGGCCTCCTCTCTCACCTGGGTTGCTCCAGTAACCTCTTGCTTTTTTTTTTTTTCCCTCCCATTGTCTACCTTTGCCCCCCTCACAGTCTGTTTCCCATGCAGAGATAACACTTCTAAACCTTAAGTTAATAATACAGTTTTCTGTTCAGGCTCTCAAGTGGCTTTACTGTTACTCAGAGTGTACCTCAGCCTCCAAAGGCCCAGCACGATGCTGTTTTCTGAGAAGGTCTAATGCTGTATTTTCCCGTCTCATTCTGCTCTAGCAGCAGTGGTCTCGCTGTTTCTCAGATGTGCCCACCAGGCTTCTGCTTGGGGCCTTGCTCTTGTTCCCTCTGCTGGGAATGTTCCTTCCCTACAGCTCAGCTTCTGTTCAAGTCCCCCTTCCACTTACATCCCCCAGTGACTTTTGGTCCCTCTGCCTTACTTAATTCTTGTATCAGCACCTGTCATTGTTGAGATCTCCTCCTGTTCGATTCTAAGTTCCGTGAGAACAGAGACGGTTCTGTTTGTTATTCTTCCCGCATCGCCTAGAGTTAGGCAGAAGAAGAGGAGGAGGGGGTGATGATGGTGATGATTTACCTGGAGATAAAAATGTTCTATCCCCTAGGCTTAAGGTCTGTTCTGAGTCTTTTTTGGTTACTGAATTACAGTTTTCATTCCTTTTTGAAACGTTTATTATAGATTGTTATTCCCGTGTCACTGAATATTTACATTTTTAATACAGTGTAAAAACGTTACTGTGAAGTGAGCTTTACCTTTGAACTGGCTGGTGTCCCAGCTTTGGGAATCTGACCTGTGGTGACGGTTTTCATTTTGTCCTCCGTTCTAGACAGTTCCTTCCCTTTGCTTCCTTTCCATTCCTTGAGAATTATCACTGGAAAATTGTAGGGAACCCTTGTCCTGAAGAGATCTGGCTAGGAGACTCATGGTTCTACCACAGTTGGCATCCTGGGGGGTCCTCTGTCATGGGGGTAGCGCTGTGGGGGGTCACGCGCTCCTCCTGGCCCATCTCCCGTATGAGTGACTGTCACGGCCACGCCTCTGGCATATTACACGCCAAGCAGTGGTTTAAGATGCACAGCCAACCTTTTCCTCCATTTAATTCCCAAATCAACAAGGGATATATTATTATTACTACCTACGTCTCTTTCAGTTGAATGAGGCTCAGAAAATTCAAGGATTTAGTAGTTATAGTTCCTTCTCCTTTTCGGCCTCCAGAGATAACTACTGACCTGAAGACGGTAGAGAATAGTTCGTGTGTTTGAACTGTTGTGTAGTATTCCTCTGTCCATTATCTCTGCTCCTGTCTAGGGACGATCAGGTTGTTCATAGCTGTCCCGTGTTACAAAGGAGGATTTACAGAACACCCTTGTCCGTGTTTCCTTCTGTGCTAATGACAGTGTTTAGGAGGATATCTAGAGGTGTAATTTCTCAGTCAGAGGCCATACACAGTTTCTAATTTACCAGGTTCTGCCAAATTGGTCTTTGAGATGGTTACACCAGTTGACATTCCAGACCTCAGAATTCCTCACGTCCTCAGTATATTCAGATGTTTTTGTAAGCTGGAATATATGAAATAATAATTATTACTTACATTAGCCTGATTTCAGTGAGTGAACATGTTTTCTTATGTCTATGGTTTTAGGTTGATTCTGTATTCCATATCTTAGATTGAAAAAAATTCTTACTTGTTACTGTTTCTGATTTTGTCTAGAAATGGTAATATCTTCTTCAAAAGATATAGTGTAACTTTATATATAAAAATAGAATCAGTGGTTTTTGAGGCTTTCATTTCACAGAAGCTAACACTTTTTTTTCATATATCTGTATCTTTGAGTTCATGCCTACAACATAGTCCATTAATTATCTAAAGAATTTATTCCAGAATGTACTTTTTTTTAGTTTATTCATATATGTGTTATAGTTAAATATCCCACATATTTGGAATATTTATTTTCAGTGTGGACAGTTCTGGAATAGAAGTTGAAAGTGTTATATTTTGGTGAGCAGAATGAGAATCTACTTCAGTGATTGCTTCTTTTCATGAAAATTCTCGTTTGCAATTATGTTAAGAAAACTCCTCAGTTGAACAGGGAGCTATTCTCATCAGTGTCACTTTGCCCTTCTAAGTTCCTTTGCTAGATTAGTGCTGTTAAAAGTCCTCCTAGTCTTTGCCTTCAACAGCAGTTCAGAGATTGGTTCAAGATGGCGGAGTAGAAGGACATGCTCTCACTCCCTCTTGAGAGAGCGCTGGAATCACAACTAACTGCTGAACAGTCATCAACGGGAAGACCCTGGAATTCACCAAAAAAGATACCCCACATCCAAAGACAAAGGAGAAGCCACAGTGAGACGGCAGGAGGGGCACAATCACAATAAAATCAAATCCCATAACCACTGGGTGGGTGACTCACAGACTGGAGAACACTTATACCACAGAAGTCCACCCACTGGAGTGAAGGTTCTGAGCCCCACGCCAGGCTTCCCAACCTGGGGGTCTGGCAACAGGAGGAGGAATTCCTAGAGAATCAGATGTTGAAGGCTAGCGGGATTTGATTGCAGGACTTCAACAGGACTGGGGGAAACAGAGACTCCACTCTTGGAGGGCACACACAAAGTAGTGTGCAATTTGGGACGCAGGGGAAGGAGCAGTGACCCCATAGAGACTGAAGCAGACCTACCTGCTAGTGTTGGAGGGTCTCCTGCAGAGGCGGGGGGTGGCTGTGGCTCACCGTGAGGACAGGGACACTGGCAGCAGCAGTTCTGGGAAGTACTTCTTGGCGTGAGCACTCCCAGAGTCCACCATTAGCCCCACCAAGGAACCTGGGTAGGCTCCAGTGTTGGGTCGCCTCAGGCCAAACAACCAACAGGGAGGAAACCCAGCCCCACCCATCAGCAGACAAGAGGATTAAAGTTTTACTGAGCTCTGCCCACCAGGGAAACACCCAGCTCTACCCACCACCAGTCTCTCCCATCAGGAAACTTGCACAAGCCTCTTAGAAAGCCTCATCTACCAGAAGGCAGACAGCAGAAGCAAGAAGAATTACAATCCTGTAGCCTGTGGAACTAAAACCACATTCACAGGAAGATAGACAAGATGAAAAGGCAGAGGGCTATGTACCAGATGTAGGAACAAGATAAAACCCCAGAAAAAACAACTAAATGAACTGGAGATAGGCAACCTTCCAGAAAAAGAATTCAGAATGATGATAGATGATCCAGGACCTGTGAAAAAGAATGGAGGCAAAGATTGAGAAGATGCAAGAAATGTTTAACAAAGACCTAGAAGAATTAAAGAACAAACAGAGATGAACAATACAACAACTGAAATGAAAAATACACTAGAAGAAATCAATAGCAGAATAACTGAGGCAGATGAACGGATAAGTGATCTGGAAGACAGAATGGTGGAATTCACTGCTGCGGAACGGAATAAAGAAAAAAGAATGAAAAGAAATGAAGACAGCCTAAGAGACCTCTGGGACAACATTGAATGCAACAGCGTTCGCATTATAGGGGTCCCAGAAGGAGAAGAGAGAGAAAGGACCTGAGAAAATATTTGAAGAGATTATAGTTGAAAACTTCCCTAACATGGGAAAGGAAATAGCCACCCAAGTCCAGGAAGCGCAGCAAGCCCCATACAGGATAAACCCAAGGAGAAACACGCCGAGACACATAGTAATCAAATTATCAAAAATTAAAGACAAAAATTATTGAAAGCAGCAAGGGAAAAATGACAAATAACATACAAGGGAACTCCCATAAGGTTAACAGCTGATTTCTCAGCAGAAACTCTACAAGCCAGAAGGGAGTGGCATGACGTATTTAAAGTGATGAATGGGAAGAACCTACAACCAAGATTACTCTACGCAACAAGGATCTCATTCAGATTCAGTGGAGAAATCAGAAGCTTTACAGACAAGCAAAAGCTAAGAGAATTCATCACCACCAAACCAGCTCTACAACAAATGCTAAAGGAACTTCTCTAAGTGGGAAACACAAGAGAAGAAAAGGACCTACAAAAACAAATCCAAAACAATTAAGAAAATGGTAATAGGAACAAACATATTGATAGTTGCCTTAAACATGAATGGATTAAATGCTCCAACCAAAAGACACAGGCTCGCTGAATGGATACAAAAACAAGACCCATATATATGCTGTCTACAAGACACCCACTTCAGGCCTAGGGACACACACAGACTGAAAGTGAGGGGATGGAAGAAGATATTCCATGCAAATGGAAGTCAAAAGAAAGCTGGAGTAGCAATACTCATATCAGATAAAATAGACTTTAAAATAAGAATGTTACAAGAGACAAGGAAGGACACTACATAATGATCAAGGGATCAATCCAAGAAGAAGATATACCAATTATAAATATATATGCACCCAACATAGGAGCACCTCAATACATAAGGCAGCTGCTAACAGCTGTAAAAGAGGAAATCGACAGTAACACAATAATAATGGGGGACTTTAACACCTCACTTACACCAATGGACAGATCATCCAAACAGAAAATTAATAAGGAAACGCAAGCTTTAAATGAAACAATAGACCAGATAGATTTAATTGATATTTATAGGACATTCCATCGAAAAACAGCAGACTACATTTTCTTCTCAAGTGCACATGGAACATTCTCCAGGATACATCACATCTTGGGTCACAAATCAAACGTCAGTGAATTTAAGAAAATTGAAACCATATCAAGCATGTTTTCTGACCACAACGCTATGAGATTAGAAATCAATTACAGGGAAAAAACCATGAAACACAAACACATGGAGGCTAAACAATACGTTACTAAATAACCAAGAGATCACTGAAGAAATCAAAGAGGAAATCAAAAAATATCTAGAGACAAATGACAATGAAAACACAATGACCCAAAACCTATGGGATGCAGCAAAAGCAGTTCTAAGAGGGAAGTTTATGGCAATACAATCCTACCTCAAGA
Organism: Mesoplodon bidens; assembly: GCF_964165515.1. NCBI lineage: Eukaryota > Metazoa > Chordata > Mammalia > Artiodactyla > Ziphiidae > Mesoplodon > Mesoplodon bidens. The sequence goes on from NC_138168.1 coordinate 92,374,688, forward strand.
AACAACAAACATCTCAAATAAACAATCTAACCTTACACCTAAAGGAACTAGAGAAAGAAGAACAAACCAAACCCAGAGTTAGTAAAGGAAAGAAATAAAGCTCAGAGCAGAAATAAATGAAATAGAAGCAAAGAAAACAGTAGCAAAGATCAATGACTAAAAGCTGGTTCTTTGAGAAGGTAAACAAAATTGATAAAGCATTAGCCAGACTCATCAAGAAAAACAAGGAGAGTACTCAAGTCAATAAAATTAGAAATGAAAAAGGCGAAGTTACAACAGACACCGCAGAAATAAAAAGCATCCTAAGAGACTGCTACAAGCAAATCTATGCCAATAAAATGGACAACCGGGAAGAAATGGACAAATTCTTAGAAAGGTATAACCTTCCGAGACTGAACCAGGAAGAAATGGAAAATATGAACAGACCAATCACAAGTAATGAAATTGACACTGTGATTAAAAATCTTCCAACAAACAAAAGTCCAGGGCCAGATGGCTTCACAGGTGAATTCTATCAAACGTTTAGAGAAGAGCTAACACCCATCCTTCTCAAACTCTTCCAAAAAATTGCAGAGGAAGGAACACTTCCAAACATTCTGTAAGGCCACCATCACCCTGATACCAAATCCAAAGATACTACAAAAGAAGAAAATTACAGACCAATATCACTCATGAATATAGATGCAAAAATCCTCAACAGAATACTAGCAAACAGAATCCAACAACACATTAGAAGGATCATACACCATGATCAAGTGGGATTTATCCCAGGGATGCAAGGATTCTTAAATATACACAAATCAATCAATGTGATAAACCATATTAATAAATTGAAGGAGAAAAACCATATGATCATCTCAGTAGATGCAGAAAAAGCTTTTGACAAAATTCAACACTCCATTTATGATTAAAAACTCTCCAGAGGGGTTTCCCTGGTGGCGCAGTGGTTGGGAGTCTGCCTGCTGGTGCGGGGGACGCGGGTTCGTGCCCCAGTCTGGGAGGATCCCACATGCCGCGGAGCGGCTGGGCCCATGAGCCACAGCTGCTGGGCCTGAGCGTCCGGAGCCTGTGCTCCGCAGCGGGAGAGGCCACGGCGGTTAGAGGCCCGCGTACCACAAAAAAAAAAAAAAAAAAAAAAAAAAAACTCTCCAGAAAGTGGGCATAGATGGAACCTACCTCAACATAATAAAGGCCATATATGACAAACCACAGCAAACACCCTTCTCAATGGTGAAAAACTGAATGCATTTCCTCTAAGATCAAGAGCAAGACAAGGATGTCCACTTTCACCACTGTTATCCAACATAGTTTTGGACGTCCTAGCCACGGCAATCAGAGAAGAAAAAGAAATAAAAGGAATACAAATTGGAAAAGAAGAAGTAAAACTGTCACTGTTTGCAGATGACATGATACTATACATAGAGAATCCTAAAGGTGCCACCAGAAAACTACTAGAGCTAATCAATGAATTTGGTAAAGTAGCAGGATACAAAATTAATGCACAGAAATCTCTTGCATTCCTATATACTAATGATGAAAAATATGAAAGAGAAATTAAGGAAACACTCCCATTTACCACTGCAACAAAAAGAATAAAATACCTAGGAATAAACCTACCTAGGGAGACAAAAGACCTGTATGCAGAAAGCTGTAAGACACTGATGAAAGAAATGAAACATAATACAAACGGAGAGATATGCCATGTTCTTGGATTGGAAGAATCAATATTGCGAAAATGACTATACTACCGAAATCTACAGATTCAGTGCAATCCCTATCAAATTACCAATGGCATTTTTCACAGAACTAGAACAAGAAATCTTAAAATTTGTATGGAGACACAACAGACCCCGAATAGCCAAAGCAGTCTTGAGGGAAAAAAACGGAGCTGGAGGAATCAGACTCCCTGACTTCAGACTCTACTACAAAGCTACAGTAATCAAGACAATATAGTACTGGCACAAAAACAGAAACATAGATCAGTGGAACAAGATAGAAAGCCCAGAGATAAACCCACGCACCTATGGTCATCTAATCTATGACAAAGGAGGCAAGGATATACAATGGAGAAAAGACAGTCTCTTCAATAAGTGGTGCTGGGAAAACTGGACAGCTACATGTAAAAGAATGAAATTAGAACACTCCCTAACACCATACACAAAAATAAACTCAAAATGGATTAGAGACCTAAATATAAGATCGGCACTATAAAACTCTTAGAGGAAAACATAGGCAGAACACTCTTTGACATAAATCACAGCAAGATTTTTTTTGATCCACCTCCTAGAAAAATGGAAATAAAACCAAAAATAAACAAATGGGACCTAATGAAACTTAAAAGCTTTTGCACAGCAAAGGAGACTACAAACAAGACGAAAAGACAACCCTCAGAATGGGAGAAAATATTTGCAAACGAATCATCGTTGAAAGGATTGATGTCCAAAATATATAAACAGCTCATGCAGCTCACTATTAAAAAAACAAACAACCCAATCAAAAAATGGGCAGAAGACCTAAATAGACATTTCTCCAAAGGAGATGTACAGATGGCCAAGAAGCACATGAAAAGCTGCTCAACATCACTAATTATTAGAGAAATGCAAATCAAAACTACAGTGAGGTATCACCTCACACCAGTTAGAATGGGCATCATCAGAAAATCTACAAACAACAAATGTTGGAGAGGGTGTGGAGAAAAAGGGACCCTCTTGCACTGTTGGTGGGAATGTAAATTGATACAGCCACTATGGAGAACAGTATGGAGGTTCCGTAAAAAACTAAACATAGAATTACCATATAACCCAGCGATCTCACTACTGGGCATATACCCATAGAAAACCATAATTCAAAAAGACACATGCATCCCAGTGTTCATTGCAGCACTATTTACAATAGCCAGGACATGGAAGCAACCTAAATGCCCATCGACAGACGAATGGATAGAGAAGATGTGGTACATATATACAATGGAATAATACTCAGCCATAAAGAGGAATGAAATTGGGTCATTTGTAGAGACATGGTTGGATCTAGAGACTGTCATACAGAGTGAAGTAAGTCAGAAAGAGAAAAACAAATATCATATATTAACACATATGTGGAACCTAGAAAAATGGTACAGGTGAACCGGTTTGCAGGGCAGAAATAGAGACACAGATGTAGAGAACAAACGTATGGACACCAAGGGGGGAAAGTGGTGGTGGTGGGATGAACTGGGAGATTGGGATTGACATATATACACTTATATGTATAAAATGGATAACTAATGAGAGCCTGCTGTATAAAAAAGATAAAAAAATTTAAAAAAAGTACTCGTAAACAATGTGGTTCCTTTCCAAAGTCTCTGCACTGATTTATGCAGATTACCTTTTTGTTTTTCTCTTGCACGGTACCAAGCGACATTCCAATCTGCTGTGGTCATTTGATAATGAAGAGTGAAACAGGAAGTACAGTCACAGGAGGTACTGGTTGGCACCAAATATGCAGTTCAGGATCCCTCATCATAGCAGGGGAGAGAATGTCAGACACTTGTACCAAAACAAAGTCTTTTTTTTCTTTATAAAATCCCAACTAGAAGGCAGTCATGTTCGTGTCACTGCTTTTGCACCCTCTGTCCAAAAATTATTTTGTTTCTAATTTGTTCTTTCTACCTTGTTCCAACCCCCTTTCAAGTGTCTTATATAAGATATGAAAGGCCTTATGATATGGAAGGACTCAAAAAACTGCCTGTGTTTCAAAATGTATTTTTTACTAATGCAGTATATAGTACAGTAGAGATTTGAACATATTTTTAATTTAGGTAAGTTGCTTGAGGTTTTTTTTTTTTAATCAAAATAGGTTGAGTACTATGAATTCAATTTTTAGTATATTAAAAAGATTCAGATGGAAGCATTTTGATTATAGGAAGCTTCTTTGAATCAGTTGTCATAGCTTGAGTATTTACTTTGATATGAAAGTTACTGTAAATACAGTAAATGATAGTCTACCAGTTTCTGGATATAATTTGTATGGTGCATTACCCTTGTTCCAATTTAGAAACTTCTTTTTAATATTTCACATACTTAAGACTCAGTGCAGATATAAGAAGCAGGTTTTAAAAGAGAATTTCCTTATTTATCTTTCTGGATTTTCTTTTGGATATTATAATATTGAGGTTGAGTTCAGGGACATGGTTATTTTCTTTGAACAAGAAGACATTTCAGCATTTTACATGTGTTGATTCGGTTACAGTCAGAGCATTGGAAATGATTGATAACTTTTGGACAGTGAATTTCAGAAATGGAATTATGAATGTTGTACAGTGTGGTTTTTCTGCAAAGCTTAATATTTTGTATTTTTCATATACATGCATATAGACTTTTAATATATGCTCAGTTGTTTTTTGCCTTTATGTGTATATTTGTGTGTGTGTGTGTGTATATATATATATTTTTTTTTTGCTAGAGATAGGATTATATACCTTGCAAACTAGTTCTCGTGTAAGTATATGAGCACTTGAGAATTTGTAGATGGGAAGTGACATTTATCATTTAGTGCCTTATTTGTGGCAGGTGTGTTTATATGCCATAAATAACAGTAATCACAAAACCCTGTGAAATAAATAGTAGCTTCTCCATTTTATACGTAGGAAGTGAGAGACTCAAACGTCTTACCCAGAGCTGCATGCGCCTTAGGTGAAAGTACTGGGATTTTTAACTGCTGTCTGGCCATTCCTGAGGCTCTGACTCACCTTCTTACTTTCCACCAAACACTTGCTGCTTGCTCAGTGTGAGCGAAAGATGTTTGCCCTCTGATGTTAATTCCTTACCTGTGTACGGAATCAAATTTCTTTGGATTTTTTCCCAGAGTCTCTTTTTATGAAAACAGGTTTATATTTAATACCATTTAGTTTGTACTTAACAACTTATTTTCATATTTTTAATAGGAAAAATTTCACACATAGATACAAGTCACTTATATCCACTCCCCAGACTTCAGAATTTTCAGAATTTTGTCATTCTTAGTTCATGATTTTCTGTTGTTGTTTTTAGCTGAAGTGTTTTAAAGCAAATCCTAAAAACTAACGTTATCTCTCCTCTACTTCAGTGCACATCTCAAAGAAATTTAACCGTAAATACAGTAGTCCCATCGACAAAATGAACCATAATTCCTTATTTTCTAATATCTAGCCGATACTCAGATTCCCGTCTCCCTCGAAAATGTGTTTTGACAATTAATTTATTTGAATCAGGATCCAAACAGGGTCCACACGTTATATTTAGTTCTCTTATGTTTCTTTTAATCTAGAGCATTCTAACCCCTCTCCCACCCCCATTTTTATGTCACGTCAGACTTGCTGAGAAAAACAGTGCTTATTTTTCCTGTAGGACGTCCCTGTTCTGGACTGGCCCTTTCTTTTTTCCAAGGGTGGACGGTGGAGTGTGACTTGTTTCTGTAGCTTCAGAGCCGTGACGGGATCCAGCAGGGCCTCGTAAGCAGTGCCGTGTGTGTCCTGGGCCCCGTGCTGGTAGCGGAGGAGGAGCTGGGACAGCCTGCACCTCTTCACCCTCAGTGCCAGGTCCCCTCAGCCTTTCCGTCCTTGGCTTGGCCAGTGCCAGTCTTCGCCTGAATCAAGGAAGGGTTAAAAAATCGTGATCTGAATTCTGTCATTTCTTTCACATTTATTGGAGGGAATTCTTTAAAAAACAGAAACACATCTTCCTCCTTTAAGCTACAGGAAAGCAAAAAGAATTATTAATTCTTTGGCTTTAACTGCTTATTTTCCGACTGAGGAGTTGGTGCCCTTGTCACCTCCAGTGGTAACAGTGATTGTGGTTTTGTTTGGGTTTTCTCATTTCTGTTTACTGTCATAAACTTGAGGATTTTCATGGATTCTGTGTCTCTGTCAGTTGCAGCCATTATTCTTGCTGGTATTCAGATTGTCCAGATTTGGCCAGGTGCACCTGTTGTTTGGCTAGAGGGTTTGTTTGTTTTTTTTTTTTTTTTTGAGAACTTCCTTGTTTTATGGCATAACAAGGTGTCTCAAACTCATCTTGTCCATTTTGTGACCTATACCTGGATTAAACCATTTCTCCAAGGAGCCTGGGTTCCTTTTAGTGGAGAATAGTATTTAGAGACAACAATCTAGGTACCAGAGGTGCTTATTTTTACAGCTTGTCTTTTGCTTCATGACCATTTCAGTGGCAAGAGCTAGAAGATATTTTTCTGTGGGGAAAAAAAATGCATGAGTTTCTACTGATGTTTCCAGTTCAAATTTGGCCCTACTGGGTTTATATGTAATTACTTTGATTTTTAAAAGTCTCTTTTCTCTTACATTGAAAATTGTGTGTAACTATATTAACACAGCACTTTTTGGCTTCATTCTGTCCTATAGTTATTGTATTAGACATAATGATACTAATATTATTACTAACAATAGGGCTTCTGAATGAAGATTAATATTTTTTCGCAAAATAATTATCCTTAGAATAGAGTCGACTAGGAATGTAAAGTCAAAACACTTTTTTAAGGTCACTTGAAAATCAGTCTTTTTTCTGTATGGCAATGTGACCAATTTCATACATAGTTAGACATTAATTTCTGTTTGTTTTAAATTTTTAGTGTTTACTTTTCGTTTAAGTTTTAATTTTTATTACCTAAAATAATTAAATGGGTCCAGAGTTGAAGCTATGTTATAAAGTGGATTTAGAAAGGCTTTGCTTCCATCTTTTATTACATTTTGGTTTATCCACTTTAGGGAGGGTTTCTTTCTGTTTTTTGCCCATTTTAAAATGGGTTATTTATTTTTTTCTTCTCAAATTTTAGACACTTTTTATATATTGCATTATATTTCTTTCTGTCATGTAAGTTCGAAATGCTTTTTCCCCAGTGTGTCACTGGTCTTTGGACTTCACTTATTGTTTGCCTTTTTTTTTTTTTTTTTTTTTGCCAAATTCAAGTTGTTGGGTTTTTTTAAATTTATTTTTATTTTTGGCTGCATTGGGTCTTCATTGCTGCGCACGGGCTTTCTCTAGGTGCGGTGAGTGGGGGCTGCTCTTCGTTGTGGTGCACGGGCTTCTCATTGCAGTGGCTTCCCTTGTTGCGGAGCGCTGGCTCTAGGCACTCGGGCTTCAGTAGTTGTGGCTCGCGGGCTCTAGAGCGCAGGCTCAGTAGTTGTGGCACACGGGCTTAGTTGCTCCACGGCATGTGGGAATCTTCCTGGACCACGGATCAAACCTGTGTCCCCTGCATTGGCAGGCGATTGTTAACTACTGTGCCACCAGGGAAGTCCCACCAAGTTTATTTTTATGTAGACAGGTTTATTAACATTTCTTAAATTGCTTTATGATGACATCTATAATTTTTAAAGTGTGGGTTTCCATAAAGATGTTTATTTATTACACAGGTTTTTAAAGCAATGTGTAAACTATTTATATTAACACTGTAGAGATGAACTTAAACTATTCATAGAAATGCTCTCTATGATTATGGTAGGACTGAAAAGGAAGCTGAATCTTGGGGTTGGAAAGCTTTGTAATCCCATTCACAGGAACCAGCCTGGCTCAGTGGATACAGTGATGTCATTTTGTGTGTATGCCTGAGTGAGAGAGAGAGAGTAGGGCTGCCAGATTTGTAGATCAAGGAAATGCATTAGTCATGATGTGTCTGGACTTTTATCAAGGAATTCAGCAGTGTCTTTCATCCTGTTCTTCTGTTTAAGGGCTGGATCTAAGTACAGTGAGATGAATTAGGAACCGGGTGATTAGTTTTATCCAAAGGCTGTTGTTTAACAGATTAGTGCCAAGCTGGAGAAAGGTTACTGGGTGGACTAATGGGGCAGTGACTCAAGACTTGTCATTTTACTGGAACCTCATGTGAAACAGCAGTATTAGGTGGTCTCCAACAAGCTAATGTCATCTTAAATTGCATTAATTACAGGTATGGTATTAGAATTAGCAGTATATTTGCAGCTGGTTAGACACACCTGGAGTTCTGTGATTAAGTCTGGAAACTATTTGAGGCTTGGAGGCTAGAACATGAATGTGTTCAGGAGAGAAGTGAACACAACAGTAAGTGGATCTGGGATTATGTCCCAGGAAGGAGAAGACTTGGTTGAATGGGAATTAGAATGTGATGTTGAAGAGGTTCCAGGCTTATTCTGAGTCATGGGTCCCCACTGGGACAGTTTTATCCCCTGGGGAGTCTGTGCAGGTATCTGGAGACATTTTTGGTTGTCACAGCTGGGTGGGTGCTGCTGGCATCCGGTAGATAGAGGCCAGGGATGTTCTAGGCAGCTTGCAGAGCACAGCACAGCTCCCACAGCAAGGAATCAATCCAGCCCAAAATGTCAGAAGCCCTTTTCTCCATCTAAACCCATTTACCGTGACTGGTAGTAAGAAGAACTGCCTTCTTCCTAGGGGCTCAGGGCGTGCACAGGAGCGCGCCTGGAGCTGAAGTCTCCTTGCCCAGAGCGTGTGGTGCCTGGGAAATCTGCTCTGCCCTGCTTCACGTCATCAGTGAATGGAAAAGAATGATCATTCATAAACCACGGTTTGAATACAGGTCTAAATGATACCAACAGGCAAAGCTAAGCAGTTGGCAAAGCGACGTGAGATGAATCTTGCTTTTGTATAAGGCGGTACTTTCTAGCTGTCGAGCCGCACAAAGAAAGCATCATCCATTGCTTGGCTAGATGGTGCATTTGTTATCACTGGAGATGTTCCAGGGCGTTCTTAACTTGAGGTCTATGAATACATCCCATGGGATCTTTCAACGTGGATGAGAAAATAAGTACATCTTAATTTTCAGTAAATTTTATTAGCCTCTAACTGAATTTAGCATTTTCTTCATTTATGAGTTTATACTCATACCTACTTCAAAATTGGAGTTCTAAAATTTTAAATGCATTAAATAAGATCTAGGCCTTATTTAATGTTAATAAAGAACACTCATATTACTATGTCACAGGTTTTAAAAATATTTTAATAATTGTGTTTTAATGTAATTGTTCACTTTGCAATCCTTTGTATTTTATTTTATGCATTTAACATTTTTATTCTGAGAACAGTTGCATAGGCTTCACCAGACTGCCGAAGGATCCATGGCGAAGTTGGGTAGACCCCCGACTAGAGAGGTGGCTTTGAGGGTTGTTTTGTTTACCTCTGTGCTGCACTTTACATTTTTACAAGTGCGGTACTTACAGGTTACAGTAGAAATAAAGATGGTCTTTAATCACATTTGTGATTATTGTTCTTTGGTCATGTGGGTTTAATGTGTTCTCTAAGTCATACCTTTTGCTTCCCCAATGTATGTTGTATGGTAGGTGTTCAGATACAGATTAAAAATTCTAAGAGGACCGTGGGGAAGACGTTGACTTTTTGATCCCGTTATAATGCTGACTGAGGGCGGGTAGAGTTCTGGGTCCCACGGAGTCTCCCAGGGAAGCACAGATGGAACTTGCCTGGAAGCTGGCAGACTTCCGTGGCTCGTCGTCCTGGACTGTGAGCAGGCAGGTGTTAAGTAGATAATGTTGGCAGTGATTACCATGGCCTTTAAAAAAACACGTTGACTGATTGGTTTTCATGGCAGCCTGTGTTTTTTGGCAGAGAATTGTCTTATTTATAATGTTGACATGGTTGGATACTGGATGGATTTTTGTTAGAGTTCATAAAAGGGGCGATCTGCGTGTGTTCTCTCTGTGGGATGTGTGTGTTTTCGATCAGTTTTTTAGTCCAGAAAACTTTTATCCTGAAAGATGACTTTTTCCCATTTTCAGTGAACTTGGTCTTCCTCAGCTTTGGTAAACTAGCCTCAGGATGTTAGGAGAACAGTAGTTGGCTCACATCCACCAGGTGTGCATTGTGATGTGTTAGAGATTCTGCCTTTATTTTCAGACAGAAAGAGGTACTGGAATCATTTTATTATAAAGACCAGTTAGACGTGTGCAGGTATAAACTGTTCCTGGGTGAGGATTGCTGGGTCAGAGCAGCTGCTCTCAGATGACGACTCAGGCTCGCTGCAGACATGGTCGGTTCCGTTCCAGATGCCACAGTAAAGCGAGGCACACAGATTTGTGTTGGTTTCTGGTTGCATGTAAAAGTTATGTTTACGTGATCCTGTAGTCTGTTAAGTGCACAGTAGCATTATGTCTGAAAAAACAATGTACATACCTTCATTAAAAAAGACTTTATTGCTAAAAAATGCTAACCATTCATCATCTGACAACGCAGGGTTGCCGCAGACCTTCAATTTGTAAAAACCGCATATCTGTGAAGTGCAGTACAGTGAGGTGTGCCTGTCGGCCAGTTTATGTCACACAGAGTGACGGAGCCCTGCGGAGGCCGGGTGATAACACAGAAATGATTTCCATGGGCAGAAGTGGGTGAAGGTACTTTCCAGATAGTTCTTTTAAGCTTTCAGGAGTATTTGTCTTGCAAAAGTTTTAGGTAATGAAATGCATATAATTTTAAAAAGTATTCTTGAAGTACTGGTTTAAAAAATAGTTAATACAAGTTTAAAAGATAGTGTTTATACAAGTAAAATTGCAGAAACCCATATTCAAGTATTTCTTCCATTCTTTGCCTAACCTGTTGACATTCAAATGTTATTACTGTTTTTAACAATGTGAGTCAGATGGCCGTTGTGCTGTTGATGGTTTATGTACAGTGATGTGTGTGTTTTGAAGGCACGGCTGTATCTTTTCTTAACATTTTGCCCCTGTCTTGGAGGCACCAGCCCTGGGAATAAAGTGTGTGTGTGACAAAGTGGTGGTCCTGTCGGTGGCTGTGCCCTCCAGGGGGGTTGGGAAGCTGATTACCTGTTTGCAGGTGGCATTGTTGTGCTACAGGCTAAGACATGGATTTCAAGTAACTGCTGAAAGTGAGGAGAAGAAACGTTGAGTGGAGCCTGGTTGCCCTGTTTAAGCTTTAGAGCAAGTTGTTCTGATTAGCTTGAGCCAAAGGAGATTTGGGGTTGCTCTGGTGAGTTTCTGCTTGTTTGCATAAGAAGGCCGATTGGGGCTTCCCTGGTGGCGCAGTGGTTGAGAGTCCGCCTGCCGATGCAGGGGACACGGGTTCGTGCCCCGGTCCGGGAAGATCCCACATGCCGCGGAGCGGCTGGGCCCGTGAGCCACGGCCGCTGAGCCTGCGCGTCCAGAGCCTGTGCTCCGCAACGGGAGAGGCCACAGCAGTGAGAGGCCCACATACTGCAAAAAAATAAAAAAAAAAAAAAAAATAAAAAAAAAAATAAAAAAAAAAAGAAGGCCGATTGATTATCAATTTCATTAACTAATGAGATATTGATAAAATATTTAAAAGCAAGTCTCCATCTTTAACTCTTGGTTCCTTGCTTTGGCTCTTTAGTATGTAATTTCATAATAAGCCTTCTCTCTCTTTTTTTTGTCTGTTGTATTCTTTCTGATAAACATGAAAATGCTTTTGTTTCAGAGTGGTTAACACAACCCCAAGCAGTGTTGCATTTCTGTTGTAGTAATCATCAGTGATTGTGTTTCTCAGGGAAGACGTTATGTAAAGGTGAGTATATACCTTTAGGAAAAAAAGAAAGGTGTTTTCCTGTCAGGAAAAGTAACCATCAAGGAAAGAAACCAAGTGATTGTTATACTGTCTTTTTCTTCCCTCTGCACTGACCTGTTGTGATGGGTATGCGGTACGCAGGGGATGAGACGCAGGGGATGAGACGGGGTTGGTTACTGTCCCGCCAGCTCCAGCCAGAAGTTTCTCCCTGAAAACTCGCTGCCAGCAGGCAGCACTTCACCCAGATACGGGAGGCCCTGCAGCAGTGCTTTTATTTTAAAGTTTTTTTTTTTTAAGGTCAAGTCTTTTATTTATTTATTTATTCTTAGCCGCGTTGTGTCTTCGTTGCTGCGCGCGGGCTTTCTCTAGTTGCGGCGAGTGGGGGCTACTCTTTGTTGCAGTGCGCGGGCTTCTCATGGCGGTGGCTTCTCCTGTTGCGGAGCACGGGGTCTAGGTGCGCGGGCTTCAGTAGTTGTGGCTCGTGGGCTCAGTAGTTGTGGCGCATGGGCTCTAGAGCGCAGGCTCAGTAGTTGTGGTGCACGGGCTTCGTTGCTCTGCGGCATGTGGGATCTTCCCGGACCAGGGCTGAAACCCGTGTCCCCTGCATTGGCAGGCGGATTCTTAACCACTGCACCACCAGGGACGTCCCAGTGCTTTTATGTTAAATGCTGTTTTATCTTGGGTGATAGGTGTACCCAACACTGAGGAGGGGAGGATCTCTTTTAAGGAAACATCTGCCTTTTTACAAAATGACAGCTGTGTTGGCTGCAGCCTCATCGGCATTCCAGCTGTGGCTACTGATGGCAAATGTAAAGTTTTGGTTTTCAGAGTTCTGATCAGGTGGGAGCAGACGACCACAGCTGGAGGCGTCAGACATTGTTGCTGGAAGTTTTGACTCAGATGTGTTTTGATTTTTATGTGTGAAGCATTAGAGACCAAGGGAGGACCTGGACTGTGAATGAAAGTTCCTCATCTTAGAAGAGCTGCCGTCTGTGGAGAGGCTGAGAGGAAGTCACCTTAGGAAGGGACCCAGGCACTTTATAGTTGAGGGCATCCGAGCTCACGTGGGTGATGAAGACTCCCTCAGAGGTGCAGCTGTTCTGCCGGGGTGCCTGCTGTCCTGTGCCCTGCTGTGCCTCCCCCGGGTGTCCCCCTGCGCCGGGCTGGGCTCCGTGGGGAGTGGGGGCCATGAGGACACCTGCAGCCGAGTACGTGCTGTCCAGGTCTCCAGCCCCTCTGAACCTTCGCTTTCGGTTACTCAGCTGTCCACTTGTTTCTTCTGGGGCCCCTCTGGTGCCTGCAGCCTGCCACTTGGTGGCTGTGTGATTGTAGCTCATGCGCTTAGCTTCTCTGGACCTCCTGTTTCTTTTCTCCCCTGTGCAGTGGGGATGATGGTGGTACCTAACCCTTAGTTTGGGGAATTAAATGCTGAATCGTCAGTATCTGGCACATGGTAGACCATAATATATATTAGTTACAGTTATTACTGTGTGTTAGTTTGGTCACTACATGCCCAATTTTTAGGTTCAGGAAACTTGATTTTAGCAGTCTTCTCAGGTTTGATAAAATTCTGTGGACTTATTCACACCAGCCAAAATTAGCTGAATAATCGAACAGAATGCTAATGTGTTAATCTATTAAGGGACTCTCCCAGTAACGACTCTACTCACATGTTCCTGTGTGATGTCCAGGTCACCAGGCAAACTAAATTAATAGTTATTCATTAATACTTATTTAGTGCAAATGAAATCAAATCAAAGGTAGTTTTTATTGGCTACTTTATTTAGGCACGACAGACCTGGAGAATTTTTTCTTTAAAAACATCAGTAGAAATATTATTACTTCTCTGTAGACAGCTGTTGCTTGCTGGAGACCTGTATCTGTAACCTTGGGTTTACTCTATTTAAAAAAAATCTTTTATCTCAACATTTTATGTAAGATCAGTAGCTGAACCACATTAATAATGGAGGGTTAATATTTGTAGTTTTCTTTTTACCTATAAAGGGTAGTAATCTGTATGTGAGGGACTTCCGTGAGGGTGACCAAGGGTACGGGAGACTGTCTCCAGGCTTGCCTCGACCTCGTCATTCTAGCTGCTTTCCTTTGTGTTCTTGCCCAGGTGGGGTGGGCAGTCCCTCAGCCACAGAGGCTGCCTCCGTTCCTTCAGTATCTGGTCGTTGGGAATCACTTGTTGACAGTTCTCAGAGAAGCTGGTGCTTTGTGTCTTTTGGGACCTGTAGGTGTATCTAGCTGTTTTATTCTCATCACAGATGATGTATTTAGAACGACCCAGTTATCAAAACGATGGAGTGCTATGGAGGGTAATTTAGAGAGGTATAAGGGTGGGCCTTCAGAGCAGCCTGGTAGGTGCAGCGTAAAGATAATTTCAGGGCGGCGGTGGTGAAAGGAGCGGAATTCTGGGATAAAAATGTGACTCCCATAATAAAAACTTAAATGTATGTAACCAAATTTACAGACTAAGTGTTGTTTTCTGAAGTGCTGTCTTAGGGGCCTGTGGAGGAGGTTGGTCGGTAGGAAGAGTGAAACCTGGAATAGGGGTCCCTGAGTGATTTCACGGGGCTGGGCCCCTGGGGGATCCTGGGGCCAAGGGAGCCACGTAGAGAGTGGTGAGCACCGTGCCTGGGGCAGAGTGCGTGCTGAGTGAGCCTTGGCTGTTACCGGTGTTGACCCGAACCTGCATACAGATTCTGAGTTGAGGGGCATCTCTCCCGTGCATCCTTACTTACGGCTTTTAGGGTTGCCAGACTAACACCGAGATGGAGATACTTATTTTTAAAGGATATCAGCCTAATTTTTTTTGCTGCTTGACCCAAGCCAGACAAAGATGACTCCTAATTCATTAAGCTTTCTCAGCCCTCACCCCGTAACCATGGCCCTGCTCCATCCCAGAGTCTGTGGTTCAGTGGTGTTCTTCTGACACACATGCTCACTTACCTGTGTTTCTCCCTGGGGCAGGGGAAACAGGGAGGGCGGGTGGCCCAGTGGGCAGGGTCTGGGCGAGCACAGTAAAAGGTTCGGGGCTAGAAACGTGCCTTATAGTCTCGTTTTTCCCGTTTAACTTTCGAATGGTTACACCATTAACCCCATTCTATCAATAATATTCCATTTGCCTTACTTTTCTTCAAATAAATACTTGACAGTTCATAATTTTCAGTGAAGTTTAGGCTAGTGTACTGGGACGTGGACAAAAGCTTGACTGTGATGGTCTCTGAGCCCTGCAGGAAAACTTGACGTCTGAGAGCGAAGGCCACCGCAAGGAAGAAAGCGAGGAGACTGGGTTTTAACAAGATTTTGGATGGGTTCTGGATACGTTTGAAGGTGGAGAGACTTGATGTGTTAGATGTGGCGGGGAGAGAAAGGCCACCATTGAGGAGCGCCCCGGCCGAGGCTTTTTGGTGCAGGAGGCCGAGCAGAGAACCTCGTGGTTGCAGGTGCTCCTCAGGAGTTGGCAGGGAGCTGTGCTTTGTTCTGTGTTCAAGGGAGTAGTGGGGTACACAGGAGCCCTGGACCTCACCCTCTCGCATCCCCAGATAAAGTGTGACCTGCCAAACAAAAGCAGGTTCTCTTTGATGCGATGGTTCCCAGTCTGTGGGATGTGAACTGCTGAGTCTTCTTTTTACGGTGATAGCAAAGGGCCTAAATAGCCATCTTGTAATTGATTGAAAAGAAAAAATAAAGGAAGCCATGGGAGGGAGCCTTGCACAGTCGCATGGGCTTCAGCCTGCCCTGAAGTAGTCTTTGGTTGACATTCTGTCGAAGTTTTCTCTAGAAGTAAGGTTTTAAGAAAAATCTAAATTGTGTCTCTTGATTTGGGGCAAGTAGTTCGTATTGAAAATTACTTACAGTTACATTCCGCTAACGTTGAGTTTCCATGTATTCACATTCACGGTAGGATTGGGGTTAACATTTCCCCTTTGCTTTTAGAACGGTCTCTTCATTTAGGCTTTGTCATCTCAGGATGGGATGGGACCTCAGGGACAGATAGGCATGGACTTCAAAGTTCAGTGGATCTGGGTTTAATTCTGGATTTGCTACATAACTGCTTGAGCAAGATACTCAAACTTCGTGAGTTTTAATGACCAAATCTTGAGAATTGGGTTTCATCATAGTATCTACTTCACTGGGTTGTTATAAAGACATGATAAAACGATGCCTGTCCAGGTGTGCCTGGCATTTGCTGAAGGCTCTTGACGTCAGGTGCTTTACAGCCGTTACCTTATACTTGAGACATGTAAGAAGGAGACAGATTGTAAATAACTTGTCCCAAGTTACATAATTTTTTTTTTTTTAAAGACGATGTTCGGGGTAGGAGTTTAGTAATTCATTTATTTATTTTTGCTGCGTTGGGTCTTCGTTTCTCTGCGAGGGCTTTCTCTAGTTGTGGCAAGCGGGGGCCACTCTTCATCGCGGTGCGCGGGCCTCTCACTATCACGGCCTCTCTTGTTGCGGAGCATAGGCTCCAGACGCGCAGGCTCAGTAGTTGTGGCTCACGGATCTAGTTGCTCTGCGGCATGTGGGATCCTCCCAGACCAGGGCTCGAACCCATGTCCCCTGCATTAGCAGGCAGATTCTCAACCACTGCGCCACCAGGGAAGCCCCCAAGTCACATAATTAAATTTGAAGACATCATTTTAGGATGTTGTTTTTCCAAAAATGTATCATTTTGTTCTCCTTTTAGGATTTGGAGTTCCATGGAGTGATGAGATTTTATTTTCAAGATAAAGCTGCTGGGAACTTTGCAACAAAATGTATCCGGGTCTCTAGTACCGCCACCACTCAGGACGTGCTGGAAACGCTCGCAGAGAAATTCCGCCCTGATATGCGGATGTTGTCATCACCCAAGTACTCCCTGTATGAAGTGCACGTCAGCGGAGGTCAGTGGACACAGACGGGGCTTGTTGGCCATGTGTGCTCATCTTGAGACTATCACAGTCACTTGTCCCGGGGGCCCTGCTTTACTGCTGACCCCCTCTTTCTTTTTCTGGAGGGGCCAGGGAAGCAATTAACAGGTTGGCAAAACTCGAGTATGTCTGCGAAATGTCCTCCTAAGTTCCTAGCAGGTGCGTTTGTTGGGAGTTAGAATGACTACTTCAGTTTTATGTACGCTCACTTCTCCAGAGATGAGTAGCGTAACGTTTCGTGATTGAAATTCTCCAGCAGATCTGTCACATGCATTGATGGTACAGTAAGCTGCTTAATTTTGGAGAAGTATTTCATGTAACTCTCCTGCATAAATTATAATATTACAATTAACGATAACCCAGTGTTTTATGAGTACAGTATTTTATGGGTAAAACCCAGTGTTTTGTCCTGCTCGCTGTACTATTTTTGTGATGTGAAACAGTAATGTTATTCTTTGGGAACAGTTAGGGCATCTTGAGGAAACTCTCTCATGTAGTTAGTAATTTCTCCTTGTTTTAAGATTTGAAATTTCTGAGAGTATCCTATATATCACGTGGCAGTTGAAGTTGAACTGATTAGAAATGTAGAAATTTATAAAATTTTTTATGAATGCTTTTGAAGTACTGAGTCACCTGTTTAAAAAAAATAATAAATTCCAGTTAATGCAGTAAACAAAGGATTGTATATAGTACAGGCCCAATTTGAATACCTGTTTAAGTTTCAGCCACAAAACCTGTTTGAACATAATTTATTTTTCTTATCTTCAAAAGTACAGCTTTCTTTGTGCATTTGAAATTGGGCTAAAATTTTTGTAGTGTGTGGAATTCAGGTGTCACCAAATGCTACCAGTATTATATTAGGTAGGCTGTACTTGTTTATCACTCTTGTAAGGTTACTAGGGTATCACCTACATAAATAATACCCAAACTAAGTTTGACAATAGCGGATGGTCTCAATTTTGGACGTTTTTTTGAGGTTGAGTTCTCCTTTTACCTCAGAATCTTTTTATATAGGTTACAAAGAGGAAGAAAGTATTTCTCACTTTCAGCCCTCTTCTCGCTGCACCGTTGGGTCATTTGAATGCTGCCAAGTGAGGTCTTTGGAATGCTATCTAAGACTGGGATTTGAGATCTAAAAATGGAATGGGTTTGATTTTTTTTAAAGAACAGTTTTTCTTTAAACTTTCTTTGCTAGATTTGTTTTTAATTAAAAAGTAAAATATGTTACTTGTAAGGGATGAAAACACAAAGAAGGTGTGTAAAGGAGGAGTGTTCCCCATCTTCCCCCGCCCCTGTAGTGACCACTAGGCTAGCCTGGCCGTGTCCTTCCACACCTTCATACCCCGCCAGGGTCTCAGAGAGGAGCAGACCCTGGCGTGCACGTTCTCAATCTCTTTCGGGTCACGGACCCCTTAGTGTGTCAGTAATTTTTTAGTGGCATCCCTAGGCCAAAGGAAATACCTAACAGTTCATGTTACTGCATAGATTCAGACAAATTCATCAGGATTTATGCTTTAACAGCTTGGTGGATGTTTGAAAAAATAGTACAGATCAAATGAAAGGAAAACTGAAAATTTCATTCCGTTCTTAATCACAGTTGCTCCCTGACGGGGCACGTGTGCCTCCTGGGCCCTGCCCAGCTCCTGGGTGGGGGCAGTGCCCTCTTTTCCTGTTCACATTGGTTTGCGGGCAGTGCTTGTTTCTACAGCGCCGTGGAAAGCCCTACGTGACCCTGGTGGGACAGCGCGCAACCTGGTGGGGACCAGCAGCTCCTGCCGCATCTGGCAGGTGCAGCTCATTTCCCTGGAAATGTAACGTGCTCTTCAGTGAGCCGCTGGATGCCGCAGCTGGTGTGTGGACCAGAGTGCTGGCCCAGCACCATGGAAACGCCACTCTCATCCCTTCTCTGCGTTAGGGTTCCTTGTGTGAAATCAACTGGAAAAGTAAAAAGGATTCTGCTCTTCTGACGTAAGGCAGAAGATACCTTAAGTTATAAAGCTGTAGCAGGGCCCTAATTATATTTGCATGCAGTAGTTAGGCACGTATGCTTTAGAACAGCTCACCTTGTTTTTGTTTTATGATTTAGACTTAATTGTTCTTAAGACTGGTTCTCTAAAAAATATGCCATGAGGGATTTTGATCTAGTGAAGATTCTGCAACACAAACAACTTGGTAATTTTGATTTGCAGCAGGAATTTGAAACTTCTTGATCCAATATGTGACTTATTACTCTTTTCTCTTATTTTCAGTTGATAAAATAATGAGTTAGAATTTGTTTTTCCTGTATTCTGATCATTAACACTGCTGTTTACCTATAATATTTACTAAAAGCCTCTATAAATCTCTATCTCAATTTGCCCCATTGACTCTTGCTTCTTGTACCATTGTAATCCATCCCCTCTGGTCTCACTGCTTCCTGTCTTTGCTGCCCTCATTGTGGTGCATCCTGTGTGCATTTACCTGGGTAATCTTTGCCAGCTCTCAGCTTCTAGTAGGTGGTCAGGCTGTGTAAGGCCCTCAGTGGGCTGCCATGAGGCTTGTTAGGTTTCTAATAAGGAAGGAAGTAGTCACTTAACATAGCACTTCATCAACAGAGAAAAAGCTGGTGCTTCGTGGTGGGAGGGGCTGTGCAGGTCGAGGAGTGTGCGTTTTGGAGACGAGAATCAGAGGTGCAGGGGGAGGAGGGAGAGTGCAGTGATCACTTCCAAGACTGATGACGGTGGTGCCGTTTCTTGACAGCATCTTAGCGTTAACATGGGAAGAAAAATCCCGTGACTCAGTGGAACTTCTGTGTGATAGTAACATTATTTCCGTATTTTCCAGTTGTATGTGAGGGGATTTGATTTATAGAAACAAACGTATGGCAAAGCCCTGCTTATATTTTTTTCTAGTCCACGTGTATTTCTCTTATTTTCTGGGTTGGATTCTAAATGTTGTCAGGAAGCTGTGCCTGGTCCGTGTCTGGCATTGGACACGTGGTAGTACACATATAGTAGCACCAAAATACTGAATTAGTCATTGAAACTCTAACTTCACATTGTGAATTACACTTCAGCCTATCAGTAAGTAATCAAGGTAATTAGGTATTTTTTGTCTATATAATTTAATGTGTATCAGAATGTTGTATTGGCTAGTGCCATTAGATAACCATGGCTTACTTGTTTTTCTTTTCATGTTGTGAAGAAGAAAGAAGATTGGATATAGACGAGAAACCCCTTGTTGTGCAGTTGAATTGGAATAAGGATGATCGAGAGGGCAGATTTGTTCTTAAGAATGAGAATGACGCCATTCCTGCTAAGGTGAGGCCTCGGGTCTCAGCCCGTGCTGTGCCTGGCCTGCGTCTGACCACGTGTCTTGTCGGAGGGGTTCATTCTCTGTTTCGCTTCTCTTGCTAAACTACCCTTTTACCCCCGTCCTGGAACATCATTTAAAAGTAGCCCAGCTTGTCCCTGCTTCATCCTCTGTTTCACTGAATAATCCAAAATATTACTCCTTCCTTTTCAAAGAAGAGTTATGTAAGCTTTTGTTCCTAAGAGACTTAATGTTCAAATCAGCTTCAGGTTTTTTTCCCTAAATTATAAAGTCAAAATAGGTTTTAATAAGAATCAGAAGGGAAAATAAAACTTTCATCTATTTATATGTGAACTTTTAGATACAACTTAAAGAGGCATATTTAAGGCCTTTTTCATGTTATATGTGTAAGGTTAGAAATTAGTCAACTTTCTTGAGTTTCTTTGGATGATGAAATAGAGTGAGTCTAAAACTTTCTCAGGTAGTAGGATGTCTGGAATTCCTGTGCTACTGTTCTTTTTATGTGGAATACTATGAAATATTGATACAATTTTAAAACAATTATAATTCTGTTTTAAGTCAAGTGGCCTCTTACACTAGAGTTCAGTATTGACAAGTGATAGCAAATGCAGAGGTTAAGAATATTTTGAGAAAAATCTTGTATTTAATTTTGTGCCCCAGCAGACTGGGGGGAAAGTACCATTATTTACTTTTGGCAGCAGTTTTCACATTGTCTGTGTCATGTCCTGTGTGTTCCTGTTCCTGCGCTCCAGGAACTTTTATTGCCTTTGTGGCGAGTACATATGATACAAGAATGGATACTTTTGTGTGTGTGTGTGTGTGTCCATGTTTTATTTTGTTTCTGCACCATGATTTCAGCTGATGTACATTTTCATGGAGCCACAGATCCTGCTTGCTATGTAGTAGAACTCTTCTGGGGTCAGGATGACAGGAGGGTGCTGGAGTAGCTTGCAAGGAAATGGAGATGCTCACTCACAAAGCAGAAGGCATTTTTCTTTCCCAATAAGATAATCTTTTATTTTTCTCGATTCTTTACCAGCCAACCTATTAAGTCATATAAAAAATAATTTGTCTCTGTGTCATCTGCTGGCAGGCCAAGTTATAAATTAAGAATAAGGAAACAAGTAAGATCCGGAAAAGAAATTAGAAGTTTTTGCACAAACAATACTTATAACTTTGCTTCATGAAAGCCAGTTTATTAGGGCTACTCTTAACATTTCTTTTGAAGTTAAAGAAAACATATTTAAAGTAGATGATGATTCAAACACTTAGTTATTTCCATATTTTCATGAGTTTCCTTTTATTTAAGTTACTTCATGTAAATTATTTGGGTTTTTATTTATTAAAAATAATAAATAAACTGGTGTGATTCCAACCCCAGTTTTCTAACTGGGTTTGGATTTTCTTGTGTGTTTGCTTCCTTGCTTATAGTTTTGAATTAGGATAAAATTTACACACGGTGAAATGAGATCTTGAATGTGTAAGTTTTGATCAGTACACTCACATAACTGTCGGCCCATCAAGACAAAGAACATTTCTCACCCCAGACCTTCCCCTGCTCCAGTGGCTCTGTTTCTGGCTGCAGCATATGAGGTGAAGTTAGCTAAGCCATAGATAACTTTATGTCATTCTGCGTCATAGCCAGTGTAGTGATAATGTTACTTTTATCAGAAGGCTCAAAGTAACGGACCTGAAAAGCAGGAAAAAGAAGGTGTTATCCAGAACTTCAAGAGAACTCTCTCAAAGAAAGAAAAGAAGGAAAAAAAGAAGAGAGAAAAAGAGGCAATGAGGCAGGCGTCTGATCGAGACGATAGACCTTTCCATGGGGATGACACGTAAGTTAATTTTGGAAATATTCCTGTTTCTTTGTGTTCTAAGCCCAGTGTTTTTCGTGCAGCAGACCTCATTAAATTACCAAGTAAAGGCCGAAGAGGGTGCGCATCAGGTAAGTGCGTGGGTGGGGCTCTGACTGAGCAGCACGTGGCGCTCACAGTGCCGGTCTCGCCGTGCTTGCTCTTCTTAAAGATGCGGACTGATGAACAGTATTGCTGTTACTGGGTAGACTGTTGGTGTCAGGGTGCTCTTCATCTCTGCCTGGCCTTTCCTTTCATTTCTGTTGTTTTGGTCCTTAAGGCAGCAGTGGATTCTTAGACACCTCAGGTACGCTTAACACCTGATCAGAGGTTGGCAAGACCAGTGAGCAAAGCTGGTGTTTGCTTTTCAGGTTCAAATGCACCATCAGGTTCACTCCAGCCCCCGCCCGCCCCCCTTCCTTATTCTCTCACAGCAGCCCCATCACAGGTGTCTTTACCTGTCTGAAGGGATTTGAGCTTCTGACCTCGGAGCTGAGGGAATGAGGGAAACCGCTGTGGTTCGTTATAACAGAAAGGAGACCTGAGCAGAAGCTGGCCTTTCCTCCTCACTTGGAGTCTCCTGGCCTCAGTGTAGCCTTGTCAGTTTTCAGTTCAGTTCATTCTGTTATCCGGGTTTCTCTTAGGCCTCTTCTTTGCCTTAGAGTTGATGGCATAGTATTCTGTTTATAGCTTATTTTAGAAAGTCAGAGTAGATAGATTTGCCAGAAAGGGAAAAGGAGTTTCTTGTCACGTATGAACCCAAAGAGAGCCGTAATTTGTTTATGTAACACAAATGGAGTTTTTAAACAAGTGTAATCAGTCTTATGAAACCAGAACTTTTCACATGACATTTTCCCCCTAAAATTATATGTATTGCACATAAATACACAGTCAAAATATATATTTTTTCACAAAAAACATAAATATTAAATAATTTAAATGATTGTGCAGTACTCTATCATATAGTTTTCCCATAATTTATGAAACCAGCCCTTTTCATGTACTTGTGGATAGTTTACAGGGTTTTTTTGGTATTATAAATGATACTCCAGTGAATATCCTTGTTTTTACAATTGTGAGGACTCATGTGAATATTTCCTAAGGAAATGCTCTGGAAGAATGGCTCAGAGACCCCTTGGGATGCTTGTGTTGCCAGGCAGCCCCTGGAAAGGTCTCCACAGCCCACGGGCCCTCTCCTTTCCATACCCTTAGTACTGCTGAGTGTAACAGAGCAGAGTACAGTCTCTGCAATATGTGAGACCTTCAATAACACGAGCTTACTGTATCATTAACAAGGTAGATGTCTCTCTGCACGATTATTAACCGTTTATGTTCTTCTGCAGCTGCGGTGACCTCTTCAAGTCTTTTTTCCATTTTTTGGTTGTTTCTCAGTGTTGTGTGTGTCTTGAGGATATTAACCATTTGTCAGTGAAGGGAGTTTACTTTAGAGTGGAATTTGAGCCCATTGTAGAGTGCATCCAAATGGATTTAGATATTAATCTGTTAGGCAGAGACGACTATGGGATGCAAATGAACTCTTGACTATAGTATTACATAGTAAGGCTCTACTTAGTGTATTTATGCAAGAGAAAGAACTTATATACATAGATTGTTCACATATGAAAAATATCAAGGAAAAGGAGAGTTTAAAACTTTGGCTACAGTTTGTTCTATTTATTTAGTTTATAGGGGAATAAATTGTGTTAAGGAAATGAGCTACTTAAAATGAGTTAAGTTTAACTTGATTGATTCAAAGCTTGACTGACTTAATGAAATTATTTTATGATTTTAAAAATGGCATCCTTGAAGTATATTTATCAAAATTTAGTCAAGCATATCAATCTTACCTAAATATTTAGTTTTCAACTCATCATTCTATACAGTTGACTCGTTATAGGAACTTACGGAGCAATTTCCTTTTAAAACTTTAGCTTCAAGAGAGTGAATGGTGGTAAATCTCTTAGTTGTTAAAAAATCAGGCTGTTTGAGTTCTTCAAGATTTACTGTAATTTGAAGACAGCTTTTTACTACAGTATGTTCAGTCCTTTATTTCTAGTGGTTGGAATGTTGTATCCCTCATTTAGTCTATTTTAAGATAACCGTGGTAGAAATAACTGAAATGTATAATTTATACATTTTTCTTCTAGCTTTATTCATGAATACTCAGTAATTAAGTTCTATAAACTCACTATAAAATTTTAATTATAAATTTCTGCTCAGTTCAGTATTTTAGCTTGTATTGAGAGGAAGTTGATTCTTTATCCCTAGTAATTAGCACATGGTGAATGATACATGGCAGAACTGTGTAGCCAAATAACATCTGCCATTTTGAGTTTTGTATGATTTCAGTATAATTGTTTCTAATATAAAATTTTAAAAATCTTGTTACTGCCTTTTTTTCCTTACAGTGAAAATTCTCGACTGGCTGCTGAGGTTTACAAAGACATGCCTGAAACTAGCTTTACCCGAACAATTTCTAATCCCGAGGTGGTTATGAAACGACGGAGACAACAAAAACTGGAAAAGAGAATGCAGGAATTTCGGAGCTCAGATGGGCGACCTGATTCAGGTGCAGACTTAGAATTGTTTTTCTGTTATATTTGTTGTAAAGTCTATTAATTTAATAATCCTTTTTATCTATGCATGAGGCCTTGAATAAGTAAAGTTAATGGGTGATGTAGCCTGTTCATAGCAAGTGTGTGCCATGTGTGTCTGGTACAAAGTCAGTTTTGCCTTCAATACGTTTAGTTACCTATTTATCCCCCGTATGGCTTTTTTTTTTTTTTTTTTTTAATTCTGGAAAATGTCAAGTGTGTACAAAAGAATAGAGATGTAATGAGCTTGCCATGCGTTTATTACCAAGCAGGCTTCCGTAATTAACACGTGTTTCATCTCTGCTTCTACATATACTGCTTTCATTCCCAGACTGTGTTATTCTTGAATCAAATCCCAGCTTTCTCATTATTTCATCCGTAAATACTTTGATATATTTTCCTGAAAGGTAACCATTCCGAAAGGCAACACCAAAACTAAAGCAAACCATAGGTACCATTAGCACAGAGAAAACAATTGACAGTAAGTCCTGGCCAGTCATCAGACACCGAGTCGCTGTTCAGAGTCTCCTGATGCCCTCAGAGGCTTCCTCGAGTTGAGTCGGGATACAAATAAAACCTAACTATTGCATTTGCAACTGGTTGATTCGTCTTTTATGTCTTGCATTCTAAAATCCCCTCTCCTCTCTTGTAGTTGACCTCTCAGTTTGCTTATTTGTTGCTTGGTTTTTAAAACCCTAGGTTGAATGTCTTGTAGGTTTTGCTGACGGCATCCCGTGGTGCGGTTTACCGCTATTTTCCTCTTGTTGTCCTTGATTAGATACAGGTACAGGGTTAGGGTTTTTGGGGGGAGGCGGTGGGACAGAAATACTCACCTTAGAGTCATCCCCAGGTGAGCAGTGGTTTGTAAAGTTTTAATAAGCTCATGGATGTAAAGCTTCTCAGTGTTTGTCCATCTATTGCGGTTATTGTGCTTACTGATTCTTGAATGGTCGCTTCGAGCCAGCGGGGCTGTCTTCCAGCTGGCCCCCCGAGTCTGTGCATGGCCCAGTGATCTTGAGAGCTTCCCTGTGGGATAGGATGTCTGCTCGCCTCGTGCTTTCCTGCCCCAGCCTAGGAGTCAGCTCTTCCTCGGAGGAATCCTGTTCCTTTTGCTGGAATAAGTATCTGGTTGCTAGGAGTGCTCCCTGTTACTGGTTAGTCTTTGCTTCTAAGCCTGTTTAGTGGACAGAGCTTAGGAAATACTTGTTTTTTTACTACTTTGGTTTTAGAAAATCTGGGTGTCTTTTCTCTAAAGGTAAAAATCTTCCCTCCTGAGAACAATAGAATAATTATTAACGAGATAATTATATTAATCAGTTATAATACCAAAATCAAAATAGGGCTATTGTTAATACCAATATGATACTGAAAACATTTTATTTAAGCCTTTTGTGAAATGTGTGCTGTGTTTGAAATCGCATATTCGATTCCTGTGTATGTGATTATATACCCACATTGATTTATACTTAGGTTTATTTGTTTTATTTTACTTTTGACTTTGAAGGTTGCTTCTTTAAAATTTAGTGTTGTTTAACAGCTTCTAAGTCAGATCTGCAAAACAAGGTACATTTGGAGAAGTCCAGCTTTTTTGTCCCTGTGGACCCTTTGAATCAAAGGCAACATCCTGTACACATGTCCCACTGTGATGTTTCCTGGAGATCACCCTGTATTTCTGAGGGAAATAAAGGTTAAAACGAGAAGTTAAAACACATGACTACTCTGTGAGCTATAAATTGGTTTTGTGTATTTTTAGCTATTTGATATACAACTTTTATTTGTAATTAACCTGTAATTATACTCAGCAAGTAAAATAGTTTTACTTGTTAAAAAATAATAGCATAATCATTTGTTGCCAAAAAAATCATTGTATTAGAAGGCTGTATCGTTGATCCAGCCTTTCCTACAAATGTCTGACCTGGTGAGTCATCGCCTCTGGCTCTTTTGTAGCGCTGCACTCAGGCGCGTAAGGGCGGAGCGTCACTCTGTTGCATGCTGCGCTCCTGCTAGCTTACTCACTAGTTTTAGGGTTTGAGTGTTGCGACTGGCGGCTTTTCTCCGAAGCCGGGTTTATAGCAGTTTTGGTTGGGAGGGTTGCTTAATTGTGGGCCCATTCTCTCGGCTCCAAGGCTGAGTCAAAGGGTGTTAGTCCCTATCCAGACCCTCTTATTATCCGATATGTTTATGTGGCAGCAGGTTGGATCTGTCAGGGGAAGCTGTGCTCACACTCGCGTCATGTTCGTGGGAGCAGCGTTATTCTCTGTTTTATTAGTGGTCTCTCTTACCTTATCTCCATTCACGAGGTAGTCTGTGGACCATGGTTCTGAAATGCATGGTTGCCTGATTCTGCCCACTTGACAGAAATTGCTGGTGACCCCATTTCTTGTGAGCTTGCTCAGAGCTTTGTGTTAGGGTGGCGCGTCACACAGCACCAGCCACGGTGGGGGCCGGCCCTGAAACCTGGTTGTCTCTCCAGCATCACGTGTTTGTTTTGACCCTTAGTGCCTGTATGAACTGAGTCTTAATTATATGTTTCATGGGAATTATAGTATCGGTGATTCAAAAAAACTAGGACACTGAGAGACTTATTAGTTCTATAAATAATTTGATAGATGGCTTTTGAGACCTAAATGATTATCTGTTTGTATATATTCTGTCTTGTTCAATCAGGAATTGAAAAAGACAAGAAAAAGAAAGTAAGAAAGGAGGGAGAAACTACAAAGGTGAGGAAGGAGAAATGTAGTAAAAGTTTTAGGAAGAACGAGAGGAAGGCTCAGAGGTACCTGCCACGTGCTGACCACGCTTCCGACCACGGGAAGGAGTCTGGCATCGTTATGGAAGTAACTTCCTCAGTGACCCCTTGAGGAATATTCAAGTATAGGCTCAGGGGTATGTGAGTCAGACTCAGGAGAGCTGGCTTAGGGCGTCAGTTTTTATAAGTAACTTAACAAAATCTTTTTATAAAAAGTATGTCTTTGATGTGGGTCCGGATGCAACGTTACATATGTTGTTAAGATAAAGCAGGAAACTTTTTGCAGGTAACTTCAGCCTGTGTCCCCAGAGATCCATATTTATTTTCCTGTGCCATTGGGGGTACTTTGATGGAAATATTTGATATGATCTGTCAATAAAGTGCTGAAAGAGTTTTAAGCTAGGGATTGAGAACACTTTCAGTTTAGCCCAGGCCTCTAATCTGGAGCAGTTACTCTGAGAGCAGAATCTTAATTTGAGGGAATCGTTAATTTGAGGGAATTGTGGTCAGAAGCAGGTGTCCCCCTTCAAAGGCTTGTGTGGCCCCGGAAGGACCGAGTCTCTGAGCTCAGTCGGAGACAGTGGTCCTCAAGAGAGAAAAGCGGGAGCGATGTTGAGAGAATGATTGGGAAGCAGCACCGGCCTGAGCTTTCTGAGGAGAGGAGGCCTTCAGGATGACGCCCTGCTCTGAGCAGGATGGATGTGGGTCTGTGGATGAAGGAGCATCCGGAGGAGAAGCCGGGCTTCGTCTGTGTGCCTTGGGAGGGGCCGGCGTGGCGCGGGGGGATGCCTTTAGGCTGCCAGCTCGGTGTCTGGGTACTAGTCAGCGGCGCCCGGTGGAGAGAAGGATTCGGGAGCAGGCTGTTCTTGGACTGCAGCATCGCGGGCAATGGAGGAGGTTTGGTGGAGGAGGAGGTATACAGGTGATACACGGCCACTGTTGAGGAGTGGGCCAAGAAAGCAGGAACAAAACCTCCAGAGAATTAGGAGGAGAAACAGCAAAACACCCACTAGAGGAGAGCTCGTCTGTTACCGGGACGGTTGGGTGGAAGGAACGTGTTTCTGCACGAGCTCCTGGGAAACCCTCAACAGCTGGGTACTGTTGGCATCTGCACGAGCTCCTGGGAAACCCTCAACAGCTGGGTACTGTTGGCATCTGCACGAGCTCCTGGGAAACCCTCAACAGCTGGGTACTGTTGGCGGAGGAGCTGTCTGTGGTTAATATTAAGGCAGTCAAGTATAGTAAGTTCAAGTGTTCCGTTGGCTTTTAATAAACAGCTTAGAAAACTATATCAGTATAACCTACTGAGGCTGTTAGCTTAGCTCTTAGGTCGGCGAAGAATGTTGTCACGGGTGGGTAGGGTCCCCTGAGAGTAACAGCCGAGTCTGTAATTCTCCTGTCTTGTTAGCCTGAGCATTGGTTCCCCAAGTTCTGATGACGTACTTAAAGAGATCTGTCGGACTCACTTCACAGCGGATCCGAAGTCATAGCTTGTAACAAGCCTTGGCCCCAGAGCTCATAAAGTATTTTTAACGCTCAGATGTATTTACTTTCTTGATGTCTTCCAAGTGTACTTGACCTCCGAATGCCCTTGGGAGTCAGCCCTTGTGCCTCAGTTTTCTTGTGAACAGTCTTGGAGCTGTGGAGTGCTGGGTGGGACACGGACTCTGGAGCTGGGTTCCGGTAGGGACCCCTGTGTTCCGTGGGCCAGGCTTTCTTCATCTTCTGAATAGGGCAGTAATCCTCCCTTAATATTAGAACTGAATGTATGTTTATACAAACAGATTTTAGTCGATGGTAGAATTTTAAAATGTTAGCTTTTCTTCTATCTCCCCTTAGGAAATTGGGAGGTGTGTATTTCTGTTGTGATGACACTATGGTCTTATGCTTCTAAACTAAAAACCTCTTAACTTAGACTGTGCGCATTTATTTACTGATTAATCTGTCCGTGGGTGTAAGTGGAGTTGAGGTCCCTCTACTACTGTTGTGTTATTGTCAGTTCCTCCCTTTATGCCTGCTAGTATTTGCTGTATATAGTTAGGTGCTCATGTATAGGGTGCATATACATGAATTGCGTGTTCTTCTTGTATTTATCCCTTTACCATTATATAATGCCCGTCTTTGTCTTTTGTTATAGACTTTGCTCCAAAGTCTGTTTTGTCTGATAGGAGTATTGCCACCATTTTCTTGTCATTTCTGCTTGCATGAAATATCTTTTTCTTTCCCCTCGCTTTCAGTCTATATGGGTCATTAGCTCTGAAGTAAGTTTCTCGTAAGCAGCACATAGGTGGTTCTGGTTTTTTATCCAATCAGCCATCCTATGTTTTTTGATTGCAGTATTTAGTCCATTGACATTTGAAGTAATTATTGGTAGGTATGTACTTACTGCCATTTTATGACTTGTTTTCTGCTAGTTTTTGTACTTCTCTGTTCATGTCTTCTTTCTGTTTCTTCCCTTGTATTTTGATGAATTTCTCTAGTGGTACTCTGTGTTTTTTTGTTTCTAGTTTTTGTGTGTTTATTGTAGGTTTTTGATTTGTGGGTGCCATGGGTTTCATATATGTTGATCTATATCTACTTGTGGTAAACTAGTAGTCATTTAAGTTCAAACACAAAGATCTGCATTTTTTACTTCTCTCCCCTACATTTTGTGTTTCTGATGTCATATTTTATGTCTTCATGTTGTTTTCTTGTTCGTTTTCTCCCCCTGATTTCGACCCCGCAATCAGGTTACAAGCTGTTTGGAGCCTAGGACAGTGACCAGCTCACGCTGTGTCCTCAGCATTGGGACGGGCGGTGTAGGGGAACCTTAATCCCTGTGAGTTTGTAGATAGCCTGGCCCCTGGCCTGTGTCAGCAGGTCCGCATTCTAATACCAGCCTGGGCTTGCTGGCTCTTCTCCTTCTTCTTCTTCTTTTTTTTTTTTTTTTTAACATCTTTATTGGAGTATAACTGCTTTACAATGGTGTGTTAGTTTCTGCTTTATAGCAAAGTGAATCAGCTGTATATATATGTATATCCCCATATCTCCTCCCTCTTGCGTCTCCCTCCCACCTTCCCTATCCCACCCCTCTAGGGGGTCACAAAGCACCGAGCTGATCTCCCTGTGCTATGCGGCTGCTTCCCACTAACTATCTATTTTACGTTTGGTAGTGTATAGATGTCCGTGCCACTCTCTCACTTCATCCCAGCTTACCCTTCCCCCTCCCCGTGTCATTGCTGATTATTCTTAAAAGACCAGCATTATTTTATTGTAGTCAAGTTGTCATAATGCAGTGTGTGCCAGACTTGTTGAAAAAGAGGGTGTGAGAAACATTCAGTAGCCAGAATAACTGCATTAGAATTCAGAAGAGGCAAAAAGGAGTCATAGAAATTTAGAATTTGCTTCAAGAAGTCCACAGATGTTTAATCTAGCTCTTTAATTTAGAGGTGAGCAAAGGAAGTCGGGAAGCCTCCCCGAGGTCCCACGTAGCATGGGGATGTGGCATCTTGCCTGAGTTGCCTACCTGCCCCCAGTAGTCTTTCAGCTAGACTTAAGATTTTAGGGCTTAAAAATCTTAGATCATAAGTAAAAAGCAAATTATGACACCAAAAATGTCAGTAATATAGCATATGTAGGATTGCATTAAAAAGAAATATACAAACAAAAAGAAAAGCTAAGGATATCCAAATTGCTCTGTTCTAGTTGACTTTTTTCCTCCCAGATGAGTTCACAGCTAGAAATGACATTCTGGTTTGCAGTACCTGGAAATGTAAATAGAGCCCAGTGCTTTGGTGGCAGGTTCCTTATGAAATGTCTTTGGACTCCAGCACCTGAAGTATCCTGATTTCTGGTTCACTTTTTAAAAAACTGAGTTATTTAGTGGGGTTAATATTGTTTGGGATTTTTAAGTTTCAGATTGTTGGTCAGGAAGTAGCGGAAATGGGGAAAGTAGATGTCTGACACTGTATAGGTAAGGAAATGAGAAAGCAGTCAAAGAAAGAGCAGCACTTTCAAGAAACTCCGGGGTTTCTCCCCTCTCTGTCCTGTACCCACCGTGAAA
This sequence comes from Mesoplodon bidens, assembly GCF_964165515.1. Classification (NCBI taxonomy): domain Eukaryota; kingdom Metazoa; phylum Chordata; class Mammalia; order Artiodactyla; family Ziphiidae; genus Mesoplodon; species Mesoplodon bidens. The sequence continues at coordinate 92,405,670 of NC_138168.1, forward strand.
ATCAATTTGTCATTATAAAAACTGCATGGGCTTGAAGGGAGGGCAGAAACAGCCTAGTCACACAGAATTACCCACTCTGTCTAGCACAGGATCACTGGGTCAGCATGTCCCTGCCAGTGTGTGTCACCTACCAGGAAGTGGGGATAGAATTAGTATACAGATCTCTGTTATTGGAATAAAAGTTGTGATCAAAGATGTCACAATGTTTTTTTCAGGTGGAACATTGAGAATTTATGCAGATAGTTTAAAACCAAATATTCCCTACAAGACGATCCTGCTGTCTACCACAGATCCTGCAGACTTCGCTGTGGCTGAAGCTTTAGAGAAGTATGGTCTGGAGAAAGAAAATCCTAAGGATTATTGCATTGCCCGCGTGAGTACCTGCCATGTCGGTACTTACCCATATTACACGTGCTAGAACTTTGCATTTAAATGGAAAGATATTCTTTAAATGAAGTTAAACTTAGGCTGAATTTCTCCACACTGTATCACTTAGAATCTGGTAAACTGAAACCATGTGTAAATATATGTAAGAAACAACATTCTCCTTTCCATTACAAAAGTAATATGTGTTCCTGCTGTAAACTAAGGAAAGTATAAAAAGGCAAATTGAAGAAAATCCTCTATAGTTCCAATACCAAAGGGGTAAGCACTATTAACATTTTGATGTATATCCTTCCAGTTTTTATTTTGCATATATATAGGTAACAATTTTATTTTAGTAAAATCTGCTGATTTTTTTCTTAGGGTTTTTACTAAGATGTATCATAATGACCCAACTTGAATTAAATCTTGGTTTGCTATTCATCGTTAACCAACATTTGGCTGATAGGTTTAGTAGTCATCCATAATTTCTTGGAGATAAAGGGTGTGTCTTTGACCCTAGTACTCAAGAAATACAGTGAAATTTTATGCCTCAGAGTTGAATTGGTGACACTAAGTAAAATCAAGCAGATTTTCTCTTCTAAGACAAACTTTTTGGAAAATTATTAACCTTTAAGTCAGTCACAAGTATATAATAACTTCTTTATAACCGTTATTTCTCTGTCAAAGTCTCATTGGAAGTAGTTTTTTTAAGAAGATATCCTTCTTTCTCTCATCTTAGCAATTGATTATTAAACAATGAAAGTGTGGTTACTTGTTTTAGTTCTTGCCCTCACTAAGATTATTGAGAAATAATTAAAGTACAATGTATTACATGTATTTAAAGTTTATAATACCATCAGTTTGGGCATCAGCACAATGAACGTTTCCTACCTTCAGAAGTTTCCTTATGCCTCTTTGTACTTTTGTGTTTCATTGTATGGATATGTCACACTTTGTTCATCCGTTTACCTGTTAGAATGTGTGTTGTTTTCAGTTGTCAGTTTTTGGCTCTTACAGTAAAACTGCTGTGAGCATACATGTGCAGGTCTTCTCATAGAAGTACTTGTTTTCTTGAGTAACTACTCAAGTGAATGGCTCCACAGGAGGCATATGTGTAGCTGTTAAAGAACTTCCTTTCCAACCTGCTTATACCATTTGCATGCGCACAGTCACGTATGAGAGGTCCTGTTGCTCTGCCCTTCGCCCGGGCTTGGTTTGGTCAGTCATTTTCACTGTTAGGCATTCTCATGGGTGTCATTGTTTCTCATTGTGGAAGAAATTTGAGTTTCCCTGATTCTCTACATACATGTCAAGTCCTACGTATGATACATGTACTGTGAATATTTGTTTCCCAGTCTGTGGCTTGGCTTGTCTTTTCGTTTTTAAAATGCTATCTTTCAATGAGTAACAATATATATTAAAATGCTGTCCTTCAATGAGTAACAATGTATTAACTTTACTGACGTCCAACTTGTTAACTTTTTACTGCTCTGTACTGTCTGTATGAGAATTCGCTTCCTCCAAGGCTGCAGACACTTTTACCTATATTTTATTTTAGAAGTTTTAATAGTTCTGGGTCTTACATTTGGGTCTGTGTGTTCCATTTCAAGGTAACATTTGTGTATGGTGTGAGATTAGGGTCGATGCTCATTTTTCTTCTGTACAGATACAGAAAAAAAGTCTTTATTTTCTCCCACTGAGTGCATTGGCACCTTTGTTGAAAATCAGTTGGCCATATATGTTTGGTTCTATTTCTGGAATCTCTTCTGTTTCATTTATATATCTTATATCTTTTCGCCAACACCAAACTGTTTTGATTACTGTGGATTTATGGTGAGCCTTAAAATCATATAAAGTCCCAATTTTGCTTTCTCCTTTTGCTTTTAAAAATGGCTTTGGTTATTCTAGGTTATTTGCATTTACAAATAAATTTTAGAATCAACTTATCAATTTCTACATAAAACTTGCTGGAGTTGTGACTGGGTTGGCACTGACTCTGTAGATGAATCAGAATCCTAACAGTGTTGAGTTTTCCAGGCTGTAGGCAGAGTGAGTGGTCTTCTGTAAGCTCTCAGCAGTGCTTTCTAGTGTTGCTACAGAGAGAATTAAATAAAAGGCCTTGCTCGACTTTTATGGCTTCTTTCTTTTTGCTGAAAAGCTGAGACTTTATATTCAGTTGGAAAAACCATTTGGTAGATGTGTAATTTTATGAATAAAGCCCAATTTTCATCTGCAAATAGATGAGAAAACATGTTTTTATTCCACTGAGATGACAATAAAGGAATAAAGCCCTGTGGGCGTGCACGAGAACAAAGGGAGTGAGTGAGGGGCCGGCAGAGCAGTTGTAGATGAGGCTCTGAAGAAGCGGGCCGGTTAGTATCTAAGCTGCTGGACCTGCAGAGGGGGCCGGCCGAGGGGAAGCGCGCAGCTGCCTGTATCCCAGCCCCTAGCAGACTCAGGCATGAGGGGCTCTAGCACGTTCTGAGGCGGCATTGAAAACTGGGCTGAAAACAAATTGGGTGGAGAGTTTTTATAAGCAGTAGTAGCCTCCAGCAGACTGCCTTCCCATCCAGCTACTGCGTCGTCTCTCCATCCGAAGGCCAGAGTAAAACCGATGGGGGAGGAGGCCTTGGCTTTGGGAGTAACTGGCATAGCAGGGTCTTTACCACAAGCAGGAGGATGGAGGGGAAGGCTGTACCCAGGAGATTGAAGGATTCCTCCCAGAAGGCACTTTCTGGTCAGAGAAGAAAGATCTGTATGGAAACTCACCTTTGGACGTCTGGTCCAGCAGCCGTCCTCACCATTACCGTCAGCTTTCCTGTGACTCACTGTCAGTGTGAGTGGACGGCCCAGACTCAGTAGACATTTGCAAATGCCTTTAAAATGAAAGACAGACCAACACAGACAGATCAGAGAACCCGGAGATACAAGAGACAAAGCAGCTGGAAGTGTGGGAAAGCTAAGAGACCCGGCGGCGGGCCGGATGGCGCATCCGGAGCACGTTGAGGAGAAGCGTGCGGGGGACTCCTGGGGATTGAAAAGCCCAGGTCAATAAGGTGGGGGGCGGGCAGAATGGAGGGATGAAAGGGCAAGTGGAGGAAATCTGCCAGAGGACAAAAAGAGAGGGGGTCGGGAATTTAGATGATCGGTGCAGAATACCTCAAAATTTAGCCCAAGGAGGACCAGGTAGAAAAAGCAACAGGAGATAGAGAGATAGAAGTTACCAAAGAAACAATGCTAGGCCATCTCCCAGGACTGAAGGATTTGAGTCTCTGGGTTGAAAAGGCCCACTAACTAATGGGACAGTTGCTTTGAAAAAGGCCCAAACCAGGGTGTAGTGAAAGTGCAGGAAACTAGAGAAAAAGACAGGCTAATGACAGCAGAGAAGAAGATTCAGGGCTTGTATAAAGGGTTGGGGGACACAGTTGCACCAGTCACTTCAGCAGTAACCATGGACTCTGGAATTGAGTGAAGCAGTGCTTTCTGATGCAGAGGGAACTGAGTTCTAGTCCATACTCTCAGTCAAGCGTTGGGTGGGTGGAATAAAGACGTTTTAAGACACGCACGGCAAAAATTTACCACCCGCGCAGCCTTTCTCAGTAAGGTGCTGGAGGACATTCTCCAGCACAATCATGGTGTAGGCCAAGAAAGAGAAAAACAGGGTATCGCAGAGCAGACTCTAGCACAGCAGAAGGTAGTCCCCAGCGACGGGGAAGGAGCGTCTGGGGGATCGCTGTGTGGCCATCCTCCGCAGCACCTGTTTCAGAGTGGAGGTGATGTCTGAGATTGAAAATATTCTTTAGAAGTACGGTGGTAAATATTAGTTATAACATCGAAATAAACAAATAGCCAGTAAATTCCTGAGTGTATTTCTATAAAGACTTTTTTCCCCAGTTCTGTGTGTTATAGCAATAAACTAAATACTCATCACTTAAGGAATACGTTGAATACCTTGTCATTATGAAACATTTTGAATTAGACCAATATCAGTTGACTTAGACATACTTACATTTTATAAAATACCTTATTGTTGGAAAAACAGTCACCATACAATAAAACCAAGCAACAAAATTCTGTGTGTATGTATACGTGAGCACCAAGAAAGGTACATGCATGGGAAGGATACACACCAGCTTAACTACCTACATGAGGGGACGGAGAGGAACAGAAGGCTTTAAAATGTTACATGTGATCAAACCATGCACCTTCTTATGTAAAAAAATGCATAATTATAGAAAGCACGATCAGGAAAATATACTTATAGAAAGCATGATCAGGAAAATATACTTATTATCTCACAGATTTTTCCCCCTCCTCCTTATGCTTTTCTGTATTTGAGTTTTTTACGTTGAGCCTGTGTTATTTAGAATCAGAAAGAAATAAAGCAGAGCTCATTTCATTGTAGGGTGGAGGAAGATAGATAGATGCTCATGAGTATTTGTTTTTTGCTGCGCCTTTTCTTTCTTTTGGTCTTATTAGGAAAGAGACTGAAAACCCGCCTTACTTTGGGGAGGGGCGGGGAGGGCGAGGTTGGGAGGCTAGGTCATCGGGATGACCACAGATTCTCTCTAAAGGGAAAGAACCTGAGATTCAGGCCACGCTGGGCGTTTTCCTCCTGCAGGTGAGTTTGAAACAGAGGGGGACCCTGTTGTCATGCTGGCTTCGTTGCTTTCCTGCTTGGGAGAAATAGCAATATGGAACAAGCATTAGTGTATGTATGGAAAATATATTTACACCTAAAGAATAATTGTGTCCATAGATTAATGGTAGATGTTGATACATGTTCCTCATAGTTTTGGTTAATGACTGCTGTAAAAAGCGTTCTTAGGATAAAACCAGTAAAACAGCGGTGTAAATAGGGTCTGCATTGCTAAACAGAGGGCTGACCCTTTTCCAGCTGGGTCCCTGTCAGGCTGTGAGCCCAAGGGCAGGAGCTTAGTTACCACTGCCAGACACTTGGGATCGTTCAAGTGTTCGCCAGGGGAATGTTCACTTTTAAGTGTATATAAATCTATTAAATAATTCTCAGTTCCATAAAGGTGCATTTGATAGGATATGTGGTAGTGAACTTTATAACATTTTTTTCCTTTCTTTATTTTCTGCCGTATTTTTACTGATGAAAATCAGAAAGTGAATGGACACCTTAATCAGGGTCATGAAGTCATTGGGCTTTTACTGACAGTCCCTTTTGCAATCATTTGATGATTTCTTTTGAGGGTCGCCTAGTTTTGGTTTTTGTTCTTCTCTGTTCTTGCGCATTTTCTTTCGCAAGCTTTAGGCAGGATAAATTAGGAGTCGATTATTGTTTTAGCCTTGAGATAGAAATCCTTTGTTTCCTTGCCATCTCATCCATCATGTACTATGTAGGTCTTTCTTATTCATTCATTCATCTATTCTATCTATTCGGTGAATTATTCAGTAAATATGTAGGTTCCTCATATTTGTTAGATGCTGTGCTGGGATAAGAGCTGCCTTCAAAAGAGGTTAGAGTAAAGGGAGGCAGAGAGTCCGAGAAAGAAATACAGGCAAGGAGCTTGGAATTAGAACGGAGGTCAGAGGAGGCTCCCTGGAGGAGTCGTACTTGGGCTGAGAGGTGAGAGGGCACGCTAGCTAGACCCGAAAGCTGGGGACGGGCCTTTGAGGCACAAGGGATCGTGGAAGCATGAGATTTCGTGGCCCTGTCGAGAATTCGGAGAAGTTCTGTGTGACTGGATCTATGCGGATACGTGACAAAGACCGCGACTGAAGAGATGAGTGTGGGTCAGATGCTGAAGCAGTGTGTGTTCCAAGCCCACTGTACTGCATGTAATGCAAGACGCTGTGAGGAAAGGTTGGTTACTTTAGCATAAGGGTGTGTTGTAATAAACTTGACTTTTTAGGGTAGTTTGCAGCAGTGCGGAGAGAAGTTTTACAGTTCTACGGAAGTCCAACCCATTTGGTATATGCACGTGATGATCTAATTGGGAGTAAGGTCTATTAGGGTAACATTATTACAGTAACTCCAGGTTGAAAATAATTTTCAGGTGCCAGTGACTGGCTTCTCCTATCTTCTGTGACCGTGTTTTGGTTGGCGTGAGCGGTGGGGCAGAAATCGGCAGGGCGTCGGAGACAGCCCTGGTCGCTGGTTCTGTTCTCTGTGTTACAGAGGGTGTTCTTGAGTGATTGAGAAAAATCGTTTGCTGTAAAAACATAGAATAAAGAGTAATACAGTGTTACAGATTTTTGAGTGTGGTAAGTGCAGTATCTTAAAGCATTTGTTGAATGAATGGCCCAGTAATACATCCAAATGATCTGATTAAAATTTAATCATAAAAACGAATTTTCTACAAGAAAAAGAAAGCTAATCTCTTGTGTTGTTATGTGATGGTTATCCTAAAAGGTTACATGTTAGATGAAACTGCCATATTGAAAAGTTTGGTTATGAAAGGTGGGTTCTGCAGTCACCTTTCCTGAAGTAATTAAGCACAGGTTGACTGTTGCATGCAGTCTTTCCAAAAGGGAGTTTGTCAAAAAGCGGACTCAGGCTAGTATGGGCCGGGGAGCAGGGCGGAGAGCAGAGAAGCAGGTGAATGAAGACGGTCCAGGTGGCTGGCTAAGCTTTTAATTGGAAACTATTTTCCTTCACTTCTGTCAGTGTTTTTGAGAATTGTTTATTGTGTTGGACCAATTCAGTTCTATCTACAGTGACTATTTCCTCAAAAACAATAAATTCTTTCTTTTAAATACCTGCTAATTCACTTTTGGGGTGTAGTCACAGTTCATTGTTATTCCCTCCTAGGTTATGCTTCCTCCTGGGGCCCAGCATTCTGATGAGAAAGCTGCTGAAGAGATTATCCTTGATGATGATGAGTGTCCTTTACAGATCTTCAGGGAGTGGCCGAATGACAGAGGTAAAGAGTAAACTTATTTGTCAAAGAATTACCTCTGTGATACGTTACACTCCGACTTGAAATATTTGTCGTTTAACTTACCGGAAGGTGTAGGAGGGTGCGTGTGGCAGAGTCTTTTGAGGGTGGTTTGCTGTGCAGGTTTCTGCCCCCTTCTTGGACTTGCTGGGTGGTTCCTAGGGGGTCCCCGCATCCTGAGGGCCGCTCTCTGCTGGTGAGTCTAGTGGGAGACCTGGCCCAGACCGTTTTGTGGCAGCAGGAGTGCTGTGTCCTGAAGAAGCTGCACCTGAGCACTGTGTCAGGACGTGGGAGGTGGTCATCTGTCAGCAGCAGGATCCTTTCCCTGCTGACCAGACGGACTGGTGATGTTTGGACAGATTTGTTGTGATAGGGAAAATAGCCTTCAACCCTAAATACCGTCTAGTAATTTAGTCATTTCATAAAATGAATCCAGACTTTTCACTATCCAAACGATTTTTCCTAATTACGTCAAAGCAGTGAGGGTTTAAAGGTATGTTTTTTATGAAATAGAGTTTTCTTGCTTTCAGATACACATCTTAAGCTACCTGTTGCTCAGTGGAGGGCCTTTGCATTAATAAAGACATAAAAACTGACTGCCGGGCTTCCCTGGTGGCGCAGTGGTTGAGAGTCCGCCTGCCGATGCAGGGGACACGGGTTCGTGCCCCTATCCCGGAAGATCCCACATGCCGCGGAGCGGCTGGGCCCGCGAGCCATGGCCGCGGAGCCTGTGTGTCCGGAGCCTGTGCTCCGCAACGGGAGAGGCCACAGCAGTGAGAGGCCCGCGTACAGCAAAAAAAAAAAAAAAAAAAAAAACTGACTGCCAGTTAATCCTGTCATATTTGAATGTAGATTGCGAGTTTGAAACATACACTTGCTTAGTATCTTTTCTCGACAGTATAAAGTTAAACTTTATTAAAGTCAGATTGCTTTGAATTCTGAGTTAATTCAGTTGAATCAAATAAAATCAGGTTGACTAAGAATGTATGTGTATTTGTGTGCGCATGTGTTATTACATGTGTGTATGAATGTATTGATCATAGGGTTCTTTACCAATAGAAACATTCATTTGTTCTGAAACTGGAGTGTCGTCTTTCATGCATGTGATATGCTTGGGTAGGTGTTAATTTAAAATAATTTTGGGAAATTGCTTGCTAGAGTTTTCAAGAACACGTCAAGAGAGTAGTATTTCCTCTGTTGAGGGAAAGTGTAAATTGGGTAAGGTTTTGCCTAATTATTCCCTGGGAGATGTTATTAAATTACATTTTCTTGATAAATCTTTGAACAGTCGATTGCCAGTCAGCTGGCCGTCTACACTCACTTGAGTCTGGCTGATAATTTACAATGTTACTGTTCTAGGGATTTTAGTCTTTCAGCTGAAGAGGAGGCCACCAGACTACATCCCAAAGAAAAGCCAGAAGCACGTGGATGGGAAGCCCCTGCACGGAAAGGAGCGCGTTGATGGGTCTGGCTATGGCTCTGCCCTCCCGCCGGAGAAACTGCCCTACCTCGTAGAGCTGAGCCCAGGTGAGGGGTGTTACAGATGTACATTCTCAGCTTTACAGTTTATTCTTTTTGATGAATGTTATTTAATTGGTCTTTCTTTTGACTGACAACCATTTTTTAAGATCATTTATTTAAAACAGTAACCATCATAAGATGGTATTTATTTAAAAAAAAACCCTTAATTAAGGTTATAGGATATGTATATTCATATGTGTATGCATTAAAATATGTATATGCATTAAAAATAAACTTCACATGCACAGAAATGAATACTGAAAAACAAAATTTTAAATAGTGAATATAGAGAATTTAAGAAGTTTAAATGATTTACTCCCTTTAAAATTTTTTTTCCAAAATAACCCTGTAAAGTACTTAAACTACTAAAAATGACAAACTGAAATGTACTCCTCTTAGGACAGACTTCATAGAGGCAGGTGTGTGTGTGTATTTATCACACTGCTGCTTAATGTATGAACAATGTCAAAAGAATATCTGTAAATATAATTACATCTAAGAAGTCCACCTGTAAGAGGAGTGATATCTGCTTAGTTTTAAAATTATAATAGACTAAGTCTATGTTCATGTTAGCCTTCTAAATATTTCGTTTGTTGAGCTCTCTTAAGCTAAAGCTGCTGTTATAACTTAGCCATCAGGTAGAGAAATACATTGACATTCTTAAGGAAATGTTTTATACACACACATCCTATGTAGTGTACATACTTGTATGCATATTTAATATATGTGTGACACATTTGTTTACCATTCAGCTGAACTGTATCATTTCTTATTTATTTGGTTAAAATGATGGTATGTGACCTTTATTGTAAAATGCTGTGAAGAACAGAGTATTGTCCCTCCCACCCAGAACTGCTTTTTAAATAAAGCTCAGTAAGTAATTACAGAAAAAGTTAGCTAAAAACAAACTGGTTATGTAGATAATCTGTGGTTCCTTGGCCGGGAATTATGTTTTTCTCTTTGATTCTTGAGTATTTATTTTTGTTTACAAGATTATAACTAACTAATGATTAGATGTGGTACTTGTGGTCCAGTGGTCTCCATGGCACAACTGGGTTGTGTTATATTGATACAGGGAAAATGCTGTTGTTTTGACTGATACTCCATAATTAGTAGTCCGTGGCCATGTGCTGCAAGTAGTAGTTTTTATGCTTAATTATGTTTGAAGGTTTTTTTTAATTGATTAGCTGTTTGTGAGGAAGATGTGAGTGTTGCCTTGTCTCTCAGTTCTCCGGCTGAAAAGTTCATGAAACTTTGGTTTCTCACAGTGGTTTGCAGACATGATTAGTGGTGAGGGTTTGGTGCTCAGTGGTCCGAGGCAGTGAACGGCAGCTGGAAGACAGCCATTTGTTTTTGAACTTAGAAGTTTCTAGGATCTTTGGGCTTTGGGTCTGCCATTCAAGATTTTGCATTACGTGCTAGAAGCTAATAATGATTGTTTTCTCCCAAACTGAAATTTTTGAAAATAGGAGTATTAACCCAGAGAAAGTTGATAAATAGCAACTGACATAGGATAATTTTCAAATGAATAGTGGAAAGTTGACTTGGGTGGGTAGCAGAGACAGGATGAGAATTCATCCATTTATTTATTTGACAAGTACTTACTGAATGCTTACTGTGTGTCAGACACTGTTCTGGACCTTGGAGATAGAAGAACACCAGCAAAACAGATTAAACCCTCTGACCTTGGGAACTTATATTCTAGTGAGACCTGGTGTTTTGATTGCTTATTTCATCCTTACGGTCTCCCGGGTAATAAAACCTATAGAAATTTTTTGTCGGTGTAAGAAACTGATGGATCTGAGATAAATGCTAGCTGTGTCCTACTTGTCACCAAGTATTGGCAACAGCATCTATCAGATGCTTGTTAAAACATGGCTTCCTTCACGGTCCTCTGCTACTTTAGTCAGCGTTTACCGAGCTGCTGCTTTAGGCTGCACAGTAGGTACATAGGTGACTCAGGTGGCTTCCAGAGGGACTCGTGGTCCGAATAGCTGGGCAGCCGGGGCCCCTGTCAGTCTGACGCGCCCGAGCACTTGGGCTGCCTGCTGGAGAGCTGCAGCCAATCCGCAGGTGCCTGAAGTTCAGCTCCGCGCCACACTCGCAGGTGAGGGGGAGGAGGCCTGGATGCCGGCCGGGGTCTGTCTCACTCCAGGGCTGTTCTCTTCACCAGGTCACGCTGTCTTCTTAAGGTGTCGTTGCTGACCGAGCCCGGTCAGCACGCGGAGTGAAATGGACTTAGTTTCCCTGTGTTCGTGGATGCTGACTTGTTACTCACGACCGTTTCCCTGGACACGTTGTCAGCCAAGCACGTGTCCTCGGGGTTGGGCCGAGGTCCTGTAGGTGTCGCTGGAGGCTTCTGAGATGTGGGCGGGCGCTTCCACTGTCTTTTGGAGGGACGGGGGTAGAAGTCGTTTTGTCCCTTGCTCTGGGTTGGGCTGTGCTCCGCAGGGAAGGAGCGGGTGGGGCTCCCCGTGATGGACTGACGGCCGCTCCCCTGCTGCTCCGGGACTCCCTGTCAACTCAGTGTCCCCTCGGCAGTCTGCCCACGCCGCGCGGAGCACGGCTGCCGTGTCCTCCAGCCCAGGGCTGGAGCGGGACGTGCCTTTCCCCCTGGACAGTCGCCTCCCTTCAGCTCACCCTCTCCTCCTCTCCCCTGCACGCGTCTGCATGGCCTCCGTCCGCCGCTGCCGCCTTCACCTGGGTCCTGCGCGTGTGTGCTAACCTCAGGGAGAAGGGGCCGCTTTGCCTGCCCCGGCTGGCGCGCTTCCAAAGGGGATGCTGCGCTTCCTGCTACCGGCTCGGGCACTAACAACCTCACGGGCAGAACAGCGGTAACTGACCAAATGCTGGATGTGTCGGCTTTTCAATTAATATAAATAACTTTTCTTAAGAGTTTAATGTACCTTCATTTTATCCCTATCTGGTTAATTCTTCCGTATCCAGAATTCATTTCATTTAATAGCAGCTTATTTTGCAGAAATGTCCAGTGTCTTTGTCCAGGCTACGTTTTAAGTGAGAATTTGGACTAAAGGAGGGAGAGAGCTGTTTTCCTGTCCTTCGACCCCGTGCGTCCCCAGGAGGAAGAGGGGGAGACACAGGGGGAGGAGGAGGTGCGGGGGGGAGGGGGGAGGACAGAGGAGAAATGGGGGTGGTGGGTGGGGGAGGGAGCGCCGATCGGGGCCACGTGTCCGGTGACCCCAGGAGGCTGAGGAGGAAGAGGCCGCCACCCACTTGGTAACGCTCCGGTCTGTATCTTTCTCGAGAGGCGCTCGCTGCCATCGTGGGCGGGTTTAGGGTGTCCTTGGCCTCTGCTTGCTCTCCTGCTTGAGATTCATTTCTGGCTGGCAGAGCTGGACCTTCTTACTTGGAATTTGTTTCTCAGATTTTGTGCCTTAGAGTCTGTCATCTTAAATAGTACATGGAAATACTTCCTTTGTCTGTTTTTATATTTCAAGTGTCATTTTTTACATGTCGATGTAACAATCAAAACTTTCTCGTATATAAAGTTTACTCAGCCTTTCGGCATCTTGTATCGGTTTGTTGAATTTTTTCCAAACTGATCATACAGGTTTTCATTGGATATTAACCAAACTTGAGTTTTAGTTTTTTGTTCTTTTAAAGAAAAATGGAAACAAGGGATATTTAGTACCTATTTTGATATAATACATAAAGTAGAGTCTAAGACAAGTTTCTGTTGTTATTTTATTCCTGAAAAGGATTCCTTAATGTTTTCACGTGTTGGTTACTTTCATACTGTAAAAGAATGGAGCAAATAGAGAGACAAATACGTTTCCTTTTTTACCTGGTACGTACGGAAAACAGTTTCTTCCCTGTTGTACTGGTTTGCTAAAACGTAAGCGAACGTAAGCTCTCTGGGGGCCAGGACGTGAGCTCACTTTCTCACCGCAAACCTCTGGCGTCAGCGCAGCGCCTGGGACACGGAAGCGCTGGTCAGCACTCCTTAAACGCGTGAGTCCCCGCCCTCCGTTCACAAGCGGGCGGCAAAGAGACGCCCCAGGCCCTCATCCACCCAGCTGCCCAGAGGCAGAAGCAGGCCTGGATGTGTGGACATGCTGTGCAGTGACACCAAAAGCGCCCTGAAAAACATTCTCAGGCTTTGCTCAGAGTGGTCTATTTTAAGTGCGTCCCAAATGTTGGACATTTGACTGGATGTTGCGTATTCCGTTTGGTAACCCGAAATAGTATTCTAACGCTTGTGCCAACCAGGAGAAAGAAGAACACGAGTATCAGCTTGTTTAATTATATACGCATAAAATAGGTTCTGAAGATTTGCCTCCGGGTTGGGGAGGACTAGGCAGGGGGCGGGTGGGGAAGGGTACGGTTCACCACGTCCTTTTTGTGCCTTTCAAATTTTGCGCCATGTGAATGTGTTACGTATTTTTAAGGCAAAAGTATAAAATGTTTCTAAAAAGCATTTAACGCCTCTGGAAGAAGCACTCGTCTGTGTGGCGGGGTTACTTCGGAAGATTTATCTCCGCCTTCAGAGGCGCTCCGGGTCTGTCGTAACTCTCAAGTGAGGAGAAATGTGCTCCGGCACTTGAGCCAGAAATAGAGCATTCGTAGAATCCCTGTTGCGGAAGGGGATAAAATTTTAAGATTTTTGTTTTAAGCCACAGTTTCACACGTTTGTTACTGCCTGTGAGATGACTGTGCTTTTACCAAGGAGGGGCCTTGGATCTACAAGAAGCTGACAGTTACACTGTGAGCGTTACTTGCCTCCGTTTCTGTTTTCTGCCCGAGGTCCCAGAATTCCGCTTTATCTACGACATGAGTGGCCACCGTTTAGGTTATTCAGGATATACCTGTAAAGGTATCTTTGTTTTCTGTTATTACTGTGAAGCAGAAAGAAGGAAGGGATTGGGAAGGTTTATTTCTGATCCGTCTGTCGATAGATTTCTGTTACAGTGAAAGGACAGACTGAGAAAGTTTGTGTCTCTCCCTTTCTTTTTATATTTCTAAATTTGTGGATGTAAATGTTGATGCAGAAAAGTATATAATGCCCATTTATTAGCTCACAGGGTACCCTTCAGAAGCATACAAAATTCAGAAGAAAGCGAATGTGGATTTTTCTTTCACCCCTAAACAGACATATTGTTCATGTTCTTCTGCTTTTTTAAACATTGTAATTGAAACAGTTGTTCTTGATCACTGATTTGCTTCTTTTGCTTTCTTGATAATTCATTTGTATAATTCTGTGCCAGACCGTATCGCATTATTCTGTTTTCCGCATTTTAGTTAATAATTCTTCACTGTTAATACAGTAACGCTTTCTTGAGCGCACGCTGTGGACCGCACGCTGTACTGAGCACCAGGTGTAGAGAGATTGTTTTAAAGACCTAGCCGCCTGGGAGCTCAGGGGTGGGAGAGGTGAGGAAGCAGAAACCCTCATCAGACATGGTCAGTGGGGTTGAGACGAAGTGGTTCACGGTGCCGTGGATGCCGGAGAGAATGCTTCTTGACAAGGACCGTCCTTAGGGCTGCCTGTGATGTTTAAAGCCAGCAGGATGATAAGCATCCCTCAGGGATTTGGGCTCAGCAGGTCTAGATGGGAACTGGTCCTGTCCAGGGAAAGCCCCACGTGACTCTGAGGCCCTGTTTTGGATCAGTACTTGGAGTTGAAATAAAGTTGTTTAAATGAGGCTTCAGCTGCCACCAAATCTGATGAGGATGTGCTGTGAAGCAACACAGACATGGAACCCGGTTTTTAGTGCCTGTGAGACGTGGTGTCTCTCGAATGCTGCTTCAGTCTCGTCTTACCTTCACCCAGATCTCAGAGATTGCTGAAAGTTTGTCGTTAGCGTGTTATCTTGTGCACTCTCAAATTAGCAACCGTTCTAACAGCTTGCACACCCATGTTCCTGGTGTCTTTGGTCTGTGAGAGTTGAGACCACACCACACTGAGATTTTAGCAGTCTGCCCTCTGTGTACACTGCAGTGTTTGCACCCCCGATCCTGGGGCCTAGAGATTGTAACTGCAGCTCCTCGGTGAGTGATTCTGAAGCCGCTGAGGCTCTGGGGCGGCGGGGCCTGCGCGGCACGGGCACAGCAAGGCTGCTGCTGTCACGGCCCTGGGACCGTGTCCTGGCGCGTGGATGCCGAGGCCCCTGTCCCCCTGCGCGATAGCGCTGAGATCAGAATGACCCTCTGTGTTAGGTGGGGTGGGTTAGCAGGTGGGGAGGGGAGGCGCACATCCGGGGGTCAGTGGGCAGGGGGTCGCGGCTCTTGTGGTCCCCCAAAGCCAGCCCATCAGAGAAAGTGATGCACAGGCAAGGGAAACATCTCAGCAGTTCCCGGAAGTATAAAATGACAGAGAAATAAAAAACCCAGTCTCTCCTCTTGTCCACCACCGCAGTTCCACTCCGTGGAGGTGAGCACTGTTCACGGCAGTTCTTACTGGAACTTCATGCCAGTGGTGGCCGTCAGGATCACGTGGGGACACGGGCTGGGGCCTCATCCCTGGGGTCGGTCTGGTCCAGAGGCTCCGGGGTGAGCTGGGGGGTCACACTCCTTCCATCGGAGGTTCCGCTGCGCCCCGGCAGTCTGTGAGGAGGTCCGGTCTGGAAGGAGGGTCTCCCTGTCTTCTTTAGAATCAGACACAAGTCCAGGACCGTGTGGTGGGGAAACATTTTTTTATGTGATAAGAAAACATCGATATGAATGACGGCGTAGTACCTTGAACTATATTTTAAACAGAAGCTGATGTGCTTATGTCTTACTTTGAATTTTGTGTGTTCAGTTACTTAAGTTGCATGATACAAATTTGGGGAGTTCTTTGAATAGAAATCCTGAGGATTGAGAACAGTGGTGTTGCTTCACAGATAACCTGCTGTTTGCTTGCTTGTTTCAAATAACACGATGAGCACCTTCGACTTGGCTAGTGAAGCCCTGTCCTTCTCTCGTCGCAGATGGTTCCGACTCCAGAGACAAGCCGAAGCTCTACCGCCTTCAGCTGAGCGTCACTGAGGTCGGGACAGAGAAGTTCGACGACGGCTCCATCCAGGTGCGTGTCCTGCTGCCGCTCCGCCGCTTCGGGGGGTCAGAGGGCAGCGTGCGGGCCTGCGCGCTGTGGGTGAGTGGAAGGGAGTGAAAGCCGTTGTACTTTAACGTAAGCAGCTTGCTTGCTCTGGGTCACTTCTCTCTGCTTCATTGTGAACAGAGCAGAGTGTGAGTTTCTGTCCCACTCCACCCCCAGACCTCCAGGGCTGTTTGCTTTTCTCCAAAAGATGGTGATGGTTTTATAGGTTGTTTCCAGATTACAAGATTAAGGGGGGTAACGTACGTGGAAGTGCCTGTCACTGGGTCGCACACACGCAGTAGGAGGCGTTCAGTGAAGTGTACTTAAAATGTTACCTGGGCCGCAGTGCTCGGGCTGGATTAGAACAGAGCTTAGCATGTCTGTGCGTTGGGAAGGGCAGGGCTGCTCGCTTCCTGGGGCTTGAGCGTGGGCAGATGTCCCTTTCTCTGTATTCTCACTTCTCAGTTACGGAATGAGGGGCCCGATTACTAATGTCATTTCCAGTTCTAACCCCATCCTCAGCACAGCAGTAAAACAGGTGAACAGGGATTTGTAGCCCTGATGATCTGTGTAGATTTACCCATTAATTGTCTAATATTCAAGATGACCACATTTTTTAAAATAAATTTATTTATTTTATTTATTTATTTTTGGCTGCGTTGGGTCATCTTTGCTGCGCGCGGGCCTTTCTCTAGTTGCGGTGAGCGGGGGCTACCCTTGTTGTGGTGTGTGGGCTTCTCAGTGTAGTAGCTTCTCTTGTTGCGCAGCACGGGCTCTAGGCTCGTGGGCTTCAGTAGTTGTGACACGTGGGCTCAGTAGTTGTGGCACATGGGCTCAGTAGTTGTGACTCACGGGCTCTAGAGCGCAGGCTCAGTAGTTGTGGCTCTCGGGCTTAGTTGCTCCGCGGCATGTGGGATCTTCCCGGGCCAGGGCTCGAATCCGTGACCCCTGCACTGGCAGGCGGATTCTTAACCACTGAGCCACCAGGGAAGCCCCCATATGCTTTTAAATGCAGAGTTATGGTACCCCTTAAATCAAGCTGCTGGATGGTGAAAATATTCAGTTATTTTGACAGTGTTTAATTAATAAATTAAGGGGAAATTCCCTGAAAGCACCAAAAATCCAGAGTTTATTCGATTATATTTATCATAAAAGGGGGACTTAGTCTTAAAATTCAGTTTTTAAATCCTCTGTACTTGATGATGGAAGTTCCTTTGATTTTCCTTTCTTTTTAGTTGTTTGGTTCAGGAATTGAGCCCCATCACTGTGACCTCACAAACATGGATGGAGTGGTCACGGTCACGCCGAGAAGCATGGATGCCGAGACCTACGTGGACGGGCAGCGCATATCGGAGACGACGATGCTGCACAGCGGGATGAAGGTGCAGTTTGGGGTGTCCCATGTGTTTAAGTTCGTGGACCCCAGCCAGGACCACGCTCTGCCCAAGAGATCCGTGGATGGAGGCCTGATGGCGAAGGGTCCCAGACAAAGGCCTGGGTAAGGAGCATCTATCACCTTTAAGAATCCCAGAGTGTTGTGATCATGCTGAAAATGAAATGAATTAGCCATAGATTATGTGTTTTATTGTCTTTTATTTTAATTTTTAAAAATTCAAAGTTTGTGGTTTGTGGTTCAGGTTCTTGTTGATTTGGGTTGGTTTCAGAGAAGAAGAAGAAGAAAGGAAGGTCTTGACTTTGTCTTGAAATTGGAAGTTGTGGCTGGTTTTTAAATTATTTTTAAATTTTGTTTTTTAGCTGATACTCTTTTTAAAATAAATAAATTTATTTATTTTTGGCTGCGTTGGGCCTTCGTTGCTGCACACGGGCTTTCTCTAGTTGCCGCGAGTGGGGGCTACTCTTCGTTGCGGTGCGTGGTCTTCTCACTGTGGTAGCTTCTCTTGTTAAGGAGCATGGGCCCCAGGTGTGCGGGCTTCAGTAGTTATGGCACGCAGGCTCAGTAGTTGTGGCTCGCGGGCTCTAGATCACAGGCTCACGAGTTGTGGCTCATGGGCTTAGCTGCTCCGCGGCACGTGGGGTCTTCCCGGACCAGGGCAGGGCTCGAACTCGTGTCCCCTGCATTGGCAGGCGGATTCTTAACCACTGCGCCACCAGGGAAGCCCTAGCTGATACTTTAAACCAACTTTATTAGAATTATGGTGTTCTGTGTAATGAGCCTTACATCCCCGCGGTGTCTTTGTTGAGGTGTACCTTCTCTATTGCCAGCAGTGTGCAACGCATTGTTCTTTGTTAAGGGATTCAAGGTATTTGGCTCCACCTAGTGTCTGTCTGAGGACTTGCAACGTGGGCCCGTTGCTGGAAAAGGAAACTCCTTACCGTCTGGGAAATCTTCTCTGAGGGGGAGGGAATAAGACTTCTTTTTTGATAGTAACATTTTTTTCATGAATATACTGCCCAGTGACTTTATGACCCATTTTACAGGTTGATGGGGTGTGGATCTTGGGAAGACAGGGGCAGTAGCTTCTCCCCCGCCCTGTTGAGAGCACAGATGTAGCATCCTGCTGGTGGTCCCCTCCTCGTTCCTGTGCCTTGGTTTCCTGCGTGACCGGCCTCTGGTTAACCGCTCAGAGCCTCCACCTGGGGCCACGTGGGGATCGTCCCCGTTCCCTCGTGCTGGCCCTTTGCTAGCTCCCTGTGGGCACTAGGAGTTCTACCCTGATGGCTGCTGCCAGGCTGTTGAGGACGTCTTGGCCTCTCTCCTCACCGTGTCCACATTGAATCCTGGCGGTGGAGAAGGGTGAAGGGTGTCATGGTTGGTGCAGATAAGACGTAACAGCGCTCCCAGGCGGACGCTCTGTGGTTCGCACACGTTCGCGTCAGCAGGGTGGGTGTAGGGACTGCCGTGCGGGCGTGGGAATCTGACGCCTTCAGTGCCAGCGTTCAGCAAGTGACTGAGCTCTGAGTCCCCGAGAGAACCGGCGTGGGTCTGTACTTCACAGGAAGATCCCTGTCTCCAGCTTTAAACTGGACGCTCGTATGATAAACCCATCCTTCCCTACTGTGTCTGGCAGGACCAGGTTTTTAAAATTCCTTTCTTCAAGGTTGTCTTTGTTTACCAGCCGTCTCCCCGTTTCCTGTCTCTTGTCATGACCTTCCCACTGGCTGTTCTCTTCAGCAGATGGTCTTGCTCAAACGGTTTCCATGTTAATTAGCAGCTTTCCTTCGCCCCGTTTCTTCCTCTCAGCACCAGACGCCTGGACAGGGTAAAGCCCGCCTGCTTAGTAGCCTCACGCTTATTCCTCGGAAGTTTCTCCAGAGAACTTACCGTGTGAGCAGTTCTCCTGGTGTGTTGTGTATCGTCTGTCAGCAGTGCCTACGATTACTGCCTCTTATTCGCAACTGGGCTTTACTTCGAGGTTTTATATCATATTTATTTTGATGGTGTTGGTGGTGTTGCTGTCCTAAACACAGTTCTACAAACGGTCTCTGTCCCACTCTTGCAGTTGGCGCTTCAGTTTTGTGGGCGATGTTTTTCTGTGTGAGGACATCCGTCTCCTACTGCTTTTAGCCTTAATGGTTCCTGCTCTGGAGGCCTGCGGTTGTTGATTCTTGTCTTGTCTCTGGCTGAAAGCAGAGATCGTGTAAGGGCGTGGCGAACATCTCATTGTGGGGTAGTGCTGCTGTGACATTTTATTTTTATTACATCTTTTTCCTGCAGAACTAGTCAAAACTGCTTCGTGGTTGAATATACCAGTACTTACACGTACATCCATAAAGTAGAACGGACTTTCCTTTTTTATAGGAAAATTAATTAATTAATTGATTAATTAATTAAAATTAATACTGTTCTCATGTTAAACTGTTACGCAGATTTCTAGGTAGATAACTCATGTGTTCCTCTTTTCACACATGTATGTATATTTCTTAAATGAGCCATAATTGGCATATTAGTTCAGGTGTGTGACATAGTGATTCAGTATTTGTATGTATTGTGAGGTGATCACAGTAAGTCTAGTCACGTCCGTCGCCACACGTAGTTACGCAGAGTTTTCTCCTGTGCTGAGAACTTCAGCATCTGCTCTTAGCAGCTCTCAGCTGTGCAGCACAGTCTTAGGAACTGTAGTCACTGTGGTGTGCATTCCATCCCCAGGACTTAGTTATTTTAAACTGGAAGCCTGTACCTTTTGACCCATTTTGGCGTTCCCCCCACCACCTGGACACCCCTGCCTCTGGTACCCACCAGTGTTTGTATCTGTGAGCTTGGCTTTTTTGTTGTGACTGTTTTTTTATAGACAGTTTTCAAAGCTCACTTCCCATTTACAGTTACTACAAAGTATTGGCTCTGCTCGCCACGTCGTACAACATATTCTGGAGCCCGCGGTGCACCCGGCGGTTTACGCCTCCCATCCCACGGCCCCTGTACCGCCCTCCTCCCCACCCCCGTCGTAACCACTGGTTTGTTCTCTGTGTCTGTGAGTCTGCTTCTTTTTTCTTATATTCACTAGTTTGTTGTATTTTTCAGGTGGTATCTATAGTATTTGTCTTTCTCTTTCTGAGTTGACTTGACTTAGCGTAATGCCCTCCAGGTCCATCCATGTTGCTGCAAATGGCAAAATTTCATTCCTTTTATGGCTGTCTTGTTGTTTTAAGTTCCACGTATAAGTGAGATCATATGGTAATTGTCTTTCTCTGTCTGACTTATTTCAGTGAGCACAGTTTCTTCAAGGTCCATCCATGTTGTCACAAATGGCAAGATATCCTTCATTTTTACGGTTGAATAATATTCCTGTGAGTCTGTATACACAGATACAGGCGTGCGTGCACACACACACACACACACTCTCACTATATCTTCTTTATCCATTCTTCCATCAGTGGACACTTAGGCTGCTTCCATATCTTGGCTATTGTGAGTAAGACTGCAGTGAACATGAGGTGAGGATATCGTATCAAGTCAGTGTTCTCATCATCTTTGGATATACACCCAGAAGTGGGATTGCTGGGTCATACGGTAGCTCTAGTGTTAATTGTTGAGGAACCTCCATTACTGGTCTCCATAGTGGCTGCACCGATTTCCATTCCCACCAACAGTGCACGAGTGTTCCCTTTTCTCCACACCCTCACCAACACATACCTCTTGTCCTTTTGATGATGGCCATTCTGATAGGTGTGAGGTGATGTCTCCTTACGGTTTTGATTTGCGTTTCCCTGATGATTATGATGTCGAGCATTTTGCCATGTACTTGTTGGTGATCTGTATGTCTTTAGAAAATGTTTATTCAGATCCTCTGCCCGTTTGTTAATTGTTTTTTGTTTTGGGAGGAGATGTTGTTACTGAGTTGTATGAAGTCTTTATATATTTTGGATATCAACCCCTTATCAGATATATGGTTTGCAAATATTTTCTCCCCTTGCACACATTGCTTCTTCATTTTGTCGGTGGTTTCCTTTGCTGTGCAGAAGCTTTTAGTTTGCTGCAGTCCCACTTGTTTATTTTGCTTTTGTTGCCTTTACTTTTTTGTCAGATACAAAAACTCATCACCAAGACTAGTGTCAAGGAGCTTACTGCCTATGTTTTCTTCTGGGAGTTTATGGTTTCAGATCTTACTCAAGCCTTTGGTCCATTTTGAGTTAATTTTTGTGTTTGGTGTAAGATAGTGATCCATCCTCATTCTTTTGCACGTGGCTGTCCAGTGTTCCCAACACTTTTTATCGAAGAGACTGTCCTATGTATTCTCTGTCATTGTGTATTCCTGGCTCCTTTGTCATAGATTAATTGACCATATGTGTGTGGGTTTATTTCTGGGCTCTCTGTCCTGTTCCATTGATCTGTGTGTCTGTTTTTATGCTGATATCATCCTGTCCTGATTACTATAGCTTTGTACGATAATATAGTTTGAAATCAGGGAGTAATTTGTTCTTTTTCTTTGTTCTTTCTCGAGAAAGCTTTGTTCTTTCTCAGGGTTGCCTTTACTACTTGGGATCTTTTGTGGTTCCATACAAATTTTAGAATTGTTCTATTTTCGTGAAAAATGCCGTTGGAATTTTGATAGGGATTCCACTGAATGTATAGATTGCCTTGGGTGGTATGGACATTTTAACAATATTAATTCTTCCAGTCCATGAGCACAAAATAACAAATATCTTCCATTTATTTGTATCTTCTTCAATTTCTTTAATCAGTATCTTGGAGTTTTCAGTGTACTGGTCTTTCACCTCTTTGGTTAAATTTATTTTTAGGTGTTTTATTTATTCTTTTTGATGCGGCTGTAAATGGGATTGTTTTCTTAATGTCTCTGACATTTTATTAGTTGTATATAGAAACACAGCATATTTTTGTTATTGGTTTTGAACCCTGTAGGCTTACTGGATTGGCTTATTCTAACAAATTTTTTTTAGTGGAGTCTTTAGGGTTTTCTGTATGTAACATCTTGTCATCTGCAAATAGTGACAGTTTCCCTTGTTTTCTGAGTTAGATGGTTCCTATTTCTTTTTCTTGCCTGATTGCTCTGGCTTTGTTGAATCCTAGTGGCTCACGTGGGCATCCTTGTCTTCTTCCTGATCTTAGAGGAAATACTTTCAGTTCTGCGCTGTTGAGTATGGTGTTAGCTTAGGTTTGTCATACATGGCCTTTATGATGATGAGGGATGTTTCTTCTGTACCCACTTTGTGGAGAGTTTTTATCACAAATGGCTGTTGGATTTTGTCAGATCTCGTTCTGCATATGTTGAGATGATCACGTGGGTTTTTTATCCTTTTCGTTAGCATGGGGTGCCACGTTGATGGATTTGCGGCTGTTGAACCATCTGTGTGCATCCCTGGGATAAATCACACTTGATCATGGTGTATGAGCCTCTTAACAGGTGTTTTAGGGCTCTTTTCCCTTTGGTTGGGCCTCTCTCATGAACTGGAATAAATGGATTGCATTCACCCTTCATTTGTGCCGAAGAGCTATAGCTTGCCTCAGATTACTGACTCTTTAAAATGAGATTTTGTTTATATTCTGAACTAATTTTTCATAATGATACGTTTAACAGTTTCGGTATTTTTGAGATATTCTTAAAAACTGTTTAGAATTACTCTGGTTCTAATTATTGACATTATCAAAAATTTCTCCATTTCTTTATGTGTAGCCTAATAGTGGTATCCGTGAGCTTTTAAAAAACCATCAGCTTGGCTTTCAGGCAGGAGTCAGCTGGGCCTGTGCCCTGTCTTCACGCCCACTCCACCCCCCCACCCCACCCCACTCCGGCCTTCCCTGAGTCCACACGTGGGCTCCTGGCACCTCGGCCGTCTGCGCTGTCTTTACGTGCCATTTGTAGCCTAGAGAGACTCACTGATGGAACAGCTTTCTCTTTTTTTCTTTATGCTTCCTTTCAATTTTTTGTTATTAGTTTTCAAAAATCTGATCTCGAGTATTCATTATACATTGGTAGGAAAAGTTCATAAAGTTACAGTAGTTTTTTAATTCATTAAGTTCATATTCTGACAGTAAAGTATTTCTTGAAGATCTTTGAACATTGGGATATTTAGCTAACTATTCCTTTTGTATTATAAAGAAGAGACTACCTCTTATCATTGGAGAGTTATTAATTCTATGTATTTCTTATTTTATCTCAACAGAATTGTTCCGGAGACAACTTTTGATTTAGGAGGCGACGTTCGTAGTGGAACAGCATTACCGGCGAGCAAGGTAGGTGGTTGTCTCTTACTGACAGGACTGTGTCTGTTTCACGCAGCAGGACGTCCTTGATGAATTACTGGTGACATCCTCGTAAAAGTATTGTACAGACAGACGTTAATAGTGGCCTACGTGTGGGTGTCCTAACCACTTGTGTTTCTCGTGGTGATTCGTGAGCAGCAGACTGTCTTTTCCCTTAAGGCCGGGAGGTTGTGCTTTCTCTCCCAGGCAGTGTGTCCTAGGCTTGTCCTCTGTGTGGCCAGCCTTTCTCGGTCAGGCCAACCCGCAGATAACGGACTCCTGCCCTCTTACCTCCACTTGGGTCCCGGCTCCCGGCTGCCGCTTCACGTCCGTGGGTGCTGTGTTGTGCTCTCTCTCTCTCTCTCTCTCTCTCTCTCTCTCTCTCGCACAGCTGGTTTACTTCTGTCCTCGTGCTGGTTATCGACTGCTGGGCAACACCCCACACCCAGACTCGGTGGACGGAAACAGCAGTTGTTTTGTTTCTTTGTAGCTGTGCAGAGCGGTTTGGACTCAGTCTGCTTGCTGGTCTTGCTGGTGGCTCCTTGTGTGGGACGGTTGGTGGCTGGGACCCCTCGCCCATCTCTCTCCACGGGGGCGGCGGACATCTTGGTGCCTCACGAGAAGCCAGAGCTCCCAGGCCTTGCCCCTTCCGCCGCGCCGTTCACGGGCCCGGCTTGGGGGCAGGAGCTGCTCGCGGTGGCTCATCTTCCGGCACCGGGACAGGTTTTTAAAACCCTTCCTTCCTGTCCTCTCCAGCTACTGCCTGTTACGTACTCGTGTCCTCAGCACGGTTTCTGGCAGGGGTCCTCGTCGGTGGCCGTGTCCACGGCCTGCGCTCCATCTCCTTTCCTTGCCCGTTCGCAGGGCCGTGCCTGTCCCGGGCACCGACGCCCCCGGTTCCAGGTCCCGCGTGGTCTGTCTCAGCGGTGCCAGCACCACCCAGCCGGTGCACGCCCTCTGCCCCAGGGCCTCTCTCGCCCCCGTATCAGGGCACCTTCCTCCTCAGTCTGATTGGTGGGTCCCCCCCCACCGCCTGATTCTGAAATTGGGGGCCAAGGCTTCAGACCTTGGGCCCCCCTCTTCTGTTGGTACCTGTTCCCCAGCTGACCTTAGGCTGCTGGATGCCCTCTGCGTGCGCGCCACTCCCGTCTTGGGCGCCAACCCCCCAGACTCTGCAGCGCCCGTCACATTCAGCGCAGCTGAGACAGACGGAGACCTTCTTTCTCACGCACCTTCTCTCCCTCACCCTCCCCCACCTCGGGGCCCGACGTCCCGTCCCCCAGCGTCCTCGGCATTGCTCGACAGAAACCCATCGCAAGCCGCCCTGGTCCCCCCCGTCCCCTCACCCGGTCACCCCGTCACCCGGTCATCGGCGGGTCCCGCCGGCTCGGCCCCTGCCCTCTGACCCTCCTTTGTGTGTCGTCCCCGGGAGAGTCTGGCTCAGGCTGCAGCCGTCCTGTGGTAGAGGGACCACAGAGCTTCTTAGACAGCAGCCCCTCCTCTGCTCTTGCCTGGCCCGTCATTCTCTTCCCGGCAGCTGAACCGAGGTATTAAAGACGTGAATTAGACGTTGCTGCTGACCTGCTTCCGAAGCCTCCAGGTGGTTTCTTGTCCCGCTGTCACACGGTCATTCATCGCTCTGTGTCACACAGCTCCTGGGGCCTGGCCCCCTTCCCTCTCAGCTCAGCATGTGCCACCACTGCTTCTGTTCCCTGGACGCCCACCCCCATCCCACCCGGAGGCCGGGTGGGCCCGCTTCTCGTGGAACGCTCCCTCCGCTGGTTGTCCCCCGGCAAGCCCCTTCTTACCTCCGACTTCATCTGAAGTCTCCTCCGTGAAAGAGTCTTCCTTGAGCGCCCTGGCACTAGTACACACCGTACTTGAAATTCTTGGTGCAGCCTTTGCTATACCGTACGCTACTTGTTTGTTGATTGACTGTGGAGTGTGAGCTCTGTGAGGTTCGTAGGGCTTGTGTGCTCACTGCCGCACTTTTGCTGCTGAGAAAAATGCCTAGTAGTACGTAAAAGTCTCAGTAAAGATCTACTAAGCAATTTAATGAGTAAGGACTCTCAGAACCCAATATAATAACCATCTTTATAAAAAAATTTTGCTTCTTATAAAAATGCATAGTCAATATAGAAAACTTGGTTAAATTGAGAAAACATGTAAAAAAACCGAAAACAGTTCATCCACAGTTCACGGTTGGCTTTTGGTAAAATTTTGGTAGATGCTTTTCTGAACTCTTATATGCATGTGTGTGTTCATGTGTGTATTTTAACATGATTAAATCCTTCTCCACACACAGATACACACCTTTCTTTCCTGCTTCCTTCAGCTGTTTTGTGAGCATTTGTTCTAAAAGTCATTTGAAAACAGCTAAAGTGGTTTTGTAACATGTTTATAAACATATCAGTTTATTTGTTCATTGCCTTATCATTATTCATTTATAACAATTTTTTGTAGTCTAAATATTGCCATCCACTGACCAAGCAATTTTATTTCTGTAGCCGTACCTTAACAAAGTAATTAATTACTGTGTGTGAATATGTGTGTGTGTGTGTGTGTATTTATATATATACACACACAAACAAGCACAGCTATCCTGACACTTTATACTGATGAACATTTTAAACAACCTAATAAAAATTGGTTTAATGAACCTTGATGAATAGACAACAAAATGTTAATACAGCCGTTACAATTCTGTAACATAAAAATAATATTACGAGATGTCTACAACATAAGAAAAAGTATCTTTTGCAGAGTGTAGGCTGTGTAATGTCATTTATGGGAAATATAAAGAATGGAAAGATACATCCTGCACAATGTTCATCTCTGGTTGGTAAGGCCAGGATGATTTTTATTTACTTATCTGTGCTCAGTTTCTACAGTAAGGGATGTAGCAAGAAGTCTTACATAAATTTTTTGCTGCAGTGGATTTTTTACCTAAGTTTATTGATTCTGTTCTGATTGTTTTCTGAATATCAGTAACTCATCCCTCCGTCAGCCACAGGCTGGCTAGGAGTGGGCACTGCTTGGAGGGACTTAAATGTACTGTGTTGGGTTGCTTTATAGGTGTCTTTTCCCCGTGTTGATTAAGGGCAAGAAGTAAGCCATTTCTGTACTGAATTCTTCACTAGGTTTTGAGCTGTGATGAGTGAATTTTTACATCCTTCCTTAAAGCTCACAAGTAAACAAAGACCTGCCTCTTCACATTGTGCACATACCCTGTCCACTGTGTCCTGACCCAAGAGAACTCTGTGGAGTCAGGTCGCTGCTATTACTGCACTTTCTGCAGGGCCCTGGTGTGTGTGCCTCATGCCTGCATGCCTGTGTTTTAGAGCCAGATGGGGAAAGTGTCCATGTGTGCTGTTATTCTCTCAGTGACTGTGCTCTCGGGCACACTGCTGTGGACGTGGCATCCTCGGCACTGCTGGGCCCCTCCTGGCCCCTGCTGTCCCTCTGCGGCCCCCGCCTGCCTCCCCCGCGACGCTGACTGAGTGTGAAGCGTGGTTGGTCCGCGTGCTGTGTTTAAACGCCCTGTGTTTCCCCTGGACTTAGAGCTCCTCCAGGCTGGACGGCGACAGGGGGCTGTCTGCCGCCAGCACCGCCGAGAGAGGGATGGTGAAGCCCATGGTCAGAGTGGAGCAGCAGCTGGACTACCGCAGGCAAGAAAGCAGGTGGGAAATGGGTGCCTTTTTAATTATGAAAGGAGTGAAAGTACACCTGGAGAGGGTTACGGTTAAAAGTTACTCTAGAGGTTTAGCTGACATTTTTAGAATGTTCGCAGTACCTTAAGGTTATTTCCTTTTCATGTTACCGAATTGAAAAAAAAATGCTTCATCAACAATTAATCCTTCACTTACATGCCATGGCCTCATCCCGTTGAAACGGGAGGCAGTTTGAATTAAGATGTTTCAGTGTTAAAGGTGCTACTTGGTAAAAACAGGGAGAAAGGGAATTTTTGTAGGATTTCAGTATTTGACCATTTTGATATTTAGATAAGACTAATCGTTTTACCCATTTCTAGAGGAAATCCTCACGTGTTTAAAAATACACAGAGCCAAAACTGACGTTGAAGTTGAGTGTTTCCGAGTTACGGAGCACCATCCTGCTCGGTCTCACGCTCTGATGGCTCCCTGTTGATTGCCGGACATGAGTCTTCTTCTCTGCTGGCATTGGTCTTGCCTAGTTTTTGTGAACAGAGAACTTAGACCTTTTGTTATTTCCTTTTCTTAAGATTTTAAAATATATCTCACCTTAAGTCAGAATTCTGTTTCCTTGTGGCTTCTAAAATTGTTTCAGTGTTGGAAGGCATGGTGGTTCATTGTACGTGTTGAGCCCTCCTGCTCAGGCAGAAACAGGGGAGCTTAGTGTGAATACTCTCATTATCGGCAGTGGAACCAGGAACGCTCATCTTTTGGTGCTATTCAGATTTTTGACGAGGCCATTCTGACTGTTCCCTTTCACAGATCCAGTAACCAAGGCATTAGCTGAGGCAGGTCACTTACCGGTTTGGTGACAAGCAACTGATACAGTTCTTAAGTTTTCCATCTTGCAGCAGAGGGCACTGTACATTATAAGATTTTAATATCATTCATCATAGTAATTAAATCTGTAGACTCATCTGGGAATCTCAAATTTTTACCTTATTTTTATTATGGGCTTTTTGGTTATTATTCAGTATTTTTTGTGAATTTTTTTACAATTACAATATGAATCACTATACATGGAGAATTTTTTTTTAGATATAATAATAAATAGCCTACTTTCTGTGTCCGGACTTGTTTTTGGTAGTGTATTCTAGAATTAAATGTTCAGAGCGGTGAATTAGTATTATAAGGAGTTAACCTCCATTTACTTACAAGGTGGTCAAGAGGTATGTATCGTGGTTCTTAGCCCATAAATACTTGAATAAGCAAATAATCGATAGGGGAGGGGAAGATTGATTAGGATAATGTTTTTAGGATATGCAAAATTAATAAGTATATACTTACTAACTTATTAATACAGTTAATAAATAATGATAATATAGTGTCAGAATAGCCATATGATGATTAATTGTATGTCAGGAATTATTTTCTCCTGTGAGCATATATTTTAATTAAGTTTTTTGCAAGGTCATATTCTTTTGTTTTGCCAAGACTTGTTTAAGTTTTATTGGAACTATAAATATGTGTTGCTTTGTTGATATGAAGACAGTGATGGAAACAGATGGTTCTTCCCATTTTCAGTCTCTGTATTTTTCGTGTATATAATACATTGTTAGTATAAGCAGTTCTTCTTCATTGGTGTGGTCATAAAAATCTAAGTGGCTTTCATGAGCAATTAAATACTAACCTTAGTCAAGGAAAAGATTGTGAGTGATGGAAAAGACTTTTAAAATATCACTGACACATTTTAAAAATTTTTTCAATGAGAATTTGAATTCCTTATTTTTAGATTTGTTGAAGTGATGAAGCATTAAAAAAAATTGGTAAAATTTATCCAGGTTCACGTTACGGGTATTAAATTGAAAATAACTGCTTAGCTACAATTTCAGATGTTTACAAATGCGGCAGCATAAGAAAGACATATTAAAATAATTGAGCTTTTGAATTACTTCGGTTTCTAAGAGCGTTTTTATACCTAAATTATTGAGTTAAATCCAAATTAATAAATCATAGACTGGATAATAAACTTTGAAGCATGTAATTTGGTGAAAAGAAGGTTTTTGTTTTTACTTTTCATGTTTATGATAGTTTGAATGAACTCACATTATATTTCCCCTTATTCATCTTTTGGTGCGTGGAGAAGATGGGAATGGAGGGACCAGAACATTTGTTGTCGGAAAGGAATTACTTTAGTTCGCCCGTCTGTACCTGCAGATCTGTAGTCAGCTGTGTTAGTCATCCTACGGCCTGGTCTCTGTGCATGTGGACAAACGCTAACACTGAGTGGTCGAGGGGACCTGGACTGGCAGGGATCACGTGTCTAACCTTTATTGGGAGAGAAAGGCGATGTCTAGCTCTTAGGACACTTTACTTTTTCCTGTGTGAGAGCTCAGTTTCAAGCTCAGTGTGGTTTAGATTTTCTCTGTGTCTCCCAGCAGTGTCTCTTCATTGTCACTTGAGCCATTGCGGTAGCAGGTGCCTGGCAGCCTGATCTCTCTGCTCCACACGACGTCTTCATCAATAATAAAGAAACAGGGTCAGATCTGTTCTCCTGTCGGAAGCAGATACTTCAAGGACCTGACCTCTGTGAGGAGCTGGGACGTGGTCACTCCCAGTTCACTCATTTGAACGTTTGAATAGGTTCCACATGAAAACCAGTCATTAGGCTGTGTATTATTTGAAAAAATTTTATATAGAGACATTTAAGAAATAGTTGCAGAAATCTGCACTGGTTGTCGGTGATATTATTAGCTACTGTGACCGGATTTTAAGAAATGGCCATTTTCCTCTTTCAGAACTCAGGACACTCCTGGGCCTGACCTAATACTGCCTGCAAGCATTGAATTCAGGGAAAGTTGTGAGTAATTTCAGATTCCATTGGTAGTAAATTACTTCTTGTTCCATTTTTCTCCATCTGATTTTCATGGGGTTTTTTTTGTTCTTTTTTTTTTCTTCTTCTTCTTTTTTGAAATCTTTTCACAGCTGAAGATTCATTTTTATCTGCCATTATAAATTACACTAATAGCTCTACAGTCCATTTTAAGTTGTCACCTACATACGTGTTATATATGGCGTGTCGGTATGTATTGTCCAGCCAGTACAGACCCGATGTCAGTCCCGCAGAACGGACGCACAAAGTGATCGCCATTGTCAACAAGATGGTGAGCATGATGGAAGGGGTCATTCAGGTAAGCGCCAGCCTGCAAAGCCCTGCCACTTCAGTGACCGCGTTTATAATTTTTAAATCAATTAAGTTAGTTTTTTTAACATTTCAGATTTGTTTACATGTTTGACTTCATCTTAGGAATTTTTTCTAAAACGAAAGTTACATAAGTAGGATTAGAAATTGTATAGCTTTAAAAGTTGAAATGAAATGTAAACTGCTTTTCTGTTTCTTCCCTACAAAATTTAAAATAAGGGAAGAGAAACTGTACATGGTAACATAATGATCATGAAAAAGACCCTTGAAATTACACTAGTTGTGAGAAGGCATTGAGAATTGAAAAAATAATAATAAATTACTGAAGTGAAATTCACATAACATAAAGTGAACCATTTTAAAGTGAGTAGTTGGGTAGCATCCGTACATTCACAGTGTTGTGCAGCCTCCTGGACTTGGTTCCATAGCTTTTCCATCCCTCCAGACCAACCCCTCACCCACCGAGCAGTTTCTCTCCATTACCCGCCCCATCAGTTCCTGACACCTTCTTAAAAATTTTTAATGGTTATGAAAAAGGACTTGTTCTTTTATAATGAGCCTACTAGGATGTTGGTAGTTAGCATCTGGGTTTTTTGATGGCACTTGTGTAGGTATAATGGACATCCTGACTATAATGGACATCGTGACATTTCTCACTTACGATGAAAATCAGATTCTTTCATAAACCAGTTTTTAAATTTTCAGGAAATAAGGATATTCTCTTGGCAAAATGGTTTGTTTCCTTTAGTACTATCTTGTCTGTAGTTGATAAAATTGGCATAATAGTTTTCCAGACTTTTAGATAACCTGGAGGTTTAAAGTCCTTAAAAGTAAATTTACAGACTTTTTAAAAAAGTGTTCCTAAATCACTTGTCAACACTATTTATTATTCAGCTGTGAAACTCTAGGTATATAATGTTACATAACATGGCTAGATGGTTTGATTGTTTTTCTCCTGTCAGGATACTTTTCAAACTAGAAAAGACTAGTTTGAGGCAAACTAGTCTTTTAATTCCCTCAGAACTGTTTTAAAAGGCCAGACGTTTTCAAGAAGGGTTTCTTTTATGTTTGAGTGGTTAGCCTATGAATTTGAGGAGGTTATGAGTCTTCTACCCAAGTGAGGAAACAGATAAAAAGGAAAGTCATTTTATTTGGATACCATTTTGTTACTCTCATTATTTTATAGACAGATGTGGATTTCCTTTCCAGTTGTCATTCAGAGCCATTGTCTGTCTTCCATCGCACTTGGATTTCAAATGATCAGACTCCCATCAGCAAACTACTTTTGATGGACTTTTCTTAACTAGGCAGTGAAATCACCATTATCAGGACAAGCCTTTCAGACTTCAGATTTAGGTTCAGTATGTGATTGGAGATCTAAAAATCTTCAATATTTAGATTGAAGATCTAAAAATCTTCAATTTTTAGAGAGAAATTATGGAATAATTAAAATTCTTTCTTTTGTAAAAACCTACTTTCAAAAAACAAGTTACTCCTTTCTAGTATAGAAATAATACGTTTTTAATACATTTTTAAGTTCTCAGCTCTTACTGTTTCTGCTGGTCTTTCTTGTCTTTTCATTCTTATTAACTGATCCAGGAGACTAGACTCTCAAGTTGTGTACGTTTAAGTCGTCTCAAACACGCAACGCTGTTAAGAGATGTTAAGAAGTCCTTTTTTTGGTAAATCTTTTAAAGAGATCAGTGTATTC
Source organism: Mesoplodon bidens (assembly GCF_964165515.1). Classification (NCBI taxonomy): domain Eukaryota; kingdom Metazoa; phylum Chordata; class Mammalia; order Artiodactyla; family Ziphiidae; genus Mesoplodon; species Mesoplodon bidens. The sequence continues at coordinate 92,437,724 of NC_138168.1, forward strand.
ATTTGTTTATTGTAACATCTTCTTTATAGATAAACTCTAGGAATTCCCTTCGTTATTGTGCCAGTTTTAAGAACATGAAACTAATCGTTCATGCCCTAGACTTCCAAAGCTGCCTCAGAACTGTAAATGAGTGTGTAACATGGGAATAACGTAACTAAATGTTGTACCCTCGTGTCATACCTTCATGTTAGTGTTTTGATTTTTTTTTAAACTATCATGATTGTTTACAAGTTTCTTTCTCTCGTTCTGCTTGGTTTCCCCGCGTCTGTTTTTCTCCAGGAAGTAGACCAGGTTGATCAGGTAGGACATACTGCTGGGAGCCGATCCTGGCTGTGTTGGCTTAGCTGAGTTTCTCATGCTGCTTCCATGTCAAAGTACAACAACAACTGGACCGAGGCTCATAACACTCATTTGGCAGCTGGAACATGCAGTACTAAAATCCTTTTTTGACTGTGCAACCTTTATCAGCATTTCATAACTTTTGCTTAATGCACTTCAGTGTGGATATGAAATGACAAAAGTTCTGTTTCTTCTCTTTATTGTTTATCCTTGGTTCCTATTCTTTGGATCTCATCTGAGGTTGCCTGGCCTGCACATGTGGTCGGGAGATGACACGATAGATCAGTACTTGATACCGAGTTGCTTGGTGTCCAAGCCAGTGACTTTGAGTATCAGGGTGGCTGTTGGGTAACCATGGATACATGTGTGTATACTTCACAGATTACCAGATAATGCACAATCTCCAATTTGGTGTTGTATTATTTGATACCTCCTTTCCCCCACTGATTCCATAAATAGTAGCTCATTAGATCCATGTGTCTATACATGAATCCTAAGAAGTTGCAGTGGGTTTTTACTTTCCATTGCTATGTATGTACCCAAATTCCTCTGCAAGTATCTGGTATCTGTGGTAAATACCTTGGTGAAAATGGGAAGGTACTGGTCTATCTACAGCAGCTTTTCAAGAGCATTCCTTTTTATTTTTATTATTGTTGTTTGTCCTGTGGTTGCTTACGGAAACGTGTTCTATCTACAGAAACAGAAGAATATTGCAGGGGCACTTGCTTTCTGGATGGCAAATGCATCTGAGCTTCTCAACTTCATAAAGCAGGACCGAGATCTTAGTCGAATCACGTTGGATGCCCAGGATGTTCTAGCACACTTGGTTCAAATGGCCTTTAAGTAAGAACACGTGTTTAGATGATACTATTCTGTAAAGATTTAAAACATGTTTTCTGGTTAAGTTTTCAAAACTAATTTTAAGGGTTTTTATTTACCCTAATTGAAGATGGATATCAAGAAGCATAAATAACTATATGCAAAATGTGTTGATTTAATAAATTTAATTCAATTAGCTATGTTTCAAGAATCCCGAGAGTAGAACTATTACATATATTTTTTACATGGGAGGTATTTCTAAACAGTACAAATTGTTTCACTTGTGATATTATGTCTGATAATAGCAGGGCGTCATTCTGAGATTATTAAAATTGTCTCCGTATTTTCAGATACCTGGTTCACTGTCTTCAGTCAGAACTGAATAATTACATGCCAGCCTTTCTGGACGACCCCGAAGAGAACAGTCTGCAAAGGCCAAAAATAGGTTAGGGTTCTCTTTTTCGCCTTCGTCCTCTCCTTCCCTCCTTCTCCCGTTTGTTTAGCTTCATTTTAGTATTTGCTGTATGTGAGAGGGAGGTATTATGAAAGTAAATGAGACAACCTATTGGATTTGGCATTCTTTAAATAATAAATTGTAATCACCATGTGTCTTGTTTAAGAAGAGTTCTCATTTTGCCGCATCCTGCTGGTGCGACATCAGACTTTCCCAGAAGTCTGTCCGGGTGAACTTAAGTAGATACAGTTCATACCGCTGCGTGTTGGTAGTTCGAGACTACGTCACTGCTTCCTGTTGGAATGAGATTGCTGTTCTAAAGAGGTTGAACAGACGTCAGCGCGCGTTTACCGCGAATTCCGGAGCCCTTTCGGTGACACGGTGCCGTCTCTCTGCACAGACGACGTGCTGCACACGCTCACGGGGGCCATGTCGCTGCTGCGCCGCTGCCGGGTCAACGCTGCGCTGACCATCCAGCTCTTCTCCCAGCTCTTCCACTTCATCAACATGTGGCTGTTCAACAGGCTGGTGACCGACCCCGAGTCGGGGCTGTGCTCCCACTACTGGGGCGCCATCATCCGCCAGCAGCTCGGGCACGTGGAGGCCTGGGCGGAGAAGCAGGGCTTGGAGCTGGCGGCCGACTGTCATCTCAGCAGGATCGTGCAGGTGGGTGGTCCCAGCCCCGCTTCCCCGCTCGGTGGGCGCTGTCGTACATGCCTCTGGTTCTATCCCGGGGGTAACGTGGACTCCGCAGAACTCAGCACCCTCCTTTTGGGGTTTCTTACATGTACAGATAATGAAACGGTGGGTTATTAGTTTGCCTGGGTTGCTTGAACAAAGTACAACAAATCGGGTGGCTTAAACAGCAGAAATTTATTGTCTCTGGAGGCCAGAAGTCTGAGATCAAGGTCAGGGCACATTGGTTCCTGCGAGGGACAATCTGCTCCAGGCCCCCGTAGGCTCTGCTGGCCGTGGGCAGTCTTTGGTGTCCCCGGGCTTGTGGACACACCACCCCTCCCCGTCTCTGCCTTTGTCTTCCTGGGGCCTTCTTCCTGGACGCACATCTGTGTCCAAAAGTCTGCCTTTTATAAAGACGCCAGACCTACTGACCTGATTTAACTTGATTCCTTCTGTTAGGATCGTGTCTCCAAATAAGGTCACATTCTGAGGTAAACAGGGTTAGGACTTCCCCATATGAATTTTGGAGGGCACAGTATAGCCCGTAACAGGTGGTACTCAGTAGAGTAAATACCTTAAAGGGTTTTTAAAATTGAGAATAGTAAGGTATATTTCATAAAGCTCCATACTGAAAGATAAATTCCAATTTGAAAATGGATGATGATTGCCTCTTTAAGAACACAAAGCCAGGTAACCGCAGAGCAAAAACCTATAGCAGATACGCAGATAAACAGAAAGGAGTCTAAGCACGCCACTCCAGAAAATCATCAAATCACCAGGAACAGAGCAAGAGAAGAAGAAAGGAACAAAGGAGTACAGAAGAGCCATGTCCTAATGGCTTAACCAGTTCTAGGAATTTCCTAGGTATCCAAAGACTAGGAACTGGTATTTTGCAGTTAAGGAAGTGAGTATCTAGAGCATTTTTTTAGTATTATGACAATGTATAATTTTGTATTTTTTTCTCAGTCTCTTAAAAAGATTTAGTTTCAAAAGAAGTTTCTGCCCTCTTACTTTGATTGAGTCAGCGAGTTGTTAAAAAGGTCATTACAGGGACTTCCCTGGTGGTCCAGTGGGAAAGAATCCACCTCACAGTGCAGGGGACGTGGGTTCGATCCCTGGTCTGGGAACTGGGGTCCCACATGCCGCGGGGCCACTAAGCCTGCGCGCCACAACAGCTGAGCTTGTGCGCCTCAGCTAGAGAGCCCGCGTGCCGCAAACTACAGAGGCCACGCGCCCTGGAGCCCGCGCACCACAGCTAGAGAGAAGCCTGCCCACCACAACGGAAGATCCTGCATGCCTCAACGAAAATCCCACGTGCTGCAACTAAGGCCCGACGCAGCCAAAAATAAATAAATTAAACAAACAAATAATAAATCTTTTAAAAAAGAAGTCATTACAATGGTATTTTACTCAGACCGTAGTAATTGGTGATCTTAATGGTTATAAAAATGTTTAAATTTCTAAGAAGTTTTAAATGCTCTCTGAACATAAATTATTGAGTCTCATTATAAATATATATTTTAATAAAGAGTTCATCTGAAAACCTTTACGATGCTTTGAGCTCAGTTTAACACATACAGGTAACATTAATGGAACTGTATTTTCTTAAAAGCACCCTGCATTTCAAAATCAAATTAGCAAGTTATTGCAGTTTTACAAATGTTATGTAAAGGGGAATATTTATGAAATACTTTTAAATCATGATATTTCATGTTGCTTATTCTGAAATAGGCAACCACTTTGCTCACCATGGATAAGTACGCACCCGATGACATCCCAAATATAAACAGTACCTGCTTCAAGTTAAATTCACTACAACTTCAAGCCTTACTTCAGAATTACCACTGTGCGCCCGATGAGCCTTTTGTCCCTACAGTAAGTGACAGTGCCACACTGCCACTCCATGTGGGCCGTGTCTGCACAGGGAAGTGTGGAGGAAAAGGAAACACTATGTAATCAGTGGCCTTATTCCTTTAGTAAATAAGCTAATTCACTTGGTCCTCTCACGAGGTCGCTTTTGCTGTTGATGTCTGTATGAGTTAGGGGTCGGTGCAAGAAGTAGAAACTACATGAGCATGTTACGTAGAAAGGGATTTAATTCGGGGAATGAGGTTGTTGGAAAATGGTTGGAAAGCCGGGGCGGGGAGTGAGGAAGTTGCCCTGACATCTGAGTTCTCGGGCACGGCGCTGTGACCTGAGACCCCAAGTGCCATCCTTGTGTTCACGCAGCAACAGCTGCAGGGCCTCCCCAACCTGCGCAGAGGTGTCTGCCTGGTAAAACCCAGGTGCTTGTCCAGAACAGAGTCTGCTGTTTTGGGATGCCTCCTAGAGGGACAGAGGGTGAGAAACACAGAAAACAGTACGTGCTGCAGCTGGCTCTTTACAGAGAGGAATGCTGCATGTGCTCACCACCACCGTTACCTCCGCTGGACGCAGGTGCCCTGAGAACTCGGTAGAGAGGTAACCTAACTGGATGGATGGATTGATCTCCAGTGTGGGGTTTATGCCTACAGAAGACAGGTACAGAATCGCCCAAACCTGGAAACTACTACCTGTCCCCAAATAGACCGTGTCGCAGTCTGGTAGAGGAGCCTAACATGGCTGCACAACAACACAGGAAGTCAGATACCGGCTCTACACCCTGGGCTTCCCTTTGCACGGACTTGGGGACACAGGAGGATGCGGGTTAGAAGCCTGGGTGGCCAAGACTTTGGGGACGGAGGACAGGGCAGTGACGGTGGCTTCACAGTGGGTGTGGTTCGGTCCCCCAAGCGGGCTGGTTGGCGGGGGCGGGGTGTTCGTGTGCTCAGCCGTCCAGTTAGGATTTGTGAACCGTCCTGTGTGTACGTTATCTCACTAACGGAAAGTTTTTAAACAAGAATCACCCATAAACCCATAGTAAGGCAATAACCTCTGCATAAGCTGGGAATAGATATGTTTGTCCTGATTTTTTTTTACGTTTAACATTGTGTGAGCTTCTTCTGATGTCGTTAAGTATAAAAATAAGGTTATTAGCCACTGGATGTTAAAAAACTGTGCAAGGAAAAAATTACTTTTGAGAAGGGAAAAAGACCGTTTTCTTGTGATCGAAGAATTTCTTTCTATTTAAAACTACAGGTCTTTTGAAATTAATCATTAATGTGGTAGCTGATATATTAAGAGTATGTACTGTGCTAGTGTTTTATTGCTTTACAGACTGGTTTGAGTTGTTGATAGATTGCACTCTCCCTGCGTGTGTGTATGTAGCCACGCTACGTGTGGTTAAACGTTTTTCTGACAGCTGCTGGTCAGCTGTGCCCGTCACCGAGCATGTCCTTAGCTCTGTGTCTGTTTTCCAACCAGGACCTGATGGAGCATGTGGTGGCTGTGGCGGAGAACACAGCCGACGAGCTGGCACGCAGTGACGGGCGGGAGGTGCAGCTGGAGGAGGACCCCGACCTGCAGCTGCCGTTCCTTCTGCCCGAGGATGGCTACTCCTGCGACGTCGTCAGAAACATCCCAAACGGCTTACAGGAGTTTCTGGACCCTTTGTGCCAGAGAGGTGGGTGGCAGTGCCCACACCTGGCATCCGAGCTGGCCCGCGTGCAAGCGAGCCTTGAGCTTGTGTGTTGGTGTGTGTCAGCCCACCCGTGTTGTGTGCACCCTGTGTGCTGGAAAAGCTGGGGGTCCGGCGGCTTGGAAGGGAGCGGCCCATGGGGACGTGGGGTCAGAGGCGTGCAGACCACGGGGTCCTGGGTGTTGCGCCGGCCGCCCGGGAGCACTTCTCTGCTCGCCTGGTGTCGCGGTTACAGCAGGAGGGACCTTGGCTGCTCCTCCCTTCTGGGTTCTGCGTGATAAAATGAGGTCTGCCTGCACCACAGTTATACCTGAACCACGAGCTTTTAAATTAGACCAGATTTCACTGCTAGTCTGCTGCTTTTGTGTAATGTGGGGCTCAGATGAGTAGCAAAAGAGATGCAAAACTTAGCAGTTAACTTTTCTATTATTTTTTTTATTTGCTTAAATTAAGGTCCGTAGATATATAAATATATAAACTTAGTGTGATTTTTAACTTCAGTGAATGTTTCACTCACCACAGTAGGTCTTTACATCTTCAAAGGTTTTGATCGTTTTAAAAAATTCATTTTATAAAGGCTGCTGCTTGTAACGACATGTGTTTGTACAGCAGCTGGCAGATGTGTCTGTAACCCTCCCCGGAGCGCTGACTGAGCTCTTGGTGCTGTCCTGGGAGAAGCACAGGCAGGGTGGGATGTGGTGGGCCGGCAGAGCCCTCAGTTCAGCCCTGACTCTGGGGCGAGCGGGGCGGAAGGAAGGGATGCGGGCTGCAGGCACGTCTGCGGGAGCTTCAGTCGGGCAGCGGGAGTCCCTGAGCTGCAGTGGCCTGTGCGGGGGCCTGGTAGGGAAGTGGCGGCCGGGGCAGCCGCTCTGGGGCCGCGGGGCTGCTCTGGGGTGTCCTCCCCGCTCCCGGGGGCTCCCCGACACTCACGCAGCAGCCCTGCACCTTCACCGCCGGGCTGGTTCCTGCTCTGAACGTCCCCGTCACCTGCCGTTGGGCGTGGCACCATCTCCTGCCGGTCCTGGCCCCCTACCTGCAAGCCCACGAGCCGTGTTCCTAGGATTGGCCCGTGTGCCGTGCATCCGTGTGGTCGCGCCCCGCGTCCACTCCTCTTCCCACCGGCTGCCTCCCGGCAGTGGCCCTGTTTCTGAAATTCCAGCCCCCTCACACCGCTGCCACCTTCCCCACCCGTGGTTCTCCCTGTCTCCGGTGCTACTTGGTGCCAGCGTGTGAGCCGTCTGTGTGGGTCTGTCTCCATGTTGGAGTGTGAGTCCAGCAGGACAGGCTGGCGGTTGTCCCTGCTCTCCGCCTGCTCAGTGCCAGGCGGAGGGGCCCTCGGGGCCACGTGCCGGCAGAGCTGCTCTTCAGGATCTTGTGAATAAGCCTGCGGAGGCTGACTCACCAGCCCCCGTCGGACGTGCTAGGCGTGCTGGGTACCCAGCTGCCGGCTCCACAGTAGGTGCTGCGGAGAAGGTCTTGGCCAGCCTGGGGGCAGTGCGATCCTGACTGGATGATGCCATTTTCTCCATGACTTCCCCTTAGGCTTTCCTGAAGGATTCGTTGTAGGGCGTATGTGGTATTTCCTCATGGTTTAGGCAGCCCCACGCTGTTTTCATACATCTTAGGTGATAATGTAGCCAAGTACAAAGCTGCTTTTAAATAAGACTTACAGAGAACTGGGTGTTTTCTTCTATGACGTCAGCAGTTTTAATTCTTCATGCTCAATTTTTTGCAAGCCAAAGAGAGGACTGCTGTGTGCTCTCCATTTATGTTCCTTTGGCTTTTTCGTGCAATACGATTCTATGAGAGAAGCTATAAAACCAGCACGGACTCACACCTGACCTGAGATGCGTTCCTGATGCTGAGAAAGTAAACCGTCTGTGTGCATATGGTCCAGACGTCGTGCAAACCTGATGTTTAAAAAATTAGACAATTACAACTGTTGACGTTTCAAAACCGTGAGAATTATGATTCCCTAAAACATGGGAAAGAGAAGTAAATTGTACGTAATATTTCAGTGAAACTGGATTGAAACAGTGATTTTTTTTGGAAAAAAAAGGACTAAAACTAAGTAAAAATAATTTGTACCCATGTTTTAATTGAGTATATTTGTGATGTCTTCTTTTCCCTCTACCACAAACAACCTCATAACTGTCCAAAGATAACAGCCCAAGTGATCCTTGCTGGTGGAGCACTAGTGTGGATGAGGGTACCAGCAGGGGCCAGCCAGGACCCCCCACCCCACCCCACCCCAGCACCCAGGTCATGGGGATCAGGGCGTGTCTGGCAAGCAGTGTGCTCTTCGTAATTGTTAGCTGCTGCTAATAAGACCACTTTGGAGAAAAGAAGAATTGTGCAGGGCCTGTGTGATCTGACTTTGTCACGAAATCTCTGAGAAACTCTGTAAGATCTGACAAATGAGGAATGACATAGGCTTAGTTTTGTAAAGATGTCATTTGTCCCTGATGAAAATATCAGAGATATTCTTTAAAACAGTATAAAATGATTCTAAAGTTTCGTTTGGAAGAAATTAAAGTGAGTGTGACCTGTGAGAAAATTTGGGCAAAGAGCGATGAGAAGGAGGCCAGTCCTACCCCAGAATTGCTCTACGAGTGGAATAGATCGTTTGCCCTGGCGCGTGAGCCTGTGTGCAGACATCTGTGCTGGCGCCGTTCCCTGGCCCCTCTTTCCTTTCCTGTGTTAGAGCTTCTCAGTGTGACTGAGCAGGTCTTAGTTGAGCAGAGCAGGCCCGTCTGCAAGGAAGCCGTTTCCATGCGCTTCTGTAATGTTTCAGTGATGTAAGGGAAACAGTCTTTGGAATAAAAAAGAGGGGAGACCAATGTCACTTCTCTGCTTGGTGCTGAAATGCCACTGGACCAAAGCAAATACGCAATTTTAAAGGTCTGATAATTCAGTTTTCAGAGAGAGTAAAATATTAAGGCAAATAAATGTTGTCATTAGGTATCATGCAGTTGCTGCTTTCTGTTGCTTCCCTTGTTGAAGATTATGGGTCTGACGTGGTGTGCTTTTCATTCTTAACAGTTTGCCTATTTTCTCCCCAGGATTTTGCAGGTTAATTCCTCACCCACGTTCACCAGGCACTTGGACAATATATTTCGAAGGTGCAGATTATGAGAGTCACCTTATGCGGGAGAACACAGAACTGGCAAGTATCGTGAGAAGGACAGACGGACAAGAAAAAGAAATGCGTTCCTTACGATTTGAAAATATATATTTTTTTATTTTCAGGCCACGTCTATATAGTTTTGTCTATAAACAAATGGTACTTTTGAAAATAAAGCATACTTATACCCACAGTTACATCAACCATAATACCTATTTTAAAAATATATTAATATGTTAGTCTTAATGGGTTTTACTAGAAAATTGTTCTTTGGTAAAAGTATTTTCTTTTTTCTAGTCAGTTCTACCTTGTCTTAAATGGGTGCCAAATCATTTACTAATATTTTGTGTCTTTCTGAAAGAGCGGTCATCCCAGCATTCACTGGCCTCATAGAGTTTAGGGAAAATTCTGCCTTGCTTCCCACAGAGAGTTTTAAATAAGAAAGGGTGCTTTTCCTTGTCTTAGAAAGTGATGCCAGACCAGAGTTGTCATATGCTACGTACAATAGCAAGTAATTCCAGGAAAAATACAAATGAAATTTTTCCTTTTAGAACTTTTTTGTTCCATTCCATTTACCGTAAACATTACCTTAAATGTAATTGCCTCTTAAGCCGCGTAAGGGTTCAGGGGAGCCAAGCAGAGTGACCACACGTTGGGCAGGTGACTGTGGGCGGGGTCGGGGAGCTGCGTGCGTCGGACGTGGCCGTCAGTCCCCTGGCCCTGATACCAGTGTGCCCAGGCTGAGCTTCGGGGATTCTCGTCTATGAAAAACAGCCACAAGTCTTCTGAAGCCTTAGAAACTTCCTTGTGGTGTCCTAACTTACTCCTTACTCAAAACATTGTGCCTAGTGCTTACCTAATTTCTAAGAAAACAAGAGTATGTAAGGTGACAACACTTACTGTAAGGTGAACAGTATGATGTGTGTTTTGTATGTTAAATTCAAAGTAATTATTTTTGCTTAGTAGCAAACTTTAGATTTGAGCATCTCCAAAAATTGAATTAGTTGGCGATTGCTGTTACACCAAATAGATCACATTTAACTACTGATACAGTGAATGTGCCGCTAATACTCTTTACTAGCTGCTGTTTAGCTAATAGCAAGTAATAGCAGCAATTTCTAATTCCCAAATTTTATAGAAAAACAAGTACCTTAGATGGAATCACTGATTTTTTTCAACTTTCTAGTTTATTCATGGATCCCTGAGAAGATTTCAGGTCTTGATATTTTAAAAAGCTTTGTCACCTAATCTTATTTGTTTCCCTTAAAATATTCTCATCCAGACTTTGGTTCTAAATTAACAAGCCAGTCACCACTTCTTGGCCATGTGTCTGCATACTTACGTATTTAACTAATTAAATTCTCTCAGTGTGGGCACTGGGAATTTTCTTCTTTACTTTTGTTAACTCTTTCACATGAGGTTTGACATGTACAGGACATGTAACTTCAGTGGCTAATTTCACTTGCTCATTTGTTTATGGATCTGTTCAAAAACTGGCCTGTCTTATTGGTCGGTAACTTATTCCCCAGCCACGGGCTTCACAGAATCATGCAGAACCTTGGGTCCCACTGTCTAAAGCCTGTGGCTGCTGTATTTTTGCTGTTGAATTTTCTTAAGAGACAGAGATGTGAGATCATCTTTGTCATCACTGTTTTTGCAGTCCTCCCCATAGACAGTGTAAAGTAAGTGTAAATTTCTTTTTTTAAAAAACACCTAGTAATTGGTGCTGAAAGATAATAAAGTAAAAATTTAATTTTCTCTTTATGATCAGGTTTTTCTCATGTGATAGTAATGCAAGGTTAGTTTTATTTTATAGATTAAGTTCTTTAAATAACATTTAAATAGCATCTGCGATGATTCCTCTTTAAGGCTCTGGAGTCAAGACTATTGGTATTTACTTTTCCTGATGACTCCATGAGGAGTATCTGTATTCATTGATTTTTACTGTTTCCTTTTCCACTCTCCGTTGGTTTCCTCTCCCCACTACTGGAGAGAAAACGAGTGACCGAGTGGCGGTACTTGGATTTCAGGCCTGTAGTAAAGTTCTGTTTCCATCCCTTAGGCTCAGCCTCTGAGGAAAGAACCTGAAATAATCACGGTGACCCTCAAAAAGCAGAACGGAATGGGCCTTAGCATTGTCGCAGCAAAGGTAGGACGGGACAGGTGGTGGCAGAGCCGCCAGCCCTCATCCTTGAAGTCTTGGGCCAGCAGCTGTTGGGGCCGAGCTGTGCGTCCAGCTCTGCATCTGGGAGGGGGTGAGGGCGTGGGACTGGAGCCCCGGGCTCACTGCGTTCCCAGGGTGACTACTCTGCAGACGGGCCAGGGTGCGAGCTCCCCAAGCTGGGCAGGTGGTGCTCCCGGGGAGCCAGGGCGGGAGGGACCCGACACCCCGCTCCCGCGTCCGTGTGCGGCGGGCTCCCGGGTCCCTGGCCCCCCGCAGGCTGCAGCTCCTGGCAGCAGGGGTCCTAGAGGCCGCAACCCGCATGCGCGCACCACGCAGGAGCCGCAGCCAGGGAGCACCGCACGGCACGGCCCTGTCTGGGGAGAGCGGAGGGGAAAGGGCCTTTGCTCATTTTAAAGACTCTTGATTGACAGGTGGGGTGTTCTGTGTCTCAGAGAAACGGAAGGGTTTGGAAGAAAAAGGGACATGGTGAAACCGAGATTCTAGGGCATTGGTGTGCAGGAGGCGCTACAGCACTGGGACTAAAGCAGCCAGAGGAGCTGAGCCTTTGTATTAGCACGTGGAAGGCAGGTGTGGTCTGGGGCACAGCAGCCTGGGTCTGAAGCACCGCATCACCTGGGCTCACCCAAGGAGGCCAAGGAGCCAGGCCAGAGCCTCGCAGGCCAGGACTCACGCTCACCCCTTCCGATGAGGTCGTGCTCGTGGGCCACGTTTCCAGCCTGTTGTGATCAGGTGGGCCCACAGCTCAGAACACTGAGGGGTGTGAGCGGGAAGTTACAGGCTGCAGACTGTTCTCCTCTTTGCTCACCGAGTCAAATGCCCATTTTCAGGGGGGAAAAATTATTAGGATAAAAATTACCCCACCACACTCCAGTATACAGGAAAAATGTAACCCCTGTATTTTCTGATTTTTACATGTATATATGTATATAAAAATCTTATTTCAGATACTTGTCTTACATGAGATTTGAAATTCTCCTTATCTCTTTCAATACAAAGCTACCTGTCTTCTGTAGGTTTAAGTTGGTCTTAAGTGTCTTAAGTGTCTCTGGGTCCTTCCCTCTGGCCCGAGTCCTGAGTGTAGCGGACAGTGAGGCCCCGCGTGGGCGCCCCCAAATCCCCTCTGGCCGGCCTCTGGCCTCGCCTGGCTGCCAGGTGTCCATGGGCAGCTAGGACAAGGAGCCAGGCTGAGAGTCACCGTCCAGCCTTGTCCCCGTGCCTGCGGTTGCCGGCAAGAGGCAGAAGTGAAGGGTGCCGGCCCCAGGGCTCCGCCGCCCCAGGTGCGTGGCCGGGGTCGGTGAAGAGCGGCCGCAGGAAACCCTCTCCCTGCCAGCGTAGAGTCGGGATCAGCGAAGGCCCCCTGAGGAGATGCCTCGTGCACTGGACCTCGGAGGGTGAGCCGTGAAGCCTGGCGGAGGGGTGGGTACAGACTTTGCGGCCCCGGAGCCAGAGCGCGGAGGCGAGGGGATCCCTTAGAGGCGACCCGAGAGCAGGCGAGATCAGACGCCGTGCAGCAGGGTCTGCAGGCCCCCCGTGGGGCCCAGGCGGGCAGGGCAGTGGTCAGTGAGGCGTGTGGCCGGGTCCCCAGGAGACTGATTCCAAGAAGCCCGAAGGCTTGCTGCAGTTGCAGGCTTTAGAGGGAGTAGCCACTGCAGGGCTCACGTAAGACGTGTGGGATCAGAGTGCAGTCCTGAGAGTTCATTCCTCCTGCCTTGGAGAGCGTGGTCCTCGGGGCTCAGAAGTGCAGCCAGGGGCTCGTGAGGGAGCTATGCCTGGTTTTGCAAGTGGGAGGAGTGTCCGCTCAGCGGGGGAAGGAGGTGGCGGCGGAGATGGAGGTTGGGCAGCCGCAGCAGCACGTTGACTCATGGGGCAGTGTGGCATCGCTGGGACAGACACCCCTGCAGGGCTGCCAGCTTCTGGTGCATCTTGGGCGCTGATGTATGTTCGTTGAATGGCAGCTTTCACCTTGGTTGCTGAACTGGGTGTATGTAGTGGGTGGAAGAAGTATCCCAGTGTATCCCGGGTCTGTCTTCAGCAGCTGGGCGTGTGGGAGTGTTTACTGAAGGTGGGGCTCCTGAAAAGGAGCACGTTTTGGCAGAGAGAGAGAATCGAGCGCTCAGTTTTGAGCGTGTTAGATCTGAGAGCTGGGAGGATGCCTGTTGGGCTAGGCAAGCGAGTGCGTGCGTCGCTGGATGCCTGAGTGTGGAACTTGGAGGGAGGGTCGGAGGCCTAGGGCTGCCCTAAGGGGGTAAGAGCGTGCTCTGGTAACCGGACGGCGTGCCGTTTTCAGGCATGAAAACGTGTGACAATGTCTGTTCTTAAAGTGAGACACGACTCTAACAGTTCACCTGTGGACTCCATGGCTTTTTCTCCAGCAGAGCTGTAGTCTCTTTGGTGCTCGCAAAGGAATGTTGAGCAAGAGTGAACAAGTCCTGTAATGGACCCACATTGCTGAAATGGCGCTCTGTGCCTGATGCCCGGCTAGGTCTGTGTCAGCCCTCGTGACAGCGCAGGTGGCCTCGGGGGACTCCAAGGCCGTGCAGTGAGTGCGGGCAGCCGGGGTGCGGGGCCTCTGCTCGCAGAGCTCGGCGTGCTCCGTGGTGGGCGCCCGGGCTCAGACTCCCCCCTGCTGCGCGCGTGCAGCCCGGATTAGAGCGCTTCCCTCCACACGCTCAGTGTGGCCGCACCTCGAGTCTCGGGGAGAGGAGCCTGTGGGGCGTTTTCAGCTGGTCCCTGATGATCACACAATGCCGTCGTCTGTCATTTTGTTTTGTTAAACACAGAAGAGCCTGCAGGCCGCTGTATTAAATTTTACCCCCGTCACCCTTACTTGCGTCTGTGTGTTTTGGTCTTTTCTGTGAGCTGTTGCGGCCTTTGTGTTCGGCTCCGTTCTTCTTTACTTCTTCCTAATTAGCATGTGGCCTCGTGGCCGTGAGCCTGGGCAGGGTTCTGATGTCAGCCCGCCGACGCCCCTTCCAGGCTGCGGCTGTTTTATGGAATCCAGATGCCTTGGAACCGTCGTGCGCCGTCCACTCTTTGAAACCCTGCTTTGGGGAAGTTTGGGGTGCTGCTTCTCACTCAGCTGAGGGCCGGCACAGTGCTTCCTGTTTAATTTGGATTTTTAAAATAGAAACCGTTCCCTCCTTTTTATTTTTCTGGCTCTTTTAAAGTTTAATAAAGTACAAAGTAAATGAAAATCTGAGCTTGCCCGGTCACGTCAGAGTCCGAGTGTTGCATTGGTCTGGCTGGAGTTGCTCTATGCCGTCCGGCTTGTGGCGTCCAGCTCAGCTTCGTGGTGGCGAGCCTCGAGAGGCCAGCTGTGTGCCACAGCTGCCACCGGGGGAAGTAGACAGTTGTGTTTCAGCTGCAGAAGCTGGTGCGCCCGCGAGACCAGAATGTGGCTCTCTGTTGTCGGAAGAGCAGAGTCTGTGGTGAGTCTCTTCGGGGGCTGTGGTGGACGTGGATGTTCTCTTTAGAGGCTGCTTTCCCTCCACGGTAACGTGCTTCAGCCTGTCCGGGCTTCACTCGCCCGTGAAGCAACCGTGTAAGGGAGCTCGTAATTACATACCCAGATGTTTACTGCTCTGTAGCTCAGCACTATGGATTCCTGGGGTTCGTGAAGCTGTAAGGCTTCTGTGTACTTTTTATACAAGAAAAGAACATTAATCTACTCCTGCCGGTTATAGTATAGTGAAAGTTGCTTGAAATAGTGGTAGCTGCTGCTGTAGAATTTGCCAAGGACATGCAAGAATATCCACAATCCAACTTCTTTTTGGCCGTTTTAGGTGCTTTTTACTGCAGGCTTTCTCCAAAACCTGTTTTTTCTAAAAGGGAACATAAAAGTGACAATTTGAAATGTACTTAGGATATTTTACTACTTTATTTAAAAATGAATGGTTAATTGAATCTTAGTTTGTGCTTTGACTGTATACGGTTTTTAAGTTTTTAAATCTTAGTTAGCTTAAAACACAAAATAAAATTCCTGTGCCTGTGCAGTGTTTATTGATAATACTGCCTTTTCACCACTTGAAAAGTGAGTTTGAACTACAGTTTAGTCCTTTAAGGAATTTGAGACCTTCACCCTCGTGTTCCTTAGTGACCTTATTGGGACCAGGTAGGAAAGACCTAGTCAAAGAAATGAGTCGGGAAATTCTCAGTTCCCTTTTAAGATCAATTCCAAAGTACCAGGTGGCTGCAACTTCTCCCGTGGACATGCCAGGAATAACTTTCCATTAAGTTGTGCAAAACGACCGCGTGCCCTGCATGGCTGTTGGCTTATGAATTTGGAAACGATGTTTTATATTTCTGTCCTAATAGTAAATTATATAAAAGAACAGTGTTTTACCTATACATTTACAGTAATGGCCTACGTGCAAACTTCTTGGGTCGACCGAAATAACTGAATTCAATTACAACATTAAAATAATGTAATCAGAAGAGTCATGTTAACCCTCTAAAGCAGAGCCATCTTTTCACGTGGTGGTTGGTACACGTAGAGAACGACAGTATCTGTAGGGTTCCCGGGTGGAGGGTTTGGCTGTGGAGCAGCCCAGTCTGGCGAGGCCCAGGCAGCCCCGGGGCACCTGCCTGGGCCGTGCAGGAACTGACGGGTCGCCTTCCTTGTCTCACTCTTGAGCCGCAGACGCTCTGAGGCTCCCGGGCAAGCTGCCCCTTCGCCCTGGAGAACGCTCCTCGCACCCTGGGTCGTGCACCCACCCTTCCGGGCTCCAAGGCTCCCTGCAGCCCATCTGTAGGGCCCAGTTCAGAATCGGTGTGGTTTGCTTTTTTACTTTATGGAGAGTGAAAAGATAGATGACACAGTGTTGTTTGTTTGTGCTTTATGCACACGGTAGAAGATGGGCAGAGCTGACCCTGGAGCCTGCCTCTCTGGCAGAAAGGGCGCTTACCACGCGTGTGCCGTCCAGGCTGCCAGGGTGCAGAGTGTCTCAGGCATGAGTTTGAAAACTGATCGTTTCAGAACTAAGGTAATTCCTACCAAAAAGAGAGAGCCTGGCGATGTTTTTAAATCTCTGGTCTGAATGTTAGTAGTTTATGAATCAGAACTCTTGTCTGACTAGAACTAAAGCAGCTCCAAACACTGAGAAAGGGGCGGGTGGGCAGAGCATTGTACTGAATCTGCCTGATGAGTTTTCAGTACTCCTGGCTCTCAGGTCAGCCCGGCCCACTGATTGTTGGAAAGCTTTTCGCCAGAGTGCAGGCTGTTTCCACGCCGGGAACAATAGGCTGAACTCCTGCTGCTGTGGCTGGCCAGTCCGTCTTCCTCCTGCTGCTGCCTTTTTTTTTTTTTTTGGTGGGGGGGGATTGTGTTTTAATGATGTTTTTATGCTGTAACTCATATCACACTCCCACACTCAGAAATTGCAGCTGGAGTGTTTGAAGCGGGGCTCCTTCTGACTGATTCCCTCTGAGCGGGAGGCGAGAGCACCTGTGCTTCAGTCTTTCCCAAGGTGCCGTAGAAGCTCTAGAGCAAACGAGCTATTTGGGAGCGGCCTTTTCTAAACTTGCAGCCGGTTCTCATCGGACACGTAAGGCGGCGGACTGATAGGTGCGTGTTTCTTTCAGTTCTGGGGAAAGCGCAGTGTGGCTGCTGCTGTCTGTCGTTCTGTTTGGGCACCATTTTTGTCCGCTGACCGCCGTTCTCTGGTGTACCTGTTCTGCAGGTAAATTCCAGGTGTGGTGCTGCTCCACCCGCCTCAGCCTCTGCCCTTTCCTTCTCTCCTCCTCCTCTCAGACTCCTTCTCCTCAAGCCTCCTTCTCTCCCCTTTTAAGGGAAAGGAAAGCAGCTTCAAGAGTGAGATCCCACAGGAGTGACCTTGTTACTTCACTTTAACTGCTTTTTTCAGGACTGAGGATCTAGCCCTCTGCCTTCTTTTGTGCCCCTGGCTAGTGTGTGTGGCCACCGTTCTCTAACCGCCTGAAATTACGTTAAAGGCCACAAATGCCAAACAGCAGCTCGAGTGCTGTACTGTGTGCTACTCTCATCAGTGCCTCTGGAAGGGAAAATGTGGTTTTGATTTTTAAAAATGTACTTTTAATATTTAATTCCAAAGTTGTATCTAGTGAAATTCATAATTCCTGATGCCTTTGGAACATATAACTGCTTTCCAGAAGACAATTTTTAAGAAGGAATTTGATTTGTCAGATGAGGAATGGATAGTTCCAAGTGGTTATGCTTATTCTGTTCATTTTAATTTTACAAGTAACATGGACCAAAAATACAATAATATCTTTTCAAATGCCGGTTTAGACAACTTTAGGCAAGTAATTCTTAAAACACTTTACTCTATATATTTACTTATTATACTGTGGTTCTCCTCTCATCGTTGGAAATCAGGGTGTATGTTAGCATATATATTGTGTTGCAGTTAGATCTTGTTTTTACCCAGTTATCAGCATAATTATAGATTATTGCTAGTATCTTTGGTTACGAGTAACATAGCTATACCATGAAAAGCTTATAGTTTTAGAGCAGTGCTATCCAATAGAAATAGAATACGTGGGCCGTGTAGATAATTCAGAATTTTCTATTAGCTACATTTAAAAAAATAAAAGAAACTGAAATTAACTTTAATAGTGTGTCTTCTTTTATGTAGTTATGATTTCAACGTGTAGTCATATAAGTCGTTAGTGAGATATTTTAGACTCTTCTTTTGCATACTCAGTCTTTGAAGTTGGGTGCGCTTTGCACTGAACTACACATTTTGGTTTGGACGGGCCACATCCCAGCGCTCAGCAGCCCCTGGGCCTCGTGGCTGCCGCACCACACACGCCTAACGTACCCTCACGAGCGAGTGTCTGGGAAGCTCTCTGCGTACATTCCTCTCGTTGGCTTTTGGTCAGTGCTTAGGCAGCTCATCTCTACATTCTTCTAATGACAGATGTGATGCCTTGATACGTGGCAGCGAAACGGTATAACTTGTGGACTCCGTTTTCATTTCTTAATTAGAAAAGTAGAATTACCATAAAATGAATTTTAATTTTGTGCGTATGTAAATAACAGAGGAACTTAATAGAATTTGTTGAGTAAGTTTTTTTAAAGTTAAGTCTTACTGGGCTAGTGTGTGCATTATTGTGTAGAAATAAGACATAAGTGGTTTAATATTTCTGGAATTAATAAATTTTGTTTTATTCATTTTTTATCGTAGTCTATAACGTTTTTGTTTTTATTCAGATGAAATGGGGTGGGAGGCAGAGAGCTCTGTAATGTTAAGGAACGACTACGTCTTTTCCCAGGGCTGACCTGTTCCCAGTCCCGGTGGAAGTGGGCAGGGACCCCACACAGCTCCCCAGCTCCCCGTCTCCCCAGTCACGGGGGCCGTTCCAGCCAGGGCTGCTCTGGCCAGGTTGAGGCCTTGGATCACCTCAGCGTTGCTTACAGATTGCGGTCTTTGGGGTGGAAAGTAACTATCCATGTCGATTTTATAGAGAGAGAGAGAGAGGGAGAGAGAGAGAGTGTTAGAAATTCCTTAGAGTTCTTTCATCTCCAGGTGGTATATTCATCTTTGATTTTGTTTTTCTAAAATAGTTACCAGTGGAACTGTAATTTATCTGTACAGCAGTTGCATTTACAGATTTTTATGGCCAGTTTATAGTCGTGAGCTACCCACGAAGTACAGATAAGATTCAAATAAGGGGAGATGGGAGGGATCCAGCCTGGAGAGAGGGAAGGGCCTCCCCATAGAGACAGGCAGTCTGCAGACAGGGACGTGCCGACAGCCGTGGAGGCAGACTGCTCTGTGAAGTAAGGAACATTCATTAGGTAAAGAGTGCGAGGTTGAGACTGCATTTGGAAGATTCAAATGCCAACCGAAGCTTGGATACCTCTTAGAGCAGCGGTCCCCAACCTTTTTGGCACCAGGGACTGGTTTCGTGGCAGACAGTTTTTCCACGGACCGGGATGGGGGCAGGGGTAGGGGGTGGCCCAGGCTGTGATGCGAGCGGTGGGGGTGGATCAGAGCAATAGGGGGATCCGAGCGGAGGATGAAGCTTCCCTCGCTCGCCCGCAGCTCACCTCCTGCTGTGCGGCCCGGCCGTTGGGGACCCCTGTCTTCAAATATTACTTATGTACCTCCCTACCCCCGAGAGTCTTTTTTATTTATTTATTTATTTATTTTTGGCTGTGTTGGGTCTTCGTTTCTGTGCGAGGGCTTTCTCTAGTTGTGGCAAGCAGGGGCCACTCTTCATTGCGGTGCGAGGGCCTCTCACTATCGCGGCCTCTCCTGTTGCGGAGCACAGGCTCCAGACGCCCAGGCTCAGTAGTTGTGGCTCACGGGCCTAGTTGCCCCGCTGCATGTGGGATCTTCCCAGACCACGGCTTGAACCCGTGTCCCCTGCATTAGCAGGCAGATTCTCAACCACTGTGCCACCAGGGAAGCCCCTGAGAGTCTTTTTAAAAGATAATCTTTTTTCATAGTGCTTTGTTGATGACTTTTAACTAAAGTCAGTTTTTATGACCAGCCTTCAGTAGAGCTTGTAGATGCTCGTGGTCTTCTGAATCGAGGTCTCTAATAATCATGACCCCTCGTTTCTTCCTTGTGACAAGGAAGCATAAATTGAACTTACTTGGAATTAACAGGAGCGGCTGTGACTTAGAATTTAGATACCTTCCCGTCACGCGAGACAATAATGTCCAGTGCCGTGCCTTCCTCATCACCCGCTGCTGCCTGGCAGTGGTGGATCCGAGGGTCACAGTCAGAAATGCTTGAGGTTCCTAACTTCTTACACCAGTAGTTCCGCAGAGCTGTGTTGCCAGCTCACAGATAACGCGCATATCAGCTGCTTCTTAGCCTGCCAACGTATTCATTCGGTAAGATTCTGGATTTCCCCAGAGAGGGTTTTTAAAATAAGAAGTTGACCCCATTGTCGTAGCCTGACTGCAGGGATTTGGGAAGCGGCCCTGGCAGGGAGCTGGGGGAGGAGCCGCCTGTAACAGGCTGAGGGAACACAGGAAATCCCATGGGAACATGAGCGAGCCAGAGGTCACATCCTGCCTGGCCTTGGCAAGGTGAGTGGGCTGGCAGATGGGCCTAGGGATCAATGATAAAAGGACTGTGGCAGAGCCATTGCATCAGAAAGTCGTTTTGTGTGGTGAGAACAGCATAAGTAAAAGCAGGGACCTGGCAACTGGGGGTGGGAGGGGGATGTGCAGGGCAATCAGGTGGCCGTGGTGTGCTTGAACTTGAACTTGGGCGCCATGTGCAGGAGGCTTGTGCTCACTGACAGATAGCTGGTGACCTGTTGGGTCAGGAGAGCTTTGTTGGAGGCATGCGCTTCTGGAAGGGGAATTTTCTAAGGCAGGTTGGCTAGAGGGGGCCAGCGGGTCAGTCATAAGGAGAGTTTCCTCATTTTGCCAGAATTTTTCTGAAATCTATAATTTAAATTAGCGCTTGTCTAAAGGTGTGACGTCAGTGAAACAGTTTTTTAATGATGTATCAGATATCTGTCCCAGGATTGGTTACCGGAATACTTAAACTTAGATTCATTAAATTTTGTATTGCATATAATGCATAATAAATTATCTATGTAAAAACCTTAGGATTGGGGGTTACATAGTGCTATTTGCAGCTCATGTGGAGTCTGCTGGATGTAAGCCTGTGTATTAGCTATCCAAAACACAGAGCGGTCCTGAGATCCCAGAGCCCGGTGGTTACCCGCAGGTGTGTGATGACTGGTCTAAACGAAGAGGTTGAAGACAGGAAGTAAGAATGTAGTGAAGCTACGGTTTATCGTGGTTGTGCAGCCAGGGCATCTTCCTGGAGGGAAAGCTGTGACCCACAGAGGCCCTGACGGGTACGCAGCGAAAAGCGCGTTTGCGAGTTCTTGGTTTATCAGGAGGAAGCAGAACAGTATTTTCATGGTTTTCTTACACATTCTATTTTGTGACTTTAAAAAGATGACAGTTTTCTTATCACTTTAATTTGTCTAAATAAATCAGATTTTTTTTCTTTATTGATAATAATCTTTCATACCAGAAATGAGGAGGGCTTGATTTATTGTTTTAAAATATCCAAATATGTATTTGGTATTTTGTTTACATCAGTTACTAAAAATACTGTCTTACTGGTATTACTGCTAGAGATTTCTTTTGTCAAAGGTAGTGGTGATTGACTATCTTATTAAAAGTATAATTTTTATTACCTAAATTGCAAGGACAGTGTTGCATTCCCAAAGAATAATGCCTGTGAAACTGTAGTGTGTCCATTCACACTAAACACTGGGATTCGGAGGTTGACAAGCATTGGCTTTCCCATCAGTCACATAGGAGCAGAAGAAAAAAGTAACTATGCGTTTAGAACCTTTCCCAAAAAATCTGGCCTAGTTACAAGGAAATAATCACGCAGCGTTTGCAGAAAAAGATAAAGAGGGATTTTCAGTACCCCGGTCAGGAATATTATTTGACATCCGCAAAGAAAACTACTCTAGAATATAAGCTCCTGTAGGGGTGGGGACGTGGGGAGGTGTCTGTTTTGTTCATTCACCTACCCAGAGAGCTTAGGGTGGTACAGGCATTCAGTGACTGTTTGCGGAATGAACACAGTTGTTATTCAAACAGCCCAATTAGGTAATTAATCATAGATTACATCAAAGTATAGAATATTATTTGAAGGAGTCATTTAATTAGGTAATATAGGAGGGGTACCCACTTTAACAGTGGGGCTGCCCTAGAAGTAGTGTCCCACGGAGCATCTTAGTCCTCAGGTTCAAGGAAACCATATTGGCATAAGGGAAGTCAGATGAAAGCTGTATTTATTGCTTTTTTGCTAAGTGATAGGCTACAATTCAGAAAGTTCCCGTTTATTGAGTGTTCCTATATACATATATGTACACACACGTGTGTGTGTGCAATTTCAAATGTACCCAAAACAGTCCAGTATTTCCCCAGTATCCCAGTCATTTCGTACGTGATGCAGAAGGGCCAGCTGAGTCCTCGGGGCGCGTGGTTGGGTGTCTGGACCGGGCAGGAGACATGTAATGAGGCAGGGTGGTGGAGGTCGACGGACAGGCAGACAGACAGACAGGGACGGAGAGGAGTCTTGAGGGGAACGGTCGGGAAACCTCAGCCAGAGGGTCAGGAGCTGCTGAGGAGAATACGGATTTCACGTACCTCGGGTAGAGCTTTTATAAAATCGGCTCCCAGATACTGTAACCCCAGGAAACCTGGAGTGGAGCTGTTGTGTTGAGGCAGTGTACGTGGTCTTCAAAAAGAGGTGAGTGGTAGGTGCTTCTAGGCTCACAAAACGGCACCTCTGCTGGGTTTTCCCCGAGACGGGAGCAGGGCGAGGACTAGCAGTGCTGGTTGGTCAGACTGCCCTCTTTAAACCTGTTCTGTTAACTAAAGGGAAAAATAAGTTTTCAAGTGGAAATTTGGGAGTTCCAGAGTGTTGTAGAAAATTGGTGTCAATTAAGTCATCGGTTGAACTGTCTTTATACCTTTCTGTGATACCTTATATTTTTGCTTTTGTGATACAATATTTCATAAGTACTGAGGTTCGAGCTGAGAAATATGTTCTCAGTTGTAGAATATTGGTAGTGACATCCAAGTGATGTTTCATACGTATGAATGCTTCCTTTGGTGGCCCTAATAAATTATCTAAAATTTTGATGTTACGTTGTAGTTGTAACGTCCAAATAGAACACTGGCGATTCTGTAAGGCAATTGTATCTATTTCTTACATCCGCCTCACAGAGGTTCCTTGGCCATCCGTGATGTAACGTGCAGTGAAGCTAGTGTGCGCGTGTGTGCTGCGTGGGCTGGTGCTTGTAGCTTCAGGACTTCCTTAGGGTTACAATGCGTGATCCTTTAATTGTGGCAATGTAGAGTATTTTCTGCATAATTGTCTCTACCTAAGTCCCTCTTCTTGTTTGCCACAAGAAGGTTTTTCTTGTTTTAGATTTTAAACTATATGTGTGGAGAGAATAAGGGTGTAAGGGGAGGTAGGTAAGTTTGGGAATGCAGAAGCCCTCTGGTGAGCTGCTTTTGTATTAAGGTGAGTAGTAGTGCTTGCTGCGAGCGTGGCTCACGTACCCTTGTGCCGTCAGGACTCATCTCTGCCTTCAGGACTGCAGGTCGGTCGTGGTCGCCTCACCAGCCAACTGGTAATTGACTGATTTTTCAGGAGTAGTTTTTCTTAATTTGGAAAGACAAAGTAGGTGCATTTCCTGTTAGTTTCTTTGTATTTACCGGAGTGTTAATTCTCTTAATATAGTTTTTGCAATTCTAATTTTCATGTAAAAACAATAGCTAAGACTTTACTTACAGTCATCTATATGCATGTTTTATTTTTACATTTCTTACCGTGTATTTTCAGTGTGGTGTTTTCCACCTTGTTTTTGTGTAGGGTGCTGGTCAAGACAAACTTGGAATCTACGTCAAGTCTGTTGTAAAAGGAGGTGCGGCTGATGTGGTGGGTATGACTCTTAAAGCGCCAGCTCGCGGTGCGTCCTGTGTTTAACAGACGACACGCGATGTGCCGGCTGTTGTAGTTTGTGGAAAACCCAAGTCTGAGCGTACTTATCGTTGGCTTCCTCTCCCCCCTTCTCCCTCTGATGTCCCCTCTCCTCTCCTGTCCGCATGCCTTCCGGGCGCGTTCAGGACGGGCGGCTGGCTGCAGGTGACCAGCTCCTCAGCGTGGATGGACGGAGTCTGGTAGGACTCTCTCAAGAAAGGTATCGTTTCTTTATTTGTTTAAAGCTTAAGAAGAGCACTTTTTAGGGATATTTCGTATTAAATTTTGGAATTGGAAGACGAAAAACCATGCTAAAAACTATGCCCTTCCTCTCTAAGTGTAAAAGTCTTAGTGTACATGAAAATTATGTATTTTAGTCTGAATACGTTTCTTTGACTCTTAGCACTGCTGAAATTTCTGGAAATCATCTACTGTTCTTATCGATAATCAGAGGGAGGGAGTCTGTCAGAACTTGACTCAGGCTGGCGGGTGAGGCCGGTGGGCGTGCTGGCCGCGCTGTGGCCACAGGCTGCCGTGGTGACAGGACAGGTGCCTGAATCACGTCTCTTACAGCTGTGATGCTCTCTTCCCAGGGCAGCAGAACTGATGACAAGGACAAGCTCCGTGGTGACGCTGGAAGTAGCAAAGCAAGGAGCCATTTATCACGGTCTCGCTACCCTGCTCAATCAGCCGTCCCCCATGATGCAGAGAAGTAAGGACTGCGGTCGCTGCCGCCCCCGTTGACTGCTGCTAGTTTTAGCTCATGCTTACTGAGCACCTGCCGTGTGCCAGGCTTTTCCCAGTTGTGGCCTCTTCTGATACTCACAGACCCTGTGGAATAGGCCCTGTTGTCGTTATTACCCCGGTTTTAAAGAAGGACGCGAGGCTGAGCACGGTGCCCAGGATTACTAGATCATGGGCTGCCGGGGCCAGTGGCGCTACGGTGGTGGTAGTTTATTAGGGCCCCCCCCAAGAGCCACTGACGACGTGCACACGCCTGGTGACTGCAGGGGACCCCACACGTTCCACACGCCAGCACTCGGGGCACTTGGTCGGTAGTAAGTGGAGGAGTGACTTTTCATCTTTGACAGACAAACACAGGATGTAAAGGCTTCAAAGAACAAGTAGAATTCTCTCCCGAAGGAATGTTTACACGCGTGTGTATGAATAGTTGTTTCAGTCTTGCATGCTCTGAGAATAGGGCATGATTGTTATGTAGAGAGTTCACTTTAACTAAAAAGCTCAGTTTTTGAATAAGTAACTTGTTGGTGGGAACCGTGGTTTTGTAGGTACATCAAAAACCTCAGAATAAAATCAATATCAATGTGGGGCTTTGTAAAGAATTAGTTGAGAAACCAGGGGAACACCATTATGATTCCCATTGTCTGTTAAATCACCACGTACTGTGCACGTCCTTGGCTGGCTGTGTGCATCCCCAGAGCCCACGCCTAATAGTGACTGCAGCCGAAGCACTGAGAGCCTGGACCAGGCGAACACAAGGCCTTCACACGGCTGTGGTTTCGCTTTTTTCATGACATGCTACTTAACACATTGGTTGTCTAATGTCTTAGTTTATAGTCATTTGAAAGAAGCAAACGAGATGATGAGTTTAGGACCAACGAGGGAGACTGCTGGAATAACTAATAGGTCAGGGCCGTCGAGGGAGAGGACAGGAAAGCTAACGAGTAGAGAGTGAGTGATCACAGCGGTGACAGTGGTCCACGGTGAGGACCCCAACCCTGAGTGAT
This sequence comes from Mesoplodon bidens, assembly GCF_964165515.1. Classification (NCBI taxonomy): domain Eukaryota; kingdom Metazoa; phylum Chordata; class Mammalia; order Artiodactyla; family Ziphiidae; genus Mesoplodon; species Mesoplodon bidens. Next base: position 92,463,091 of record NC_138168.1, read on the forward strand.
TAAAAGAATTAACACACATTTGAAAAACTGAGGGAAGTGTATTTATGTTTCAGCCAGAAAAGTCACTTTAACAGTAATCCTGTTACCTGAGCAGGTAAGCTAGTGAGAAAATGAGCTTTGAAAGAGTAGTTTTTCTCATCCGTGACCCTTAAATGTTGCTTTCTTTGAAAACTTCCTAGAGATTCTTTAGAAAGATTTTACTTTTATATAAAAATCACCTCATTTCTTCTGGTAAAAACAGATTCTTACTTGTGGAGTTTTAAATATTTGTAGCTTCACCTTTCCTTTAAAACTCAACGGTGTTTATGATAAGATCTTGAACGAAGGAACAGATCTTGAAGGTGTTTTGATTTCAGTTTCAGATCGTCGTGGATCAGGTAAACCCCGACCAAAGAGTGAAGGTTTTGAGCTCTATAATAATTCAGCTCAAAACGGGTCCCCGGAGAGCCCTCAGATGCCTTGGGCGGAATACAGTGAACCAAAGAAATTGCCCGGCGACGACAGGCTGATGAAGAACAGGGCTGACCACCGCTCCAGCCCCAACGTCGCAAGTAAGAGGAGCCTCGCGGCCCTTCTCCCGTCGAGACGCGCGCCCCCCCCCCCGTCCGCCTGCCCGCCCCCACCACGTGCCCGCTCACAGCCAGAGGGAGGAGGGTGCCCCGGGTTTGCTGCGCATTAAAAGAACATTATTACCTGCGTAGATTAGCCAACTGGGATGTGTTTTTCATGAAAGATGCTACAGCTAAGGTGCTAACAGGAAGTAAAAACTAGTCCGGGAACTTCGATTCCTGGATGCTCTGGGCAGGTACACTGATAAGGGGGAGCACAGGTTGGTGGATGCCCCGCGGGGCAGCAGACGGTCTTTATGGTGTTAAAGCGTTGTCAGCAGGAAGCAGCAGCTTCCTGGGAGGAGACATGCCCCAGATACCAGGTTCGCAGATACAGCTTCGTGGCTCCGGGCTTTTGATGATTCAGGAGGCGGGAGTGGGCGAGGTGGGCCCTCACCTCCACGCGCCTTGTTCCTGTGTCTGTGCTCTCGACACCTCGCTGGCGGCGTGCACGCGCCCGGCGCGAGGTTACTGCCCGTAAAGAGCTCTCACGATGTTAAGTCGGGCTTGTTTATTTCACATTAGCTTTCTTTCCTGTTTTCCACCAACAGATGAGCCCCCTAGTCCCGGCGGGAAAGGTGCCTATGCCTCTGGGACAGCGGCCAAGATAACGTCCGTCTCCACTGGAAACCTCTGCGCTGAGGTCTGAGACGTGAGCACACAGATGCTCCAACAGCAGACCCTCGGGCTCCCAGGGGCCTGAGTTATTTAGGAAAACGTTCTCATGGGTTCTGGTTCCTGAGTGTCTGGGTTTTGAACTTTTAATATAATGGGTAAATGAGCTTTCAGTTAGTAAGTCGGGGCAAAATAAAATGTTTTTTAATTATTCGCAGTACAGGATCGAACACTTAAAATTTTTAACACCGTTTATAAAATACACGGGTCCTGCTAAAAGAAGTCATTGGAAATTAGATCAGCCTGTGGTACAGACTGCGGAAAGCTCAGCTTCCTTCCCTCTTCCCGTCTGCAGGAGCAGACCCCTCCTCCCCGAGCCGAGGCCTACCCGATCCCGACGCAGACCTACACCAGGGAGTACTTCACCTTCCCAGCCTCCAAGTCCCAGGACCGCACGGCTCCTCCTCAGGACCAGTGGCCCCGTTATGAGGAGAAGCCCCACGTGCACACGGACAGCAGCCACTCCAGCACTGCAGTCCAGGTGAGAGGGGAGGGGTCCCGGCACATCCTCCGCCCTCAAGGGGACCAGCTTGCGGGAAAACGGAGGGATTCCCGAGGCACAGTTGACAGTGTCTGCAGAGCAGCACTGCTGCTGTTCCTCTCTTTGTTTCTCTCACGGGTTTTGTGGTCACCTGAGGAAAAGAGGGCGTAGGAGAGAATACTGAGCGTGAAAGGCGGTTCTTTGCTCTCTTACTGAAGGCTTAGCTAGGGTCTGTAGGCGAGGCTCACTGATCCTGGAGTGAGCGGGGTGGCGGGGGGGGCGCGCGGCGGGCGGGAAGCTGGAGGCATCCCCGGCACTCGGCGCACATCGGCGGCTGTTCCAAGCCCCGGGAAAGCTGAGACGGCCGTGGTCCCGCCCGTGAAGCTGAAGCTGGGGTGGGATGCTCACCTAGACCGTAATTACGTGAGCTGGGTTCTGAGCTGAGGGTAAGAGGCCCGAGGAGGGTCACCTCGGCAGGGGCAGCGTGAGCGAGGCTGGGAGGAGCCCCCTCTGACGGCCCTGGGCACGAGTCGCCTGGCTGTTCTGTTCGCCCTGAGGCAGACCCCCTTCCATGCGTGGAGGCACGGGGGTTGGGCAGTGCCAGGGACCTGCCTGCCTACGGCCTGTGAGTGCTGTTTGCCTCCGCCTCACAGCGTGGGTCATAAGCACCGGAGGAGGGCCAGGGAGTTGAAGGGTCACTTACATGGATGTTGAAATGACGAAGAATTTGACAGGAGTTATCGGGGGTGGGGGGGTGAGTGGGCACCAGCAGCAAAGTGAAGTCTTCGAGGAAAGCGCAGGATGACTCCGTTATCACTGGACCGCGAGGGTTAGCAGGCATGTAGTCTGGATGCACGGACTCCAAAGCTTTATACTCGAGAAGTGCCTTCCACACGTAGCAGGCAGTCTGGTCACGCTTTTATGTGAGCTGTAGATCGTGTGCCCAGTAGTCAGAAAGCTGTGCTTCTGCGCACACGGCAAAGCTGCAGAAAATGTGGGAAGTAAGTGTTCCGTTTGTCTAGCAGGCTGCTGGTTTTTCAAGTGATATATTTCATTTTTTTGTTCTTGGTGTGCCTTTTGAGAAAAGGGAAATAGTTTATTTTCCAGGTTTGTGTCTTCCATGTCTACTCATTGACAGGGCTGGAAAGAAACCTGTTGGGCCGGGACATCATAGCCAATCATTTTGTCACATCACGCCACGTTCAGACATGCCTCTTCCTCGCGCAAGACTAGCCTCAGAAGCAGGTGTACTCACCGTCTCGTACACGTGCAGCGGGTGTGTCCCGCAGATCATCCCGCCGCCTTCCTGAGACTCGGGTACAGGCTCATGCCTGCTCGCTGCGCCCGGCGCTCGTGGGCCCGTGGTCAGCTGGCGGGACTCAGAAAGTCGCGGATGGATCACGTGGCTAGGATTTGATAATTAGTCTGAACGCTAATTAGAATGTTACTGCAGAGAAGTAGTTCTTGTCGCTCTTCACGACACAGGACTAAGCACATTCCTCTGCTCAAGGTCAGCCCCGTGTCTGGCACCGCAGTGGAGACGCCGGTGAGGCCCCAGAACAAGGACAGTGCTGGACGTGAAGAGCCCGAGCCTTTGCGCATTTCGCTGTTTGGCCATTGATGCGGAGAGGACGCGCCGCTTTCGCTTTCCCCCCCCCCCCCCCCCCGACAGCTTTCTAACAGATAGAGACGTCCTCTGGGAAAGCGCCGTCGCGGGATTAGCGCTGGGCGCAGGCAGCCTGGGCCCGTCCTGTGCGCTCACCGCACACTTTCCCTCACTCCTTTCTTCCCGAGCTGAACTGTTTATGTACTTTCAGTAACTTCTGACGGTGGCTGAAACACAACGGTTTCCCGTTTTCCTTTTCCAGCGTGTGACCCGGTCCCAGGAGGAGCTCCGGGAGGATGTCGTCGGGTACCACCTGGAGCGGCAGAGGGTGGAGGCGGCGATGGAGCGCAGGTCTGACGGCGGCGACGCGTGGCTCAACCAGGGCTCCTCGCTGGGCTCCAGCACGTCCAGCCAGGAGCACCTGGGCCCCCCCTCCAAGGCGGGCACCCCCGCGTCCACGCTCACCAAGAGTGGCCCTGGGCGCTGGAAGACCCCAGCCGCCTCCCCGCCGGTGCGGACCGACCCGCCCCCCGGGCACTACGCAGCCAGCGACGGGGACGGAGGCCCCGCGGACTCGCCCCTCCCGCCGCCTCCCACCGGCGCCCAGGTGGCCGCAGAGCGGAAGAAGCGGGAGGAGCAGCAGCGCTGGTACGAGAAGGAAAAGGCGCGCCTGGAGGAGGAGCGCGAGCGCCGGCGGCGGGAGCAAGAGCGCAGGCTGGGCCAGCTGCGGGCGCAGGCCCCGCCCCCCGGGCCGCCCTCGCCCGCCGCCCCGCCCGCCCCTGCCCGCGCCCCGGACACCGTCATCCGGGAGCTACAGCCCCAGCAGCAGCCGCGCACCATCGAGCGCCGGGACCTGCAGTACATCACGGTCAGCAGGGAGGAGCTGGCCTCGGGGGACAGCCTGTCCCCCGACCCCTGGAAGCGGGACGCGCGGGAGAAGCTGGAGAAGCAGCAGCAGCTGCACATCGTGGACCTGCTGAGCCGCGAGATCCAGGAGCTGCAGGGCAAGGCCGAGCGCTCGGCCGAGGAGAGTGACCGCCTGCGCAAGCTCATGCTGGAGTGGCAGTTCCAGAAGCGGCTGCAGGAGTCCAAGCAGAAGGACGAGGACGACGAGGAGGAGGAGGACGACGACGTGGACACCGTGCTGCTCATGCAGCGCCTGGAGGCCGAGCGCAGAGCGCGGGTAACGGGCCGGGCAGGCGGGCAGGTGGGCAGGCACGCGGCACGGGCTCCCAGCCTCCGCGGGGCGTGGGCGTGGCCGGAGCTGCTGTCCTGCGGCGCTGGGGCGAGATGCTCTGGGCACGCGCGCTGGAGAGGCGCTGGTTCTGCGCGGTCAGACGGCGCTTGACAGCTATGGGGCGCCCACTGGCTGCGGCCGGCTGGCTGGCACGTGGGTGGAGAAGACGCGTTAATAACCGGTGATCACCGTGATCAGGGGTTGGCAACGTGTCTTTCAACAGCCTCAGAGTAAACGTCTCTCAGGCTCTGTGGGCCGGACCGGCTGTTAACTGCCCCGCTCTGCCGCCATCGCCGGCACACGGAGGCAAGCGTGCTGTGCCCTGAAGCTTCATGCCGGGACGGGCGGCCCCTGGTCTCCATGGTCCGTGCTCCCCAGGGGTAGCAGAGGGGCGGTTCACAGCTGCAGGGTCAGGGCCGATGTCACGGCCCGGATAGATGGAGACCCTGAGTGTTATTAAAGTGCTAAGCAATTCCATTTCAGTGGTAGCTTAAAGGGAGTGAGAACTTAGGATTTTATTCATGGTTCTCCATGTTCTAAAAATAATTTATATTCCTTTTGTGTCAAGTCAAAGAAGAAAATTTTAATTTATATTAGTTTAATGCAGTCGCTTGTTAAAATGCCACATCTGAGGTTCTCTGTTACCCTGTGTATCAGGAGAGTTGTCGACAGAGAAGCATTTACTGGTATTAATTTGCAGCGAGTGCTAGGGACCATTTTACGTTAATGCATTTTAGTGATTTTTTTTTTCCAGATATAATGCAGTATTCTGAGAAAAGACAGCAAAGGGCATGTCCTTTTTGTCTTTTGGATTTTGTTTCTAATTCCACCTCTGATGCCATCTGTACTGGAGACCTAAACCAAGGGTCTCTTGTCCTGTCAGACCCTTGAATCTTTCCAGCACAGAATGAAATTCAATCCTAGACCCTCGGCAGTGAGTGCCTTGAGCTGGCACTGTGATGCCTTTTCACTTTGCTCTGTGAATTATTTTCCTGGAATGTCACCGCACACACTTCTTGTTAGCTACGTGTGCTCAAGCAGACGTATATGTAACTTGGTCCAAAATTCAGCTGGAATCCCTCTAAGGAAACTTAAGTGTCTTAAGTGAAGGTCTAAATGGTAAACATTACATTGTTTTATTAGTACTTTCCAAGTCATCAGTAGTAAACGCCCTCAAAAACAACTGTATTTACCATCAATACTGTTTTATTTGAAAGAGCAACTGTTTGTGAAGAACTGATTACTTTCAGCATAAGGGTCCTTTGAGCTATTTCCACCATCTGGTCAGCGCTCTGGCCCGTCTGTAGGTGGTTAGCGGTGTGCCCGTCATGGCTGCCACCCCTGCTCCACCCGGGTCCTAGAAGACGCACTGCAGGTGGGCTCCCCGAGAGGCTGCTGTGGCCGTGGCCCTGGGGCTCTGTCCGCATAATGCGAGGCAAGAAGGCTCACCTCTGCCGCAGCCTTAGCTCTGAATCTAAAACTGATGTTTGTGGTAAATAAGTGGACGTCATTAATATTTACTGTTGACGGAAAAGTTAGAAACCACGTTGCAGTATTTCTATAATTATTCTTTTCTCTGAAGGCTAAAATTTTATTGAATATCTCTCAGTTTTTCCAAATGATTAAAACACTGAATATTTCAAAGCCCCTTAGTATGAGTTACGATATTTTATGATAGTTTAAAGTATCTGTGTGTTTATCATTACTTATTTTAAGATTAATATCTTAGTCTCCAAATAAGAGAGCTAAGGGAAGTTTTACTCTTTTTAGTTGCTGCGTGTCTTAATAATAAAGCTCAAGGATTTAACACCATGTGGGCATTTTTCTATTTCTGAATACTGGAAATTGGTCTGTAGTTTCCTTACTTTTCTCACTGGGTTGTCCTTCAAACACAGATGGAGCATGAGAACCACAGATACGCTGGTGGCGGATACAGATCTAAACTGAACCTTTTTCACACTTCATCTTTCTTTTTTTTTTCCTTCTCTGTTACCTGCAGCAGACTGCTATGCCAGCAATCTCTGTTCTAGATTTGGTATGTTCTTGTTTCTTTCCCTTGGGTACTTTTTTCCTGTCTTGATTTCCTTTTTTTCCTTTTAGTGGTGGTGGTTTTATGTTTTCAGTAGATCTGGTTCTCAGGGGTGTCCTAGATCAGGATCTGTAGTTCCCTGACTCTAGAAGCATGCTTTTGAATGTGTTTAGATTTAGTTATTCTTTGCTTTTCTCTGTTACTTTTTAAGTGTTACTTACTGTTTGTTTATGGTTTTGACCTTTACTCGGTTTTAGTCATAAAATTCGTACTCTGTATTTTTACATACTCATAAATACATAGGCAAATGAGAAATTTTGCAGTGAGTAATCTATTGTTTTCTTGTTACATTAAAAATACATTTTAAGTATTCATTATTAGAAGCTCAATTCAACTGGTATTGACATTGTTTGCCAATTAAGATGTAACTGTCTAGGGTGTAACTGTCTATTGGTAGAGAGAGAGGAATTTCCAGTAAACATTTATTCTGTGTTTTCTTCAATAACACCACATGATTTGAGTTTAGTTTATCGGGCATACCAGTTCATTGCCAAAAAATACTTGAGGTCACATTCTACTGTAACTGTAATGTGTTTTATGTCCATATTGGGGAAATTGAGATGGTCATTTAGTGCCCCTCATGCTCGAGGGCGGTACCTCTCTCATCTGCCAGACACTCATGCTCTGGTGTATTGATACAGACTTTAAGTCGACATTTATTGTTAGTCAGCTTTTAAATGACGTAAGGCCAGTATCTGACAATACTTTAAAAAAAATCTCTGAATCCAGGTTTGACTCTAATGGCCTTTTCACCAAATAGCAGTCCTCCTTTTTTTGTTTTGTTTTGTTTTGTTCTTTTTTTTCAATTTAAATAGCATGATGGCAGTGTCACTCCAAAGGGAAACCTCTCTTGAAAACATCTGCTCTCCTCGATGACTGAGAGGGCTTTTTTCTGGGCTTTGCGTTTTTCTCTGCATGAGACAGAGATGAGAAGTATCTGCTTCTTTCCCTGCCTCTCTGTGTTAAGGTGTCCGTATGGAAAGGGGTGGGAGACACCAGTCAGTCTCACTTGTCTCTTCAGGTACCAGGTCCTTGTCACATGCGTGCAGGCCAGGCAGCCTGGGGCCTCAGCTTTGAGATGCGCTGACTGCGGGGCCCCAAGAGAATCCTGTGTCGGGGCGGGGCGGGGGCGGGGTGAGGGGGAGCGTGGTGGTGACAGGTGAGTGACAATACCCAAGGGTAAAGGGTGCACTAAGATTTTTATTTCCAAGGCGTAGTTCGGGGGTTTTCTTCCTTTAAAAGATAATTATTTCGAGGGCTGATGGTGACTGTAAGCACCATGTTTCCGAGCATTTCTTAGCCTGATTTCCCAGTAGAGGTTGAGCTCTTGCCTTGTCCCGGGGGCTGTTAGGCACTGGGCCCCCCAGGGACGATGGGGACCAGGTACAGGCGTGTGCCCACTTGTGTAGGGCCCTGCCCGTGCGGTCTGTAAGGCCTTTCCTTAGGCTTTGTCCCGGGATTTTTGTGGTGACGCGTGGGATAAATGGGAGCTTCAGAGAGGTGGCGAGGCTGCCCTGGCGGCTCTGGTCCCCGGGTCCCTGAGTGTCCGTCACCCCGCGTGGGCCCGGGCCCCCCTCCCCTGCGCTCACCTACTGCCTTCCGGACCCAAGCCTCCCGTGCACTTGCGTGTGGGACAGTGAGCTGCCATCCGCTGCACCTGCAGCCTTCCCGCTGCACCCGACTCTCCCAGTCGCCCAGTCTGGGGAGCCTGCGGCTGCCATGGTGCCTCTCCCCTCCCTGCGGAGGGATTCCCAGCTTCCTGGGAACCTGACCACCTGCAGGGTGGCTCGCTCGGGCCGTGCTCCCTTTGCAGACTCTCCTGCACACGGCCGCCGCCGCCCGGCAGGTCGCAGAAGCCCCGCGACCCTGCAGCGGCCCCCTGCCCCTCGAGAAGCGCCCCGGGTCTCCCGGCCCGCAGGACGCCTCCCGGGCCCAGCCGCCGCCCCCGGTGCTGCGGCCGCGCCTGCTGGCCCTGCTGACCTCTGAGGGGCAGCCGGTCCTGCCCCCTGCAGACAGGAGGGGAGCTCAGCCTTCACTGCTCTAGGCGGCTGGGTGACCGCTTCTGCGGCCCTCTCGTCCTCCGTGACAACTGTGATGTGCGCAGACGAGACGGGCAGCGGGCCTGGTACCCGACACCGCGTAGACTGAGAGTCGAGATCCTGACCGGAATATTCTGGGTTCATACCTAGTGTTCTTTGTGCTTCACGGAAATGTCTGCTGCTCATAAAACGGTTCCTGCGAACCATCTTTCAAGGAGACGCTTCCGAGGCCGGCGGTCTCTCAGCCGGCCCGTCGCAGCTTCGTCTGCTGCCAGCTGAGTGGTTCATCTTCCGTCTCGGGTGACCCGAGAGCTCACGGGAAGGATCCCTCCCCCTTGGGTAGAGCAGGGAGGGGGTGTTTTCAGAGACGCTGTGGGCTGCCTTCTTGTTTGGCCTTTACGTAGAAATTGGCCATAGCCCTCCGGAGCGTCTCAGGCACGGAAGCAGTTGAATTAGCAGCTTTGTAGAAACTTCAAGCAAGAATCAGTAGGAACCCTAAGGGAGAGTTGTACCTGCGGAGGGGTCTGTCTCAGAAGGCAGCAGAGCGTTCTCTGCCTGCTCAGGTGGGAGACCCTGCCCAGGACGTTGAGGCTGGAGGGTAGACACAGCCCACCTTCGGGAAGCGTCAGTTTTATTCAAGGAGGAGAAATAAGTTCGTACTCACACCAGCATGTGTGCGTTTGGAAGTAGAACACGAAGTTCCTGTGGTTGTGTCGGGGAGAACAGCTGCTCTAGGCGAGCTTCACATGTCTGCTCTGGGCTGCTGTGAGCCACGCTTCTTACCTGTCTCTGCCGCTGGAGTAGGCCAGCACCTGTGGGTCTTCCCTTAGAATTCTGGACAGAATCATGTTCCTTCAGTTACAAAGAAGGGGACGGCTGCACCGGGGGAAGGGAGCCCCACGGACCGAGGGCCGAGAGCTGGTGTCGTCCAGTGGCCGCCCTTCCGCTGTTTGCTGATGGGAAGGGCCCTCCCTCCAGAGGGAGATTCCTCCCCGAGACGGGGTGCGGCAGGAAGCTGCAGGCAGCTGCGTGTGCTCGGACAGGACGCCCGAGTCCTGTCCTGATAAGTGGCCTATCGGGGAGCCTCTTTATCTGGGGGCCTTAAAGTTTTTTTAGGGTATTTTTTAATGGGTGGGAGCATAAGCAAAAAAGGCAGAGAGAAAGGATGATGTGCGTGACAGACTTGGAGTGGCTCTTCAGAGAAAATGTCAAAAAGTAAAGGATGTTTTGGCCCCGTTTTGTATTCAGATATTTCAACATGAAATTAAAGATACAAGTGACTGTATTTTTGTGGTACAAAAGTATAAAATATAAACACACAGATCTCAGCGTACTATTTTTTTAACTATCTTTTTCGGACTGCCTCGGTATCGCAAGGCCTTGGGTCAGGCTTGCCTGCTGCTCTCAGAATCCCAGCCTAGTTGTTGGTTGGGGTAGCTTCAGTCTGGGCTGTACTGACTCACTCTATAAGAATGATGACTATGTCTCTTCAGGTCTAGTTTCCCCAAGTAGAACTTCCTACGAGACCGTTTTCATAGCATGCGACTTTTCATTCCTTTAATGTGAAACAGCGAGCTTGTCTGCTTTTCATGTAACCTCGCAGTGTTAATGCCCAGTCACTGGCTCTCAGAAGCATTAACTTCCCAACTTAAGTTGAAGTGCCCTTTAACTGTTGTGAGACGTAACCGACACCTCAGTGTACCACCCGGGTCTGTTACGTGTGGAAAAGTAAGAGGTTCTCTTTTCTCTCTCCCTTTTTTTTGAGTAAAGCAGCATATTTTTGAAAAACAAAACAGTCTGTGTTTTGAAAATGAAAATACGTGAAACAGCTTACCAAAGAGTGGAAAGAAACTGCCTTAGTTCTAACAGCACTGGTTCATTTGCTACCTTAAAATAGAAACCAGTGAAACAGCACAAGGGGAAGGCTCCTTGTTTACCACCGTCAGGATTTTAAGAGAAAATGCCTGTTTATAGATTTATAAGATAGAGTTCTATACCTTTAATTATGAGAAGTGAAATTGTTCTGATTTCTTAAAATTATACTATTTAACTTAAAAGAGCTAATTCAGTGTATACTGCTTTTCTTGCTCAGAACTTGCTTTTAATTAGGTCTAAAAAGTACTGATATAACATAATGAAATTAGTTTTTGCTTTATTGGGAAACAGAAACACCTCTGTTGCATTCATGCAATTTTACATTCTTCCATAAATTACTTTTCTGTAGATGTTTAATGTGATCAATTGCTGTTTTATTTTGTTATTTTTATTTGGGTGCTGTTTCCCATAATTTGTGCTGATGACTCTAAAATTCGTGGTAAGTCCTTTCCTCTGCATTTCCACGCAGCAGGGCACTTCTGACTGCTTCCTTGCTGCTTTGCTTCTTAATCATTAGCATCTACTCCTGCTCCAAAACCTCCAAAACCTAATAATTATCCTAGCATCCCTCTGGGCTTATACCTAGAGTATACTAAAGAGGCAGTTAAATTAATTTGTCTCCTTGAGAAGGGAATTTTAATTTTTTTTTCTGAGATGTTTTATTTTTGTTTGCTGACATGAAAAAGCGTGATGACACAAGTTAGTTACTTTCCCACCAGATACAGTTTTTGTTCCACAGAAACCAAGCAAGAGTCAAGTTGTTCGGTTTTTGTTTTTGTTTTTGTTTAGGAAAAAAATACACTCCAACAGTTCAGATCCAGAAGTTAACATTTTTTGGTTTTGCTATGCATAATCTATGGAATAACTAGTGATCATATAGATGCTGAAGTACACCTTGAGTGATTTTATGTCAGGGATTCCTGCAGTGCTTAGAGGTTGAACTAGATGCCCTCAGTGCTATTTTAATTTAAAATTGAGTCACCTCTTGTGCCACGCCCAGGTCTGGAACAGAGAAGAAGTAAATGGCGAATGCGAGCTTTTCCAAGTCGCCGGTTACCTTAGGCTGTAACTACAAAAGTAGCTGTAGCCTACGGACATGGCAAAAAGAGACTCTTACTCTGTTCTCTGCTAGTCAAATGCGCTTTAAATTCACGGCTCCCTAAGGCATTTTCGACCTGTAGTGTACAGAGGAATGTGACCAGGAGGGTACAGGAGCTGAGAGCCGAGTAGAATACATCTTAGGTGTTTGAAGGTGTCCTTAAGTATTTGAATGGTATGAAGGACAGATATTAAATTTGTTTTGTATTGTGTCAGAAAGGCAGAACCTGAAGGACGAAAAATAGACAGCGATGCGGTGATGAATTTTAGAACAGCAGGAAAGCTTTTGGACTAGTAGTTACCAGAAAATGGAGTACACTGTCCTGGGAGGCAGGCTGTAGGCCCCAGACACTGAAGGTGCTCGAGCAGAATGCACAGCTACTTGGCAGACATGTAGCAGGACAGAGTTCCAGTAAGGTTCCTCCCAAAGTTCAGCTTCACATTCTGTGAATCAGACTTTGGGGGATCCCTGAACTAGGAAGGAATTCTTGGCGTCTGGGGTGGGACCCAGAGGGAACGGATGGCAAAGGGCCAGGACGGGCGGGAGGAGAGCTAGAAGCCTTGTCCCTAAGACGAGGCAGGCTGCTGGCCCGCTGGAGCTTCAGCTGCCACGTGAGCCTCACCCCACCCCCATCCAGAGGCTAGTGTTCACCTGCCACGGGCCACAAGAGTGGGGAGTCTTTCTTGACCTTCACGGTGGAGACTGAACCGGGGCGAAGGAAGGAGGGGGTCCGGTGTGTCTCACGGCTCCGCACGCTGGAGTCCGTCTTTGCCTCCAAGTGAGCTGCTTAAGCCGAGGATGTCCTAGGGAAGGAACTGTGCTGGTTCACGTGTGACCGTCCAGGATAAATCCCTCCTCTCTGAGCCGCAGTCGATGGAAGCGTAGTTCTGGAGCGGTGGGGACAGAGTCGTTAGGTGGCGGGCTCTGGTGTCCGCCGTGACCTCCGCCTGGTGTCTGTCCTCGGCCGTGCGTGTGCTTGTGTCGTGTGCGCGTCCTGTGTCTGGCACTGGGATGCTCCGGGCGCAGACTGAAGGGGACCTGTCCTCAGTTGCAGGACGAGGAGCGGCGGCGGCAGCAGCAGCTGGAGGAGATTCGGACGCGGGAGGCTGAGGAGCGGGCCCGGCAGGAGGACGAGCGGCGCCGGCAGGAGGACGAGCGGGCCCGGCGCGAGGCCGAAGAAAAGGTCCTGGTGCTCTGAGGGCGAGGGGTGCGCGGCTGAGGGGCCCGGGACGCGCAAGGCCACCGCCGCGGATACTGGAGCCCGTCGGCCAGCCCGGCCCCGTCCCTGTCCTCTGAGCTGTCATCCCCTTCTCGTCCGGGCTGTCCCCCTCCCCCTTCTCCTCCAGGCTGTCCCCCTCCCCCTTCTCCTCCTGGCTGTCCCCCTCCCCCTCCTCCTTCAGGCTGTCCCCCCTCCCCCTTCTCCAGGCTGTCCCCCCTCCCCCTTCTCCTCCTCCAGGTTGTCCCCCTCCCCCTTCTTCTCCAGGCTGTCCCCCTCCCCCTTCTCCTCCTGGCTGTCCCCCTCCCCCTCCTCCTCCTGGCTGTCCCCCTCCCCCTTCTCCTCCTCCAGGCTGTCCCCCTCCCCCTTCTTCTCCTCCAGGCTGTCCCCCTCCCCCTTCTCCTCCAGGCTGTCCCCCCTCCCCCTTCTCCTCCTGGCTGTCCCCCTCCCCCTTCTCCTCCAGGCTGTCCCCCTCCCCCTTCTCCTCCTGGCTGTCCCCCTCCCCCTCCTCCTTCAGGCTGTCCCCCCTCCCCCTTCTCCAGGCTGTCCCCCTCCCCCTTCTCCTCCTCCAGGTTGTCCCCCTCCCCCTTCTTCTCCAGGCTGTCCCCCTCCCCCTTCTCCTCCTGGCTGTCCCCCTCCCCCTCCTCCTCCTGGCTGTCCCCCTCCCCCTTCTCCTCCTGGCTGTCCCCCCTCCCCCTTCTCCAGGCTGTCCCCCTCCCCCTTCTCCTCCTGGCTGTCCCCCTCCCCCTTCTCCAGGCTCTCCCCCCACCCCCCCTCTTCTGAGTCTTGTCGCTCAAGCTTGTGGACTGTGGGGCCTCTGTGTGCTCGGGACTCTGGTCTTTGCTGGACGGGGTCCAGCTTGTCACTGTGAAGGTGACAAGTGTCCAGTTGCTCACAGGGAGGTCGGGCCGTGGGAAGGACAGGAAACTAGGCAGTCACTCTGTTAACCTTAAGGGTTTCAAATCGGTTATTTCATGACTGACTTCTGGTCAGTGGTGAAGAGAGCAAATGGCTTATAGAAAACACAGTACAAGGAAGTGTGATTTAGTGCGTAACCTGGTAGACCCCCTGAGCTACTGCTTTGTTCCCGTACGTGCGTCTCCAGATCCAGGTCACCCTCTCCCTTGCTTTGAACGTGACAGCGCACTCGGGCTCCCCTGAGAAGTGGGCGCTTGGCGACGCTGCCCTCCCCGCCCTGCCGTCTGCGGGCACGTCGCCGCGGCTCTGGGCTCGCTTCCGGGTCTCTCCGGGGCCGGCCGGTCCCTGGACGAGGTGTGGGAGAAGCTGGCCTTCCGTTACTCCCCTTCCGTGGGGGCGGGAGCCCTGAGGTCACGGCTCCTGGTGGGAAAAGTGCAGCGAGCACCCTCACGGCGCACCCTGCAGGAGGAAGCTTGGGGGCTCTCGTAGCGATGGGGTCTGGGGGGGCGCGACAGGCAGAGAGTAAGGCAGTGGGAATGACGGACGACTTGATTAAATGCGAGCCAGGTGGGTGACGTGGGCACACCTGCCCTGGGACGAGCCACGTCTGCCGTCTGGTGGCCTTTCCCGCTCCCGTCATCGAGTTGTCAGCTCTGCCTGCAGAGCTTGCGCGCTGTTCCCAGAGCCGGGGCTTCCGTGGTGCGGCTCCCTCGAGCTTGTCAAAGTCCGTCATGCGTCTACGGAGATGGGGTTTCCGCACTTTGAGCCACTGGACCCGGGTTTCACAGTGTCTGTCGTGCTGCTGTCCCGGGGCTGCTCGCAGGGGTGCGCTTTCCCGGCCGGGCCCCCCTCAGCCGTCCCACCTCCGCCTCAGCCCTCGGCCACCTGGGAGCAGTGCAGGCCCTGTTCTCCACGTTGGGAAACTCCTGGGTTATTTGACTTTTTTCCAGTGTGCGTTCTCACAGTTCGCGATTATGTCAGACGCACCTGTGTGTGGGTAACCGCTTCTATACTTGAGCGCTCAGTGTAAAAAGAAGCCGAATAGCCTACTTTTTATATAGAATGTCCAAAATTGATGGGTTTGCTCTGTCCTAGGAAAACGTGCCGTTCACTTTTTGGGTAGAATGAAGTCTTCTTGGTTCACGTGACTGTATACCTGCTCTTAGTGTAACTGAAAGAACACGTTTTGGTTTCCCTAAAATGTTACCAAGTGAGCTTTGTTCACAAAATACTAAGATTCCTCACAACTCCACTTAAACTCTGCAGAGGTCATTCCAGATTTAATTCCCCACTCCAAGAGAACGCTCATTTTGTGTAGAAAATAAGGTATAAAAATGTTTTTCCTTCAGGGTGTCTCAACATAGTGTAAGAAGATAAAGTGAGAAATGGGGCCCAGGGCCAGGATTGAGGCAGGCATTTGTTCTTAGCGTTTTCTCCCTCAGAAGGTGAAGCTTTGCCCACTGTGTACTCGTGTGTGTGTGGGGGGGGGGGAGTAGGGAGAAGACACAGTGTGCAAAGTGAAATGGGGACTAAAAACTCTAATCCTAATGCCAGCAAGGCCCCTAAAATTAGTCATCTTCCATTGAATGAATTTAAAGTCCACTGTACTTCCATTCTGTACATTGCACATTGTACCTTGAACATTCCTCAAGTTAAGGCAGATTATTCTGTTTGATCTTTCATCTCCTTTCTTCTTCACTTTTTTCTTGTGTTCTGAAACTTTTGTCAATCTTTAACAAAATTGTGCTTGTGCTGTTACTTTTTTCAATGTTAAATTAACACTGTCAACTGTAGTTTGTGCAGATATATGTCAGAAAAAATGTACAGTCTGTGTCAAAATATATTTGAATATCTTGTTGCCTGGCTCTCTCACTTTTCTGCCTGGCAGGGAGTTTATTAAGATTTGAAATACCAAGTTAGAACCGTGGAAAGTGTATTGGTTCCTTGTGACCTTGGAAAGATGAGTCATGTTTTTTCCAGTTCGGGGTTTCCTAGTCGCTTCCCTCTGAATACCTAGAAGTCAGCCAGGTGACGTAATCACGCCTTCTTGTCAAGGAAGGACCGCTCTTCTGAGTTGACCGGGGTTCGGTGGAAAAGCACGCAGGGCTGCACTTCTGGAAGTGCCAGCTGTAGAGAGGCCGTTGCAGCCTAGTTTGGGTGTGCCTTTGTCTTTAAACTCAGGAGTAACCGGCGAGTTACTGTCCTACCGGCAACAGAAGGAGAGAGAGAGAAGCGGCTGGGGATGGGACAGCCACGTGGTGCCTGGGGCTGGGGCCCTGACAGCTCCTTCATTCCTCCCTCCCCCCGGTGCCACGCGGTCTGGCGTCGGAGACTCGAATCCCAAGGGCAGATGGTGTCCGGGTCCATCCGCCGTGGTGCTGGGGGACCCGGGGCAGGCCCGGCCCCTCCTGCCCACTGACTCTTGCGCTTGTGTCCCCCGCCACAGAGGCGACAGGAGGAGGGGTATTACAGCCGCCTGGAGGCCGAGCGCCGCCGACAGCACGACGAGGCCGAGCGCCAGCTGCTGGAGCCCGAGGAGCTGGGCCTGGGCCGCCCTCCGCTCCCGCGGGGCTACGAGCCCCCGGCTCCCGCGCCCCCGCCGCCGCCCCAGCGCACCGCCTCCTACCTGCAGGCGCAGGTGCTCTCCCCCGACGCCCTGTACACCGCCAAGCTCGTGGCTTACGCCGAGGAGGAGGAGGACGACGAGGACGGCGGCCCGGCAGGTCAGGATGCGCCCCCAGCGCCAGGCCCTCCCCGCGCCGCGGCGCCCGGCCTGCGATGGCGTCTTCCTCTCCAGCCCACCCCCCGCCCCCGCCAACAAGCCGCTGCCGTCTGTCCGGCCGGCCGGCCCCTCGGCTCCGCTGGGCTCGCGCCGCCCGCCGTGGAGCGGGGCTCTCTCTGGATCGCCGGGCTGGGCCTGGTGACCTGCTCCACCCGCAGCCCGAAGGCCGGCGCTCCTGCTCTGGGCAGGCCCTCTCGGGGCGCCAGCAGTGATCTCCGCACTGGAAACCGCCCCGCTTCCTCAGTCAGCCGGCAGCGGCAGCCCTCCTCCGTCCCCCTAGTTGCTTGAAGTGCTGTTGGTCCCGGCCTTTGTCCCCTACCTCAGACGAGTGGGTGCCGCTCGAGCATCTCGGTGTCCACAGTTAAACTTCTTCCTGTTGCTAGTGCCGTCGGCCCCTGCGTACTTCTAGCTGTTTAACACACACAGAACTTCCGTGTTGCCGGCTAAGCTGCCCTGTCGGGGTGGGTGTGAGGCGACCCCCGCCCGAGCCGGCCCGTCCCTCCCGGTCCCTCCCACGCTCACACGTCCCGGCCCTGCTGGCCGGGCCCCGGGGGCGTGCGGCTGCCTCTGGCCGTGACCCTCCGTGGACCGCAGAGCACACCCACGGGTGCTGCAGGCCCGTGTTCCTTAATCAGCTTTGGAGACAGCGCTGAAAGTTAGATTGAAAGTACAGCTGTGCGTTATCGAGATTCAGACTTCAGCCTGATCTGGCCACTTTAAACAACATTGGGAGGCTGGCAGTAAACGTTCTCAAATTGAGTCTTCTCGGTCCTACAGAGTCCGTGCATCGGGCTCCTGGCAGTTCTAAAAGAACTGAATAATCACTCAAGTAACCGTGACTCTTAGGTAAATGAGTTTGACTAGGCTCTTTCTTGCCACCTGAGTCAGAGCTCTGATTAACTTGGAGAGTTTAGTAGATAATCCTTAGGTCGAGTCACTTAGAAGCCAACGTTAAATCTTTTTGTAAAATTTCTGTTGCAAGTATCTAGCATGCGGTGCCTTGAAAGAGCTGTGTGATAATAGCAAGTTTTGAAGCAAGATGCCATCCGTCTCCTTGCATCAGATTACAGGCTGAACCTTAGGTATCTTGTGAGTGTCGTGACAGATAAACAGGAGGCTTGGTGAGGGATATTGTAGTGCGGTGCCACTTCTGACCATCTGGGCTTTCGGTCACATCGCTAACCCTTCCTCTATTTCACACCAAAAGTACCGCATGGGAGCAGGTGACGCCCTGCGTCTGGTCGCTCCTCTTCTTGAAGATTCCTCGTAAAGTGCAGAGCTGTCTGCGTTCTGGCCTCGCGTCGCCATCTCTCCCACTGTCTCACCCCGTTCAGCTCCTGCCTCTGCCATGAGCCTCTGTGGCCTGGACTCGGTTCTTCCCCTGATGCTGTGAGGAATAGGATTACGATACGGATTGGAATGGATGATGTCAAATTTTAGCATAGCAACGTGTTAAGAAATGTTCTTTACTAAAGCTCTTTGAAAATGATTTGAAGAATGTGTAGTGTTACTTCATATATAGTCAGCTGAAACTATTTGATATTCTGATTAAAAATTCTGAAATTTTTTAAGAATTGATTTTTACCAGTGGGAAGAAGCAAGTATTCTTAAATCAAAGCTCAAAAGATAAAACAGCGTTTTTAAAGCAAAATGAAGGAAAAATGTAGAATTAAAATTGAAAGCTTTCCACTCTGAAAATAATTTATCTGAAGGCCCAGAACAGATACTTGAAGTTAGAGATGTGTTTCTCTTTAATCTTCTGAGTCTTTGCGGAGGATGACCTCCCGGGCCGTGATCCGGTGGCCCGCGCTAACTCATGAGGGAAGGTGCAGTGCGTGGAGGGGCCCGTCAGGAGTGACTGAGCTCCATCTTGGACGCGTCAGACATGGCTGTGCGTCAGACGCTCCTTTTATAAAGGGAGGAAAGAAACACAAACATTCATTTTTGTGCAACCTGTCTGAACAGGATAATTTTAGTGTTGAAATATTGTGATAGTTTTGTGGCCTGTTTAATCCAGTGCACAGCACTGTCAGTGTTTGCTGAGTACTTTGAGCGTTTATTCCTCCACCCTAGGTTATAAGCAAAAGATTTTTCAAAGTGTGAAATTTTCTCGCTGATGTTAACAATTAACAGAAATACGTTAGTACTGATTTACTCATACATCCTTAGCGGCATTATTACCTTACATTCGGATGCATCCAAAGCTTTTTACGTGCATCATCTCTTTTGATCTTCAACAGCCCTTTGCAGTAGATGAGCGTGTGGTGCTGGTACCAGGCCGGCCCAGCCCATGTCACTTGCCCACAGTTACCAGCCGGGCCATAGGCCAGGTGTCTTGACAGTCACACCGTGCTGCTTCAGGTCTCCTTTTTATTTTGTCAGTGATTTTGTATATGCAGCGTTAGTATCAAACGTTAGGGGGTTTTAGTACCTCATTTTTTTCAAAAGTTTTAAGAATTATAGCCATTTATTTTGTGGGGGAACAATTCAGTAGCTGTCCTGAAAAGAGGAGCATTACTTCTAAATCTTTGGGTTACATTTGCTCTCTATGATTTTGTAAGAAAATTCTTAGTGTCAGGAGTGTCTGAAAAATTTTGCTATCTCCCCACTTAAGTCAGTCTTCTGTGGATTTTTATTGTGAATTCATGATAATTACACATTTTGTGTGATTTGAACTTTTCGGCTGTTACCCCCAAGACTTATGCTGGTTTTCTCTCTAATAATAAAAGGCAGCAGGCCAGGTCCTTAGCACCTTGTGAGGGTCCTGATTGGGTTGCTCAGGCCACTGAGGGATGTGAATTTCCAATTGATGGACGTTTTACTGATTTGAAGAGCCTTTGGCTGCTTCTTTATTCAGGACTTAAAGACGTCATGAGCACTGCATCTTCATCATGAGTGAAGTTTTGGAAATAATGCAGGTACTTTAACTTTGACTTTTCCTTTTGTGGAAAAAGGACCAAACTCTTACGTGGGATCTGCTGGAACGCTGATCGGGGCCCGTGACGTTTATCGCGATCCGAGAGAGAAACAGTCTAAAAGGTATTTGCTAAAACTTTTGCTAAAACTGAAGTTGTGCTGGACGAGTGTCTCGTTGTGTCCTTAAGGACTTTTTTCTTGCACCACCGTTTATGAGGCTGGACTGAAATTTCAGACTTCGTTGTCAGCTCAGGTGTTTCTCATTGTACAGAATTGCGTGAGCACAGAGGCTTTGTTTTATCTTGTGTTGCTAACATAGTTCTGCTTCAGACGGCGCGTAGATACCAGGCTTTCTGGTCAGAACTTTAGAAGCAGCTGGACACACTGCTATTTGCTTCCACCAAAGAAGGTCGCAAAGTCCAGGGCAAAAAGCTCAGGTGTCCTGATGGACCACGAAAGGCCACCCCCTCAGCCTTCAGCGAACATCCTCAACTAGGTTTTAGTCAGAACGGCTGATGCCCAAACAGTTCTTAAGTCATTGACGTTGAACTAATCCAGAAAATCTTTAGCATCTTACTATAACTTTTTGTTAAGTTAGTATATTGATACATGCCTCTCGGCTACATGTAGGATTCGTTAAAATGCTGGATTTCAAAACGATAGCTCCTTAGTTAAACTTAACTCCTGAGCGTTATCTGCTGGCTAAAACTGAAGTTGCTAGCTTTTTGAGAGTTGGGTACGACTGGAGAAAGTTAACATTTTAGTAAGGAGAACATTTTGCCCTTTCTCTACATGGGTTTAAATACAGCCCACAGGCAGGAGTATGACAAAATTTAACAAAGAATGAGTCTTTGTTCTAAATTTTACTTAATTGCCCATTATGTAAACTTAGCTACTCGTTGACCGGTTATTTCTATTTTGAACAGTAACCCTTTGCATTTCCTTCCAATGCAGCCAAGACGCGGATGTACCTGGGGGTCCTGGAGCCCCTGAAAACCTGACGTTCAGAGAGCGCCAGCGCCTTTTCTCCCAAGGCCACGACGTCTCCAATAAAGTGAAAGCCTCTCGCAAATTAACGGAGCTGGAGAACGAGCTGAACACGAAGTGAGGAAGGCCCCTGTGTCCAGCCCCGGCCTCTCACTGTGCTTCCGGGCTGCGCCTGCCCGGAGGATGGGGCGGGCCACCTTCCCAAGCCACTGGTGATTCCTGTTTCTAGAAGCGTTGACGTTTGGAAGCGTTCCAGCGCTAAGAAATTCCATTTTATTTTACCAAGAGAGTGTCATTTCTACAATTCAGACCCTGTCTGCTTTCTTCATTACCTGACGCCCACGAAGATAACTTTTTCTGTTCGTGTCTCTTTTAGAGTCGGGGCCTGAAAGGGGGCAGAATGAAGGACAGTAGAGGATAATGAGATGCTGCTTCTCCCCTGTCTTCCCCCAGGGAGCACAAGGAAGTCCTATTTCTGTTCTTTTCCTGAAACCTTAT
This sequence comes from Mesoplodon bidens, assembly GCF_964165515.1. Classification (NCBI taxonomy): domain Eukaryota; kingdom Metazoa; phylum Chordata; class Mammalia; order Artiodactyla; family Ziphiidae; genus Mesoplodon; species Mesoplodon bidens. The sequence continues at coordinate 92,484,117 of NC_138168.1, forward strand.
GTTCGCTTATCAGACAGAGTAGGTTGAACTCCCCAGACTGTCGTCCGCACCGTGTAGCAGCACCTGCAGAGTCTGTTTTGCGGGAGAGTCAGGTTTCGCCTTCCAGGAGGGACCACGCGGAGACGCGCTTGTGTGCTGAGGAGTCCACAGCTGGCGTCCTGTCCCTGCAGCCTGGAAGCAGCCCAGACCCAAGCATTCTCTAAGTAAGATGCTCCATTCTGCTCCCTACAGGGACAGCCCTCCGGGTCAGCTCTAGTATTTGATTAAAACAAGTTTCTCCAAGAAGAAAATTTTGAGGATTTAAGCTTAGGAAATTTTATTTTTATAAATATCAGATGATTATTATTAGACCAGTAAGTCACTGGTGATTTTGAAGATGGCAGTTATGTTAGAAAGTTAACTGTTTCAAATATTCCAAGGGAACCTGTCAAAGAGGACATCTTTACGGAACAGTGTTGACATGAATAGGAACAAAAATACCTAAGAAGAATGAGAGCTCAGTAGGTGACACTTGAGCACGACTCAGAAATTCGGAATTTGAAACAGAACTGGGTTTACATCGATCTGCTGTCAGGGAGAGGAGGGGGTTCGAGTGCATATGGCATCTGTAATTGAAATACTGGAAGAAAAGTGCGTACGGCAGTCCGGGCTATTTTTGTACTCTCTAATAGAGTCATTTAATCGTCATGTATTGAATTGTTGGTTGTCACTGTCACTTCTGCAGCTGTGAACACGTGGCTGCTGTTGGGGAAGCGGACCGCACTTTGTTTTATATTACGGGATGTTCAAACAGTAAACTACTCCGTGATTAAGAGCAGATTTTCTATGTGACAAGCCCTGCTGTGGGTCTAGATGATTTTTCTGTACCATGTTGTTCTCTTACCAGTAGGTGTGTTAGGAGAATACGCACACTTTCATGAGAGCTATATGGCAAGTCATTAAAATGCGAGTGTAAATAGTTTCTGTGTCTGTCAGGGTTCGCACTTGGAAGTGTGCTTTTCCCATTTCCCTTGTCCAGTGAGAGAGTAACGTCCTAAGTGCTGATGAAGGGTCTGCATGCTTGCCCCTCCCCCTCCCACACGTCCTGAGAACACTGGCGGCCTTACGGGGACTAAATCCACACCTTCTTTAAAGAAAAAGATGCAGGTGAACTATTACTCTGTTAATATATAGACAAACAACAAATACACCTAAGTCCATGCAAGTACATGTAAATATTTACACGCAGGGATATTGGTATGTGTGGTTGTAAACCCGTACACGTGGATTTGGCCTTCCTTGGACGATTAGGTCAAATGTGAATATGTGTAAAAGTGCTTTTCATAACTGTGCATTACTATGGAGAAGACATCAGAACTGCTGTAGTTTTCCATTTCTACTGTATTTCGTTGGCAACCTATTTTTAATAAACTTTGTATGTATTTAAGTGTACTTGCTATGATTTTGACAGTGCTGAAAAGAGTGCCTTTCTGCTATCAGCCCCCCTCCCCTGTCCCCCGCTCCCGTCCACTCATCCGTCCACCGGGCATCAGTCCCGTGTCAGCCGGGAGGACGTTCTCCATCCCAATCGTACAGACGGACGGACGGACGGAGGGTCCAGCGCTCAGCCTGCGGGCGTCCAGGACTCGCCTTGCGCTTCGGCTGCTCTGTCCTGCCGGGCACCGAGGCTGCTGCTCGGTGACGCCGTCCCACCATTGCCCGTGTGTGTGAACAGGATGCCTGTGCCACGTGCTTGAGGGCAAGGGCCCGCCCACCGGGGGCTCGTGGTCGCCTGTGTGTCCACTCCACCTTCACCGTGGCCTCTGAGCAGGGCTGTCGGGTTTCAGGAAAGACTTCCCGAAGGAAGGGGCATCTCGATGGTAGAAACTCAGGAGACCTTCTCGTAGCACCGGCTGTTAACGTGTTGGGACTGTAAGTGTTCACTTGTAGTATATTTTAAGGCCCAAAAAGGTACTTGCAGTCGGGAGGATGAAAACTTAAAAGACACGGTGTTAATACTGATTCCGTTTCATCCCAGGGCCACAGTTCTGTTGCTTTTAGTGGCAGTGGTGACTCTGCCCCCCAGGGGTCTTGTCCGCTGGGTCAGAGAGCCCTGGACAGCTTTCCAGTGTGGCCGTGGGACAGTGGTTTCCTCTCTGCTTTGCCTGTGGAAAGCTGATTTCAAGGATTTAGTTATACACTTAGGGTAACATTAGGCCCTGGCAAAACTGAGGTGGAATGGCTTGCAGAAGGGAAATAGGTACAAAAAGTGACCAGTTCTCATGCCTGTATTCATCCAGTTTATTCAAAGAAGTCATGTAACCCCAGAGATACATATTCGACTTGAAATTGGGACATAAAAGCCAATTTCTTGCACAATTTATTCAACAAATATGCCTTACGAGTGCTTATCTGTGAGTCACTGGTCATCCAGGTATCCCAAAGCAGATCTTGGGCGACAGAAATACATAGTTCGTTTACATAAACATAGTAACTATGAATTTGCATAAAGAAGATGTCCAGGGCACTTAGGAGGTTTACTAGAAGGACCCAGTTGAAATCACGGAGATGGTAGACTGAGAAAAGAGCCCTCCCTCTGGGAGACAAGACAGTTACAGGCAGAAGGGGACACCGAGGCAAGGCTGCTGCCCTCAGAGCAACGGGCCAGGGCGCCCGAGCCCAGGCAGAGCGGTGCAAGGGGACCAGTGGGCACGGGGTGGACACGCAGCTTCCTGCTGGCTCTGAGCAGGTGAGGGAGGAAGCCAGCGCCCTCCTGAGGGCGGCTCTGGCCGCCGTGGGGAGAAAGGGCAGGCGGCGTCCGTGGGGTGACGGGGACCACGCACGTCTGGGGCTTGCCCACAGCGGGTTTCCAGCTTGAATGACCCAAGTGGACAATGGGCTGCTGATGGAGATGGGAAAGAGGAGGGGCCGGCGGCGGGGGCACAGCTGAGGTCCAGGGGGAGGTCGGCAGAGTTTATGGAGGTGCCACCGGGGAGCCTGGGCAGGGTGTCTGCAGGGCCACAGCAGTATCTTCACGTGTCTTCGGTGGGTTAAGCGTCATTTTTTACTGCTCTTATAAAGCTTGTATTTTATTCTTTATGGAGAAGACAGGTGCAAATGGCCTAAATCTAAACTGGTGACAATGGTTCCAACTTCAAACTGCGATTTTTAAAACATAGTATGAAACATGAAGTAATCTAACAACAAAGAAAGGAGAGACCTGAAAAACACTAGGTTAATTGTGCAGCCTGGAAAAAGTCCTGTCTCCCCCCCGTTTTTCTTCCATGGGGATGGGCCTAAACACGAGGATGGCCTGAGTTGAGCAGGAGGTGTGACACGCTCCACGCGGCCTCCACGCGGCGTGTCCAGAACAGGGAGTGAGGCGTAACCGGGGATCGGGGCCTCCTTGTTGGTTGTCCTGGTTTCTGTTCTTTACCTGTCGTTACTCGAGTACTTGAAGATTACTGACAGTCATGGAAACTGTCCCAAAGCCTCCCAGTCTTGGGACATAGGGTTTGACGTATTTCAGTGAACCCGTCTCTCCTGGTAGTTTGTGGTGTTTCCTGCTCATTCTCTCCAGTTGTTTATTTGATCTTTAATACAATTAAAGTGACGGCACAGAAGAAACCGGGTGCCGCTTGATTTTCCCCCGGAGAGTCCATTCAGGTCTCCTCTCAGAAAGGGTCCCCATCTCCTGTGGCAACCAAAGACACTAGTGGAGTCCAGTCAACCCCAGGAACTCAGGAGGAAGAGTGGCCTGTGGATGGGGGTCCCACCCTCGGGTGACCAGGACGGAGCCTCTGTCTCGCGGGCACTTTCCTGGGTGGCACCTGGCAGGGACGGCGCCGACGGAGTCTGGCCCCAGTAGCAGAGAGACGCCCCTTGGCGGGGCTGGCGGTGGGGAGCGGACCCCTCGGGCCGGTGATACCAAGTAGCGGCGCCAGGCAGCGGTGGAAGCATTGTGCTCCGGAGCCGCTGCAGCACGGGGGTGACCGTGCAGCCGGGGCTCAGATCCAGATGCAGCGGGGACGGGGGGCTCGGGCGATGGAGTGTCGCTGCACAGACAGCAGGAGCTGGATCGGACTTACCCCCCCGCCCCATCGAGGAGAGTGTCCAACTGTCCGTGGAGGCAGGAGACACACCGAAGTCTCTGTGCTTGGTCCACGCTGCTCACGACCACTGCCTGCCATCTGTCACGTGCCAGGCCGTCACTGCCTGGTCATCGCCTTGCCGACACCGTGAGCTGTGCACCCACGGGGACCGAGGCGCCTCCCCATCAGCGCCGGCTGCAGCACAAAGACGCGAGTGTGGGGCGAGGGAGCGGTGAGGACCCGGCCCCGGGGCGCTGGGTGGGAGACGGGACCCGGGTCTGCACTGAGGCTGGCACCTCAGCTCTGCGAGCCTGTCCCGTGCCCTAAGATAAAGGAGGGTGCAGTGAAACACGGTGCTAACCACTTAGGAAACTTCCAATTTTCTAGTAGCCACTTAGAAAATGGGTGAAATAACTTATTTTGCCCAATATATCCAAGAAGTGTAAATGGATTCATGAGCTATGCCACGTCCTCCTCATGCAGTCCTGGCGATCCGGCGTGTGTTTTGCGCTCAGCACGTCTCGGTGTGGACCGGCCGCGCTGAGCGCCTGCGGGTCACCAGGCTCCAAGGGCCGGTGCTGATGGAAGCAGGTGGACGTGCTCGAGCAGCCCAGTGACCAGGTCACGTGCTAAGATACAGATGGGCGTTCCTAAGTGCTGGCCACTGGTGTTGACTGTTTATTAGTAACTTCATGTCAAAGGGTTTTTTCTGTTTATCTGAATCCAACTTTTGCGTTACATTAGGCAAACCGTGTTCGTTTTTGGACACACGGTAATCAAGGCCAGGAGTTCAGCTCACACTGTTGGCTGGTGGTCTGGGCCAGACAGTGTGAGGCCCACAGGGCAAGCCAGCAGAAGGTGGACCCAGAGCCCTGGGCTGGTCCTGGCTGCCCGACTTCACACTTCTAGATGCTTCAGTGCACTTGCTTCTTGAGCTGCTGATGTAAACTAAGCGAACATTAGCAAACGGTTCCAGCATAATCAGTTGATGGCAACAACTGGCACAGACTTTGGAGGTTCTTAAATATGAAAAACAATGACAATTTATCTGCCAGAAATTAATATATACTCTCAAGGCTTATTACTTATTACTCCTTTGAAGGTGGCAATTTAAAATTTGCACAGGGACTTCCCTGGCGGTCCAGTGGTTAGGACTCCGTGCTCACACTGCAGGGGGCGTGGGTTTGATCCCAGGGAACTGAGATCCCACATGCCTCGTGGCCAAAACATAAAATTTGTACAGAACTCGGTATTGTTTCCTCCCCTGCGGAATAAAGTTACCCCTGGCATATCACTGTACCAAAGTCCCACCTACCATTTGAGACTCTGCTCAGAGACTGGAGGGATTTTCCAGAGACTTCTTCCTACCTCTCACCTGAATCTCTCTCCTGCCCCAAACTGAAGACCCAGGACAAGGGAGAAACATTTTCCTGCTGGCACTGGGATTCGTCCTCAGGGAGCACAGCCTCTGGCGGCTGCGGGGAACACTGGGGCAGGCGCAGGGCCAGGGCCTGCGGGGGTGCTGAGGGCAGACGGTGCCGGGACCTCTGGCTTCCCAGGAGTGCCTGCAAGTCGTTCTGAAAACTCTGCGAAGAACAAGCAGTCCAGAGGCAGAGGTGAGCCGGAGCCTGGAAACCCAGGCGGAGTCCACAGACTCGGTGCGTGGAGTGGGCATTCGGGAGCCCGAGACCCCAGCTGTCATGGGCTGTCAGGCTTTGCACGGGCTGCATGCCATCCTGAAAAACCTGATTCTAGTCACTTGCAAACTTTTACAGATATACAGGTACCATCATAAGAGGTCAAATTTCATTTCTCACCTTCCCGGGCATCAGTTTTTTTCTCTCTAGAAAAATGAGATAAGCTTGCAATTACATAACTGTTGAAAAATGTTTACCAGGTTCTAAGTGACATGTTTCTGCTTTTTTGTTTTAATGCTGTTTAAGAACTGCATGCAAGCCATTTATAAACATCAACGTGCAGATAGGCTTATAAAGCAAGTCCCAGTTCCTCTGCAGTCTTCCCCACGCCCCCATCCTTCTACCTAAAGGAAAAAGCAAGCATTGGTTTCCTTTTAGTTTTGGACCTAAAATGCGCAAGATACCCCTCTGTCCATGGCACGTAAGTATCTGCTCACACGGGGCTTCTCCTCGCAGCTCACCACCCCAGACAGGGCCGCTGGGGGTGCTTACTGTGGGGGCATCACGTGCAGTGCTGCGGGTGTGAGTTGCAGAGATGGCATCGGCCACCACTTCCCTCCACAATCCATGTCCCTGTGTGTGACCTTCCAGGCTGTCCTTTCTCTCTAGGCCAGAGGCCTAGGCAGTGCACGGTGGCCACATGTGGCCTCACACCCAGTGGCGGGCTTCTAGGTTCCCTGCAATGCCCTGCTGCCAAAACCCGTGCAGCGCCTTCGGAGGTGTCCCCGAGGCACCCAGGGGAGGTCTCTAGGAGCACGACTGCCCTCTCACACGTGCACGGCACGCACACATGGGTCATACACGTCATACCTGTGCCCACGCTGCATCTCACGAGGCAGTGCCAGCAGGCGGTCCGCAGCGGCCTTGCCAGCCCCCGGAGTGCATCCCCCCAGCACATCTGCTGCAGTTACACCCAACTCTATACAGTTCTCGGGCTATTTATCTTCTCTAGGCAGCCTCTTCTGATTAACACACTGTGGAGGATGAGCACGTAGCTCGTTGGCAGGTCCTCTCCATCCCCCACTGACTCTGTGTTTGATTCAGTTATTCCACAGAATAACTAACTGAACCGAGCTCCTGCTACATGCCAAACACGACTGTAGCTTCTGGCGAGTCATCAGCCCCCGTCCTCTGGAGCTGCAACGACCAAGTAGCTCTGCATCTCCGCTGCCAGAGGCCATCAGCCCTGAGAACAGGGCAGCAGGATAAGAGCGCCTAGGGAGTCGCAGGTGGGATGGTCCGACCGGAATCCTGGCGGAGGGCGGGAGGGAGCCCTGGGAGTGTCTGCAGAGAGCCGTGAGCGGAGCGCTTTGCGGCCAGGAAGTCAGCAGTCCCAGGGGGGCGTGGTCAGAGTCGGGGGGGGGGGGGGGGGGTTGGCAGGGAAGGAGCAGCTGCCCAGGCCGCCCACCCAGGCTGCTTTGGGTTTTCTGCCAGAAGAATGGGAGGCTGCTGGGAGGAAGTGACCTTAGACTTTTAAATGCACCCCATCGGGAATAGGCCACAGACGGCTACTGTAACAATCAGGCCATGGACAAAGGTGGCTTTGCAGGGATGGCGTGGTGAAGGGGCCATCCCCGTGTGCGTCCAGTGGGGTCTGTCGACAGATGGGATGTGGCTGAGAGACCACGAGAAGACCGGGTCCGAGGTTGGGGTCTCAGTGAGCGGGGCCTGGGGCTGCAGGGGGGCCGGGCGGGGAATCTGTGTGGACACCCCCTGGGGCGCTATGATGCAAGGGAGAGGGCAAGCTGGACACAGACGTGGACGTCCTCAGGATACAGGTGGCACTTGTAGGCTGGAGAGTGGCCGAGAAAACGCAGAAGGAGCCCCAGTGAGACGGAGGGGACCCGTCTCCGTCACCCGCCACCTCCCCTGCTGGGCGGAGGAGGGGAGCTGCACTGGGAAGAGCGGCAGAGGCCAGGCAGGGGGCTGCGCCGACCTTCACGCCCCGGAGGACCCGGCTCCCTGCAGGGTGAGCCGTCACCCAGCTCTTAGGGTCTGGGGTGGAGGGAGTCCTGCCCCTCGGTCCTCTGAGGCCCCGCAGGGGGCCGCTGGGAGGGGACCACACCCACACTGTCCCCTGTCACCCTGTCCCCTCGCAGGTGTGCCAATGCCGACAGCCGCTCTGCTGGGCCGCCCCCTGGCCCGGGGGCCTCTCCCCCCTCGCCCGGCGCTCTGCTTCCTTTGTGTCTTTTCTTTTAGCTGCTTTTGCCGGGTGGCTGGTCCTCAGGTTTGCAAATTTACCTCCAATCCCTACCCCCACCCCCACCCCCGTCCCTCTCCCCCCGCCCCGCCATTGGCCACGCCCCACCCCACCCCCACTCACCCACCCTCGCGTCGCCTTGGCAACCATGCGGGGGCCCTCAGGCTAGGGCGGCGGGCGGTGGGGGGCCTTCTGGGAGCAGCGGGCCTGGCAGCTGCAGGTCAGCGACAGGTGAGGGTGGAGGGGGCCCCGGGCCACCTGCAGCCCAGGCCCAGCGGCCCCGCCCCGCACACCTGAGCTCCCGCCTCCAGATGCAGCACGCCCCACCCCTACTTCTCCCCCTCTATGCTCTCCGGGGCCTCACCTCCCACCCCTCCTGGGCCTCCCCCTCCCCCCTTCCGGGCCTCCTCTGCCCTCCCACCAGGGACGTCTCCCCGCCACACTTTACTGAATGTGTTCTAAATACTGTGCTAAATGTAGGCAGTCAAGCAACAACAGCTGTCACCTGTCTAATCCCCGCCCTCTTGGGGTACACCGTTGAATCAGAGAAAGATTAATACAAAATCACAAAGGAAACTAAACTATGAGAGGAGCAGATAAACGCCGCCCAGGGGAGACACTCCGTGTGGTCAGCGGTTCTGGTGCGGCCCGGGGGGCCTCGCCTGAGCCGTCAGGGAGCTGAGTCCTGGGGAGGCGGGGTGAGGAAGGAACCGCGCCCCCCAACCACGGGGGAAGCGACTGATGGAGGCTGTGTTGTGAGCAGGGTGGGCTCAGGGTAGACAACAGGCGAGGCCGTAGCCGAGCCCGAAGAAATTGAAAAGGACCGAAATCGTACAAAGAATGTTCTCACTGCAGTAGCGGGAAGTTAGGGGTTAGTGACAAAGAATGGATAACTTCACACATACGTAAGAATTAACTGAGACACTTCTAGAGAACCAAGAGATTAAAGAAGAAATCAAAAAGGAGGTTAGGAAATATTTTGAGATGAATGAAAATTAAGGTTCCACACACCAAAATTTATGGGATGCAGCCAAAGCAGTGCTTAAAAGGAAATTTCTAGATGTAAACACCTATATTTTAGAAAAGAAGGTAGGTCTCATGTCAACAACCTAACCTTCCACCTCAAGACACTGGATAAAGCCAAGAAAATGAAACCCAAAGCTAGCAGAGGACAGAAATGCTGAGGATTAGAACAGAAATAAATGAAAGAAAGAATAGGAAAACTATAGAGAAAATGAACAAAACCAAAAGTTGGCTCTTTGAAAAGATCAACAAAATTGACAAACCTTTAGCTTGACAGACTAAAAAGACAGAAGACTCAAATTAGTAAAATCAAGAATAAAAGAGAGGGCATGACTGCCAACCTTGCAGAGATAAAAAGGATTGTCAGAAAACACTCTGAACAACATTGCTGACTAATTACACAACCTGGATGAAATAGTCAAATGCCTTAAAGACAAAACTACCAAAGGTGATTCAGGAAGAACTAGAAAATGTGAACAGAGCTGGAAGAAGTAAAGAAATTAATAGTCAGGGGCTTCCCTGGTGGCGCAGCGGTTAAGAATCCACCTGCCAATGCTGGGGACATGGGTTCAAGCCATGGTCCGGGAAGATCCCACATGCCACGGAGCAACTAAGCCCGTGAGCCACAACTACTGAGCCCAGGAGCCACAACTACTGAGCCCGTGTGCCACAACTACTGAAGCCTGCGTGCCTAGAGCCCGTGCTCCACAACAAGAGAAGCCACTGAAATGAAAGACCTGTGCACGGCACCGAAGAGTAGCCCCCTCTCACCACAACTAGAGGAAGCACACATGCAGCAATGAAGACCCAATGCAGCCAAAAAATAAATAAATAAAATAAATTTTATTTAAAAATAAATTAATAATCAAAAACCTCTCACAAAGTAAAGCCCAGGCCCAGACAGCTTCACTGAGGAATTCTACCAAACATTTAAAAAGGAATTAACACCGGCCATTCACAAACTTCCAAAAAATAGAAGAGGAAGGAACACTTCCCATTCCATGAGGCCAGAATTACCCTGATACCAAAACCACACAAAAACATTTCAAGAAATCTACAGAGCGATATCTCAATGAATATAGATGCAAAAATCTTCAAAGAAATATTGGCAAATGGAATCCAGCAATACTGTAAAGGATTATACATCATGACCATGAGGAATTTATCCCAGAAATGCAAAGTTGATCTAGTAACAAAAAGCAGTTAATGTAAAAGACCGTATCGATAGAATAAAGGACAAAACCCCCACGATCGTTTCAACAGACCCAGAAAAAGCATTTGACAGCATTCAACTCCCCTTCATGAGCAAAGCACTCAACGACTAGGAATAGACAGGAATTCCTCAACCTGATAAAGGGCGTCAAGGCAAACAAACAGTGAACGTGTCCTAAATGGAGAAAAGGGGCAAGAGAGACGGGTTCAGCCTCCCCGCTTCCGTTTAAAGTCGCCCTGGCTCCTGGCGGTGCTAATCAGGGCATTAGGCAAGATAATGGGGGAAAAGCCATCTATATCAGAAAAGAAGAAGTAAGAGGATTTCTGTTTGTAGATGACATGATCTCACATATAGAAAATCCTAAGGAACCCGCCCCCCCCCAAAAAACCAAAACAATAAAACTATTAGCACTAATAAGTAAGGTCAGCGAGGCTGAGGGATACACACAATCAACACGCAAAAATCAGTTGTACTTCTACTCTATAGCAGTCAGCAGTGTCATCAAAGATAACCAAATACTGTGGAAGAAATGTAACCAACTAAGAAGGGCAAGGCTTGTACCCTGAAACATGCTCGCTATCACCAGCCACCAGGGAAATGCAGATCAAACCACCGTGAGGGACCACTTCACACTCCCTAGGAGGGCTGTCGTCAGAACCACAGAGGGTGAGCTGGCGAGGGGCGGAGGAATCAGAGTTCTCACACACTGCTGGTGGGGACGTAAAATGAACACAGCCTGGCGTTTCCTCCAAATGCTAAACACAGTAACTGTACGCAATTCCAATCCTAGGTGTGTACTCAAGCAAAAGGAAAATAGGTCCACACAAAAGCTTGTGCGGAAATGTCAGAGCACTATTCATATTAGCCAAAGAGAGGAAGCAACCCAAATGTCCTTCAGCTGATGAGTGGATAAAGTGTGGCCTCTCCATACAATGGAATATTATCAGGCAATAAAAAGAAATGAGATACCGATGCATGTGCTGCAAGGCGGCTATGCCTTCAAAACATGGTGCCAAGTGAGAGAAGCCAGTCACCGAGGGCCACATATCGTGTGATTCCATTTATGTAAAACGTCCAGAATTAGCAGATCTGTAGGGACAGAAAGTAGACTAGTGGTTTCCCAGGGTTGGATGTTAGGGGTGATGGTGAAGGGGTGTGGGCTTCTTTTGGAGGTGATGAAGATATTCTAAAATTAGTTTTGGTGATGGTCGCACAACTCTGAATATACCAAAGCACCTGATTTGTCCGCTCAGCGTCGGCGAATGGTGTGAGAGTGAATTGTCGCCCAGTAAAGCTGAGGTCAGGGGTGGGCACTGACCATTGCACCTGTCCAGGTGAGGGGTGGTGGGATCTTAGAATTAAGTGTACTCTCAGGGAAATATTCGAGGGATGATTTTTTAAGAGGTAAAATTGACTGAACGTGATAACAGACATGTAGATGGCTCCCAGGCTTCTGGTTTTCCAACCAATCACAGAGAGTGTCCTAAAGTGATCACAGTTCTCTGTGAGCTGCGTGTCAGCAGCCTTGGGGAGAAGGGCTCCCCAGCAGGAGAGACCACACCTGAGCCTGCCTTCCTGGGAACTGGGGCTTTCCTCTCCACTAGGGCCTCCAGGTGCTGCCTTTCTCAGCATTACTGTACGCGGCTAATACGTAACCGCCTCTGCCTAAAACCCTGCAGTGCCTTCTCCCTGGCCCGCCCGCTGGGCCTCAGGCTGGCTCATCTTCTCTGCTCCTTGGCTTGCTAAGCTCATTCCCGCTGCAGGGCCTTTGTGCGGGCTTCCCTCAGCCCCCATCCCTCTCAGGGGGCCGCCTGTCCGCGCTCACATCGCCCTGTTTTCAGTCTGGCGGAGCCGCCTCTGTCCCCGCTTGTCTGTTCCATCCACGTGTGCATCTCTTTCTCCACGGGGGTGCAGACTCCACAGCACCTGGACAAGCGCCTGGCACCTGATAGATTTCTAACAAGTATATTTTGAATAAGTGAATAAAAGGAAAGAAATGGTGGGTTTAGGTGAGCAGGGTCCTCGGAACGTGGCTTTCAAACTTACCTGTGCACAACGGTCACCTGGAGAACTTACTGAAATGCAGACTCGGGTCCATTTGGGGTGGGAGGGTCCAGGATTCTGGGTTTCTAGCAAGTCCCAGGAGCTGCTGGTCTGGGGCCCACACCTGGGGCCAGGGGTCGTGGACACAGGGCCTGGGCGCCCGTCAGGGTCCGAGGTGCCCCTGCAGCCCACCTCCTCCCTCGTTCTTTGCCGACTGTGTGCTTGCATCCTTGGACCTAAGTCTTCCTTGTGCGGATGGAAGGGACTGCTGGTGAATTTCACTGACGTTGATCGTTTGCCTTTCTGGATCCTTGGATGTAGGCCAAAGAAGAGAGAATAGTTGAACTGGAAACTGAAAATGCCTTTCTTCACCTGAAATTGGCGGAGGTAATATTTTTACATGTCTTGGGATTGAGCTGAACTATGTCCAGCACCCAAGTTTGTTTTCAGTCTCTGCAGAAGAAAGCAATTGAGGTGCTCTTGTACTTTTCCTTTTCCCCACCCAGTGAGGACCCTTTAGTCGAAGTTTAAAGTATCTTCTTATACTGAACCAGCTTTAGTTCTAAGTTCCTGCTATCTCTGTGCTCACAAGTATTTAGTGAGTAATAAATTAATGAGGTACCTGTGCTTTTCAAAATAGTTTTTTTGAGGAATAACTTAGGTACCAGAAATTCACTCAGGTTAAGCGTACGGTTCGGTGTTTAGTAAGTCTGTGGTTTTATCCGCACCACTGCAGTCAGCTGTGGAACTCTCCCTTCGCCCCTAAAGATAAACCTTTGCATGATTCTGCCCCCGTCATCTGGCTACTTCACCAAAAGAAGAACCGGGCTGGGGGAGGCCTCAAAGACACCTCTGCCCACCTTCCCTTGCAGGTTAGATCTTCACTTTGAAAAACAAGGGGACACAGATGGGGAACGTTCGGTGGATATTGACTCGTTTTATTGTACACGATTTGCCATTGCTGCCTCCGGTCAGCTGAAAAGTGACCCCCAAAGATATCGGGTCCCAATTCTGGACGCTGTGGATGTGACCTTCTCTGGGAAAAGGATCTCTGCAGACGTGATTGAATTTGAGGTGGGAGCCGATCCTGGGTTACCTAGGTGGACCCTCAGTGCCTTCCAAAGTGTCCTTATAAGACAGAGGCAGCCGGCAGTGTGAAGACGAAGCCGGGAGGTGTTTGAAGATGCTGACCCAAGACAGGGGCTGACACAACACACGCAGCGGTGGCGTCAGTGACCCCAGGGGTGGCAGAGGCGGGAAGGATCCCCGAGCCTCGGAGGGGATGCGGCTGCACCCACACCTGGATCTTGGCTGTCTGGCCCCCGGGACGGAGAGAAAACACGTCTGTCTGCTGTTTCAGCCTCCCAGGTCGTGGCACTTTATTGCAGCGGCAATAGAAGAGGAACGCGCCGCCGTTAGATGACTCACGCGTGGGGCTCCTGAGGCGTCTCCTGAGCCCCTCCTGGTGGAGGCGGCCTTCAGACGCCTCGCCCCCCTCGAATCGACAAAAGAAATATAATTATGTCAAGTTTCAGCGACAAAAGTTGGTGCACAAATTTGCCTATTAATCTAGGGCTGTTCCCACTACCTCTTAAATTAAGGACATATTAATTCATTCGCTCAGTTTTAAGCTCGTGATTTTCTGGCAGTTCGCGCACATTTATGACACGACCTGTCTCAACCACCAGCCGGGACCTGAGATGCTGGAAGGTGACACCCTGAAATCACACCCCTGCGGCGCTTCACAGCCAGTGAGGCTGGCGTCCCGGACCCAGGCCACCTGCCAGCTGGTCACTCTACCCAGAATCCCTTGTGGCTGTAGCTGCCGACCCCTTAAACTTCCAGCCCGTGTTCTGGGGTCTTCACGTCTGTCTGCAAGGTTAGCGCAGACAGAGTAGATCTATTCAGACCTGTCTGTGATGTTCTACCAGTGGGGGATAGCTGTGAAATGCCAACCAGTTTTCCAAGCATCACTGAGACCAAAAAAAATGTTTGTTTTACGTTTAAGACCATTAGCTATAGAATGCCCGATGAAGTCTGCAACATTTGGGGCATTTGTATTGTGAGTCCCTATATTCTTTTTTGATAATTAAATAACAGAAAGTCTTCCTGTTTGTGGCCCACACGCCCTGCACTCTCCCAACTTCCAACACCGTTGCCTCAGCCTCTCCGAACCGCAGTGGGAGCGGATGGGGTGTGTGTGGATGGCGTGTCCAGCACTAAGGACTCTGCCACGAAATGGTGTTCTCATTTTCACCCCCAACCGTGCAGCCCAGGGACAGCTGTCGTCCTGACCCTGAGATGATGTCGCTGGTTACTGCAGCTCTTCCCACCCACCGACCCCCCCCAGGGCGGCTCTTCCCGCCCACCGGCCTCCCCAGGGCGGCTCTTCCTGCCCGGGGCGAACACCCCTGTTTTCAGTTTCACACTTGCCTAAAATAAGTCCAGGACCCTTTGCCCGAGTGACTGTGTTTGTATTCACCCAGCCTGATTCCTGCCTCTCCCTGGCATGCGCCCTCCACGAGAAGCATCCGGAATCTTCTCCGCTCTTCTCCGATCTCTGCTCACCCAGCCACTGCCCAGTACCCCCTCCTCCTGGCAGAGACGATGGCCTCCTGTTGCATAGTCAGACTTCCTGCCTCTCCAAGGTCAGGACACCTGTGTCAGCTTGTGTCCCTGGAGCACTGGGTGGGCAGGCCCTTCCCGCTGGGACCAGCCTCCCACCCCGTAACCCCGGCTGCTCAGCTGCTGAGACCCGTCCCTTGGCAGGGGCTTCTGGCACAGGGGTCAGCGTCTGGTCCCTGTCCTAGCTCGGTCCTGGCTCCACCTTCACGATTCCATGTCCACTGTTCCAAGCATGCGCCTCGGGCCCTCTGACCTGCCCTCCCCCTGCCGCCGGCATTACTTTGCGTGTCCCCCACCTGCCCCCCATGGACAGTGTCACACGGCATCCCTCCCCCCATCACCGCCCAGATGTCTCTGCCGTCTGCCCACCCCCGAAGACGAGAAGTGGGTTCCCGCTAATGAAGTGAGCGCGTATCCCGTATTTCATGTGGCTTTTGAGCTGTGAATCTCAGTGCTGGGTACACGGTAACGCTGTCTTATTATGCAGGTGATGACATGATGGTGGGCGGTATTGGTAGTTTAACCAGGTGTTTTCACTGTACGGGAACATGTGGTTGCAGTTCTGGGGGAGAAACTGTAATGTTTAGTGGCTTATAAGGATGTAGTGTGAGAGCATAAACACCTAAATAAATAGAGTGGGAACCAAACAAAATGAAGCAAACTCCCAAGCTCATTACCTTTGCCCCAGTACCTCGTGGCACCTCCCCAGCAGCGGCTCAGGCCAGAGCCTCCTTCCTGTCCCGTCCCGAGGGTTTGATCCATCCATCTGTCCCCACTGTGACAGTCGGACGTCCAGGCCACCATGGACGGACCTCGGTCCGTAGTCGGAGCGAGCGGTCTGCCTCTTCCTTCCTGTCTCCCCACAGAACACCTGGAGTGATCTGTCTGAACATGGACCTGGGCTAGAAGTCCTCCGCTGGCTCGGCACCGTGCTTCACGGGGCGCAGCTCACGGGTGGAGACGCACGCGCTCGGCCTTGACCCAGCTCTGTTGCGTTGCCCAGGTAGGAAGAATTTCCCCGGAAGTCAGTCTTCATTTACACCATGAATGTTGGTGTTCAGTAGTGAGTGATTATTTTCTGGTGAATTGTGTAAGTCATGCCTGTCAAAATACATCTACTCTGTATTTATTTATTTTTATTGAAGTATAGTTGATTTACAATGTTGTGTTAATTTCTGCTGTACAGCAAAGTGATTCAGTTATACATATATATACATTCTTCTTTTAAAAACATTCTTTTCGATTATGGTTTATCACATTAGATCTACTCTTATGGAATTAAAAGAAGCCTTAATTTTGGGAAGTAAAGCCCCTCCGCGTATTAGATATAGATTTCCCATTCCAAGTGACTGATTTGGCCTTGTTTGTTAAATTATAAAATTGTTACCATTTTTATAATCAATTGTAGATGGAGTTCACTTTGGGAGTTTCTTTCTAAAACTACATAGAAGGCTAAGCCTCAAAACACGATTGGGGTCCTGAGCAAAAATAGAAAGGAAAATGCATTTTGGCCATGAGATGAATTGCTGCATTTACCTGGTCATTGAATTTAATACATCGCAGTTGCTCTCATTTTCATTTCTACGGCAGATGGTAGAAAACTGGTTTGTATGTGTTGATTAAGTGGCACTAATACAGCAGGTCATCAAAGAAAGCAAGTCCTTTTAAACCACGTGCCTTCTGGAAGAAGCTGGAAAACTATCCACCCAATCCACTGGCAGATCTCCAAGGTGGATGCTTTTAAGAGCATTTTTCACCTTTTGTTACAAACAATGTGACCAGGGTAAAGATTAGAAGGACAAAAAAATGATAATTATTACAACAATAGAAACACCCTCTGTAAACAGGATTAATTTGCCCTTAGGGGTGATTTGTTCTCGGTTCCCACCCCTGCCCCGCATGAACTGCTTTAGTATATTTAGAATGGGTTTATATGGAATTAATTCTTCATTCTCTTCCACCTGGGTAAAATTAATCCATCACTGAATAAAGTATATAACTTTATGTGCATTCTGTATAGTAAAAATACTTTAATTCAATTTAATTTTGATGTTTTATGAAAATGTTTCCCAAACATACTAAAGTGATCTCCATTTTATAGCAAGAAAAGACTTAACAAAAGAGACAAAGAACATCTATTTAAGTTCAGTTAAGGTTTCATGAGTTGAGTGTTTGATATTAAACAGTAGCATCTCTGTTCTTTCATTCCATGGACCTGTCCTCAAGCCAAAAATCCTTCAAGTAACTTCAGGAAGAAGAAAGAGTACCTTACGTGTAGGATACTATTTTGTTGCATTGTTGCATTGTTTCCAAAGGTCTCTGGAAACTGTAGTGTTTATGTGCCTGGAATTCCATTGTGCACATTTATATCCCTGGTGTGCATTGTTCTCCCCATGGCTTGTGATCAGTTGGCTTCCAGGGGGTGGTCTGGATAGTAGATTAGAGCTTTGTTCCCAGGAGGGGAGGGCGGGCATCACAGGAAGTAAACAGCAGGTGGAAAAACGTCCTAGGCGAGCTCTTCACCATGGGATGAACTGTGCTTCCTATGGACACGGGTGACAGACTTGATCTTCTTAAATACTCCAACTATGTAAGTATGTAAAATCACATGTGCTGCTTTGTAAAGTGCAAAGCCCAGATCTCCTGGCTCAGAACGTCTGAAGTGAGCCCAGGCACGTCCGTCGCTGAAACCCTCGGCCGGCAACATGCGTGTGTCTGTGATTGAGGACGTCGGCTTTGATAGATTTAGTTCACAATAAGTTCATGTCTGATCGTGTTAAGGCTGTGTCCTTATTTTACAGAAGCTTTGTGGTTATGCTGTGATGATTAGTAATCATAGCCATTGTATTAGTCGTGCACGTTCTTGCTTTGTAGAAGCTGAAACAAGACGCACAGGAGCTTCATTCCTCTTCTCGGGGGCTTTTCAGGAGTTACCGGGGTGAGCGTCGGGACTGTCTTTCTGAGACAGTGTCAGGCAGCACGGCTGCACCACAAGGCTCTGCTAGCTACGTACGACGGGGACCCTGACCAAAGGCAGTGTGCTTCACGCAGAGGCAGGGGCCCTGCAGGTCCGCCAGCCAGCCTGCCTGGAGCGTGGGCGGCCAGCTCCTTCAGCCCCGAGCGCCGGCCCAGCTCACAGGCGGGACTGAGTCCTGGCCTCCCCGGCTTGGGTCTCCCGGCGCCCCACCGACAGAGATGCTCCTTTTCTCTGGGTGATCTCAGGAAGGCCTTCATGACCTTGACCTGCGGCTGGTCCGGGCCCTGTGCGCGAGGGTCCCCTATGTGTGAGGGCTCTGAGAGCCCCGCCCCGCTCACCCAGGATGCATCGTGACCTGAAACTCCTGGACCTCACGCCCGCAGGTGTAACCGCCCCCCACCTGGTGGCGCCCCAGGAATCCTCCGCGTGCTCCCCTGTCCACACCATGGGGCGGGTTGTGAGGATGGGGTGAGCGTCCACAGGCCACCGTCCTGAAATGCGTGTCCTGCTACGAGGCTGACATGTGGCATTTCAAGTGGCCTGGGTGCCAAGGGCCTGGCCCCCAGCGTACTGATTGCGGGGGGTGGTGGAAGGGGGCTGGGGACCCGTCCGGGAGCTGCTCTAACTCGGGGTGGCCCTGCCCCTGCGGCAGTGCGGCAGACACAGGCGCGGCGTCTGGAGCGCTCCCGCACGGCGTGACCAAGCAGTGGCAGCGGGAGCCGACGTGGCCGCACGATGCTCTGCTGGTGGGTGACACGTGTCCTTGGGGCCCGGTCCTCGCTGTGGCCAGAGGAAGAGGGCAGCAGGACCACCGGGGGGTCCCCATGTCCCCTCAGGACAAGAAGGGATGTGATCCGGCCGCCTCCTCCATGGTCCTTCCGGCTCTGTCGGGGTCAGGGCTGGGTCCCCTGGCCAGAGGGACGGTGGCCTGGGCCAGGCCGCTGGGACGCAGTGGCAGGACGTGACCAGCCCAGCACCTGGGGGCCTCCCGACAGGACGGGCTGGGCCGTGGGCGTGAGGTGGGGGGAGGTTTGCAGAGGTGGAGACGCCCGAGCCGGGAACCAGGAGTCGTGTTAAAACTCGAGACACCCCTGAGATGCCCAAGGGCTGCGGCGGGGACCCTGCCTTCCTTCCAGCCCTTGTCACCTGTTTCTCTTCCTGTCCGTCCCCAAGATTGAAGGGTCTCTCTCGCTGACTGTCTTAAAGGGTGTGAGATTTGAGACCCCGTGACGTTTAAAGTTAAGACTCCGGTTTCCATTTACCAACACGAGGAGGCTGAAGGGGATGGCGTGTGACGAATTTGCTTCCACGAGATTTGATGTTTATGGTTGCACTTTGTTTATGGCTGGTCTCTCCACATTCCATTCACCTGGAGCCCCAGAAACCTGCTCTGCCAAGGGTCTCTCCCACTCCCGTGCTAGATGCCCCCTTAGTCGACGGACACGTCTGAGGGCCGTTCTCCTGCTCAGCGCGTGTGCTCAGGTGCCCCAGCACCCTGAACAGCGACTCAGAGCGCGTGCGGCACACGCACCCTGTGCCATGGCCTCTCGGAGCGTTTTCCGACCTGATCGTCACAGCAGCGCTGCCCCTGAGCTGCTGTCCTGATGCAGTGAGACTGAGTGAGGTGCCTTGAGCACCAGAAGCTCTGAGTCAGATGCAGCTCTCACCATCCCGGGCTTCCCGAGGTGGAACCAAGTCCAGTGTGGGGTGATGGCCTGTGGGATCCTAAGGGCCCTAAATGACCTTGGGGCTCGTGGTCTGAGCCCCGTGGCCCCCAGAAAACGTGCAGACACGACTGTCGATCTTCCTCCTGCGGGATCCCAGAGACCCTTAAGAAGCCTTAAGAGCCTGTAAATAAATGGGTGTAATTCATTTATCCAGTTTTCAAACAGTAGGAGAAGCTGTGTCTCGCCACTAGTTGAATAAACTTGCCACAAATCAAGGGCAAGATCTTAGAAGAATTACCGGAAGGATGGCTTCTGAGCACGTGAGGGGAAAAAGTGGTCACTGGAAACTGCAGGGGGTTTTGAGAATAAAAATATTCTCTTGTCCTGGGGCTTCCCTGGTGGTCCAGTAGGTAAGACTCCGCCCTCCCAATGCAGGGGACCCGGGTTTGATCCCTGGTCGGGGAACTAGATCCCACATGCATGCTGCAACTAAGTCTGCACGCTACAACTAAGAGTCCGTGTGCCGCAACCAAGACCCGGCACAGCCAAAATAAATAAATAAATAAATATGTATTTAAAAAAGAATGTATTCTCATTTCCTTTTCTGATATTCAATTTTAAAAATATATAATAGATGTAGAGTGTCTGGTCTTCTACCGGGCACTGGAAAACGTCTTACATAAATAAATAAAATAGAATATTTTATTTATTTATTCTATAAATAAATAAAATAGAATATTTATGGACAGATGTCAGTGTAAGAGCTGAGCACCATCTCTTACGGCGAAGCTCATTTCTCAGCACACGTATGTGGAGGCGGGTGACGCGTGGGGAACACAGTCCCTTCCCACAAGGAGCCCCCGTCCACCTGGCCAGCGATCCAGGCACAGGTGACAACAGGGTGAGGCTCCTAGGGACGTCCTCTGGGCTCTGCCCCTGATCCTTTGGGTCCTAATTACATGTGACTTGATGGAAATAAAAAGGCAGGTTGCTTATGTTTGAAGATACAAGTTTGAAAAGAGTAGATAGCAAATATGTTGAATATCAAAATAGCTCAACAGGTCAGAGCAGCAGCCTCTACTGACTTGTCCCCAAAATGCCAAGTGCACAGGTGCAGGAGAGAGAGTGCCCGCCAGCAATGGTGGCACTGCTTGAGCTGCAGTCAGTTTTTAAGTAGAAATGAACATGTTGGGACTGACATCGTCACCACCATCTGCGCTGTTGTTGCCAGTGGACCCTCTAGCCAACTGCGGCAAAAGCCCAGATGACAAGCTCCCTCTGGGGTCGCTGTCCCTCGCCCTCCAGGCTTCTCCCACCGGCTTCTGGCTGCCCAGGTGCAGATGGCGTGAAGGCGGCCGTCCCCCCCTGGGACGTGGCACCCGTCCCTCCACAGGTGTGATAACCTCCCAGGTCACCGCACGTCACCCATCCATCCACTCTCTCCCAGTTTCCCTTGCCTTGTCCCTCCCCCTCCTTTCCCTAAGTCTCTTCTGTCCTGTGAGTCAGCGCAGGCTTCCCTGCACACACTCCGGATTCTGGCTTGGGGTAGTGGAAGGCTTCTGGCAGGTTTGCCTTCCTGCTGCTATTTCTCCTGCTTTCCCGGGAACGTCTCCATAGCCTGAGGGACGGGGCAGGAGCTGACGGCTCCCCTGGGTGGGTCCAGAGTTCCCTGGGCACCAAGGGCGTAGGGTGCCCGTGGCGACGCTGCTGGCACTGGTCCTTCACGTCCGGGGCTGCCCAGCGAGCTAGTGGCTTGCCCAGCTGCGTAGACAGAAGGATGTATGAGTGCCAGAGAGGGGGGAGCCTCCTTCCTCTCCCCGCCGTTACCCGCAGCTAGAGACGTGCTTCTCGTCCCGGACAGGATGCTTCAGGAAGGACACAAACAGGCTGGGTTGATCTTAGCCGTTTCAGGACGATGGTGGACGCGGCCCAGAGCAGCAAGGGCCGGTGGGGTGAGCAGGGAGTGTGGTGTCTGGAGGGCGCCGAGCAGTTTCCGACAAGCTGGGCTGTGGAAGAGGAAGAGGCTCCTGCAGTATGGCCCCAGAGCTGTCGGAGGGCAACGGGTAAAAGTTGTCAGCGCAGTCCTGGGAGGAGCTGTGGGGCAGTGAATCAGAGCTCGCCCGGGGGGCAGTAACTTCCTCGACATCAGAGCGACCCAGGCACGGCCTGGTGGAAACATAGCCACATCTATGTGGCTAACTCAACACGATCTTGACAGGAATTCATTCCTAAGATCACAAAAGCCTCAGCTTTCTTAGTCCCCAGAATGCAGGGAGGTGCGGCTTCATCTCTGTGCCGGGTGGAGGTTCAGCCCGGTTCTGATTCTTTGTTTCCGTCTCTGCGACATCTCAGCACTGAGACGAGCCCCTCGGAGGGTCCGGATAATGAGCAAAGGTACCACATCTCAGCAACCTTCTGAAATGCCTGAGACATTTAGTGCAGGATTCCGTTAACAGGTATCGTCTTGATACACCCAACCAAGTGTGCCACATGAACAAATTTAAGGATGAACTTTTTTAAAGCTTAAAATAATACGGACACTCACTGCTCCACAGGGCTTTTTTTCACAAGTCAAGGCTTGGTAGGAACTCCAGTGCTCACATCTTGGGGAAACGTTTTTCAGTAGATGCTCTTTGAGGAAATGGTCCATCAGTTCGGTGCGGCTCCTGTGCTCACGGGGAACCTTTTTCTTGTTGTAGGAGCTGAAAGGCAATATCAGAGGTCACTGTCCGATCCGCCCTCTGCTGCCTTTTGATGATGAATCTCATGACCCGGTTTTACAGAACAGGTAATTTGCTTTTGTACCGTGTGTGTGTATGTGTGTGTGCGTGTGTGTGCATTTTAAGGGAAAAAGTATAGAAGTGGCAACAATTTCCCATGCCTCCTATATTCCGGTGCTCTGGGTGAGGTTATCTTTTCTGGATAGAGCTGCTTTGCTAATAATGAATGAGTAGCAGACCCTCTGGAATGTGGCTGAATGTGCCCAAAATATCTGAGCAAGAAAGATAGGTGTCGCAGGGGTTCTGCTGGCCGAGGGCTCAGGCTTCTTTTAGTGATTTGCAGGGCCAGGCACTCGCGGGTCTTTCCCCTCTGTGCGGCGGGGGGCCTCCCTCTGGATTCCCTCCAGAGACCCTTCAGAGGTGCAGGGAGGTCATCAGTGCTGATTTGGCTAATACTTCTGACTTAGAGAAACTTTTGATGGTATTGATGAATAACACAAAACTGTCTGATATTTGTTTACTGGAAAATCATACTGCTAACTTTTCCTTCTTTCCCCAATGAAACAAATCTCCCGTGGACGTCTCCACTCCATGGTCTGACATCTCAACTCCCAACTCCAGGCCCCCTGCCTGTTCCACTTCCCTCTCATCCTGCAGGTTTCCTCTGCTTCCGTCAGGTCAGGCCCGTCAGTGTGTTCACACTGACCGCTAAGTGCTTGTTCCTGCCTCTATAATTTTGCTCATGTTTCTCGTGTTATCTCAGGGCCCTCCCCTTACCCTGTCCAAATTTCACTCTTCTTTAGGGGCCTAGCCCCAGTCACACCTATCTTCATATAATATAATTTAACACTTGACTTTAGAAAGTCTTTAGAAAGCTTGGTCAGTCCTATAGTGTGAAACAAACAATTTGTATCTTTCGAAGGTGATGCAACATTTTTTCCTTCAAGACTTTTATTTTGCTACTTCAGTCCTTAGCATCCTTTGTTGACTGGTCCTGACAATAGGGCACGTCTAGTACAGCTGTGCAATCCAGCAGTCAGTGGTCCTAAAATGTAATGTCTCCGTGAAGGTGCTTTTGGAGTGGTGTTTACAGAGTGCCTTGTCACATTATTAATCTACTTCTGTGCTGCCTGATAAGGTAGCTTCCTGCCACATGTAGTTTTGAGACTTTAAATGAATAAAAGTTAAATAAAATGAGATGTGTAGTTTCTCAGTTGCACTGGCCACATCTCAGGTGCACTGCTGGACAGTTCACTTGGTATGTTTCCATCATCACAAGAAAGCTCTGTCGGACGGCGCTGCCCTGGGCTAATCAACTTCACAAAGATTCACAAGAGGCTTCGTAAACTATTTTTTATGCTCCTATATTATTTACATTCATTTAATTTTAGGTGTTTTTTTTTAATTTTTTTTTTTTTTTTTTTGGCTGCCCTGTGTGGCATGCAGGATCTTAGTTCCCCAACCAGGGATCGAACCCTTGCCCCCTGCAGTGGAAGCACAGCATCTTCACCACTGGACCTCCAGGGAAGTCCCTAATTTTAGTTTTGAAACATGTTGCCTCTTTCCGGATCCATGATTGCCTTCAGATACCTGAGCTCCTGAAGGCGTAGACCTTGGCATAACCTTCCTTCTGTCTCAGTCGCCCCCAAGCTTCTAACCTCAGGCTGTACATTTGGGAGGTATTTAAATATAGACACATGTATCACACAGCACAACTAGGGAATACAAAAATATGAAACAAAGCAGAGGTATGAGAGAAAAAATGCCAAGGGAAGGTAGAAAGGAGGGAGGAGAGATGAAGATAGGAAAAGGATAGACAAATCGAAACCTGGGTGCCAGCAGATGTCAGGGAACAGAAGGGAGGGGCCAGGAAATAACCCCCAGTGCTGGAGAAACAGAGGGACTGCAGAAAGCATTCCATCGTAATGTGTATTTTAAATGTTGTTTCACCCCCTCAGCTCTGTGTCTGGAGGAGTGGTCCACGCAGTGGATGATGTGAGTGAAGTTTCCTAACACATTGTATTTGGAAGCTTTCTATTGGATGGTTCAAATATCCCCACCATTGAGAGTGATTCAGAGATTGAATGAATGTAAAAGAATTTCCTCCTTTATTCATGCTTTCTTAGTTACTGAAGATTGTTTCTGTTTCTTGATTTCTATCAGACGGGAAATTAAAGCGGCATCGGGTGCACTTCCCCACGTGAACCCATAAGGTTCCTCACTTGTAGCTCAGCATGAGGAAAGTCACTTCGCTTTCATTAATTTTCCAGCCCCCAAATCAATCAGTGCACGTGTGAGTGAGTCCTAAAATTTGTAGCATAAGAAAAGAAACACAAGTATAAAACTAATAAAGTTAAGTATGACCTTAGTAGTTTTAAATTTGAAACAGGCATTTCTACTATGAACTCATGATTGTGCTTTCCCTTTAAAACCCACCTGTTTCTTATCTTTATCTCTAGAAAAGGCCTAGAAGTGGCAGTGGGGACCCAGACTGTGGTCGCTAGGTACAGGGCAGTGGGACTCCTTGGGTGGGCACGGGTCCTCGGGTGCCAGAAGGGTTGTGCTGGACAGGAAGTGAAGTGTCAGGACAGTGGTGTCGTGTCAGAGGATGCAGAATCTACTTAGCGGGGCGCCCCCAGACGTCGGATAGAATAATGGAGCTTAGGCAGTGCCTGAAGCAGACTGAAATACACACTCCTGTGAAAACCTTCAGTTCATAGTTATTATTATTTTAAAATCTCATGGATCACCTTGGGAGAGGGCTAGAGCATCAGTCCTTTATTCTAAAAAATGATAAAGAATTAAACATTGTGATGCCTTTTCTGCATTGATGAGGGAAAATTCTTCTTTATTAGGAGAGTGTGGTGAATAAACTCAGACTAGATGATAAAATTAGAAAATCACGATCTGAAACCCTTAATGACTCTAGGTAACGGTCATCAACAGGTGTTAGACCACTAGGGCTGACGGGATCTTTACGGTGGGGGGAGACTTCTGGACCCCCTAAGCACTCTGGTTTCACTGGAAGCAAGCCTCACGGTCATTAGGGGCTAGAGGTGGATGCTGTAGGCCACCCACGGCCTCCGTAACTGAGGCTGCTGCTTTCGGTCAATCTCAGCGTCCATCCACAATCAGCCAAATCAGAATGGGGACAATTCGCAGGACATGATTCCTGTGACTGATGAATAAAGTCAGTAGGCGGCAGTGAGGGCGTGAGGGTGCTGCAGGACAGGGGGCTGACGAGGCCTAGGACCACCGTGGTGGGGCCTCCTTTGAACCTGGTTTGAAGGAGCCACTGCCAAGACATTTTGGAGACAACCAAGGAAAAATTCACACGTATTGGATGGTTTTAACTTTATAAGGTAAGATTAATGGCCTGGTGGTTATATTTTTAAAATAGGTCCTATCAGTTAGATATACAGACTGAAATTAAATGATATGTTGTCTGACATTTAATTAAAAATATGCCAGACAACAGGGAGGCGGGTTGAGTAGGAATATATGTAAAACAAGATTGGCCAAAAGTTAAAGATGCTGGGTGAGGGTTCATTATCCTGCTTCATCCATTTTTGTATATATTTGAAAATCTCCATAAATAAAAGTTTTAAAAGATGTTGGGCTTATACTTAATTCTCTCTTTATTACGACGGTCACAAAATGAATTCGGAAAACATATGAAACGCTAACGTTTTAGTTACTATTGATCATTTTCATTGAACGTGAATGTCCCAGGCCCCCTAGAGGACAGTGACCATTTTGAAGGTGTTTTTGTCTTGTATTGATTACTCTAAGTCCCATCCCTTGTCCACAAGGCCTGTCCTCTGAATCAGTCTTATTATGGTGACACATCGTAAACTTCAGCAACTCTTTTTAAAGTAGTGTCAGTTAATGGATTGATGGCTTTATTTTTTACAAGGAAGCTGTGAAAATTGTTGTAGCTGGTTGTAAACTTCCTTATAAAATGAGTGCTTTAAAAATTCCTTGTTTTTAAGTACGTTTTCTTCGACCACTTTATGCCCGTATGTTTCCTTCAGTACCAGTATTATTGCGGTGAGCAGAAGGAAACCAACTAATCCTCATTATTAAGAGTTTGGGTTAGAAGGGGTCCTGGGGACCATCTTACTACCTCACCCGTAGGTGAAGACACTGAGTATCTGTGGTTAAGTCACTGCCTTTTCTACATTTTCTGAGCTCTGAGGGCATCCTGGTCAATGCGAGGAGCTTTCAGTGGGAGGATATCGGCCCCACCCCTCCCCCTTCCCCCACCCTCCTCCTTCCCCTCCCCACCCCTTTCCCTTCCCCCACCCCTCCCCTCCCCTCCCTCTCCCCCTCCCCCTCCCCCTTCCCCTCTCTGCCCCCAGCACGAGGTGGAGGCTCATCCCTGTTGCTGCGCTTGGTTACATCTTCATCATCCTGATGGGCCCTCCCGTCCCTGTCAAATTTCCACGGAATCTTCAAATTCAGAAGTTTGAGGGTTTAAAAAAATATTTTACCCATCATGATAAGAAAATTTCTTTTGATTGGGGCATTTTGGATTATGTTTTAGAAAATCAGCAGAATCCAAGTTGTTTTTTTAACTTTAATTGACTTGTTTGTTAAAAGACTTCATATCATTAAATCTGCTGAGAACGCAAGTGAACTGTTTTGTGACACTGTAGCTCTTGGCTCCCACGTTGTTTTTATTTCCAAAAGTCTAAAGAGAGTTTGCGTTGGTACTGGGCGTGTAGCACAGCACTTCATCTCGATGTGCAATCGAATTCCACACTTCAGCGTTTTGGATTCAGCCTGTGAATAAAATCAGTCTCAGCTGGAGAGTCCGGGTCCTAGTTCCCAGGGACTGCCGTCAGCGTTACCCGTTTGCGTTTCTCATTTAATTTGCACCCGCTTGCTTGCTAATCAGACTCCTGGCTGGTGTGAGAGCCTTTGGGATGGCTCGCTCGGGCCTCAGACATAAACCTTCTAGGACGAATTCCCGAGTGTCCCTCCAATGGCCTTGAACGCGACAAGCCAGGTGCTGCCTCAGAGCCTCAGCACACGCCCTTCCCTGTCCTGATGCTCCCCCCGCCCACCGGGCTCACCTGCCCACCCTCACAGTAAGCATCACGGGCTCAGGAAGACCTCTCCGGGTGTCCAGTCAAACGAGGACACTCTCATGCAGCCTCACCGTGTCTGTAGTTTTCTTTGAGGTTCTTCATAGTATTTCGTATGATTCTTTTGTTAAATTTGTCTGTATCGCCAGATCTTGAGGCTGGTCCAGGCAGGCTGACGTCTCTTCTGTTCACCTGAAAACGCCACTAGGGGTGTAGCACAGACGCCTCTCCAAACACACTCGCCACGTGAGTGACTAAAAAGATGAAACGCACATTTCTAGCTTGTTCTGTTTCTGGGCAGATTATCCTCAGAGACTGAGATTGTCTTTGCCTATAATTCACTTAACCCAGGTTCACTGTGGGAATGAAAATAATTTCATAAGCTCATAGCACACAGGATAATGTCTCTTAAAAAGCCAGTAAGGGAGTAACACACTACAAACAAATGATAGAGTGATCACACATTGTTCCAGGCAAGTGGGATGAAAGAACGTGCAGATTGAAGTGAGCCTTTCCAGAAGCTGGCTCTTGGGAGGGGCGGCCTCACCAACCACACGCCGATCCAGCCGCCCCCGCCAACCCAGCGTCCCCGTGGCTGGAGCTCGTGGCTGGATCCAGCTTTCACCTGGGCGGGAGCTAGTGCCCCGAGGTCTTGCGGGGCTGGCTCAGCGAAAGGCCGCCTGCCCAGAAGGGACACACTCGGGTGGTCCCGAGTGTCCCCTCCCCAGAGATGCTGCCTCCTCTGTTCTTATGGAGAAGAACCCCCCACAGGGGCCCCACGGGTGCTGGATGAGTGACAGGATGATAGGACAGCTTCCTGACACAGCTCACCCCGTCCTTACGGCAAAGCACCTCACTTCTAGGAGCAGCTTCATTCCGGGGTCAAAACAACGTCACTCTGGAAAACAGTTTCATTTCTGTCATCAGCAAGTGGATTTGAAATCATAGCAAACCAGTATGCCACGGCTCATCCCAGGGCCCTGGAGTGTCTCATCCGCACCGTGACAGAGAGATTTCCATGGAAACGGGCCGAATGTGGGACTCTTGTCACGTTACTTCTCCAGGACGGTTGAAGCTTTGCTCTGTCCTGCTGTAAAGTTCTACGTCTAAAAGGGACTTTGCTAGAATCAAGATTTAGTTTCTCAAATATGAACCATCTTGAGGAATTGAAAATTGTTGTAATACCAAGTATGGCTTTTACAGACTGTGGGCAGAGAAAGACTTGGCTTCTTTTTAAGGTATTACAAGGATTTAAGGAAGAAGTTGTTTCAGTTTCCATCAGTTTACTTCAAACTGATTCTCTGTATTTTACATTTTCTTCTCCTACTGAGTGGTTGTTTTATATCTTTACATCAGATTGACGGAAAGGATCGGTCCCTCATCACCTGTGTTCAGGGACGGACGTTGTTATTCTTCCAGACATTTCGGCCGAGTCTTCTGCACAGCGCTCTGCATACACGTGGCGCGGGCTGTGTTTTATACCAGTTTGTTTCGGGAAATGATCTTCTCTTGCATAATGCCTGTGGAAGTGTTTTCCTTTACTGTAGTGAAAGTTCCTAATATTTTCTTGTTTTATGAAAGAATTTAACCCAAATTTTAGATCTGCAGGCTCAACGAACCATATAATTGTAAGGCCCCTCTAGGACTAGCCTCCACACCAGCGCATTTGACCGACGGCAGACAAGGAGACTTTAAAAAGATAAACGACTTGCTCAAGGTCACATAGCTAGTTGGTAGCAGAACTGGAATTAGCAAAGAGGTTTTATGCCAGTTCTGAAGAAATCTGTGGCTCTTCCTTACCCGGGGATCTTGAAGAACAGAGGAGCCTACACACAGCTGCAGTCGGGAAGCTTCTAGGAGGCCCTGCTCAGCCTTAGGGGATGGCCTGAGGCCACGTGGACACCACAGTCCATGGGCAAGCCCGGTGTTGTCTGGTGTCTTGTCCCCTCATAGCCACTGTGGAAATCTACTGGCATCTATTTTTGAGAATCATTTTCCCTTCTTACCTTTCTAAAAATTGAAGTATAGTTGACTTACAATTATATTAGATACCATATGATCCAGCAATTCCATTCCTTGGTATGGGGAGAGCAAAAACCTAGTTTGAAAACATACCTGCACCCCAGTGTTCAGAGCGGCATCATTTACAATAGTCGAGACATGGAAGCAGCCCGAGTGTCCATCAGCAGGGGAACGGATAAAGAAGACGTGGTATCTGTCTCCACATACAATGGAATGCTGCTCAGCCCTCGTTACCGTGATCCACGCACACACATACACACGTGGAGCTGTGAGAACGGACCTTCCCCCGACCATGTTCCTGATCTCAGAGGGTATGGGAGGACGGCTGGACGTGCAGGAACCCTTGCGCAGGGTCCCCTCTCGGTCACCACCACACTGTGAAAGCAGAAGGATCCAGGAGCTACATAATAACGTGTTAGTAACACACAAAATATTAATAAATCTATTCTTCCAGCTGCTTAAAAAAAACTCCAATAGGAAATGAACATCATCCCTTGTGTTCTCTCATTAGTTTAGCAGTAAAACAGTATTACTTACTATTGCTACATAAGTTAACTTAAAAAGAAGCTTGTTGTGTACCATACATGAGTATCGTGAGCGCTGTGCTTGGAACTAACCCTCTTGGTTGTCGTCAGTGCTACAGCAAGCCTCTTTATTCTGAGGTCATCATAAGAAATGTATTAGCATCCTTTGGCACTTGGTGTCAGGTACCGTACGCGTGGTCTTTGCCTTACAACTGAAGCCAGGCAGCTGTGAGCAGAGGTAGATTTGGGTACGTAGGGAGTGGGTGTCACTTTCCTGGCCCTGAGGAGGACAGGGATGCAAGTGCAGAACCAGCCATGAGTGAAAGGGGTGCTCCGGGCAGAGCCCCAGCCGCCCGTCCTACACGTAGCAGCTGTAAGGTGACAGACATCGTGTTCCCAAAGACGAGAACCAACTAGTGAAGTGGATTTGCCCGTTAGGCAGAAGTTCAGAAACAAGAGGAAGAAAGATGTAAACACCCCCAGCGGCAGGTTGCCCGTCGTTCCGAGCTGAGGTGCACAGGGTGACGGTGGACACGCAGAGCAGTCGATAGATCGAAAGATGGATCACCCACTGGAATCCAGAGCACAGACTAGGAACAGGCTTCCGGAAGGTTCCACACTCACGGGACATGTGGAAAAGTGCCAACAAACCAAGACAGACAACCCGGCTGGGCACCCCCGCTCTGTGCCCTTCACTGGGTGGTCACAGGTCCTGGTGCAAATGGCTTCGGTTTGGTGTCTGTTCTCATGGCCACCCCGGGAGGGGTCCCGCTCCTGCCACGGTCTGCAGCGTGGAAGCACCTGTCTGCTGACTCGTGCTGGTGGTGGGAAGGCCCACATGAGCACTGGACGCTGGGTGAGCCAGTTCCGGGGAGGAGGATGTGTGTGACCCGGCCTGGCTGCTGGGGAACGGGGTGGAGACCGCGTGGACCTGGTAAGACGCGCCCGGTTTCAGATCCTTGTGGTCTGTTGACCGAGGGCACCTCCCCACACACCACGGTTCAGTCTCGCTCGCTTTCAGGTTGAGTCCTTAAGTCTTCTTGGCCTTTGGTTCGCCCCTCTCCTCTCTCCCCTACGGTTTGTCTGTGGAGCAGTCGGGGCCCAGGACCTGGGGGTTTCGCACCGTCCCCGTGATGCTGACGACGTGTCCCTGCTGCCGCTCGACGTGTCCTCTGGGCATCGCGGAGTGGCAGCTGGACCCCAAGGCTTGGCCGGACCGGGTTCAACCCCGAGGGGGAAGGTGGTGGCTCTGGTGGTGGCGTCAACAGCGAGGCTGCAAAACGTGCCAATGTGGTCCTGTCACCTCTCCCTGGAACCTCTGAAGGAGCTGCTTCCCCACGCCCTGGTCCTCCAGCAGCGCCGTCACCCAGGGGCGGTGGGACGACGCGCCACCCTTCCCCGGTTATTGGTCAGCTTTCAAACAAGGAGGTGGTTCCTGGCTTCCTGCAGTGACCACCAGGGAAGTTTTTTGTTGAGCATCATTATGATCTTGTGGATCGGAGTGTATTGGTGGGTTTTCATCCACAGCGGTAGTCCTGGTGTCCGAATCGTCCATCTCTGCCCAACGGGAGCTGCTCCAAGTCCCACCCCATTGGAACTGCCATCTCAGGGAGAACCCTGCTGCTGTTGTGGGTTCACCGCGACCTCACGTCCAGCCACCACCTCCCCACCTGCTCGGGGTCTGCAGGTCACTCACTTTTATAGTAAATATCGTGGGTCTTTCGTTTTACCATCTGGTCGCTCTGTTTTTTAATGTGGAGATTTAGGGTGATTCAAAGTCTGTGCTTGCATATTTATTTTAATAATGTCCAAACTTCTCTGAATCCATCACCCGGTATGGACCTGTCTGTATTGGCTCGCAAGAAGTCATTGGTTGCTTTTAGCTGTATTCTGCGGGGGACTGAGTTTTTATACTCAGCTTGGCTTTGCGGAGACTTATCCATACCAGTGCAGGTGCCCAGCAAAGGCGCAGTGACACGATGGAGGCCGTCTTCTATGGGCCTTGGTACTGGACGTCCCCTCCTAGGAGGGGATCATCGCTCTAGGTCTGCAAACTCAGGGCCTGTCACAGGAGAAGGACATGCATCCCCAAAGGTGGTGACGAGTGCTGACTGCAGCGAAGGGAGGACTCCGATATCTGCTGTGACGTCACACAGCGCTCCGCCCCGCCCCCGGGAAGGTGGAGGCTAACTTTCCCTGTTGCACGTGGACCAGGGCATGACTGAGGCCCGCTGACCTTGGGGAGGGAGGTTTCCGAGGCTCAGAAAATGCTGAGACAGCCTGAGAGAGGCAGGGTTTGGGGAGAACCTGCAGGGGAACCAGAGGCCTGGGCTTTCCTTCTGAATGTGGTTCACTTACCTCCGCTTGGCCTCAGATTTCTTTCTGGAAAATGTAGGATTTGGATTAAAGTTTACTTTTAGCTCTAAAACTCGATGACTGAGTTGATGGCAAAGAATTTTATGCCCCAGATGCTTTGAAAGCTTCCTAGGGAATTGGATACAAATAAGAAAATAGACGATAAAGCAGCTCAGCATAAGGGAAATAACCTTCATTGATTACTGGCTCTGAGCCAGGCACCCCTGTTGTGTTACCCCATCTGAGCCATTCCGTGAGGCGGAGGCTGTAAGTGAGTTCTGGAGACCAACCCCGGTGTCCGGACCCATGGCTCTGCACAGCCCAGGTGCATCCTGAAAGGAAGGATCTCTAGCGGTCAAAAGCCTGAGGATTTTGATAAAAGGGAGTTACTCTAAAAGGCCAAGGGAAAGACTCTTGTTTGTTTGTGGGATGTGCACAGGCAGGGAGAACATTGAAGCTGTGTTTGGAAGATTAAGCTCTGCTCTTGGAATCATCTCAGACGTTGTTTAAAATCTAGTGATCGTACTGTGAGATGACATTCTAAACGGCTGTAGGGAGATTTTGGATTCAGGCTTGTTTTTATGGCTTTGTATGTTCCTCATATGGTGTCCCTTGAGCTTTTGGGTGAGACACTGTAAACCTTAGCATTTTTCGCTTGTGTTTCTTTATGGTTAAAACGTAGGCGTTTGAGGACATCAGTAAAACCCTTTGGGGTGTGTGTTCCGGGCAGTTCATCCTCAGGGTTACATTTTGGCCTGATGTTAAAAGAGCGGCCCCATAATCAGGCAACAGAAAAAGGAAAATATGTCCCGGGGGTGGTGGGTGGAGGGGGCGGGACCCGGGCTGGCGGACAGATTCCAGGTCCAGGAGCCGCAGTCGCGGCCCGGGCCTCTCCCCTGCGTCAGAGCCTCGGTCCTGGCGAGCGTCTGAGCTCTCCTCCCCCACTTTCCTCCAGAGTCTGGGAGCGGGAAGGATGTAAGAGTTCCTTCCGCCCTAGGGGACATCGCTGGCGTCATATCTGGATTACACCTCCTGAAACAGATTCTGGCGTCCAATGAGGGCTCCATGGAGAGACAATGTCTCAGTCAGTGACTCCCCTGGTAAGTGGGTTAGAACCCAGGCACCCACACCTCCGTGTGTCCATCAGAGGAGGCCATCTCGGCGGCTGTGCCATGGTCGAAGGCCCGCATCACAGAGACCACCTCTCCCTCACTGCTGAAGCCGCCGTGACTGGTGTCCACCCCCATCCGCCCTACTGAAGGGACTCAGGGTGCCCATTATGCTAGCAGAGGACTTCCCAGGACATATCCAATGGGTCACTTGCCATCAGGACCTAAGTGACCCCATGGTGACACACTCTGGGTCACTCGTTCCTCCTCAAACCTCTCTCTCCAGCCCCAGTGACTTCATCCACTCCCTCCTTGTTTAATTTACATTTTGGAAATACCTCCATGGGAGCAATGTCAAGAGTATGCTAGAAGGGCCGTAGGCTTGGGACAGAGTGACCAGCTGGGGGATGGTCAGGGGCCGTTGCATCAGCCTGGGTGGTGGACGAACGGGTCCCTTAGCAGGTGTGGAGAAAGGGGACCAATCACGATGCTTCAGATGAAGTCAAGGCTGAGTCAACAACCGCATGCGGCCAAGGAATGATTCCCGGAGCATCTTACCTCTGATGCTGAGACAGCAAAGGGTCACCTCTCTGGGGATACCAGCACTTAGCACCAGGAGACCCTGCAGTGTCCAAATGTGGCCGCATCCACTCCCACAGCTGCCCGTGGCCGAGCTCTCAACAGAGGAGGAGATGGCGGCGGGGCCACTGCAGGCGGGGAAGGCGCCAGTGGTCACCCGCCCCGTCTGGGGATCGGGGAGGGGGCACCAGCTCCGTCAGCTGAGACGGGAGCATCCTCTTTGGTGGGCGTCTCAGTGGCCATGCACAGGGTTCAGGTTGAAGGGGAGGGTCCTCACTGTGGAGCTTGGGCTGAGCCCAAAGAGGAAGGAAGGAATGTGTGTAACTTGCTGTACAACTAGGTGAGAGGAAAAACTGAAATTTAACT
Organism: Mesoplodon bidens; assembly: GCF_964165515.1. Classification (NCBI taxonomy): domain Eukaryota; kingdom Metazoa; phylum Chordata; class Mammalia; order Artiodactyla; family Ziphiidae; genus Mesoplodon; species Mesoplodon bidens. The sequence continues at coordinate 92,518,397 of NC_138168.1, forward strand.
CCACACTCAGGGCTGATTCTGGAGTCTCGGGACTCAGGATCAGCTGACTTTACAGGTGGTGGAGCATGTGGGTCTTAGCAAACCACACGCTGTTTATTTTCTAACAGCTTTTTATGGAAGTAGTAAATGTCACAATATTTTATTTCAGTTCTGAAGGAAAATCTCAACTGTTTCAGCACTTAACTCCTTTTTAAAAGTAAATGTGGGTGCAGGGGAAAGCACAGGCTTTACCACTTGGGAAACTATAAATGGCTCCATGGTCAGAAGAAAGTGGTCTTGTAAGCAGAATAAAATATTATTATTTTTTTAAAAAAAGCAAACTAAAAGTAACAGGATTTGACCCAAAATGCAATGGGAAAAATAAGTCACTTTTATTGTTTTGAGTATAATTTGTGTATCGGGCAGCTGGAGGCCTCTTGGCTGTGTTCTTTTACTGTGTGTGGTTAGGCCGTGATGTATCTACCAACATATTTGTAGTCATTTCTACGTGTAGTCGTTCAAGTTCAAGTGTTGACTGACCCCCGGTTATGGGCAAGACACCCTATTAGGTACGACGGGCACAGGTAAGGCGAAGATAGTCCCCACGGTCAAAGCTGCATGTGGGGACCGTGCCGGGGAGCCCAGGACGCAGGGCTGAGCACAGAGATGCAGGTACGCTGGCCACTGTGTCTCCACAGTCAGCTGGCCGAGAGCAGCCAGGGAGAGAAGGAGAGAAAGGGCCGTCCTCCCCTGGCCACCTGGGCCTGCCTTTCCTCTACCTGCTTAGCTCACCTGTCAGAACCCGCTTCCCCATTGCTCCCCCGGGGGCCCGTTGTCGGCCTTCGGATGGCTGCCGGCTGTGGCGAGAAATGACATCTCTCCATGGCTTCCCTTCTGAGTCAGACCCCATGTCCTTTCACATGGTTGAGTTAGGTGCATTTCTTTTTTTTCTGTGAACTCTTCATATCTCTAGCTGTTTTCCTATAAAAATATAGAAAGGATTTCTAATAGAAGGAATATATAAGAAATTTAAGGAATATAAGGGATACTCTTTCTATTATACTTTAAATTTTTACTTCTCTATTTTTAGGGGCACTTGATATATTAGGGAAATCAAGCTTTTGTCAGTGGTTGAAGTTGCAGCTATTTTCCCTAGTTTGTCACTTGTATTTTTTTCTTTGCTTCTGATATCTTTCAGCCATGCAAAAGTCTTTTATTCCCCTTTAACATAACTGTAGTTACAAAGGCTGCCAGGTAATAGACAAATATACCTGTGTGCTTTAGTAGTTGTGGTGACCCGGTTTCTTACATTAATCAAATCTCATGACCCATTTGGAATGAACCGTATGAGGAATGGTTCCAGTTTTATTTTTTCATGTGTCTATCCAGTTACCTCAGTACCACGCATTAAAACACGTCTTTTCCCCTAACCTGGGATGTCCCCTTTATCGGAGAGTATGCTGCTCTTTGCAGTTGTATCTGTTTCTGAATTTTCTCTTCTGCCCCAGGGTCTGTCTATTCACCACGTGCCCTGACCATGCTCCCCGAAGCGTGGGCTTCACCACAAGCTCCACGTCCCCACTGCTCTTGCCCCAGGGTTTTCCTCTCTGTTCTGCTCTTTGATTTTGCTAAATAAGTTTTATAATCAAATTGTCTAGCTTCAGAAAAACACTGAGAGTATATGTGGTATTTTGGGGGCATTCAGCTCAGTTTACAAGCTGCTTTGGAAAAACTAACATCTTCATGTTGGGACTTCATATCCAAGGACATGGTGCTGCATACTTTTTCATTCATTGAGTTGAATTATGTGTCTTTCAGGAGTGGCTTATGGTTTTCTTCATAAAAGATTTAGACATTTCTTATTAAAATCTACACCTTGGTTTTTTATTTTCTTTTTTCCTGTCATGTATACAGTCTTTCTTCCATTATATCAGGGAACTCATTTTGTTTGTATATATGAATGTTATTGGGCTTTGTACATGAATTGTACAACCTGCTACTTTACTAAATTCTGTTGTTGATTTGGTAATTTTCTTCATCATTTGGCTTTGGATTGCCCAGATATCCGGCCATATCATCTCTAAGCAGTCAGTGGTTCCATCTGCTTTGTGATCCTCATGTCCCAAGTTAGCTAACAAGGACTTGGTACCATGTTGAGTAGTGGTACAGTGGCAGACCTGCCACCTTTTCTTCCTGTTGTTGAGAAAGGCTCCAGTGTCTCTTTAAGTAAGATGTTCATAAAGCCTAAAATATTTACTATTCAGAAAAAGTTTGCTACTCCTGAATATCTATGAAGACATTCAACCAGCTGCAATGATTCTTAAAAACTGACAGGAAGGGCTTCCCTGGTGGTGCAGTGGGTAAGAATCCACCTGCCAATGCAGGGGACATGGGTTCGAGCCCTGGTCTGGGAAGATCCTACATGCCACGGAGCAACTAAGCCCCGTGCACCACAACTACTGAGGCTGCACTCTAGAGCCCGCGAGCCACAACTACTGAGTCCACGTGCCACAACTACTGAAGCCCACGCGCCTAGAGCCCATGCTCTGCAACAAGAGAAGCCACCGCAATGAGAAGTCCGCGCACAGCAACGAGGACCCAGCACAGCCAAAAATAAAGTAAATAAAAAGTAAAATAAAATAAAATAAATTAACTTAAAAAAACTGACAGGAAAAATAAACTTATTAGAGAACTGGAGAAATGTGTACACTACCCTCATCTTGGATGATATAAAGGAATTACTGTTAATTTGTAAAAGCGTGACAATGGTAACACTGCGATGATTTTTAGGAGTCATCATCCCTTAGAGATGCATACAGAACGTTTACGGACGAGCTGGGCCTGAGGTCAGTTTCAGAGGGCTCCGGGGTGGTGTGGCTGTTCGGTGAGGCTGGGGACAGTCGGTGGTTGTAGGAGCTGGTGGTGCACAGATTGGACTCATTCACTGTTCTTCCTGCTTTTGTATTTTGGTGGGACTTTTTTGGTGAAAAGTTAATTTAAGAGTTCAGCCCTGTCCCTCTTGTTGTAAATGTCCTCCTCGGCGACTTCCCTGGCAGTCTGGTGGTTAGGACTCCACGCTTCCACTGCGGGGGGCGCGGGTTCAATCCCTGGTCAGGAACTAAGATCCCGCATGCCACGTGGCGTGGCAAAAAAAAAAAAAAAGCCCTCCTCATCATGTATAATAAGCAGCATTGTATAAGGAAGGCCCTTCAAGTTTAAAATCAGTCCTGCTTCTAGACATGATCTGGCTCAGCTGAGCATTAAGACACATTTTGAAAATGAAAGAAAAGTTTGGTTCCAGTTAAGTAAAAACCTGTATTTCAGAAAACTAAGCTTAAAATCTAAGTATATTCGATTCACACATGACACGCTGTGGCTTTGTCAGCAATGGGCGGCCCATCGCTGCCTCTGCCCTTGGGGCGTTGTTCCCATCTTGTTTCACGCTGCAATGAGCCATGGTTTCTGGAAGCCACTTCCTACTTGGGTTTGTTTGTACATGTTTATAAACACACAGACTGTCCCTGTCATAGCCGACATTCCAGTCCCATTTTGTGTATTAATGCTCGGCTGAACCAACCTGGGGCCTAGGAGAACAATACTTTTAAGAGCTTGAACATAAAAATTCAGTATTACACGTCACATATTGCCGGAGTATGAGCTTTACATCCTTGTTGTTGGCCCCACTTAAGTGGAACTCATTTAGTTATGGGATAATTATATGGTATCCTTTCTTTTTTTCTTGCTTGCTTTTTCTTTCTGCTTTGCAAGCATTTATAACTTTGCTTATGCTTATTACATTTTTACAGCAGAGGAAACAATTTTGATTCTTTCTTAACCTCTGTTAGCTTGAAAAGTAATAAAATTAATCTTTCATTGTTTAAAAATGTATGAATCTTGGGCTTCCCTGGTGGCGCAGTGGTTGAGAGTCCGCCTGCCGATGCAGGGGACACGGGTTCGTGCCCCGGTCCGGGAAGATCCCACATGCCGCAGAGCAGCTGGGCCCGTGAGCCATGGCTGCTGAGCCTGCGCGTCCGGAGCCTGTGCTCCGCAGCGGGAGAGGCCACAACAGTGAGAGGCCCGCGTACCGCAAAAAAAAAAAATAAAAAAATAAAAAGTATGAATCTTGACTGTGTTGGGGTTCACGTGAGAAGTACACAAGGGTATTTTGTTTCTCAGGTTTCTGTATTTGGATAGTAATGTACATATCTTTTTCTTCCAAGAATGCATCATTTTCACTTTGCCTCTCAGAGTTTATGGTCCAGCAGAACCTCAGAACATGGTGTTTGAGGATGTGTGTCCCCTTCTGACGTCCTTAGATGGGTGAGTTAAAATATTTCTGAGGCCAATTAACACAGCTACATGTAGATGTAAGTAGATTTCATTCATGCTACACACGAGAGTTGAACATGAGCATCTGAGCCTTTCATGTACGTGTAGAGCAGACCCACAGCCCAGCCTCCACAGCCCTTCTCCTAGGAGGAGGCGTAAACGCGATCTGAGGAATAATTGTTAAAGGAACACATATGCCTTGGGTCCAGATGATCATTCAGTTGCATCACGTGCTGCCTTAAGACTGAGATGGCAACAGCCTTCTTCTCTCTGGGATTCTTTGTACGTTTCAGGCTCTTCTAAAGTCTGTTAACAATGTTGACACTAGATCAAGGGCTCATCCCTGTGGGAAGGAGCCTTTCCCCATGGAGACTACTACTGGTTTCCAAGGCAGTGGCCATGACCTAGGAATAAGGGTCACTTTTCAGCAGTAAAGTGCACAGCTCTGTTGACTTAACTGACACACAATAAGCCAAGACTTTCCACTTTGGGGTATTTTGAAGAATCTCGGTTTGGCAGAGAAGTTGACATCAAGCGTCCTGAAGGAGATGCATTTGTGTTTGTCCAGCACAGCCAAATCCAACAAAATGGGAGCTGTAATTATAGGGCTGGATCCAACCACAGCGCTGCAGCATCTGACATCACGGGGTGCAGGGAAGGCTCGCGAACCCAGAGGTCAGGTCAGCACAGAAACCGCGTGTTGTCAACTGCACACACCTACCCGGCCCCTCCTCTGGCATATTGGGGTTTTCAATGTCCATCTGACAAAATTTCTTCCATTGCAAATGATAGGAGTCTCTCTCTGTCTCTTTTTTCCTAAGTAGGCATCTAATTAAGCAGATTCCAGAAATAAAAAATGGCATCGTGGTTAAAATGATCTTTGCCTGAGTTGCCTTTTCCATGATAAATATGAAACAGATGGCATATTTTAAGTCCTGGGCCAGTTCATTCCTCTCTGCATTCCTCAGTGGTTTGAAAGATCCCTTTAAGAGCTCATTTATCCACTGCAGTCAAAGACATCCCCCCGCTCCCCCGCCAAAAACACATGCATCTCTCAGGGAAGGTGTAAGAGATGTGGAATACTGTGGGGTCATGTTATAAATACCTGGAGACTCTTCAGTTCTGGAAGAAAAAAACACAGTATGGTAGCAGAGAAGGCTTTGATCAGTTCTCACCCTCACATATGGTTTCCATCATCTTTTCAGGGAACAGTCAACCTTGGAGGCAGAGGCCTCCAGGATCTCTAGGGCTTTTCGTGTCACTGTTCAAGGTCAGAACCCATCCAGAACTCTTCGAAGTCATTTTATCAGAGCCACAGCCTTTGTTTGACTGTAGGAGGGGAGGGGTCTAATTAAAGGTTGATCAATGGAATCAGAATCTCTTCGGGTGGGGCCTGTGCTTGGATGTTTAATCTCCCAGGAGACACGAAAGGGGGTCGGGGCTTAGCTTCAGCCACGTGTGGGCCAGGATCACCTGCAGCTTCACGGCCAAGCATATAAATGTGTACCTTAAACTTACTTCAGATATTTCCCATCTTCTCACTGACGTCTTGGGCTAATAGCACAAATGGAAGAAAACTTATGGATCCTTCAATTGTTCTTGTCTTCTGTGAAGTAAGCTGCACCAAAATAACCCCAAACTGTAGGACTGTGGTGGGCAGGCCGGCCTGGCACTGAGAGGGTGTCGGCACAGTCTGGCTGAAATGAAAACCCCAAGGCCCTTGGAGAAACAAAGTATAAGAATACTTCACAACCTTAAGTTTAACTGTAGTCAGCAATGCTGGCAATCATAAATGTAATGGGGAAAAATATTTTTAGGACATCAAAAGAAAATATGCAGACTTTTATATCGTTTCATGTACATTTCAGTTAGCCTGATTTTATGAAGATGAGGTTACTTCAGGCAACTCCAAAAGTTCGAACGAGTGGGGTTGAGGAGGAGGGCCTGGCTCAGGAAGGCACCTCGGGGAGGCTCTGAGGGCACGGGCACCAGCCGCGGTCTCCCATGAGGAACTGTGGAGACACCTGCGAGAAACAGGTATCGCTGAGCTGCATGTGTGTGTGTAAACATGAGTGTGATTTAATCCAACGTGTAACCAAATAACCACAAGGGTGGATTATGCAAAAGACGGTTGTAGTTAAATGAAGGTCCGGTTTCTCAGGAACGGAGGAACAGGGATTCAAAGGGAAGTGTGTCCAGGTGTTTCATCCACGTGGCACTCTGCTCAGAGTCCAGTCACGGCACTAGGCCCACTGGGTGTCTTTCTGTCCTGAAGTCTGGCTTGTGTTTTAGGTACAACGTTTGCATCATGGCTTCCGGACAGACAGGAAGTGGGAAGAGCTTCACCAGGCTGGGCCCGCGTTCCAGGGAGGAGCCGGCCCCACTGTCGGAATCCTTCGGCAACTCGGGCATCACCCTCAGAGCCTCTGGGGGACTCTTCAGGTACCGGGCGGGCAGTGAGGATGAGCAGAGATACGACAGACGCAGGTGGTGAGAGTGACTGTGTGTGTGGGAGTCCACGTCCCATCCTCTACCGGGACACGTTCAGAACGGCCGAGCGTTCACTTCTGGGCGTTATTACCACAAATGCTAGAAATGCTTATGACACATTTACGTCGAAATTCTATCAGCGAGACAACCCTTCTCGAGGAGATCTCTAGTTAGACGGCTTCCCCGGTCAGGGGAGGGTGGAGGATGCAAGACAGAGCAGGGAGGGGACAGGGTGAAAAGCCATGGGCTTGCCCTTGCTTCCTGCCTGGGAAGAGCAGACACACCTGGTCCTCTTTGTGGGGTGACAACGAACGTGCGTTGAAGAGTCTCCTGTGCCGCTAACGCGGCCCCAGGAGCCACAGAGGCGCGTCCCCTGCTGTTGTCACGATTTTCCCACTACAGTCACTGCTAGAAAAAACCAGTAACAGTTGCCCCATGTGGTCCAGGAGGCCGTGGTGCCAATGTCTCCTCCCGTTGGTCACTGACCTCCCGCCCTTGGGGAGTCCCGGTGTGAGATACTCATCTTCACTTTTTTCAAAAAATTAACGAATTAATTAATTAATTAATTTTTTTGCTTCATTGGGTCTTCTTTGCTGTGCGCAGGCTTTCTCTAGTTGTGGCGAGCGGGGGCTACTCTTGGTTGTGGTGCACAGGCTTCTCATTGCAAAGGCTTCTTTTGTTGTGGAGCATGGGCTCTAAGTGGGTGGGTTCAGTGTGGCTCTCAGGCTCAGTAGTTGTGGCGTGCAGGCTTAGTTGCTCTGCAGCATGTGGGATCTTCCCAGACCAGGGCTCGAACCTGTGTCCCCTGCATTGGCAGGCGGGTTCCTAACCACTGTGCAGCCAAGGAAGCCCCAACTCATCTTCACTTTTGCTCACCGTTTCCTAAGAGCTGTGGCTCACCCTACGTGTGCTCCATATGTCCCCAGAGCCTGTCAGCCCCTGGAGGGAAGGCGTCTCCTGCAGCAGGTGTTCAGTGGAGCCAGCTGGCCCTCTGTGCTCCTATAACCCCTGGAATCCAGGTTTTGTCTCCATATCTTCTTACGTCATCCTTTTGTGTCCTAAAATCAGAGCCAAAACATAAGAAGTCCCACAAAAGCCTGATATTTTGGTTCCTCTTCAAACCAATATTCTTTCATTATTAGTGCACATGAAAGATGTATTTGTTAATTTACTTCTACTAACCCCTTCTGAAAAAAAACCTTCGTGAAATATTTCCCAATTTTTGGTAGTTCTTTTTCTCCAATTGTCTCTTGTGATTTTCAGAATCAGATCGTTTCCTAGGAGATCAAACCCGTCAGCACTGGTGAGCTGCTGCTGTGGTAACAAGCATCCTGAAAGTCCCTGAGGCCACAAGGCCCTCAAGGGCTGTGCTCAGCGTGGCCACCAGAATGCATGGAGAAGGCTTGGGACGAGGCCAGCCCTGGGGACCCTGCCTGTCTGGTCGGCCCGAGAAGGCAGAGGGCCAGGCCTGAGTTCCACGGGCAGGACGCTTGTGGGCAACAGAGCAGCCCTCACAGACACAGGGGTCACTCATTTAGGGGTGAAGCCCTCGTGTGGGGACACGGCACCACGTGAAGCATTTGGTTCCGTTTCAGGTTCAAGAGACAGAGGCTTTGGTGTGAGTCAGAACTTCTCTGCAGAGCCGCTGGCACTTGCCAAGGGTGTCACCTGGTCCCTCTCCAGGGACCCCTCAGCTGGCCACAGCCATGCTTGCTGGAAGTTGGGTAGCACCATGGGCTAATGTGGCAGGACTACTGCAGCAGCACGTGGCTCTCCTGGATGTCATGGAAGACGGACACGGGGGAGATAGGTAGTGGGTGAGAGGATGGTGTCGTGTCCGTCACGGAGAGGGGTCCTGGGGAGAAGTGCTCCTCCCGTCTCCCCGGCCCTCATTTTCTTACCCACATTTAAAGTGCCTGCTCTGAGCGGCACCTGCGCTGGTAACACTCACAACTGTCCAGACCAGCAGAAGCAGCATGGCTGGTACCAGGTATCAAAGCATTGACTGGTAACTGACCTCCCTGCTAAGCATATTTTCAAGGCCCAGAAGCAGAGAGATGAGGCGATAGAAAGAAGAACGCAGGTCAGAAACGGGGCCAGAATAGTGGGGAGTTAGAGCATCCTCCCCTGAGCCTCACATGACTGCCGTCTTCTTGTCTTGTGCTGGGGACCCTAGGGGGCAGGCAGGCAGAGTGTTCCTTCATTGAATTCCTGGTGTGAGCTGTGCACCTGCTTACAGTCTGCTCCAGACCAATCTGGATTTGCAGACAAATAACGTACAGGTCATGTGTATTTGGTTCTGGAGCTTGTCCACGGGGACAGCAAACAGAGGCCAAGGACTCAGGGCGGGACCGAGGCTGCTGAAGGCGTCCGGAAAGAGATCCATTAGGACCGCACTTGGACAGTCAGCCTCTCTAGAGATGGACACACAGCTTCACCAAATAGGGACATCACACTGACACATTATTAAGTCACCTCATTTCCACAGTGGGTTTATTCATGTTTTGAGTCTTGGGCATGAAATGATAACTTAAATTGTGACAGGTGCTCCCATAGAGCTCAGTGTCTTACAGCATTCGGAGCCTTCAGACGGGATTTTGACTCTGTTCTTCCGTGTTTGAGGCCACGGGCGAGGCTTACCTCCCCAGTCCTCACTGTCGTTTGCAAAATGAGAATGATAGTCCAAACATGGAAAATTTTCTACCTCTTTGTTTTCTAATCACAAGTGGACAAGATCCAGAAAGGAACGCGTGCAGCCGTATTCGTGGGTCAGTTTGTGCCCAACTCATGATGCAGCACAAAACCATAATAACCTCGGGCATCGGTATCAGAGGATGTTTATATGAACGCTTTACCTTAAAAACGGTTACTCTTAAATTGCTAAGGGGGCCAAAGGAAGGAATTCCCCTGCCATTTTCAATAAAGCAAAATTCTAGTTGGGGTTCTTTCTGCCTAACACCCTCTCCTGCGTCCTCGGGAACCTGGCTGCTGGCCTGCGTCTTCTCCGGTGACCTCGGCTGTCATCTTAACCACGGCATTTACAAGGCTCTTCTACCTGCTAGACACCGCTGCAGGCACACGTGATCATATTCAGCCCTCAAGGTGTCTAGAACAGACACAGACAAATAACCAGGACCCAGGAGGACCCGGGCAGGAATAGATGAACAGGACGAAAGTGGCCGAGGACACCTGGAGGGGGTGCTCGTTGGCGGGGACTGTGATCCACCCGCCACCTCCCTCCACCCTGACTCTGGGCTCAGCACCTGACCTGCGTCTCACGGGAGCCTCTGCGTATTTTATATAAAATGTATCACACTATTTTGGAATCGTTTGCCTACTAAACACTTTGTTTCTTCAAAGCCAAGAATGAAGACTAGTTTCAACATTGTTCCCAGAATCTAGCCAGTAACTGAGTAATACTTGTGTGACGAATGAATCAATGCATTAAGCAAATCAAGTACTTAATTTAATGGAAGAAAAATCTTTCCAATTAGCCCCCCAGTATTGTATAGATAAGAAATGTAATTCAGGTTTGGGGCCCTTTGGAGGGATGGAGCCGAGTGCTAAGAGGGGCTCTGGGTGCATTTTTCCTAACGTGTGGCAGAGGGGATGTACTATCTGTAGCTTAGTGCACCTCGGTTTTTCAGTTTTCAGACAGATACTCTTCTTACAGTGCTCTCAGCAAACCCCAGTGCTGAGAACAACCCAAATCTGAACTCTTTGCTAGCAGTTATTTTCATCAGAGAATTTAGCTTATTTTTCTTTCATTGTCGTCTTTTTGATTTTCTTTTTTTAAAATTAATTTATTTATTTTTGACCGCACTGGGTCTCCACTGCTGTGCGCAGGCTTTCTCTAGTTGTGGCGAGCAGGGGCTACTCTTCGTTGCGGTGCGTGGGCTTCTCATTGCGGTAGCTTCTCTTGTTGCGGAGCATGGGCCCTAGGCATGCAGTCTTCAGTAGTTGTGGCGCATGGGCTCAGTAGTTGTGGCACACGGGCTTAGTTGCTCTGCAGCATCTGGGATCTTCCCGGAACAGGGCTTGAACCCTTGTCCCCTGCATTGGCAGGCGGATTCTTAACCACTGCACCTCCAGGGAAGCCCCTAATTTTCTTAATTATCATTAGAAGACATTAATGGCTCATTTTATCCATAGCTCTCTTGTGGATGCTGGTGAAAAACCCAACCCAGCAATGGTTGAGTAGGACCCGTCCAGGCCAGTGCTCAGAATGTCTTTATGGACAAGAAAAAGCACAGTAGTCAAAATCAGACTGGCTTTGCTGGGCAAGTGTCCAAGATGAAATTGTTTGTTTCTTGGTGACTGGGTTGTCTGTCAAAGGGACAAAGCAGGGACGTGGGCATCGGGGAGGAAACCCAGGGTCAGGGTCACTTCTCCCTGGGGTAGGACTCTGGGGTTTTGCTCTAAGTGTGTAGTGTCTTTATTTTTAAACTGATCTGCAATCTGCATGTAGTACTTTAAAACCTGAAACAAAATAAGATGTGTGGTTGTTTTCTTAAGAGCCTGGGTGGGTTTTAGAGAGGTCATGGTCAGGGCTTAGTTGGAAGGCGCTATACCAGTGGAACTGACTCAGTTCCATGGACTCAATCTCCCCTGAAACAGAACAGATTTTAAAATCAACAAGCCCAGTTGCTGGACCAGTGCTCAAAGACTTTGCAGCTTGCTTTGGGCTTCTGGGTGGGATTAAACTCGGGTGTGGTGACTTCTGAATCAAGGCTGTGGGCTCTTCAAGCATCTTTATAGAGTGTGATTAGAATCCGAATGCTGAAATCATTGATTTAGATACAACTCAGATAAAACTGTCTGTATTCCCAAGACAGTTATTTCTCTCTGCAATTTAAGGAGGACATTCCCTTCTTCCTGCATGGTCTTGATTAGTGAGATGCTGCCCTGTGCTCATGAATCATGAGGTTAGCTGCTCATTTTCCAGGACTGTCTCTCGTTGAAATCATTCTCTAACCGCTTTCTCCACGGGGTTATCTAAGTTCCTCCGATGGTTTAGTCTCTTGTGTGTCCCTCCCTGCCCCTCCTCCAGGCTGATTTCAGAAGATCTGTCAAGGAGCCCCGAGGTGGAAGTTTCCGAAGTGGAAGTTTCCATAGTGGAAGTTTATAACAATGACATTTTTGACGTCCTGGCCAACGACAGGTGTCGAGAGGCGTCTGGGGTGGAGCCGCAGGTGCCGACAACCCAGGAGGGGAAGGAGGTCTCTGGGCTGACCTACGAGTGAGTAGTCCAGGTGCCAAGCTCTGGGAACAACTGCACGTTCAAGGGGCCCCACGGAGAACCGGCTGCGTCATCCGAATTGGCGCTCTCCCAGAGAGAAGGTCCATTGTGTTTCACTGCTTAGTGTGTGGCTCACAATTTTCAGTTTGCTTTAGAAGTGATCTTTTAAAATCACAATGAAAACAAATTAATTAATTCTTTAGAATATCTTCATTAAGAGTTGATGGGACAGGTGTTATCCCCGCAGCTCAGCTGAGGGAACAGGTGTGGAGAAGTCACAGGACTTGCCCGAGGTCACTCAGTTAAGCACAGTATCCTTGGGTTCCACTGGTCATATCAGTATTTTACCGAATACACTAAGGAATCCTCTTGTGAAAAAGCACAGCTCCTCTTCTTAATTAGATCTTCTCTTCAGAGCCCCGCATTCTTAAATCCATGTTCATGAATCAGGTTTGCTCCAAGGGGGGGGGGGTCACCTGACTGACCACACAGGCAGGAGAAGGGATAAAGGGTCAGGGTCATGCTGCCCGAGTCCTGCGGTCTTGAAGTTATCAAGGGAAGGGTCTGCCAGCTATTTCTAACGCTTGAAAAAGCCTAAAGGAAATCACGGTAAGTTTACACAAGTTATCCAAAACTGTCAGCTTTTGACTAATAGACAATATGATCAAAATATTGTCTCCTGAAGATCAGAAGTTCTACTTAGCTGTCATATCTCATGAATTAAAACAGGAAAGTAAATTACATTTTTATTTCATAAATTTGATTTGATAGACAAAGTATTTTAAAGTCTTGAGGTTCTTGAGGGTGCCGTACCTAAAAGAACGCTTGATGTTGAAAAGACTGGGAACCTCCATTTGGTTCCAAAACAGCTGATTATTTCCGGATGAAGCAGTTAGAGACACAATAAGGCAGTTAGGCCTCATAACAGTAAAAATCTGATTTATGAGGTTTAATTTTGTCTAAGATATGCTGCTTTCTTGAGCTGGGTACGCTTAGCTTGTATGCGAGGTCTCTGTGCGGAGAGTTAGAGGTTGACGTGCAGGCGGGCCTCCCCGGTCCCTCGGGGACGTTCGTGCGCTCTGAGCACCCTCGGGATCCGCCCACAGTGCGGTGGGGCTCGTGACGCTCGTGGCGGGGTCCGCAGCTCGGCCGCGCAGGCGGCCACCGCAGCGCCTGCCAACTCCTCCAGATCTCACCTGCTGACCGCGGTGCCTCTACCACAGCCGCTCCTCCCGTGGCAGCAGCGAGCGGCCATCTGCACCCAGTCAGTTGCCTGTAATAGGAAGCCACGTGCGAAGGACAGAATCCGCGCACCTGTAGGCTCTGGGCATCGCACAGAGCCCTGGGGAGGAACTGCAGCCACATATTCGGAGGGTCTGGAACCCAAACCCATGTTTGGGAGCATGTGCACGCCAAGCTGCGGCTGGTGGGCCTGGCGGGCAGCGAGTGCGCGGGTGAGAGCGGGAAGCCTTCCCCTGGGTGGCCTGGGGACGAAGGGTCCTGACCGTGAGTGGACGGGGGTCCCAGGCCCGCTGTCCCCTCCCAGATGCCCTCTAAATCCCAGCCCCATCCTCCTGGTGCCGTCTCAGCACTGAGACCCTGCGTGTCAATCCAAACACTGCTCCCCGCGGGCGACCTGCGGGGACAGGAGCCTGTTTCCCCTGAAAGCTTCCCCTGCTGGCGCTGCATGGCTGTCAGCGAGGGACACCAGGGGGACGCAGGGTCTCCTCCACCTTCTCTTCCCAAGAAGCCTCCGTTTTGCTTTTCTGATTCATCTTGATGTCGCCCTGAATTCATGTAAATCCTCCACTTTCCCAGGGTGTCTGGAGCGACGGGATCAGCCCTGAGGGAGACTTCGTGCATCAGCTGGAGCCTGGCGGCCCTCGCAGACGTCCTGGGGGTGCTGTCGGCGGGCAGAGGCCACGTCCCAACAGGAACAGCGGGCTCACCCACCTGCTCCAGGACGCGCTCGGTACTGCCGTCCCATCGGTGCCCCAAAGAGGGGAACTGCTGCTCCCCTGCCCCTCACCCCGGGCTCGCCCCTCCCGGCCACACCTCCTGGGGGGCTTCCCGGCTCTCGGGGTCATGCCGGCCCTTCCTCAGGACTTGCAGTGCTGTTGAGAACACTGCCACTCTTCTCAGTGTTGTCTGGCCCTGGGTGGTTTGTGGAGCGTGGGCACCACCAGCCCCTTGGCTGGGCTCCACGCTCCTAGGGGTGTGGCACACACAGGGGTCTCTGAGCTGTGGGACTGCACTGCGCCTGCACGGACGCCCCTGCTCTGGGCTGTGCGCACTGGCTGGCCACGGGGAGGCTGGACTCCTAGTTGCAGGTGCCACAGATCCAGCTGAGTTAGAAGGAGTGTGGGCGACCCTTGGGGCTGTTGAAGCATCAGGCTGTGGGTTTGGGGATCGGGGTGACCTGATGACGTTGGCCCTCACCAGCTCAGGCTCCGAGCCGATGTGGGGGAACCCGATGGGGGCTCTGTCCTGCACCAGGCTGTCTGTCTGGCAGGCAGGTTCCTGAGCTGAGCTTCTCTGTCAGACTTCCCTCAAGGCAGCCCCGGCCCAGCTCAGGCTGCCCACCCAGCAGGGAGCTCGGGATGGGAGGGGCAGGGTGGGCACCCCCAGCGTCTCCTACTGAATTTGACAACAGTTAAGTGGCTTGTCTTTCCCTGGGAGACACCGGTCATGGGGGGCTAATGGAGCTCCTGCCATGGGGGATAAACATGGGCAGGGGGATGGAAACACACAGGGGAGGGGTCAGATTGCTCTGTTTGGAGCTGCAGCCCGTCCTGGGATGACTGAGGCGATGCTCCAGGGCTCTTTCTGTCCCTGGCCTCGGGGTCTCCCACTCAGTCTGTCCACAGGATGAGTGGGGGGCTGCTCCCAGGGCCGGTGCTCAGCCCAGGACACGCATGGCTTGGGGGGAGGGGATGGAGGGGCCGGGCGCCCGCCCACACTCCCGTCTCTACGGCCGGGCTGTCGTTTCCGCCTTCCATCCCCTCCGCTCCCGCCCTTCCCCTGTCTTTGGTTTTCCTCCCAAACTGTTGACCCTACTGCTGGCCTTTGAGGAAAGCAAGAGCTGGATTCCACTGTGGGGAGAAGCCCAGGTGCTCCTCGCCAAGGGCCCGGAGGAGGCCTAGGGCACCGCGAAGCACAAAGCGGGACCCCAGCCTCGCCAGGCGCAGCGGGGGGCCTCTGCCCCCGAAGCTGCAGGGGCACTCCGCGGGGAGCCCCTGGGGCGCCTGGGCTGGCGCTGCTGGGGCCGGGCTGATCCCTCCTGAGCCGGCGCATACCGCGACCTGGGCTTCGCAGGGCTTTAGCGATGCCACTTTTGCATTAGAATCTTTCCAACTGCGAGTCGTCACTTCTTTTTTCAAGGAGGTGATGCAAAGTTACGGGGATCGTGGGCGTGGCCCAGGCCAGAGGCACGAGGCTGAGACGCTGCAGAGCCTGGGGCTCGGAGCCCGAGCGAGCGCCGCAAGCGGAGCGAGGCCGTCCAGCCCCCAGAAAACTCAGGTGAAGGAGAGGTGGACGCGGTAATGGGCTTTTGTCCCTTAAAATGTGCTTCCTGGCACTGCCTGTAATGTGTGTGCTGTGAAAATAAACACACGGAATTTGAAGCCTGTGAAGCCGGCCCACGTCTGGACAGATCACGGGGGCAGCAGGAGGCTGGGGGAGGCAGGTGCGTCCGAGGAGCCGCCTTTCGCGGGGAGGACTTGGGCGGGGCCCACGGATGGGTCCCAGGGGCTGGCTGGCTGCCGGCAGGAGGGACGGGGAACCTGTCCCCTCGTTCGGCAGAGACGGGGTGTAATGGGGTGCCGGGTGCACGCACCCCGCAAAGAGCAGGTGACTGTGTGTCCTTATTCTCCCTCACGAGGACCTGCTCGAGCCCATGTCAGGGGGCCGAGCATGATGCAGACTCAAGGAGGGACCCCGGGCCTCAACCCTGAGGCCTGCGAACAGAACTGGGGGGCCCTGCGGACTTGGAGAGGAGAGCGGGGCAGTTTTGCCCCCTGGAGCCCGGCAGCTGCGAATGTGGGAACCACACCCCGTCGTTGTTGCTGGCTGTGGTCCTGGCTGTCCCCACATCCCTCCCGGGACAGGCGCAGCCCCGTCCCCACCGGCGGCTGCTGAGCAGGTGTCAGTGCAGTAACGGACTTCCCTCTGCTTCTCAGAGCACCTGAGCGTTGCTACAGGCCCGCCAGGCTGCGGAGGGCCGTCCACAAGGGTGGACGGTCCATGTGGCTCTCCCTACATCACCCCATTGCTCCGAGGGTTTGGCATGTGCCCAGAGAGGACAGTGCTCGGGAGGGAGCTGCCCGGGGCAGGGCCCGGCGGACAGGTGAGCGTGGAGGCATCAGCTGCTTAGTGCGGCGTGGCCACCCGTGTCCCAGCAGGAAGAGTCTGTAGCTCCGCAGCAGGGAACACGCGGGCGTCCCCGAGAGAGGACCAGGGTCTGGTCACCCGTCTCACAGAGGGCGTGACCCCAGCCTCCGGGAGCCCGGTCCGTGAGGCCTGGCCCTGGCCTGGCCCTGTGGGGGAGGGAGGAGGATGAGCGGGAGAGGGAGGTGCCCGGCTGGGAAGACCCCGCAAGGGCTGCCACCCTCCGGGCAAGAGGAATCCCAGAGCGGCGCGGAAGATGCGCATTCTGATTGAGATCAGAATGGTTTAGATCTTTTCTACACGTGGAAATGAAAGCGGTAACACCCAAAGACGAAGCGAAAAGCTGAGGAACCTGGCAGAGATTCTGTGCACAGCTCAGGGAGTGGGTCGCAGTGGGTCCGGGTCAGCACCTAGGCACAGCCAGCACCTCCAGGAAGGAGGGGACACGCTGGTCCCAGCCCAAAGGAGGGGCTCCGCTCCACAGCGGCCTCCAGTGTCTCGGGCTGGGCACTCTGCACCCCTCCAGGGCACCCAACTCCCAAGAGTGCCTTCTGGGTGCCCACGACAGGAGGGGTGGCAGCCACGCGATGCAGGAGCCGTGGGCTGCTCCCTACGTCCCAGCCGCCGGGACACGGCTCCCCGGGGACCCGAGGGGCCAGTGCTGGGGGCGGGAGGGGTGCTGCGTGGAGGAATCACACACCATCAACCACAGAATTAGATCCACGATAGATGGATCAGCAGAGAGACGGCAGACGATTTAAACAGAAGGGCTAAGTGGACCTATTTGTGTGGGACACACGCATGAACGTGGCAGCTACGGAAGCAGCAGAGCACAGACGTGTGTCACGTTCACAGCTCAGCTATCGTGAGCAGCGTAGCCAGTGGAGGTAGAAGCTTCTCAAATGGTGAAGACTCCGTAACGTGACAAATCAGTTTCAGCTTCCCTTGACTCACGTGACTTTCACGTTCCTGCGAAGAGGGGCGTTAAAGCAGCAGGGGCGATCCTGCGTGACGTGGCGGGAAGCAGGGTGGGGCCCCAGGCTCAGCGCACGCAGGGTCCTCACCTGGGAGTGCCCCCCGGCGTGTCGGCCGGTCCTGCGGGCGTGAGGGACCTGTTCGCGGAACAGGACCGTCTGCGCACTGCGTAGTCCTAGAACGCCCAGCCCCGTCGTGGTGACAACCTGGGACTGCCACGGCGCCGAGTCGCCCCCCGAGGACTTAAAGGACCGGCCCGAAGGCAGGTGGATACGACTGCAGCGAGCTCCGTTCTCTAACTGCCCCTCACCTGCCTGCCAAGCTTAGGGACGCCGTTAGCGGGACGAGGCCTTTTGGGGCGGATTTGAGGCCTTACTACAGCAGGACAGCAGTCACCGGGTTTCTCCGCGGGACAGGCGCGGACCGCCGCAGCTGCGCAGGTCCGTTGTCAGCTCCTGCGTCTATTTCGGCGTAGAAGAGGGAGCTGGGGGACACGGGTGCCCAGAGAGCCACGGACAGGTCACAGCCCTGAGGGCTGCGAGGCCAGAGGAGCCGCCCGCCATGCTCCCACGGTGCCCGGCTGCGTGAGATGGGCTCTGCCCTCGGGGACAGTGGCCACTGCTCTCGGCACTGGGCCCTGGGCCAGGCTCTGCGTGACCATCCGATCGTGTCTCTGTTTGTCCCCCAGGCCTACGCGCCCACTGCCCCCACTTGGCCGTTCTTTGGGGAGAAGCAGGTGGCACTGGCTGTGGCGGGTAAGCGTCCCACCTCCCTTCCGTGCGTGTGACCAGTTCTCCCGGCTCCACCTCCCCTGTCCCCCCACGGCCCTGTGTCCTCCTGCGGTGAGAACGACACCCGGGAGATGCTGCCTGCCGCGCCAGACGCCCGCTGAGGACGTCCCCTGAGACAGTCGCTGGTCGCCCAGGCCTGGGCCACCACGAGCCTCACGGTTGGAACAGCGGGCCACACCCTGACAGACAGTGACAGGGGCCTGCGGAGGACGGGGGGGAGCTGCCACAGGCCAAGGGCCGGGGTCCTGGGGGCCGGCCAGGGCTGTGCCAGCACGTCGTCGTGGCCGGTGGCGTCCCAGCCCTCAGAGTGGCCACGGGCCAGCCTCAGGACAGCTGTCCTGTGCTCTCTGACTCTGCGCTGCTGGCAGAAACAGAAAACACTTCATTTGTGGAGGAAGCAGATGTGGGGTCTCAGGCTCACTGTGGCGTCCCTGTGGGGCGCCAGCATGCCGTCCAGGCTCCAGGGGCTCCCGCGGTCCAGGCACGCAGGAGCTGCCCACACCCTCCCTCCCGGGGGAGGCCCGGGCTGGGCTGGAGGCAGGGCTCGCGGAGCCCAGAGGGAGCCGGCACCGCCCCCTGGGCCCCTGCACCGGGCGTGTCGCCCGTGTCCACTCGCTCACTCAGTCACGGGGCCACCCCTGGGAAGCCCACTGCACGACGCCGTGCCCTGTGGGAGCACCAGGCTGTTCCATACATGTGGCAAAGCCCCGCCATCAACGACTCCATAACCAGTCGGGGGTTAGATGTGGCCCCCATGTCTGCTCCCTCATCCACACAGCAGCAGCAGGGGCAGGTGTGTGGACCAGAACCTCTCAGGTAGACCCAGGTGCCCCCGCCCTGCTGTCCCAGGACAGGCCTCATACAAGGACAGCTGAGGGAGGGAGCTGGCCGTCCCCAAGTTTTGGCAAATAAGTGCTTCGGGGACTTGTTGCCACTTTGGGGAACCTGCTTCCCAGACTTGCTCACCCATCGCTGGGCCGAGTTGCCCGCCGTGGACGGCCCAAGTCCTTGTGCTATATCCACCCCGCACCTCCCTCTGCTGGATGCCCCCCTCCCCCTCAAAGCCTCCAGCCACGCCCACAAGATTCCTGGGGGGCCGTGGCCTTTTCAGGTGGCCGAGGTGTATTAATGATTAACGTGTTCCTACATCTGCTCTCGGAGGAAAGCTGGGTTTGCATTCACGGGAGCCCCACGCCCCCCGGGAGGAAGCAGAGAGCAGAGGGGGCGCTGGGACACGTTCCCGTCTGTGACCAGAGGTCCTCGGGCAGAGCCCCTGGCGGGCCTGGGTGGGTTGGGCCTGCGGCCTGAATCTTATATAAACTGACGGTGATGGGGACCCTCCCGCAAGGGAAAAAAAATAAGGTGATGCACTCTAAAGTAGGTAGCAGACAAATACCTAGAGAAAAACTTAAACACCATCAAGTCACAACTTCAAAACTTTTCAAAAACAGGCAAATATCACAAATAACCACAGAATTCCGCGAGGCACTTCCACCACTTCATTCAACAGCATCCGCAGTCTTTCCTGGCTGCGTCCTCGACCACGTCCTTGACTGAGGAAGTCACCCTGCTTTCTCCCGGTTTCCCCCAACGCCGGTGTTTGCAGCTTGCTCCCTTCACAGCCACAGGAGGGCCTGGGAGGTCTGTGAGCCGTGGGCCTCCCTGCCGCCCCCGCCCCCGCGGTGACAGCTTTGCTGCTGCATGCTTCTGGCACTGGGGGGTCAAGGTCCCCACGAGACGTGACCTCTGACCGCAGGGATCCTCCCGCAGGCCACTGCTGTCCCCGTCCAGCTGTCCGTGACTGTGAACCCCACGGGTATCTCCCACCAAACCCCACCTCCCCCTTGGCTGGGCCCTGACTGCCCGCCGGCTCCGCCCATGGGGAGGGTGACGGGGTGCACGGCGGGGTGGAGGGACAGCCAGCTTAACCACTGACGGTTAAAAAGTCCCAGTCCTGCAAATTTTTCCAAATGGTGTCACCATGTGAACATGCCGATGGGGCCCAAAGCCCAATGCTCATGGCCTGGCGGTCAGCTCGCCCTGCCTGGCGCAGTAAAGAGGCCCGTCTCCTCCGTGCCTGGGCCGCAGAGTCCCCACCGCAGGAGCCCCGGGCGGGGCCTGCCCCCAGGGTCTCCGGACACAGCTGAGGGATGCGGTCCTCCGCCCACACGCTCATCTCTTCCTAGTCTCAAAGCCCATGCAGCCCTTCTTGGGGAATCAGGCTTTTCTGGAGAAAGGACACCCTGAACCCGGATTCTGTCTCCCAAGAGGGACCCAGGGCCAGAGGGCAGAGAAGGCTTCACAGAGCGGAGGTGGCCGGCTGGACACGTACCCTGGAGTCCTGGCCCATGACCGAGAGGGTGAGGTCCCCAAACGAACTGCTGCCAGGTTGGGCTGCGGTGCTTCTCTGGCCCCAGAGTCCCCGGGGCAGATGGGCCACGCTGGTGGACATGCAGGTTCCCAGGGCCCAGCAGCGGGTGGCTGGCCCAGGAGTGGGCCCTGAACAAGCCCTCGGGGTTCTCGGGAACTGGACCTGCTAGCGTGACCTCTGGCCTCACGGGGGAGCCGGTGGTCATGTCCGGCCCACGCGTTGCTGAGCTATCTGCCCGCCCGCCCTCCAGCGTCCAGAGGGAACCTGGGGGGCTTGCCTCTGAGCCCTGACGAGTGTGGAGGGAGATGTGTCGGGGCGCCCCCCGCAGCCCTGGTGGCCACACGACCCCTGGGGCGAAGGTGGGTCAGTCCTGAGTGACCCCTCACAAACTGCCGGTCCCGTTAACACCCGTTTTCCGGGGCGTCTGCAGCATCTGCCTTGCCCGAAAGGCCTTGGGTCCCAATCCACGCAAGATGAAGAGACGGTTTTCCTGATGCTGCAGAGAAGCCTCCTTCCTCTCCTGGGGAGGGGCCCCCTCTGCCGGCCTTCGCGGCCTCCGGGCCAGCGGGACGGGGAGGGAGGCCGTTGGGGGCGGGGCTGGAGACCAGGGCGCGGTGCCGCCTGTCCCCTGACCGTCCTGCGCTTGCCCAGCCACCGCGGACCACCCGGTGCTGAGCGGACACTTGGCCGTTTGCCGCGTCTCCTTAAGGCCCAGAGGGAGCGCAGAAATAGGAACAGAGCTCTGGTGGTTTCCTGGGTCAGCCAGCGGCCCCTGCCGCCTCTTCCGCCAAGGACACAGGGGCTGCGCCCAGCCTCCCTCGGGCCCGTGGCGCCGGCCACCCTCAAGTCGGGCTGGGTTGGATCAGGGGTGACAGACGCAGGCTCAGCCTGCGTTCGAGGTCGGAAGCCACGCAGCCTGAGCGGCCCCGCCCGGCCCGGCCCGGCCCGGCCCCGCCCCCAACAGGCCCAACCCCGAGGCCACGCCCCCGCCTTCCAGAGCCGCCCCTGAGCTGCGCGCGGGCAGGACGCAACCAGGTCCCTGTCGCCCCGGAGGCACAGCGCGCCGCCAGCGCCCTCTAGTGGCAGCCGCGGGACGCGCGGGCGCTCAGACACCGGAGCTCTGAGTCCCCGCGAGGGGCTCCGAGTGGGCACCCGGTGAAAGCTTCCCTACACCGCTCCGCGCCCACTCACCACTTCTGCCCACGTTCGTGTGCACGCGTGTGCTTGCGTGTGCACACGTATGGGTGTGTGTGGGACAGCAAAGCAGTCCGTTAGGCTGGGCTCTTGCTCCCAAAAGTTCCTTTAAAAGACCCTAGACCAGGGCAGATGCAGCATCGGTTCTTACCATGGGGACCCGGCTCAGTGTGACCTCGGAAACTCACGGAAAAGCAGGGGCTCAGGCCCGCAACAGCTCTGGATGCCCATCCCCGTCCTCCAGGGCCCTGACCACATCTCCGTCGCCGCCTGCTCTTGTGGCCACAGGCTGGGTGTCCTCGGGAGCCCTGTTTCGGGGCGGCCCAGCTGGGCATGTGGGCACCTCCTGCACAGAGGACTCTGAAGGGCGGCCCGGGAGGTCCCCTGGCCCTCACCGCGCTCCGTGCTGGGGGGCGCTGCCCCCGTCTGGCGTCCACCCAGTGCTGGCACGTGACCTGCCTCGGTGACGTCTGCTTAATGAGGGAAAGATGAGCAGATGAGGCCACCTCGACCGACCCCTGGCCACCCTGCGGGCCCGTGCCCCACGGCAGCACCTCCCTTCAGCCACCCCCACCATGCTTCTTTAAAAAACGACTTAGACAGGGCTTCCCTGGTGGCGCAGTGGTTGAGAGCCTGCCTGCCGATGCAGGAGACACGGGTTCGTGCCCCGGTCCGGGAAGATCCCACATGCCGCGGAGCGGCTGGGCCCGTGAGCCATGGCCGCTGAGCCTGCGCATCCGGAGCCTGTGCTCCGCAACGGGAGAGGCCACAACAGTGAGAGGCCCGCGTACCACACACACACAAAAAAAACAACAACAACAAAAAAAACGACTTAGACAAATATGAACTCCAAGGGCGGGGGCTGGTCTCCCCTCCAAGCTCCTCCATCCACGCAGCGCTAGGACACTGTGGTTCTTCACGAGGTGAAGCTTTCGGGGTGCAGGAAACCTCACCGCGAGAATCTGGTACCCGTGTGGCCGCACCGCCCAGCCTCCCGGCGCCCCGCCCCCGGCGCAGGCTGCCCAGGTGCAGACACACGGACGTGTGTGCAGCTCTTCATTACACATGCGCGGTGTGCGCACGAGCGCGATTTCCTTTCACAGGAAGGACCAAGAGGCCCGGTTAAGGCCAGGCTGCACACCCCACCCCCTGGGCTCAGGCTCCACCCCGTCCCCAAAACACGGCCCTTGTGGGGTCCTCAAGGTGTGAGCAGAACAGGGAGGGGACGATGGTGTCTCGGGCACAGCGCTTGGGACTATCAGACAGTGACACACAGGTCAGTGCATCCAGACAAAGAGGGCAGCAGGTGTGCAAGGGGGGGAGGGCCAGAGGGATGCACAGGTGAATTAAGCCATACCACGCCACGTGCCTGTCACCAGCCTCAGGCTGGGAGGGTGGTGTTACCCGTGGAGTCCCACCTGTTCCAGAACAAGGAATGCAGGGCCCAGCTGGGGTCAGGAGATAGGTGAGACACGCACCAGCCCTGCCTTTACCTCTGGGGACACAGAGCGCCAGCCTGAGGCCAGCTCCCTCCACTGTCTGGGCTCAGCACAGCCACTCTGCACTGTCCATGAGGTGGACGGTTGGAGAAGGCCCCCTGCACGCAGGGCCCTGGAGGCGCGGTGGGGGCCATGTCTCAGCCCTGGGGCAGCTGCCCTGACTTGGATGGAAAGCACAGCCTTAACTACAGCCCAGCCTCCGGGCGCCCCGACCCCGGCGGGTCCAGCCCCGAGTGGGACACTCGGCCTGCTCACCGGCCTCTGAATCACCGGCCAGTACGGCCCCCAGCAAAGGTCAAAGTCCCTCAATATGCTTTTCCAGAAATCGCTGTGAAATTCCACTCAGCCATTCAGCCACTTGTGGAGCTGCCAACTGGAGAGGTGGCGAAGCTCGGAAGGGGTCTCCTGCCCCAGATGAGGGGGGTTGGCAGTCCGGCCCCATCCCTGTCCCCACCTCCCATCCAGTCTTCTGACTCGGGGAGGGGGCAGGGGCAATGAATGGCCGGTGGGCGGGGGGTGGCCAGTGCTGACTAGATGCCACGGCTCCCTGGTGCCCAGACGCCCTCCGGGCTGGGTGGATACTGGGGCAGGAGGTGGGGAAGGACCACCTTCAGAGCCTGGCTTGTGATGGGAAGGAGAAAACTCAGCCTCTGCGCTGGCGGGCTTTCTTCTGGAGCCTTCTTTCTGTGAGTCAGAGTAGATCACGGCTTCCTCTTTAGCCTGCCCCTCCCACTTACTGCCACCAGCTCCACGGGACAAGTGTCCACGTGGCTGTGCGGTTCCAGGCCTGATGCCTCTGTGTACACACGGCGGACAGGGTGGGTTCTGCTGAGAGTCTGGGGTGACGCAGCTGGGCCCATGGTTCACAGAGGCGCCTCTGTCCTGTGGGCCCAGGGCTGTGAGCAGAGAGGGTGGTCTGGGGAACCTGTGGCCAGTGCAGTGAGAACGATGGCGACCGTGAGCTCACGGACTCCCGGGAACCTTGCTGTTCTTGGTCTCACTATCCTTCGAGCAGTTGGTGGCAGGGGAACCCCAGAGGTCTCTCCAATGTCCGCGAGCAGCTAGGACATTGGTCCCCAAACTTTTTGGCATGAGGGACCGGTTTGGTGGAAGACAATCTTTCCACAGGCGGGATGGCAGGTGGGGGTGGGGGGAAGGATGGTTCAGGCGGTCATGCGAGCCCCGGAGGGCATGCTATGCGGCCCGGCTCCAAACAGGCTGCGGCCGGGCGGTTGGGGACCCCTGAGCTGAGACACCTTCCCTCGAGCGTTAGAGGCAGCACGGCCCACGCGCCACTGCGCAGAGACTGGAGCCCCGGACCTCGGCTTCTGCCTCCTGGAGACGCGGACGGAAGATGCTAGGACCGGCCATAGTCAGAGCAGCAGGGAAAGCGAGACCTAGTCGGCACCTCCAGGCTTGACAGGTGAAGGTGCAAAGCCGCCAGATAAAAGGGGCGGTGCCAGAGGCTCCGTTCAGCCTGGCGGTGGGAGGTGGGAGCCTCCAGGGCAGAGAGGGCCAGCGAGACGCGGATGGAGAGATGGACGGAGCCCCGCGTGGATGGAGCGGCGCTGCAGGGACAGAGTCCCAAGTGGGCGGAGCCGTGCGGCGCGGACGGGGTCCTGCGCGGGTGAAGCGGCGCCCTGAGTCGTCTACACCACAAACTCCTCAGGGAGCTGGTCTTCTCCGAGCAGGTCCAGGGAGCGGGAGTTCACGGACCTCCTCGGCGCGGGGTCCAGCGCGCGGCGGAGGGGGCAGCTGCGCGGGGCGGGGCGCGGGGCCTCCACGCTGCGGCTGTGCGGGGCCGCGGGGCCAGCTGCCGCTTGGGCCTCCGGCACCTGCAGGGAGAGACCACGGGGCCGTCCTGCAGCCGCCTCACCCTCCCCTCCATTCGCTCCCCCTCCCGCCCTCTCCCCCGCTGAACTCCAACCTCCTGCCGGCCCCCCGCGCCCGCCCGCCTCCCTCTGAGTCAAATCGCACCCTAACATTCACTCTCTTTCCGGGGTCACCACCCGCCCACTGGGGCTCCCCCAGGTCCGCCCTAAGCAAGGCCCGGCGCCTCCAGCCCCCTTTCCTCTGACCCACCTCCCAGGGCCACTGGCTTTGGCCCCCCTCCTGCTCCTGGGGGTCGGGGCGCAGCCCCCCAGAGCCCCGCGCTCCTGGGGCCCGAGCTGTGCCGGCCTTGTGCACACCGCCCACCGCCTGGGAAAGGGGGCGGGGCCGGTGGACGCCCCACAGGGCAGGCCGAACTCTCAGCTCTCAGCCGCGGAGGCAGAGGAGACCCAGCTCCTGACCCGCCTCACTCCCTAAAGCCTCACCGGCCCCCCACTGCCCGACGAGTCTCCTGACCCGACGGGGCGCGATGCAGAACAGGGAGAGGCCGCCTGGCCCACGTGGGGACCTACCTGGTGCAGGCCCTCAGCGCTCAGGCCCCTCGTGCTCACCAGCGTGACCCGCACCGCGGCCAAAGGCTGCTGGGGAGAGGCTGCGAGGAGGGCGAGGGCACGTGAGCAGGGCCTGGGGACACCCGCCTGCTCCCTGCAGAGGGCAGCCCACCCCAGGGCCCCAAACTCTAAGATGAGACTGGGTGCCTCTGTGGTTCCCGCACCCCTCCTCTCAGGCCTCGGGGTCACAGAGGGGTGGGCTGTGACCTTGGCCTCCTGCCTGCAGGTCATCTGGAACCCCAGACTATCACGTGTGTCCTCCACGTGAGGTGTCGGAGCCCTTTCGAGGAGCGATGGTTTCCGTGGGCGACCCGGGCTCCTCCCCTTAGGTGGTCCCCGCCTGTCCCAGCCTTCTCCCCGCAGGGTCCCCCAGGACCCCACCCACTCCCTGTCCCCCCCCCCCACTCACACTACCCTGTCCTTCCGCACTGGGCTGCTTTAGTTGTCCAAGTGCTCTGATGTCTAATCAAAGCAGGCGCTCACTGGGCAAACACCATCTTATCATTATTATTGCTCATACCAGAGTGCAGACCCCACACTTGGGCAAAACCTCAGAGGGAGAGACCGATCTGTCCTTCATCGCTCAGAATGTAAAGGTGGACACAGCAGGTTGACCTTTCCACCTGACGCTGTGTGATCTTGGGTGACCTTGGGTAACCCTGAATGACTCTGGGTGGCCTTGGGTGATGCTGGGTGACCCTGCATAACCTTGGGTGACTCTAGGTGGACCTGGGTGGCCAGGCCCTGAGACTGGTCCCCACGATTACCCATTGCATCCACTCTCAAAGATGCTGCAGGTGCTCAGGGAATAGCAGAGCCTTCATAACCTTCCTGGGGTGACAAGGAACCACTTCAGGGCCCCCACTCCCGGACCTACTGCGGAAGCATCCCTGAGGACAAGGAGCTCATGCCAAGCCGGGTGGGTGCTTGGTCCGAGAATGGCTCATAAGTGGCCGACTGTCATGTGACTTCTACTGACCCCGTGGGTAGCAAGAGAGAAACCTGGCTGAATGCTTTCCGAAGGGATCTTACATGAGGGACTCTGGCCAGGCCAGGCTCCCTAGGAGTCACCAGCTGTCGGGGGACTGAAGGACCACCACCCACCACGTCTTGCAGGGAGGGCCCTGTCCTCCCTTCTCTCTCCCAGGCCCTGTGGTGGAGGGGCCCCTGTGTAACAAGGTCCCCAAGAATCAGGGTCACGAGCACCCCAGCCTCTCCCGGCATCCACAGCGATGACCCAGCCAGCATCTAGCCAAGCAGCACACTCACCTTCCCCCTGGTCCCGGGTGTCGCCCTCAGGCCCACCTCTGCCACCACCAACTGTGCCACGGCTGCTCTGGCTGGTGCTGGAGCTGCTGGGCGGCTCCTCCCCGTGGAGCGCTGCAGCCCCGACAACGGGCTCATCCACTGACATCTCCCCGGGCTCCACGGGCCCCGCCAGCTGGGAGTCGGCCTCAATGCCCGACGAATGGGAGCTGCAGTGGCTGCCAGGCGAGAGGAGGGAGAGGCGCTGCGGGGGACGCCAGCCTCCGTCCCCATTGTCCCTGCTGCCAGGGGAGCCGGGGGACGCTCTGGTGGCTGGGTCCAGGTCCAGCTCCAGCTCCAGCACATCGCTGACGCAGGATTCCCGGTAGCACTTCTTCTCTGTGCGGGGGGAGGGGGAGGGTGCCGCTGTAAGAACAGCGCTGGAGACGGAGCCGCAGGTGGCCGACAGAGGCCCAGGGGTCCAGCCCACCGCCAGGCCCAGGAAGATGCAGAGTCGGGGGAGGGAAGTGCCACCCAGAGATCGGGGCCCGAGTGTCCACTGTCATAGCCCAGGCCCCCAGGTGGGATCTGTCACCGGCAGCCGGTAAACTCCTAACACTCGCCCTTGTGCTCACGGCCCTAGGGCTCCCAGCTCTCAGTGCGAGGGACCCCAAGCAGCCCCCGCAAGCAGGTGTGCACACATGTGCACACGGGCACTCCGTGCTCACACATGCATGCGTGCGTTGCCAGGGCCTCCAGGAACTGCCTGGGGGTTGCTGCAGCCCTCGCCTCACCTCCCCTCTGGCCCCCATCTTTAGAATCAGGCCCCAGGAGAGCTGGAGGAGTGGGGTCGCCACCACCCCCTTGCCAACCCCCCACTGGGAAAATGGTGTGACGCGGGCTGCCGCGTCCAGAGCATCCGGCCTAGACCGCAGAGGAGGGGTGGGCGCTGACGGGACGGCCCTACCTTGGGCCTCCTCCAGCTGCCGCAGCCGCTGCAGCACGGGCTGCAGGGTCAGGTGCAGCTGGTGGCTGGTGCTGAGCAGGTGCAGCAGGTGGCTGGAGCGCCAGGAGCAGCCTGTGCGGTACACCAGCTTCCGGGCCGCGGGCAGCCCGTCCGGCCAGAGCTCGAACTTCTTGCCCTGAGCGGAGAAGAGACGCAGTGTGATGTACCAAGAAAGCCAGAGGACAGCATCAGCCAGGCCCTCTGCTGGGGGCTCCCATGTTTCTGTCCTGCCACCAGATTTCTCCTGGGGGTGCGGGTGTGGGAGGGGCCTCAGGGCAGCTGTAACTCGGCGCCCACCGCGCTGGGTTGGGGGAGGCGGACCCCATGGGCCCACGGCCGTGTTGGGCCCTCGAGTCCAGCCTGCACCCAGGGCCCACTGTCCCTGCCACCCGCCCGGCGCCAGGCCCGGCCCAGGGTGTCTGATGGAGCGCGTCTGTGGCCTCCTCCTCGCCCCCCTTTATTGTCCCCACCCAGGAGCCAGAAGTCCTCCTGGTGACGAGAGCCAGGACACCCAGCCTGGCAGGAGGACACTTCCAGGGGGCGGGGCTGTCTCCATGCAGGACAGCCCCCAGGCCTCAGGCTGTGCCTGCACCTCGTGGGCCATGACATGCCTCGTCAACGTCCTGAAGGACAAGCGTCTGCCAGGCTCCCCTGGGCTCCTGGGGGCTAAGACACCCCAGCCCCCAGCCCTGACCCCATCAGACACGCACCAGAAAGGCCAGCTTCCCGACGTGGCTCCAGGGGAAGTCGTAGAGCAGCTGTGGAGTGTGGTTCACCTCCTGCAAGACAGCAGGGCCGCATGCACAGGGCCAGCCAGAGGGAAGCAGCAAGACCAGCCCCCGTGGGGGAGGGGAGGGGGCATTAAGGAGAAAGAGGAGGGGGAGGGGCAAGGGGAGGGGCAAGGGGGAGGGGGAGGGGAGGGGCAGGGGAGGGGAGGGGGAAGGAGGGGGAGGAGGAGGAGGGGAGTGGGGAGGGGAGGAGGGGAGGGGAGGGGGAAGGAGGGGGAAGGGGAGGGGGGAGGGGAGGAGGGGGAAGGGGAGGGGGGAGGGGAGGAGGGGGAAGGGGAGGGGAGGAGGGGGAGGGGAGGGGAGGGGAGGGGAGGGGAGGAGGAGAAGACGAGGGCTCCTGCCGGTCACCTGATAGACCTGCACTCCTCTGAGGGTCAGTCCCAGGACAATGGTAGGTCGCTCCTCCTCCTTATCCTAAGAGGACACAGACGTTGGCAAGGTCCAGAGCCCCAGGCCTGGGGTTGAGGCCCCCCTCGCAGACCCTCGCTGGTGGACCAGGGGTGCCTGAGGGCTGCGGTGGGTTCCCCGGGCCTCCTCCCATTTCCCCTCTGACGCTGGCTCGGGGTCCCGGCCCTAGGACAGCCGTGGGGACTCTGCCCCTCCTGTCCTGGGTCGGGGTCCCGGCCGCCCTGTGGACACTTGGGGAGGTGCATCCAGGCCTGAACCGCCCTCCCCCACCTGGCGTCCCTGCAGCTGGACCTTGTACAGCCTGAAGAAATGGACGGGCACGTCCTCCAGCCGGCAGGCCTCCCGGATGAAGCGCAGTACAGCCTCCTTGGGGCTCAGGCCCCGCTGCTCACGGTGCAGGGCGGGCGCGTGCCTGAGGATGTAGGCGCTGCCCCTCTTGGCGATGATCTGAGGAGGGAGACGCCAGCCATCTGTCCAGCCTGCTCCCCTCCCCCTGCTCCCCCTCCCCCTGCTCCGCCCCGCTCCCCCTCCCCCTGCTCCCCCTCCCCCTACTCCTGCTCCCCCTCCTCCACTCCCTTTGCTCCCCCTCCCCCTCCTCTGCTCCCCCTCCCCCGCTCCCTCTGCTCCCCCTCCTCCTCTCCCCCTGCTCTCCCTCCCCCTGCTCCCCCTCCCCCTGCTCCCCCTCTCCCCCTGCTCCCCCTCCTCCCCTCCCCCTGCTCCCCCTCCCCCGCTCCCTCTGCTCCCCCTCCTCCTCTCTCCCTGCTCTCCCTCCCCCTGCTCCCCCTCTCCCCCTGCTCCCCCTCCCCCTGCTCCCCCTCCACCCCGGGGACCCACCCCGCCCCTGGGGGTGGCGGCCAGGATGGAGAGAGGGGCCTCACCCACTGCGGGAAGTAGGCCTGCGGCTCAAAGTAGCGGCCCGAGTGTGCCGGCTCGCGGTACTTGCCCAGGTCGGCCTGCAGCGCGTAGGCAGCCAGCAGGAAGTAGGCCTCCTCCCGGTGGGCGCACTGGGACCGCAGCACCCGCTCCTTCAGGTGGCGGTAGTACAGGTGCCTGGCCGTCCTGTCGCTGCAGGCGAGCGGGCTCGGGGGTGCCGTCCCCCTGCAGCCCGCGGCCTCCCGCCCCGCCGGTCACCGCCCCCGCCCGCCATGCCCCGTCCCGTTGCCCCAGGGCCCCAGGACCCTCAGGGCCCCGTAGCGGGGGAGGTACAGGTGGATGTGCTGCCCTGCTGCTGAGAAGCCAGGTGAGCCTGACTGACTCGGCAGACCTGGTTTATAGCCGCTCATTCCCAAGAGATGGGCCCCTTTCTTCGGCTAATTTCCCAACACACACGGGGAGCAGGGCCCCCGGGAAGAACAAGTTCAGACCTTCTAACACTACCACCAGCGACTGGCCCCACAGCACGGGGCAGCCACCCTCCCTCCCCGCAACCTGCCTGTTCGCCCCTCCGAGACTTTTCCAGAACCTTCCCCCCACACACACAGCTCTCTGCCTGGGGAGGCTTTTGGGGACCCCAGCCCGCTTGCACCTGCTCAGGGGATTCCTGGGACATGGGCCCCGCTTACCCGCCCCCGGTCTGGGGTAACTCAGTTCCTGGGGCGCCCCAGGGTCTGTATTTTCCCACATGCTCTGGTGGGGTTCTCTCGGGAAAGTAGCCCCAGGATCTCAGAACGAGGACCTCCAGGTGTGCCAGCCTGGGGCCCTTTCCCACCCGGGCGGGGCACCAGCAGCTGGGCATGCAGCCCAGAGCAGGAGGATGGCTCCCACTTAGAGGAATCTGCAGACCCTGCAACACACACCTGGGAAAAACCCCACCCTAGGGCATAAAAATACCTCTGTTTGAAACACTCTCTTGTTTCTGCCCTAGTCTTTACATGTTGGTTAATTTAAAAGAATGGCTGCGCCTCTCCCCCCCCAGCAACAGCGATACCGCATCCTGACAGGTGGTCACCCTTCCGGGAACGTGCCAGAGAACCAGCGAGCAATTGTACCTGATAAGCCTTCCGTTTTCCACATAGTACTGCACCCTGAGGAAGGCCACGAAGGGGGCACCGGGCCTGCCGCTTCCCTGGGGGTGGAAGGGTGGAGAGAAGGCGGTACTGAGACCTGGGGGGAGGGGGCTGACCCCCGGCTGGTGCTCAGGAGGGAGCCATCACCTCCATCACTTCAGACCCAGCCCGAGGTCACAGCTCAGGTCTGTGCTGTGGGGCAGTCCATGATTTTATGTCACTTTGTTAAAAGGAAAAGCTGAGCAAATGTCCAGAACACCCAAGGGCATGCAGCTGCGCCCACGTGGCTGGCTTCCCTGTGCCCGGCAGACTCCGCACCGGGACCTGGGGCGGGGGGCGGACACCCCGGGGGCCAGCAGCTGGGCCTCCCGGGCCCCTCCACCCTGCCCGCCCGCCTGGCGGTTTGGCTCACCCCATGCACTTCTCTCTTCCAGTCCTTTGAGAAGTACTTGCTGAGCTTCTGCTTCAAGTCCATGAAGACGTGCTCGCTGTCTACAGAGAGAAGCAGGGCCTGGGGCAGAGCGTGCTGGGAGGGGCCCACGTGCGACCAGTCACACGTGGCGGCCTCCTCGGGGTGGCGGGCCGAAGGAGTGTGTCTCCTGACGTCCAGGCTTTACCGGGTGGTTTTCCAAAGTGCGGAATCTTTAGATACTGAAGCCTAGACACTGACATCGCGATGGCACTGGAGCTGGTACTTGCCGGGGGCGCAACAGCCCCTCCCAACAGCCCCTCTCCCAGCTGTAGACTGAGTCCTTCGAAACGGGAAAGGCCTATAAACCTGGGACCAAGCTCCCCAACTTCAAGTCAACAGCCAGGTTGACGTGGTCGTGCCGGGAATGGTCACGGGGGACGCTTCTTTCCAAATTCTACGCTCTGTGTTTTTTGCACTATTACGTCCACGTGTTTCCTTTGTAAGTTGGAGAAAAATGAGATTATTCTAGAGAGGAGCGTGGGGCGGGCCGGCCTCCCTCCGTTACTGTCGGGCTCAGCTCCAGAACCGGTGACTCTCAGGGCCTCGACTGCGCCCCTCTCTGAGGACAGCAGGACAGCCTCACCCCTCCCAGCTCCACGAGGCAGCCTTCGAGGGTATAGAAATCACCTTCCTGCTCCTTCCAAGCTCCCCTCCAAATTCACGATAAAGAATAGAAAGAAACAAACCACCTTCAGCTTAGGTTCAAGCTCTAGAAGAAAAGTCCCGACAGCGTCACTAACCTAGACCACAAAGGCACTAGAAATGGATCGAATGTGTTGTTTCTCAAAGTCGCCCACTAGCCCCCCAGCTGCAGCCCACCCGCTGGACGTGGGCTTCCAGCACTGCCCACCTGAACCCACGGGCCAATCTCGCACCACTGGAAGCAGGGCCCAGACGTGGTGTCTGGTGACGGACACGCCCAGGCCCAGCCCTGTGGTACTTGTGATGCTTTCCCTCCCAGAAGGCTGAGCGAGTGACTGGGCAGTCCAGCCAACTTCCGGGACAGGGGAGTGTGGGGTGAGAGCCAGTTTAGGTGATGCTGGGAGGAAACGGGACCCTAGAGTGTGGGGCTGCCTGTGGGACAGTGGACGCACTGGCCTCAGCAAGCCATCGGCATGAAAAAGGGGAGAGGTGTCAGGAGGCACACGTGTCCCCAGATTCTCATGTTGGAGCCCAAACCCCCAGGGCCTCACAACTGTATTTAGAGCTGGGCCTTCTAAGAGGTGATTAAGTTAAAATGAGGTCATTAGGGTGGATCCTGATCCGGTGGGACTGGTGTCCACATAAGAAGAGAAGCTCAGACACAGATCTGCACAGAGGGACGGCCACATGAGTTCAAGGGGAGAAGACGGCCAAGTACACACCGAGGAGAGAGGCCTCAGGAGGAACGGCCCCACTGAGCCCGGGGTCTCAGACCTCTAGCCTCCAGACTGCGAGAAAACGGGTTTCTGTCGTTTAAGCTGCCTGGTCTGAGGTATCTGTTACCTGAGGCCCGAGCAGGCTGCACAGAGGCTGGTCCTGATCCTAAGAGGTTTAGGGACCAGGTGACAAAACACAACACGGGGACACTATTTGGGTCCTTATTCTTACAAAACAGCTATAAAAAGACATTTCCGAAACAACTGGGAAATTTAAATATCAAGCGAATATTAAATAATATCAAGACATTGTTAATTCTGTTGGGTGTACAAATAGCATTGTGGCTATTTAAGAAAATATTCTCTTTCAAGAGATACGTAAAGAGTATTTAGGGATGGAATATCATGAGGACTGGGATTTATTTTAAATAATCAGCAAAACATTCAGGGCTCAATGGAGCAGGTTTGGCAAAAGGTTGGCAATTGTTGCATGCTGTTTGCTCTACCTTCATGGATGTCTGAAAATTCTCAAAGTACTTTTTCAGTAAAATGAACATTGCATCTCTCCTCTATCCTGCAGGGCTACCTGCAGGACGGGGGGCTGGCTGCGCATCCCTCCGTCCTGGGCAGAGGGAGACTGGGGTGGGCCTGTGAACCCCACTGGCCCCCCTGCTTCTTCCTCTGAGACCTCCTTGCTCCGGTGGCCAGCCTGCCACCCCTCCCCCGACGTCCCTCTATTATTTTACTGCCGGTGGCCGGGCTCCAGGTCCCTCCTCACTCCGCGTCTGGAGCCCCCAGCGTGCCCACCCGGTGAGTCTGAGCCCGCCTGCACGTCCCACACCCAGACCCCAGCAGGGCCTCGGAGGGTCAGGTGGTGGTGGCACTGCACCTCAAGCCCTGGCGGGGGGACCCAAGGGCTGGCGGCTGTCCTGGACCAGAGAGGCCTGGAGTGGCACACGCCCTCAGCTAAGCCACCTCCAGATGCTCCAGAAGCCCAGGCTCCCAAGTGACAAAGCTCAGGAGAAAGAGGGTACCACTGAACCCAATCACCACGTCCCAGGGGTAGGGGCCCCCCCAGAGCCTGTGACCCCCCTCCCCGCAAGGCTCCAGGTCTCAACGAGTCCCCGCACGAAGTCACCACGTGTATGCGTCCCCTCTCTCTGCTTTACCGCTCGCGTGTGCCCGGTCCTACGCCATGAGGCCTGTGCCTTGAAGTGAGCGGGTCCCGCCACCTACCCCAGTCCCCCCGCTCAGCCTCCACCAGGCCCACCAGGACCCTCTCTGGAACAATGGGGACTTCATTTCCATGAAGTGGGAAACTTCTAGAACAAGACGACAGACTTGTTGAGGAATGAGCACTGGCAACCCCCTCCTCCCCCAAACAAATCAAGCTTCTTAGAAACGCTCGCGTCCCGATTGGTTGTCTGCAAGGACCAGGCACAAGGCGGCAGCGTCCAACGGCTAAGACGGTGATCCTGGACAGAAGTGTAAACTGGGGCAAAGCCACCCATTAACTGGGCTTTCCCTGCAAACCGGGAAAAGTCCACTAATATTAAAATTTAACCCAAAGCCACTACTCTAGGACGTGAACCCCATGCTGGGCTCCCGGCCCCCTGCCTGCAGCACCGTCTTACCGATGGCCCCGATTCTGTCCGGGGCCCAGAACTGGGGTGCGATTTCCTGACAGGAGAAAAGGCGGTTGTCTTGAGCTCTACCACCTCCCCCGGGCCAGCCTGGGGGTCCCACACGGGACACCCCAAGTCCACGCCAGGGGCGCACGGCCGGGTCTAAGGGCAGGAATTCCCATCGGGACCTTGACCTGTGACCCCACCTCATCCTCCTTCTCTTCCCTGCTTGGTCCACGCCTCCCCCCCGCCCCCCAAGCCCCTAGGCACTCGGCCACCAGAAGTCCCAGGGCTCGGCTCTCAGCCACGCTGAGACGAAATTACAAGCTCCAAAGAGAGCCTGGCGAGGACGGGAGTCGCACCAGTGACAAGCCCGGGGCCTCCATCTCTATGCTCAGGGCCCGGAGAGGTCAGGCGGTCCAAGCACGGAATCTTCTCTGCGGCTGGGGCCGAGGGAACCCACGTGGGACGAAGGCCTGGGTCATCATGAGGGGGCCAACACCGCGGGATTGTTTCCCTCGGAGAAATGCTTACAAATCTGCAGGACACGCTGCACGGACGGCCGAGGAAGAGGCCGGGTCCTCAGAGCCCACGTCCCCATGGGGTCTCCCCATCTCACTCGGCCCCCACCCGGACGCCTGCCTGGGGTGCACAGGCTGGGGGATCCAGGCAGAGGGTCAAGCTCCCCTGCTTCGCCCTGTGCTCGTCCACTCAGCCTGGGGGCCTGGAGGGAGCCTGGCACGGGGGAACGAGGCGGCCACCCCACCTCGTCTGCCAGCACTGCCCCTCCTCACACCAGGGTTCCACGGAGGCTCCATCTGACCCACGGCTCTGAACTGGGCCCTGCAGACCAGCAGGGCACAGGGCTTCCAGAAAGCAAGCTTCCAGCCTGCTCACCCTCTCTCTCCAGAGGAGGGGAGTGTGCAAGTGTATATGTGTGTGTGTGCATGTGTGCACCAGTGTGAGAGCATGTAAATACATGTGAGTGTGTGCCTATAAGTGTGAATAAGTATGTGAGGGTATGAGTGTGCCAGCATGTGTGTGAATATGTAAGTGCGCACATGTGAATGTGTTAAGTATGTAAATATGTGAGACTGTGCACGAGTGTGGTTATGTGTTTGTGTATTTTGTGTGCGTATGAATACTTGAACATGTATGTGTGTGCCTGAGTGTGTATGTGTGTGAATGTGTAAGTATGTAAATATTTGCATGTGTGAGCATGAGTGTACGTGCCTGTGCTCTGGTGCAGTGAGGGGGAATCGCCCAGATACCCTGGTGCCCTTGGAACACGTGGGCACCAGTTGGCACCAGGCAGAGGCCTGGGGTCTCCTTCAGACTCAGCCCCAAGCACCCGCCCTCCCTGCCCTGGGAGGGGCCCGGGGGGCCCAGGGTCATCGGGCGACGCTTGCTTACTTCTTATCACACTGAGGCCAAAGAATTGGGCTTCTCTGATGCCGGCCAGGTCGCACACCTGCTGGAAGAGCTCGTGCCCGGTGGCCTGCACCTGCGACAGAGATGGGAGGTGCTCAGGGCGCCGAGCAGGGCGACCCCTGGAAGAGGAGGGAGTCCAGAGGAGGGTCCACCGAGCCGGGCTGGTGGGCAGGGTGTCTGGCTCAGTGGGCTTCCCGCTCAGCAGAGTCAGGGCTCGGGGTCCCTGGTCACTCCCCAGGCTGACGGCTAGAAGTCCCCCCAACGCAGCGGGCCGCCTGTGAGAGGGTGGGACCCTCACGAGGGCGGGGGCGGCGTGCCGAACCCCAGGACAGGAGGCTGCTCCCTCCAAGGACGGGGTGTGGGAGGCTCCGTGCCCCCAGGAACCCCACTGGGCTCTCTCCTCACCCTAAGCCAGCATCGCTAGGCGACTCCTGAAAGCGGGGCTGGCGTCTGGGCACCCCTGAAAGGGGCGTGTGCTGCAGGGGAGGCCCATGTCTCCCCACACCCCACTTCTGCCACAGCAGCCATCCTGCCCCACGGGGACCTCCTGCCGGGCTTCAGGGCGCAGGCCGAGCCCCAGCGCCGTCACCTCCCCGCCCCTCCCCACTCCCACGCGGCCCCAGTCCTGGGTGTGCGTCCACGCCTGCACGAGTGAGGTGTCTCTCTTCCGTCGGTGTGTGTACCGGAAGGGCAGGCTCTCGCCCTCAACACAACTATTAGCCAGTCAGCTTTCCATTATCCACAGACGCTTCATTACACCTAAAAAGTTAACAGCATCTTTATATCAGCCCCACACGTTCAAATTTCCGGTTGTCTCACAAACGTCAACACTTTCGTGCTTTGTTGAGTTGAGTCCAGACTCAAGGCAGGCCCCACCCCGGGACCTTTCCCCGGCCGGTGACTTGCTGGGCACACAGGGTCCTTTATCCCGCAGCTGACACACCTCCCTGCTGGCTCTGGTCCTCTGTCCTCTGTGCTTCCTGGGCCGGTGATTGGTCCCCACAGACCTACGTTGCCGCCTGGCGCCCGTGTCCGTGTGTGTGAGGCCGGCTGGTGGAGGCTCGGGTTCACCGAATGGAGACCCATTTACCGGGGGCAGCTGAGGGGCTGGAGTGCGACGGCCCAGGCAGCCTGAGGACGCTGTTCGCAGGCTTCCTGGGGACGGGCGGAGCTCCTGTGACTCTGGGAGTCCCACTTCTTAGTGGTCAGTGCTCGCGAGGCTGGCCTTGTCACTGTCCATCTGATCTGGTGAGGGGCAATCCCTCCGCCCGCGATGACGGTGACGCATAGTCGCAGCAAGGCTTTTCCCGGCCCATGGCTTCCTGATGCTTGGTGTGAAGACGCACGCGGTACAGTGAAATACGGGGTCCTCCCTTGCTGCTAGCCCAGTGCACACACCCTGGAAGTAACTTGCCTCCGCTGGCTCCGAGTTGCAGGGCCAGGAGGGCGAGGCCACAGGCACTGGAGGCTGGCTCCGTGGGCCCCGTCGCAGCCAAGATCCACGTCTCCATCTAGAGGGTTCAGCTCTGCTCTGGCTGCACAGTCCTTCAGGAAGACCTTCCCGTGAATTTCACCGAGGAAGCAGGCTCACATAGGGCAGGGCCAGTGCCCCAGGACCAACCCTCCCCCCCCCGCCCCAGGTCCCCTTGCTGCACCTCCCCGTGGCATAAGGCACCTCTGAGGACACAGCGAGCCCCTGGAAAGCCCATCGATCTGCTCCAGCACCTCATCGCTGGATGGGGACGCCGAGGCTTGGGCACCTTGAGCCCAGTACAGAAGTGTGTCCCTGAGCACAGGAGAAATTCCCAGGACTCAGGCAAGACATTCCCGGGAGCCATGGGGCATCTCAGACCCCTTCGCCCCCTCCCAAAGGCAGCCCCAAACCAGCCCCGCAGGGACCAGCGCTCTTCGCCAGACCCCTCCCACGTCAAGTGCTGCGTTTTCATAAACCACGGTTATCCTTCAGTGAGGTTACCCCCTCCCCCAGGGGCCACCAGCCAACGTTCTAGGCGCTCTCTGTTGCCTCTCAACTCAACTAAGACAGGCAGACAAGGTGAGAGTAGGAAGAAAAGACAGACACAGAGATCCCACCTTCCTCTGATTGGGCCCTAGACAGCCCGAGCGTCCGCGATGGCTGGACACGTGAGACAGACATTTCCACGTGGACGTGAGCTTCCCGAACTCTCCGTCCCTCTCGCACCCTGCACCCCGCGTTCCCAGAAAGGAGATGCAGAAACGGGAACTTATTTCTCACAGTCAGCAACGTCTATCAGGAACACTCCCTTCACGGGCCAAATGGGAGGGCCGAGCCCTCCCCGGCGCGCCGCCAAGACAGGGCCTGGGGCTCCAGAGCACCCGCCCCCTGCCACCCTGGCTCGGCTCCCCTGCGGGCAGGGGGCTACACCTGCAGCGAGAACACAGACGGGCTCTGGAGCCAGGCGGCCTGGGCTGCAGCCCCAACGCGGCACCGAGCGCTCGCCAACCCTGGGCCTCAGTTTCCCGTCTGTGAGATCAGACCAACGTGGGGGGGCAGGGCCCCGGCTGCGCGTGGAGAGGGCTAAGGGAGGGGCGGAGCCGGACATGCAGGGGCACCGGTTAGCGCAGGAGGGGCTGCTCCGGGCCGAGGTGGGGAAGAGAGGCCTTGACCTCAGCTGGCCTGGAAGGGCCACTGCAACTGAGCTCCAGAGGCCACCTGGCACCGGAGGACTCAGGCCACTTCATTTCCTCTCGGGCAACTGGAATGAGGTGGAAAGACGTCAAAATCCTGGCTGGAAGCGACCTGGCCCGGCCTGCACTGACCCGCTAGACGCCCCGTGTCCCGAGGGCCGGAGCTGGGGCGCAGGCAGCCCGCGGGGCAGGCTCTGAGTTGCCGCGGGGCACAGCAGCGGGCCCACAGCACAGCCGGCTTGTCCGGTGTGTCCCTGCAGGTGTTTGTGCTCAGGCCAGGCCCCACGCACCCCTAGAGCTGCTGTACAGAGACAGGGGCTCCCCTCCCTGGATCACCGCACCCCCGCTCCCTGGGAGGTCCTGTCGGGGCGGGTCTCTGCGGGGCCCGGAGTGCCTGTGCGGGGCCAGCGTGCAGCCCCTCTCTCGTTCCGGGCACTCCTTCACAGGGAGGGAGGAGCAGGTGGGTCTGCAGGGCACCCAGTGCTGGCTGACGCAGGTTGCCCTGAAGACGTCTGCGTGGCAGCCGCTTTCCCGGGGTGGCCGGGGGCCTGGGGAAGGCGGTAAAGGCGAGCTTCGACCCCAGGGGTGCACTGGTCCTCACAGACGAAGTGGCATTCAGAGTCGGGCACATGCCACCTCTGTGATGAGGCTTCTTAGCAAATGGCTCTGACTTCAAACAGGTGCATTGTCTGGTGGGAGTTTGCAGGAGTCACATGCTTCCTAAACAGAGCCTCCGTCCTGTACCTGCACCTGGGTGTCATCCTGCATGTGGAGTGAATCCATGGATTCCTAAGCGACAATTCACATCTCCCCTGAAAGGACAACCTGAATCACGTGGCCATCAGGTAGAGGCCAAGCAGGGTCTCTCACGGACACTGTCGAGCGAACCCCTGCTCTGCTGTCCCCCAGCCCAGCACTTAGGGGCTGCCCCTCCCAGGGAAGGCAGGCACCACCTTCTTGGGAGGACAGACCCGCGGTCTCGCCCCTCCAGGCAGGACCTCACGGTCACCCGCAGACAAGGTGTGGGTGGCCTGACTCCCATCTGCCAGGTCTGAATCTGGTTCCCTCTGCAGCTTTAGTGTTTATTCCAGGCCAAGGACGCAGCTGCCCTCAGATCCACCCCCTCCCCGGTCACGGGAAGAGGCTCCAGAAGGGATGGGTCCCTCGGAACAAAATCAGCCCACGCAGGCGCCGGACGCTGTGGACTGTGTCTGGCCTGGGCCACAGCCGGGGGCTACAGACCGAGAGAGACACACACTGTGTAAAGGTGGCCAGAGCCAGCGTCCGTTTCTCTAAGCTGGGGGGCAGTGGTGTGATTAGAACACAGTGCGGTCCCAGAGGGCAGGCCCGCCAGCACACTGGCCCCATGTGGTCCCCACGGCCACCCCTCACACATGGCCTGGCTCAACCCATGGCCCCTGCTGTCCCCCTGCTGTCGCCCACCCGGCCCTCCTCCGAGCTCACCCCCACGACCAGCCGCAGCCGTTCCCGCATGGGGAGCAGCACCAGGACGTCCCTGTGCTCCGAGGGCATCTCGCCGTCCCAGGGCCACTGCCGCCAGCCGCACATGGGGTCTCAGGACCAGGAGCCCTCCATCCTCTCCTGCGGGAGAGAACTCGTCAGGGAGAGAACTCCAGAGGGACAGGACCACGTGTCACCACGTGTGGGCCCTCTTCCACCGGCCGGACACAGGTGTGGCCCTGCACCCCCAGACTCACCCAGCTCCGGGCTTCCTGGGGACAGGCACCCTGCTGAGCTCCTAGCTGGGAAATCGCCCGCAGTGGAGCCAGGCCAAGGTCCAGGGTCATAAATAGCCGGCTACGTGCAGGTTGATTGGAATGCAAATAAACAACGCACCAGGCTGGCACCGCCCAGCTCCAGCTAAGCCAACTCCCCCATGTACCACTTTCTCCTTTTCAGGGACTGAGAGTAGGGCCACCCGAGACCCATGGCACAGACCCCGGACCCAGGGCTGCCGTGGAGGGCACTGGAGGAGCTGGAGGGGCACCGCGAGCACTAGGCCCGCCCGGATCCCCACTGCAGCCCCTGCCGCTCGCGTCTGGAAATGAATCCCAAGGTAGCAGACACCAGTCCCCAAACAAGGTCTCCCTGAAGGCCCACTCTGATCCCTTCGGGCAGAGGTCACAGCCTCCTGCTGGGCCCTGAGCCGGTGAACGGCTGAGCTCGTGAGCTCTGACCCGCGGGGAAGAGCAGTGCTAAAGGGTGGGGCCCCTGTAGCCCCATGAACGTGGTTTCTGCTCCCACAGGCCAGCCGGCACCCCTGTGTTTCCGTTACGGGGTGAGCCTGGAAGGGTCCCGAGCTGTCCCTCTTTGAGAGGGACTCCAAGAGGCTTTTATTTGACAAACACAGGAAGCTCCTCGAGGGGCAGCTGGGCAGGTCCTAGTGAATTCGGTTCCCGCTGTCCCTACGTCTGGCCCTATGGGGCTGGAAGGTGGGGAACACAATGGAGAGAAGGAAACCTCTTGCCGGCTCTATCTGCCTGTGATTCCTGCCCAGCTGTATGGGTCACATGTGAATCTGAGGAGGCTGCCGCCCTGTGTTTTTCTCTCCAGGGTGAAGGCAAAATTATTCTCTTCCGAGATGTGTGTGTCCTTTTTACCGGCAACTTAATGATTTTTAAAATGGCCAAAGAGCCTGAAAACAGATGTTGTATCCCATGATCCCCTGCAAGTGCACCCTGGTTGCTCGATTCACTGGCCGAGATGTCCTGTGACCCACTGACGAGAGGTCCCTGGAGCTCCTGTTATAAGGAGCAAACAGGGAGGACGTGAGGTGACCGGGCAGCTGCACAAAGCGTGGGCACAGACATACACACACACAAACACACACACACACACACACAGAGGGACCCCGAGGTGGTGGACGGAGGGACACGGAAGTGGGGCTTCTCCCGAGGAAGGTGTCAGGGACAGACGTCAGCCCTCGCTGGGCATCCAGTGATCCACAGCCGAGATGCTCTGCCCCAGGTGTGCTCCTCTGACCAGCACTGGGTGACGGTGCCTCACTTGCCTGTTCGGTGCTGGCCGTGTCGTCGGTGACAGTTGGCAAAGGAGCTCCAAACACCTCCAGTGATGAAAAGGAAAAGAAAGGCTGCTTCTTGTTGATAAATGCTCCACCTTGCATCATGTATCAGGTATCAGGGCAGTGGGTGCACTTCCCAGAGAGGCTGCAGAGGGTCTGCACCAGGTGCCCTGGGGCCCCTCCCACCAGCCAGGGACCCCTGTCCTCTGGCTTCTCAGGAAGGTGGGAGTGAGATAAACACACTTCAAATACTCGTGTCTTCAGCAAACATCATTCTCAATGGTGAAAAATTGAAAGCATTTCCTTTAAGATCAGGAGCAAGACAAGGTTGTCCACTCTCATCACTCTTATTCAACATAGTTTTGGAAGTCCTAGCCATGGCAATCAGAGAAGAAAAAGAAGCGAAAGGAATACAAATTGGAAAAAAAGAAGTAAAACTGTCACTGTTTGCAGATGACATGATACTATACATAGAGAATCCTAAAGATGCCACCAGAAAACGACTACAGCTAATCAATGTATTTGGTAAAGTTGCAGGATACAAATTAACGCACAGAAATCTCTTGCATTCCTATACACTAACAATGAAAGATCAGAAAGAGAAATTAAGGAAACACTCACATTCACCACTGCAACAAAAAGAATAAAATACCTAGGAATAAACCTACCTAAGGAGGTAAAAGACCTATACTCAGAAAACTATAAGACACTGATGAAAGAAATCAAAGATGACACAAACAGATGGAGAGATATACCATGTTCTTGGATTGGAAGAATCAATACTGTGAAAATGACTATACTACCCAAAGCAATCTACAGATTCAATGCAATCCCTATCAAATTACCAATGGCATTTTTTACAGAACTAGAACAAAAAATCTTAAAATTTGTTTGGAGACACAAAAGACCCCGAATAGCCAAAGCAATCTTGAGGGAAAAAAACGGAGCTGGAGGAATCAGGCTCCCTGACTTCAGACTATACTATAAAGCTACAGTAATCAAGACAATATGGTACTGGCACAAAAACAGTGGAACAGGATAGAAAGCCCAGACATAAACCCACACACCTATGGTCAACTAATCTATGACAAAGGAGTCAAGGATATACAGTGGAGAAAAGACAGTCTCTTCAATAAGTGGTGCTGGGAAAACTGGACAGCTACATGTAAAAGAATGACATTAGAACACTCCTTAACACCATAGGTGAAAATAAACTCAAAATGGATTAGAGACCTAAATGTAAGACCGGCACTATAAAACTCTT
Organism: Mesoplodon bidens; assembly: GCF_964165515.1. Lineage (NCBI taxonomy): Eukaryota > Metazoa > Chordata > Mammalia > Artiodactyla > Ziphiidae > Mesoplodon > Mesoplodon bidens. Next base: position 92,561,404 of record NC_138168.1, read on the forward strand.
AGGGGAAAACATAGGCAGAACACTCTATGACATAAATCACAGCAAGATCTTTTTTGACCCACCTCCTAGAGTAATGGAAATAAAAACAAAAATAAACAAATGGGACCTAATGAAACTTAAAAGCTTTTGCACAGCAAAGGAAACTATAAATAAGACAAGAAGACAACCCTCAGAATGGGAGAAAATATTTGCTAACGAATCAACAGACAAAGGGTTAATCTCCAAAATATATAAACAGCTCATGCAGCTCAACATTAAAAAAACAAACAACCCAATCCAAAAATGGGCAGAAGACCTAAATAGACATTTCTCCAAAGAAGACATGCAGATGGCCAAGAGGCACATGAAAAGCTGCTCAACATCACTAATTATTAGAGAAATGCAAATCAAAAACTGCAATGAGGTATCACCTCACACCAGTTAGGATGGACATCATCAGAAAGTCTACAAACAACAAATGCTGGAGAGGGTGTGGAGAAAAGGGAACCCTCTTGCTCTGTTGGTGGGAATGTAAATTGATACAGCCACTATGGAGAACAGTATGGAGGTTCCTTATAAAACTAAAAATAGAATTACCATATGACCCAGCAATCCTACTACTGGACATATACCCAGAGAAAACCATAATTCAAAAAGACACATGCACCCCAATGTTCATTGCAGCTCTATTTACAATAGCCAGGTCATTGAAGTAACCTAAATGCCCATCGACAGACAAATGGACAAAGAAGATGTGGTACATATATACAATGGAATATTACTCAGCCATAAAAAGGAACAAAATTGGGTCATTTGTAGAGACGTGAATGGAGCTAGAGGCTGTCATACAGAGTGAAGTAAGTCAGAAAGAGAAAAACAAAAATTGTATATTAACGCATATATGTGGAGCCTAGAAAAATGGTACAGATAAACCGGTTTGCAGGGCAGAAAGTGACACAGATGTAGAGAACAAACATATGGACACCAAGGGGGAAAGCGGAGGGTGTGATAGATTGGGAGATTGGGATTGACATATATACACTAATAGGTATAAAATAGATAACTAATAAGAACCTGCTGTATTTAAAAAAAATAAAATAAAATTCAAAACAAAAAAACACTCGCGTCTCCTGAGCTGGGTGGGTGCTCAGGTGGGAAGCGGCCACCTGCTGAGAGTCTGTGGTTCCGGGTCTCGGGGGAGGGCCACCCCTGCACTGAGCCCTCCTGAGGGCCGCTGACCCGGGATCCCTTCTCTGTGCAGCCTGCCTTTCTCTGGATGATGGTTTTTGTCCTCTAGCATGAGATGGACCTGCCAAGAATGTTCTAGAAATGAAGCTTCTGAACCACCAGCCCATAAAAAACAGGTGTCACAAAACAACGCAGGAAAACCATTCAGCAATAAAAGGGAGCACAGCAGAGCCCCGGTGGTGGACAAACGTCCAGCAGTCCTGCCGACCCGGAGAACACGTCTTACAGGACTCCAGGAGATGTCCAGAAGGGGCAACACCCACAGAGACAGGAAGCAGGTGTGCGACGCCTGGGGGGAGGAGCCTGCACACGGCGTGGGGACGTGCCACAGTCAGACGGTGGAGGCTGCGCAGTCGTACGTTTACCAAAACTCACTCAATTGTTCACTGAATATGAATGTATTTTACAGTATGTAAATCCTACCTCGATAAGGCTACTAAAATACATGTTATAGAATAGTAGAAAACCACAAAAAGTCATTCGGTCGATGGCACAGAATGCAATGCAACCATCTGCCGGAAATGCCCCTTCCAGCAGGTGTGTGTGTGCATGTGCGTGCACCTCGTGAGTGTGCACACGGGCGTGTGTGCGTGCGAGTGCCCTGACAACAGGCTCTCCTGCACTGTCAGCACCGCGTGGGGACCCTTCCCCGTGTGCCTCACCTGTCCTTTACGGAGCCAGTTCTGACGGTTGCAGGGGCCCATTTTAGGGACAGGGAATCTGAGTTCAGGGGTCGAGCTGCTCAGTTAGCGGTCGGGGGCGGGGGGCCGCCTGCCTTCCGCCCCACCGCTATGCCCATGTGCACTTTGCCTTCCCCCTCTGGTGCACCTCCGGCCTGACCCATCCGGCGTCCAGTGAAGAGCCCAGCCCAGCCCAGCTGCCCTGGGCCGTTCTCACACCGCTTCTTAAAGTGCTTCTTTTATTCTCACCTTTCCTGAAAAGGCGGTTGGCTAGATGCAGCGTATTTTGCTCATTTTATCCATAGGGAACGTGAGGCACAGAGAAGCCAAGTGCTGTGCAGGGCCCCTGGCTACAGAGTCTCTAAGAACCCCCCCAGAGTCACGTGACAAGTGCTCATTCTCCTGCACACGTCCAGAGTGACTCCCGCACTCGGGAATGACAGACGTCAGCGTTTGGGGAAGCGCAGGGGTCTGACTGCCATCGGGAGTTGCAGGTGGGTGCGGAGCGCTGGGGGGTCCCCGATGTGCCTCTGCTGGGCGACGGGAGCTGAGGACCCCTCACAGCGCCAGCCCGGTGACGGAGACACTGGAGGGGTCCCCCCACGGGTGTCCAGGGCCCGGGTGCCTGTGGGGCTGAGAAGAGCTGGCCCAGAGGAGAGGCTAGGAGGCTGGAGCGCTGCCTGCTGCCCACGCAAGCGGGCCGTGCTGAGTCTGCCGCCCGCTCCACCTCTTGACCTCCATTAAAACCCAGGGCCCAAGAGCAGGGTGCAGGGCGGCGTGCAAGCCCATCGTCCACCCCTTTAGTGCGCCAGCTGCTTTTTCTCCAGCTGACCGCTGGCCAGGGTTCCAAAGGGACGCCCTGTAGGGAGTAGCTCCTGGCAAACTCCTCATTTCCCAACAGCAAGCGCTGGCACCACCCACCCTGCCACGCAGTTGGAACCAGGGCTCCTGGGCTCACCTGCCACCCATAGGCCTCACACGGCCCATCGCAGGGCGCCTCCAGGCCCTACTCTCAGGCTAAGATCCAGGGACACGATGGTGACAGACAAAGAAAGGAAGGGGGCCGAGGGACCGCGTTGGCGGACACAGTGGGACGAGGGCCAGGCCCACCACAGCTACAGGAGCACCAGGCCCCCGGCACCTGGGGAGGGACCTCCCAGCACTCACCGGAGACCGCTGCCCCCAGGCTGTGCTCCGATGTCCCTCTCACGCAACTCTCTAAAACTAAGCCACCCAGTCACTCGCCCTGGCACCGCAGCTCCTGCCCGGTCCCCCGGTCCAGCCGGGGAGCTGCTGTGAGCGAGGGGACCTACTTCTGGGCTCACTCCCTGGGCCTTGATGCCAGTGCGACAAAGCTCCCGAGTCAAGTGCCCATCTGTGGGACCCTTGCGTTTTCAGGAAGAGGCGGCACAAAAACGAGAACTTGGGGCAGAGAAGCGTATCCCAAGGACGTGTGCCTCTTGTGTGTTCTCACAGGATGGTTTCTATTTCAGAGAAATGAATCATAGTGAACAAAATTCTACGAAGTCAGAAGATTAGCCAACCCAGTTGAACAAGAAATTAAATAAATGAATTAACCCGAACAGTAAAGGCATCTGAGAAACACGGTGGGAAGGACAGTGAAACTGTCAGATAGTGGGAGGGGCTGCCCTGTCCCTGTGTCCCTGGGCACAGAGATGGATCTGGAAGAATTTGCTGAGACACAGGAACACGTAAGGGCCGACTGTGTGGGCTGTGGACATGGCTGGGGGCTGGTTTGGGTCCCGGAGTTCGGCGTCAGCAGGTATGGACGCCCACACTAGGATGGGGGCTGGCAGCAGGGAGTCCGCCGGCGCCCAGCCCCCAGGGGGACACACTGGGGTCAGCAGAGTGAAACACCTCTTTTCCGTGAAACCCGAGCCCTTCCCAGTCTTTAACATAAATCAACTCGTGTGTTACGTGTGACACTTTATTTTCAAGACTCCCTAAGCCAGGGTCTCCCACACTTGCCCTGAAGCCTTGTGGAGGGCATGAGGGCAGGGGGTGCCCGGGGACCTTCCTCCCAAGCAGCAGGTGAGGAGGGGGCCAACCGGCAGCCCCAGAAAGGACTACGGTGGCTGGTGAGGTCAGCTGGCTCACGTGTCCAATTTGCCTTGGCAAGATTTGAAGGAAACTTCTATTTCAGGCCTCTGCTTCTTCCCCCGGGAAACAGCCTGTCCCAGGACCACCAGCCCCTATGGACGTCAGATTAAAACAAGCCCGTCACACTGCAGCTGCCACCATCACCGGGCCCGGAATGGAGCTGAGTAGGAAATATCGGAGCGACGTGTGTAGGAAAGATTCCTTAAATCTGCATCCGGGGCTGGGACACGTGCTGTGTTGGTGCTTCACGAGTGTAAAAACCTCATAACCCCTGGATTAAGAAAGCCCAAGGCAGCAAGTGCTCACAACATGCCCCTGCACGCGCTGCCCCATCCCGTGGGCTGCAGGAAGACGAAGCCCCCGGGAAGGGGGAGCGTGGGTGGAGGTGTGTGTGGTGCCCCGCATCAGCAAGGCCCCCTGGAAACTGGCTGCACTTGTCCCGGCCCCGAGAAGCCATCCACGGCCCCCGCCCCCAGGAAACGTCCCCCACACACAGGAGCCACACCCTCCCTCTGCGTCAGTCCCAGCTCTAGTCACTGTGCCCTTTAGATCAGGACAGCGCACAGCCCTGCAGAAACAAAGCAGCCTCCTGGGACTCAGCTCTGCCAGGCAGAGGGACACAAGGTCTCGAACCTGAGAGGCAGCCCTTGGGACCAGAGCCTCGTTTCTCCCCGTCTGAGGGGGAGTGGGGCCCCTGCGACGGGGTGGTGCCCACCACAAGGTCGAGGCAAGCTCACTCCTGCCAAGGGCTTGAGTCCACGGAAAGAAGGAGGTGTGAGCAGCCCCCTGAGATTACACCTCCGCGGCTCCCACCTCCGTTACAGGGCTGACTTGGGGGATGGTCACCCTCCAGCAGAGACCATGGCCACGTACTGATCATGTGCAGACGGGGCTGCAGAGCCGCCTCTGATCTTAGGGGGCTGGATGCTATGGCTGGGAGTGAGGCCACAGCTAAGGTCCCACTGGGCAGGGGGCTGGGGACAGGGCCCTGTCCTCCCAGGACCGACGCACACATGGCTGTGGTCAGTGGGTGCCTATGAATGAACGCAGGGAAACCTGCGTGTCGGGGAAAGCCTGCGGGGTCCAGGGGGATGGCAGGCGTGGGCTCCGAGGCTGGGCGGGGTGCTGAGGAAGCTGTTGTGAGGCCGAGGCAGGAAGCCTGTCCTGGAGGACGCTTGTCATGTGCAGTGACTCCGGCGAAGGTTTCGAGTCTTCTGTAGAGAACAAGGGACGTGTGGCCCGGCCCTGAAGACCATGACAACGGGGTGTGGGAAACGCAGGGGGGCTGCAGCTGCTCCAGCAAACCTGCTCCGTGACCTTCCATGGCTCCCAGCTGCCCACCGCCTCTCCCCCTCCAGACACCACCTCCCCAGATCAGCTATCCCTCGAAATCTCCACCTGGCGCGGTGGATGGGGGTAACTTTGAACATCAGGTAGAATGTAAAGGTCACATCAGTGAGGCAAAGAGGGCTCCCTGCCGTTAGGGGTGAACCTCGCCCCCAGCCGGGGCCCCAGTCCTGGGTGGAGCCGGTCCTGGTGTGCTCACTGTGCCCTCCTGTCATCCTCCGCAAAACCCCCACCTCCTGCTCAGGCCCCGCCGCAGCCCCGCCCCCCGTCTTCCTGCCTCCCCTCCCCCCCCCAAGCTGGGACTGTGTTATTTCAGGGGAACGGGGGCTGGGGGGACTGCCCGTCCCAGCATCTCCGGTCACGGTCCCCTGAGCCGCCCGGAAGCCCATCCCCATCCCACTTTCCATCGCACCCCTGCATTCCCACCACTGACTTGGGTTTCATCTCACCTCTCACTGTGAGAGCCGCTTCCCAGAGCGCTGGATGCGCACACCAGCGGGGCTCCTGCCAGCAAGCAAGGCGGGGAACCCTAAGCCCAGCCCCTCCGAGGCACAGAACGGGAGCGCTGGGGGCCGGCGTCGGGGGAGCGGTCCTGAGGCCCTCAGTTACTTTCCCCCTAATGTCGGCTCTCCTTGGGTCATGTCACTTACAGGGGTGAAGCAAGACACTGTCCTCGTACCCCCTCCATTTTGGTAGGGTCTCCCCTGTGGATGGTGGCCCCGTCACCCTCTGGGGCCCTCCACCCCTCCTGCACAGGGCTTTAAATTGTGCACCCAGAGCACAGACTTGGAAATTGGGAACGGGGCAGCGAGCGTGGGTCGCAAACAGATGGAGGTTGCTGGCGGTGGACAGAATTTGGTGTTTGCAGAAACCGCCGCCGCAGGACGGCAGGGCTGGGGTGTCCCTGGGGAGAGCTGGCTCTGAGTCACGCTGATGGGCTCCCCCCATCTTATGACAAGCTGGGGGCAAGGACCTCCTTGTTCCCATTGCAGGGATAAGAGCACTGAGGCTGGAGGAGCCGGGTGCTTGTCCAAAGGCTGCAGCTGTTACTTGGCGGGGCAAAGTGGGGCTTGTTCCAGTTGGGGACGTGAGGTTCTGCTGCTCCAGCTGCCACCCTCCTGTCGCCGTCACCAGCTCCGTAAGGTCGGCAGAGGACCCCTGGGGTTGCCCTGCATCAAACCTCAGTCTTGCTCTGGGGCGACCCAGGATGGGAGGAGGGAGTGCAGGAAAGGACAGGACTCAGCCAGTTACTACAGCTGGGCAGTGGCCCAGGCCCCACCCCCAGCTCCCATTGCCCGCTTCTGCCCAGAGGGCAGATTCTTGGATTTCCCTCCCTGCCGGTGTCCTCTCTGTGCTGAACTTGCCATGACTGTGAACTTAGGAATTAGAGCCCCCCACCCCCAACATGCCCAGGAGAACGAAGTTAGCTGTGCACAGGTGGCAGTTTGCCCGAAGTTAGCTGTGCACAGGTGGCAGTTTGCCCGGCCGTGTGAGGCAGAGGGCAAGGGCTTTGGGGAGCAGCTCAGCACCCACGCTTGCAGCCCTGGCCAGCGGGCGGCCGTGCATTCAGCTCAGCTGCAGGAGCTCCTGCCTTCGACCCCGTCTAGCGAAGCTTACTACTTCCAAATTGTGAGTGATCCAAACCAAGGTGCCTGTGATGTATCTGTCTGTCTGCTGCTGGGTGACTCGTTTCTGTCCCTCGAGGCCTGCCTGCCTGCCAGCTCTTCTGGATAAGCGCCTACCCTCGCTGGGAGCCCACGCTGTCCCACTGCTCTGACGCACAGGGACACTGGAGCTGCAGCTCAGCAGAAAGACACACTTTGGAAAGTACAGTGGATTTTGGCAAAAGGCTGTCCAGGTGCCAGGGCCACATGCTGGGGCTGTCTCCCCTGGGAGGCCCCGCGGGGCAGGGAAGGTGCTGACACCGGCGCCAGGCTGCGGGTTCCACCCCGGACTGGCCACTGGCAGCGGGGTGACGTGGGGAGGGGTCCCTGAGTCTCCGCGCCTCTTCAGATCCTGTGCTAAGCGACCTGGCGGGCACGGGGCAGAGGGGCGAGGTGGGGACGGCCACCCCACGCGGAGGGGGTGTGTGGCTGACACTCGCTGTGGACGGCGACAGGAAAGCAGACCTGTTCAGTGTGTTTTATTGCTGCTTTTGAATCCTCTACACACGGGGCAGCGCGTCTCACCCGCGCAGGGGAAACCCGCCCGAGGCCTCTGAGGGTCCCGTGCGGGCTGCGGAGACCCAAACGCAGACCCGGCCACAGCGGCCCTGCTCATCTGAAAGCAGGACTCTGCCCTGAAACAAGCGTGAGGACCTCGGAAAAGATGGAAGGTCACAGGACACGCAGTGCCGGCTGGGCAGAGTGGGGCAAGTCACCCCCATGCTTGGCGGCATCCATCCCTTCATTTATCCGGAGGCGTCTGCTGAGCCCACAGACGAGCTGCCAGGTGCCGCCCGAGTCCCTGGGAAACAAAAACAGCCCCTCAGCCACGGCGCTCCGTCCCTCCTGCCCTCTGCTCTGGACAGCAGGCTTGGGAGCGGCCTGGTTTCTTTCTTCTCCCACCCCAAGTCCAGACGGTAGCAAATCCTCACGATTTTATCATCAAACCACGCCCAGCACCTTCCAGCCACGTCCCCCCACCTCCACTGGCTGGTCCACACCCCTCTCATCTTTAGCCTGGACTACCGCAGGGGCTCCCAAAGTCTCCTCTCTCAGCCCCCAGCCCTGTGCTCTTAACATGTCGGCCCCAAATTCTTGCTGAAACACGGGGCAGATCATGCACTCCAGCTCGAAGCCCGAGAATGGCACACACCTCCCACCAAGGAGACACTGGAGTCCTGAAAGTTACCTCGGCCTTCAAGCCCCTGGACCTTTGCATGTGTCCCCTTCAGAACACAAGGCTGCGGCCATCACATGCCCCCCTCCTTGAGAACTCAAGGTCATGGCCATCCGGTCATCCCACATACCCCCCCCCCACCTTCTCCTGGCCTGAAAAGAAGCCCTGTCAATGGCGGTGGACCAGTGCACTTGGTATTACACTTGGCCACGACCAACCCTAAGTGGAAATGTCACTGTAGACCCTGACAAGGATCCTTCCGAGTTTACAGGTCTGTTTGACTTTTACAAGGTGGCTCAGATTCCCTGGACCAACCCCAAGGTTTCCATCTGCCCAAGGTCACAGCAGTACCCGAGAAATGTAAACCAAGATGGACTCAGAGTCTTTTCTCAGAACCTCCAGGGGGTTCTCACATCTGGAGAAGCACACCAGGGCATTCGAGGCCAAAAGGCCTTTGGAAGTCTTTGGAGATGCTGTCAGTGGCAAGTGCTGGGAGTGGAATTCACGTACTCTGGGCCCTCCTCACGATGAGGCTCTCGGAACAGCCACCTAAAGTGTTGCTCTTCCAGAACTTTCTGCTTCTTCACTTAGTAAGCTGAGTTCTGGGGCTGGGGGCTCCAACCGATAAGCTCCTTTCGTTGGCGGGTGGAGTGAAACGAGGCTGTGGTCTCACGTGTCGTGTGCTGTGACCTCAGCGCCCCTCGTTGGTGTAAGAGGTGCGTGTGCTCTACAGATGCGTGTCCTCACCAGCCACCTGCTGGCAGGGGCCTGGGCGAGCTAGCTAACTCTTCCCACTCAGGAGTCCTCGAACCCCTCCCTGCTCAGCAGAGCCTGACCGTTGCCTGTCACCGCCTCCTGCGCCTTCCCAGCAAGGTTCCACCTCCGGGAGCCTCGCTGAGACCTCACATTTGCACTCCCATACTTTCTTTAAATATAATGCATTTTACATTTCACTTCTGTATCTTATTTTTACACTTTAAACTTTTCCAAATGCTTTTATATACGCCATCCCATAAGACAAAATGGCTCACCTTACTTCCATTCTACAGTTGGAGGAAACTGAGGTCCAAAAGGGACAGGAGAAGCACCCAGGAACACAACCAATCACCGAGACCAGAACCGAGATACCCAGCCGATGCTGCTTTCACCCTGCCTCCACAGGGCTAGCAAGGCCAGGGGCCTCCCAGCCCGGATGCCCGGGCAGGTCCTCCGTGTGTTCTGAGGGGTCTTGGCTCGCTCTGGACCAGAGAAGTCCTGGGTGCAGACCTCCCCGAGGTACACAAAGGGGCAGAGCCTCCCCAGCCCCTGCAGCAGGAAATGAGGCGTCCTGCAATTCCAGAGAGACTTAACAAGACGACTCTAGTGAAAGGGGACGGTGTCTGCTTTTTCTCGACTTAACGTTATGAATTTACAAACCAGGGGTGGAAGCTTATAGACGGGGTGCTGAGCAGCAAGAAAACCGCAGACCAAGCTCCCGCACGCATGCAGAACGCCAGGCACATGGCACAGCGACGCCCACGTCGGCCCCTCCCTGCTGGATGATTCCCGGAGGGACCCTTCTGCCGAGGCAGCGGCGCCTCCTGCTGAGAGCTGAGGGCCAGCTCTGAGGGGCTCTGGGACTGCAGCGCCCATCTGTCGACGGCTGAGAAGTGGAACGGAAACCTGAGCTGGGCTTTCTAGCTGCCAGGAGCCCACAGCTACGAAAGCACGGTACTGAGGCAAGGCTGAGCCTCAGGCCAGACCGGCCCAAGCTCCAAGCGACTTCGGGCCCCTTCGCCTGGGCTCCAGGACACTGGGCCTGTACAGGCAGGCTGGCCACAGACGGGGCGCCCAGCCCGCCAGGCTCGCGGCTCCGACTCCCGGCTCTTCCGCTCGTCCTCCTGCTGCTGAGGGCGTGCGGGTCCTGACACTTGTCATCTGGAGCCTCAGAACACCCGGCTCCCGGCCCCTGCAGCAGCCCAGGCCCAGCGGAGAAGCCGCGCTTGGTGCCTGCTTTCGGGAGACCAGGAAAGAGTCAGGGCGGGAGCCTCTGCAGAGCGAGCGTCTTCAAAGACATTATTGATCCAAGTTGCTGTTAGTGGCAAAGAATCAAGAACGGTTTCAAAAACACACCAATTTCGAGCCAACAGCATCGAACCGGCAGCTACAGTGTGAAACACACACCATTGTTCATGAAACGGCGCTGGTTGAAGGGCAAAGCCGCGGTGGGCGGGGAACGGCGGTGTGGTGACCAGTTACCCGAATCCAACAGCCCTATCCTATTTCCCAGGGCGCAGGAATGTTTTTTTGAAACCCTGGGTATTTTCTGAGGGTGCTCCATGTCTGGGTGGGGCACAGACACCCACCCCAGGTCCCGGTCTCAGGGTCCAGCACCAATCAACGTCCTCTCTTTCCAGAACCCAAAGGAAGAATCCCGACGGCAAAACCCCTCAAAGCTGAGAGAGAGCCACTCAGACCTAAGGTGCATCTGGGTGAGGGATGCTCGCTCTGGGGGAAGAGGTGCCCTGAGAGGAGGAAAGGGAGGCCACGGGGTGGCAGAACGTCCTGGGGGGCCGGGGGAGCACCCCTATCAGGGACCAGTTTATCTGGTTAACTAGTCACCTGGCAAGAGCTCTGGGAAAGGCGCGGATGCCGGGAAGATGGACAGATGCCCGATTGGGAGGCTCCAGCACCGAGATGAGTGGGCGTCCACTCCGCCGATGGGGCCTCATGTGCCCCGAGGACGTGCCCAGGCCGCACGGGGCAGGCCTGATGCAGTGTGGACCCCGGGTGGCGGGGGGGAACGCCCTGGTGGGTGCGGGGAGTGGCTGCTGCCTGCGAGCTTCCCAGACCTTACTGAGCAACGCTTGCCAGATCTTCCTCAGGTGAAGGGAGCAGGGCGGGGAGGGGCCTGCTCTGGCCTGGGGCCCTGACCCTGCTGTGGGTGTGGCTGCCCCATGTTCCCTCTCCCTGGCGGGTGAGCACGGGACTCCTGCACGCGTTCAAAGGTGAAGTCAAGGGTCAGCCCAGGACACAGAGGTCCCCAGACTGGGGAGGGTCCAGGGCCCAACCTCACGGAGCAGTGACCTGAAGCCCACAGCGGGGGGCACCTCCTGGGGGAGCAGAGGCTTCCTACATGGGGGGTCCCGAAGGGTCTCCATCACCTTTCATCTTGCACCCAGCACGTGGCCCGCGAGGTCGCTGGGAGGGGTTCGGCCAGCACCCTGGTGCCCCCACCCCGGGTCCCAGCCCCTGCCTGCCAGCCTCCAGGGCTGCACTGGCTCGTCGACCACGGCCCCAGAGGAGCGCGTTTCACCTGTGATCGGGGTCACACACGCGTGCCGGCCCAGAGGAAGCGTGAGGCCTCCAGAGGACGCCCCACGGTGGAGGCGGCCATCGAGAGAACGTGACCACCGGCTGACCACCAGCCGGACCCAGACGATCCATACCCCTGTCCTCGGACGCAGGCTCTGCCGCCGGTTCCCACAGGAGAGGCGGTGTCAGAGATGCGGCTGAGGCCCTCTGGAGGTGAACTCAGCCGGACCGTCAGGGCCTCCGTGTGAACTTGAGACTCTGGTGGGCGGGGTGCCCGAGACGGGCGTCACACCCAAGTCCCTGCTTAGTAAACTTGCACCTGCCACCCGGGTGTCTGCCTCTGTCCTGGTCTCTCCCACCCTCCACGTACGGAGCCAGCTTCAAATGCCACCCAGGAAACTCCCGAGGCTGCGAACCAACCAGGGGCAAAGCAGGGTCGGTCGCGGTGAGCGCCACTCCCTGAAATCGCTGTTCCCGCGTTGGGAGCGTGCGCTGGGGCTGGGGGAAACCTTTACTTTTCGGGGTCCCAGTCACGAATGTTAGCTGGCCGCTCCTGAGACCCCAAGGCCCCAGCACCCGAAAGGGGCCCAGAGACCCGTGCCCAGCCTAGAGGACCACGCGCGGCCCCATGGCTGCCCGGCCCTCGTGTGTCCGCCTGGCTGGGCCACGTACCTGGTGTCGGGTGCTGCTCAGAGGGGGTTTTCGGGTGAAGCTATATTCTAAACAGCTGACCTTAAGTAAAGCGGATGAGCCTCCGCAGTGTGGGTGGGCCGCATGCAAGCGGTCCAAGGCCTTGAGGAAAGGTAGGTCCCTGGAGGAGGAGGCCATCCTCCTCCAGACGGCCTTCGACTCCAGTTGCAGCGTCAGCTCTTCCTGGGTCTGCAGCCCTGCCGCCCGCCCCGCCCCGCCCCGTGGATTTCAGACCTGCCCGCCACTCAGTCGCGATCCAGCCCCTCAAGATGCAGCTCTCTCCCGGAGAGCCCCGACTAAACCCCCATGTTTGACACCCACTCTATTTATCTAAACCCACATTCCCACATCCTGGTGACGCCCGGCGGAACACACGCGGGCAGGTGGGGGGCTCCTGAATGGCCCTCTGCCCTCCTCCCCCGCAGGGTACTCCGCCTGCCGGGTCCAGGGGAGCAGACCCGTCCCACCTCCCCTCTGCTTCCCTCCTTTCTCCTCCCACCAGCCTGGCCGGTGCCGCCCACATGTCCCGCTTGGGCCAACTAAGCAGCCTGCTCCCCTGCCGCCCCTCCCTCCCTCCCTCTCCTCACAGCTGCCCAGACAGGCGTCTGGAAACAGGGTGGGATGCGCCCGCCGCCTGCCCAGGGCAAGTCCTCCAGAGGCCCCCACTGCCCCTCAGGGCCTCTCCCCCTGACTTGGAGCGGCGGCCGGGCTCTGTCGTCCTCCCCCTCCCCCTCTCCTGCCCAGCCCCTCGCCTTCTCCGCGTCCAGAATCCTACGGGGACTTCCCACCATGGCCCGCAGGGGCTCCCCACCTCAGGGTCCCCCCACCTTGGGGACCCCACCTCCGCGCCATCCCGAGTACCGTTCCCTCCGCCTGGCATGCGCTACCTCAGGCCAAGGCCCCTTCCCACCGTCCACTGGCCTCTGGCCGCCAGCCACCTGGCACCGACCCTGTATCTCCCCGGGCACGTGGACTCCTGTGTGCCAGACCTCTGTGCCCCCCGTGTCCTCGGGCTGGTCTCCCGGTACTGCGCCCCACACTTCCGAGGGCAGGTCTGCGCCTGGCTGCTTCGCTGCCCCTGGGCCCAGCTGCCCGGTGCACATGCATGAGAACCCCAGGGCCACGTCCCTCTCTTGGGAGCAGAGAACAAGCTGCAGGGTCACCCGTGGCCTCCTCTACAAGAGCAGAGGCAGGTCCGCTCGGCCCTGCATCCTGGCAGGGGCTCGGCTCGGGGCACGGGGCACGCACCTGTGAAGGTCCCCTCCAAGAAAGCACTGACTTTCACCCACTCTCCCCAGACTTTCCTCCCTGTCGGGTGGGGCTGGGAGGGAGGCGCCGACAGGGGGTCTTGGCCGTGGCCTCAGGGGACAAGGAGGAAACGGCCAAGGGCAGGGTCCCCTGAGCCGCCAGGTGCACAGGCAGGCACCGCGGCCTCAGGGCTCATCCTGCAGGCGCTCAGCCTCCCTCCTGTGTGTGCCGCGCTGTCAGGGTCACACTCTCGGTGTCCTTCCGGCAGGGTTTGGGGCCCTGGGGCCCACAGGCACCCTGTAAACCTCTCTGCTTCCGGATCCATTATATTATCAAGCGAAGTAACTGGAATAACGACCCCCTTGGTGATGAGAGAAGCTTAATGTCAGCATCACAGTCAGGCCTGTGTGTGCAGGTGGTGCCCTGGGAACCAGAGGCCACCCAGACCCATCCAGAGGGGCTGCTGGCCATTGCCGCCAGGGGTCCCTCCACGGGTGCCTAGAGAAGGGAGCCTCAGGCGTTGGGCCCTGTCGTGCTCTGTAGACAGGACAGGGAGCGTGGTCACGCAGGCCGCATCTGGGATCGTGTGGCGGGGTCCCTGGGGTGCTGACACTGGTGTCGGGCGCGCAGCCCCCCTTCCCCAACCCCGTCCACACGTCTGTATCGTGATGGTCACAGTCGCTCTCACACTTGCTCACTGAGTCGCCTCACTGACTGATCCACCAGCCTCCTGCCGGGCTTCCCAGCAAGGGCACAGGGGGGTGTGGACTGCGGGGTGAGAGGTGCCCAGCCCAGGGGTGCAGGGACTGGGGAAGGGGGCCGAGCCCAGGGGTGCAGGGACTGGGGAAGGGGATCCAGCCCAGGGGTGCAGGGACTGGGGAGGGGATCCAGCCCAGGGGTGCAGGGACTGGGGAGGGGATCCAGCCCAGGGGTGCAGGGACTGGGGAGGGGGCCGAGTCCAGGGGTGCAGGGAGATGCAAGGTTCCCCTAGTCAGAGACGTTCCCACCCTGCTGGCACCCACCCTCAGCCGTGCCCAGGTGCCTGGGTTCTAAGGATGGGGGAGAACAAGGATCAGGTGACCCCGACACTTTCCTGAGTGACAGCCACCCTGAGACAACAGGTGTCATCTGAGAACATCCCAGGCCCGCGGTCCTGCCACAGCAGAGACCTGACCGGCTCCTCAAAACCCAGTCATTTCGAAAACAAGGCACAGTTCTTGTCAAGTACAAAGTACCCGGTCTTTGCGTCAAGGACACTTCAAACTTTAAGGAAGCCAGCGATTCTGTGTAGGCAAGTCTTGTACTTTTCCAAACCAACCACCTTCCTAAAAAGGCTGAGGCCTCAAAACAAACGGGCCAGGAGTCAAGAAGCAGCTCCGCTTGCCCTGAGCACAAGGCGCATCTGTGCAGTGTCAGCCACCTCTGCCGGGGGTGGGGGGGGGCAGCCACGCCTAAGCAGATGCACAAACAGCCCTCCTGGCGGGATCAGGTGGCCGAGACAGGAAACCCGCAGGCCTGCACCTTGTCAACATGACTGGCTGGCGTTCAGCCCACCCTTCTTGAGAGTAAAATGGCGCAGCGATGGCTGGCTGATTAAAGCTCCTGGGAAGTTACTGCTTCTAGAAGAGAGGAGATGGAGGCCCTCTGCAGGCCCCTGTTAGGAGGAGGGCAGGGTGCCCCAAACAGTCCCCGTGGGGCAGATCAGTCCTGGCTAAACTGGGGCTGGGGTGAGGCGACAGGCGACCAGGCCCTGCCCTCTGAGTAGCCGGCAAGCCACCCAACCCTGCCATGCCCTGCCGAAAAGCGCGTTGAGGTTCTAGTGGGCCTGTCTTCCCGGTCTTGGGAGGCCTAGGATTTCCTGAGGTTCAAGTTCACATCTCTCGTTCACTGCAGGGACCGGTTGGTGCCAGACCAGAGTCCGGGAGAATCAGCACCTGATGACAGCTGCTCTTGGAAAAGCCACTATTCACTTAGAGGCCACAGGGCCCTGCCACACACACAGCCCTGCATGTCCCACCTACAGCCTCACCGTGGGGACGTGGACCTCAACATACCCACCAGCCATCCAGCCTGTGCCCAGAGGCCAGGAAGGGGCTGCCACAAAATGCCCACCTGGGCCCACAAGGCCACCACTTTAATAACCTAACCCAGGTCAGCAGGTGGCTGGGGCCTCTGTGCCCTCGTGTCACCACATCCTGGTCACCAGAAGATCCTTGAAAGTCCAAGGGGAATGAACTGGACACAACTATGTTACATGGGGCGTGACTCATAGAGCCTCCTCGTGTCAACCAAGCAGCTGGCCCTGCACACCCTGGGCCCCCAGGTAAGAACAGCCACGGGGCCTGGGCTGGGCCTTCCTCCCCACTTCCTTTTGTCTGCCTACCTCTGCTGGGAGGACAGGCTGGACCTGCCCCTGCCCCGCTGGGATTGGGTGGGTGGGCGCGGGACACACGTCTCTTTTTGTCTTCAGTCACATTCGTCCATACTTGATGGCAGCAGGGGGCTGAGGTTCCACAGAAAAGTGGGGACAGGGGTGTTTCAGGGCCAAGTGGCCAGCAGCCCCCTTCCCGATGGAAAGGCCCAGCTCCCTGCCAGCAGCATCCTAGAAAAGTCCACTCACCTTTCAAGGAAACTCGAAAGGTGGAAGAAGACACACTCACCCACCGACCCCAGCGCTCGCCTCAGCCCCTCCCCCGTAGCCCCTCCCCACTCCCCAGCCACTTTCTGCTCCAGCCTTCCTTTCTGGGGAGGAAGAAGAGAGGGGCTGTGGCCACACTGCTGAACCAAGGAATGCCCTCAACTTGGTGATTCACAGCTAATGTCGTTTTGTTGCCTTGCGTCAATGCCACCAAAACCCCACACACAAATCATCCAGAACAGCCCTACCCTGTGACCTGGGAAGTTCCAGTCCTCCTGGGAATCCCATACCCTGCAGGCAGGCAGGTACCCCTCACCTGGGTGTCTCCCTCTTGGTGCTTTTGCCGGTCCTCCAGGCTCCTCCAGGTCAGCCTCAGGCAACGTTCAGAGTGGAGCCCTCTCCAAAGGAGCTCAGAAAGCCCACGTTTCAGGCCGCACCTGGATGGAGAGTCGGGGGTGGGGGGGAGGGCGGGATAAAGGAGGCCGCGCTGCCAACGCGGACCAGCGCCGCAGCCCCGTTCTGAGTCTGGAGCACCGGGCCACCGCGGGGTGTGGGTGTGGCGGTTATGGGGCTGCGAGAAGCCGAGGAAGGAGTGGAGGGCGGGGGGGCCGGGGGGGTCGGGGGGGGCTTGGGGTGCCTGAGGGGCCGGGGGTGCCGGAGGGGCCGGCGAGGGCTGGAAGGGCCGGAGGGGGCCGGGGGCTTCCTCTAGAAGGGCTGGCGGGGACGCGCCGGACCGCTCCGCGCAGAGCCTGGGCCCGGACCGGGTCTCTAAGTAAGAAGCCGCCCAGGGGCGATAGCAGGCCCGGGGGAGGGTCCTGACCTTCGCCTCTGGGTGGGACCTAGAGGCGTAAACCAGGAAAGGTGACGGCGGTAAGGTGACAGCCGTCGGGTCCGGTGCCTGCGACCCCCGGGACCCCCGGCAGGGTCCGGGTCTGGGGTCGCAGGAAAGGGGTGCCCCCCGCCACGGAGACTGACACGCTCACCTGCAGGGATCAAAGTCGGGGTCCAGACAGGGCTCACGGCTCCGGGTCCGGGTCGGGGTCTGGGTGGGCGTCGAGGTCCGTATCGGGGTCAGGGTTTGGGTCCGGGTCTGGGTCAGGGTCCGGGTCTGGCTCCGGATCCGGCTCCGGGTCGGGGTTGGGGTCCGGATCCGGGTCAGGGTGAGGGTCTGGGCGAGGGTCCAGGTTGGGGTCCCGGGGCGGCGGAGTGAACGTGGCCGCAGCTCGGTTGCGGTCCGGCTGGAACCCGCGGGGGCGGCGGTTGGGGGCGATCACCAGGGGGAGGTGCCCGGACTCGGGATTGGCCGGATCCCCAGCCACTGCCCGCTTCCTCCCGCCCCCGCCCCGCCTTCTCCCCCTTTCTCCCAGCCCCTCCCTTCTTCACCCCCCTACCACCGCGGCCCACCCTCCCCGCCGGACCAGCTGGACGGCCCAGCCGCGGGGCTTGAGCATCCCAGGTCGCACCTTCCTGAGGGTGCAGCCTCACGGGGTCGCAAGGTCCTTGGGTCCCAGTCTCCGGCGTTGGCACGGGCCCGGGCGCACCGGTGGTGTCTGGTGGAAACGTCCCGCCGGATCTCCACCAGCCAGCGCGCACCCGCTGGCACTGGAGGCGCAACGCAGAGCTCGGTGCCTGGCGAGCAGAGGTGCGCCCAGGGACCTGGTGACCTGCGGGGGGACCCCGAACCCACCAGTGGGACGCGCGCGAGTCGGTAGTGGGCGAGCCGGGCGCGCGCATGGGGGGATGCGCGCCGTTTCCAGTGCCGCGGGGCCCGAAGCCGATGCCGCCGCGGGACCCCGAGGAAGGGCTGGGGTATGATGTCGAGAGAAAAGTAGGCCCAGGGCCCTGGGAGGGGCTGCGAGGGAGCAGTCCTGAACCCTAAACCTCACCAATTCCCAGCTTTGTTTTTCTTCATAGCTCGTGTCAGCTTCTAGTATATTACCTTATTTACTCTTTCATTTTGATCAAGTCCCCCCCACCAGGGCAGGTATTTCTGTTTGTTTGCTGCGGAGACCCAAACACCTAGAAGAGTGGCTGGCAGCTCACGGTTATTTGTTCAGTGAGTAAGTTCGTACCTCGGGGTCACACTCAAACCGACAACTGGGGTAAAGCTCTTCCCAACTCCATTTACTCACGGCTGCCTTGGGACGCTCTCAGTACTGCAAACGTCAATTATTTCATAGACTCAGTTGCAGTGTGATTTTCAGGTGTCCCCCCCCCACTCAACCGTGAGAGCCTTGTATTTGGGTACAAGCTATTTTTCATAATGCCAACCATCTACTGGGTACTCAATAGTATGCTGAATTCTGCAAGACAGGGACCAATCTTCCTATTTTATAGAGGAGGACAGTGAGGGTTGGAACAGATCAAAACTCTGGTAAGGGGGCACAAGGCTTTCCCCTGTTGCACAGCCTAGAGAATATCCACCGTGCCCTGCTCTCTGCGTTTGCTCTTCACCGTGTAGTCAGCACTCAGTGGGTGAGTCTCATTGGTCGGCAGGCGGAAACTTGTTGAATAAATGAAGTAATTAGCAAAAACCATTATAAACTATGACCTTACATTTACACCTCTCAAAACAGCTTTATCTATTATCTCATGTGATCAGCCCGAAGTGAAAAATGGCAGAGGAAGTATTATGCATGTAGGTTCTGGAGCCTGACTTTGAGGGTACAAAACCTGGCTTTGTCACTTTCTTGCTATGTGATCTTAGGCTACTTAACCTCTCTTTGCCTAAAAAGGGGACGATAATAGTACTTACTCATAGAGGGGTCTGAGGATTAATTGAGTTAATATTTGTAAAACATTCAGAAAGTGCCTGGCTTGTAAGGGCTAAGTAAGAGTTAGCCTCTCTCCTTTTTTCCACCCAACAAGACAATATGCAGATAGAACAGATCAACAATGTAAAGCATGTCCGAAGCACCGGGCCCTTTGTCTCACAGAGAGGGGCTCTGGCGGTCTTCACTTATTCCTCCAGCCCTTCCACTTCCTTTTTAGCTGCAGCGGTGACACAGCAAAGGCCCACGTCGCTGAGGATGGCCCCTGCCATTGTGCCAAGAAGGACAACATGAATGGTGAAGACCTTGGTGCTGGGGACAGGGTAGCACAGGCCAGCATGTTCCAGAAACCTCAAGAAGGCTTGGAGTCCAGGCGTCGTGATGCCTGGATACGTGTGTTGTCCTGTCTGGGCGCTTTCTGGTTTTGTCTGTGTTGGTTTATAAGCTTGTAGGGGAGCCGTGACAACTCCCATAGTTGCCCAGGCTCACTGTCTGGAATCTCTAGCTGGCCACCCAAATCTGCACTGGTACAGTCCGCACCCATGTCCAGGAGGCCTTGATCTGCTTGTTTCCTTTGTCCTGTCCTCAGCAGAGACGGGGCTGAAGGGCCTCAATCCTTCTAATGCTCCACTGGGTAGCAGGGGTTGGCTGGGATCCCCTCTCTGAGTGAATTAGCTCAATGTTTCCCTTCCTTTTACATCTTCATATGCTCCAAATGATCACAAGATGCCCTGCACGCAATTCTATGTCTGAGGTTGTTTTGTGAAAGTTGTCATATAATTCCAAGTATCAATGTTAATATCCATGAGCAGTTATTACACATGGTGACAATTATCTTACATAATTAAATAAGGAAATTAAAATTTACTTTGTGACCTTTTTGGTGTCACAGTAACTGGGCAACAGTGAACTGACTTAGTCTAAGTTCAGTCTAAGGTGCACAGTTTCATTTTCCTAGAAGGTGCTAAAATAACAAGTTGGTGCTGCCCTGGTGCACTTGCTGGAACGTACCACCAACCTGGAGATGCAGCTCCGTGGCCCAAGGCAATTTCCTATGTGATAAACATTATATGCTAAACAGCAATGGCTGTTAACCTTTCTAGCTGAGAGTTTAATGATTCTCTCTCTCTTGAAAAAGATATAAGATGTCCAGCCTGGAGAGGAGGAGGACAGAAAATAATTTTTTAATTATATATTTACAGAGAAAAATGTCTGGATGGAAATACATGAAAACACATCAAAAGTAGTAAGATTTTAGGTTTTTTTGGCTTGTCTTTTTTGTTAATGAATAATTCTTAATAGTAGTAAGAATTATTTGTAAATAATAAGTATCAAATAAATAATAAGTATCAAATTATTTATTACTTGATAAGAATTAATAAAGAAAAACACCCAACAACCTGTTGGAAGAGGGAATGCTTTAGTTCCAGGAAACAAGATAAATGGCTGGTTGATTTCTCCATCCTCACTTTTTTAGCTGTCGCCTGAGGATGGGGGAGAGGAGAACTGTCCTTGCCTCAAGGCGCAGAGCTCCAGCTCCACCCTGGGCCCATCTCACTGTTGATCAGCTGGTTTCTACCGATTCCTTGAATAACTGGCCCACAAACTGCTGGTTCTGCTTCAGGGTGGGCTTCTTCCAGAAGGCTGGTACCAGGCTTGTTTTGTTTTGTTGTTTCAAAAAGCTTCTCTGGATGTAGACTTTTCTCTTTGGACCCTGGTGGCTCCACTGCCTTGCCAAATGATTTTTCCCTCTTAAAGAGAACAGTTGTCAAGAAAATGTTTTTTGTTTATTTGTTTTTGTTTTTAAAGGGGGAGCAACAAGCACACTCACACGTTGCTGGTGGGAATGCAAAATGGTGCAGCCAGCTTGGAAGACAGTCTAGGGGTTTCTTACAAAACTGAACATATTCTCACCGTACGATCCAGCAGCCACATCCCTTGGTATTTACTCAAATGAACTGAAAACTTATGTCTGCACAGGAAACCTGCACACGGATACTTATAAGAGCTTTACTCATAATTGCCAAAACTTGGAAGCAACCAAGATGTCCTTCAGTAGGTGAATAGAATAAACCCTGGTTTTATTTATGTTCATCCGGACAATGGAATATGATTCAGCAGTCGAAAGAAATGAGCCGTGAAGCCATGAAGAGACATGGAGGAACCTTAAATGCACTCGACTAAGTGAAAGAAGCCAACCTGAAAAACTATGTACTGTGTGATTCCAACTATATGACATTCTGGAAAAGGCAAAACTATGCAGGCGGTGACAAGATCAGGGGTTGCCAGGGGTTGAGGTGGGGGAGGGATGGATAAGCAGAGCACAGGGGATTTTTAGGGCAGTGAAACTACTCTCTATGATACCGTAATGGTGTCATTATACGTTTGTCCAAATCCATGGAAAGTACACCACCAAGAGCGACCTGAAGCAAACTATGCGAGGACTTCAGTTAATAACAAAGTATCGTATTGGCTCATCAGCTGTAACAAATGTGCTGAATCAGTAGAAGCCGGTAGTAATAGGGGAAGTTGGAGGAAGGATGAGGCGGGTAAATGGAAATTCTCTGTATTTTCTACGCAATGTTTTCTGAAAACCTAAAATTGCTCAAAACAAATTTTCAAAAGGGGGCTGTGCTTTGGGTTGATGAGGATATGTGTCCATGTAAATAAGTATTAAAGGGGAGGGTGGGGGGCTTCCCTGGTAGCGCAGTGGTTGAGAGCCCGCCTGCCGATGCAGGGGACGCGGGTTCGTGCCCCGGTCTGGAAAGATCCCACATGCCACGGAGTGGCTGGGCCCGTGAGCCATGGCCACTGAGCCTGCGCGTCCGGAGCCTGTGCTCCGCAGCGGGAGAGGCCACAGCAGTGAGAGGCCGGCGTACCGCAAAAAAAAAAAAAAAAAAAAAAAGGGAGGGCGGGCATAGAGAATTTCTGAAGACTTAAGAGTTAAAAAAATGTCAAAATCATGATCTCTTCACCATCCCTTTGACAAAATTCTTTTCCTTCTCTCTCATTTGTAGGATATTTTTCCAGGTGGTAAAGAGGCAAGTGGCCCTGTACACCATTTAAAGAACAAAGTGGTTGGGAAGCAGTGGTGCTGGGGGAAGGGTCACCCGAAGGCCTGCTTGGGCAGGAGATGCACCTCCAGGATGGCCCACGTACCTGGCTCATAGCCAAGCTCACCGCGCCCCATGTGGGCCTCTGCATGGGGGCTTGTGTCCTCCCAACAGGACAGCGAGGGCAGTGAGGACCATGTCCCAGTCCCTTTTATGACCAAGACTCCGAAGGCACACCCTGTCACGTCCCCCTTTATTCTAGTGGCCAGAGCAGGTCAGGAAGTCTAGCCCACCCTCAAGAGGAAGGCAGGGGTAGCAGAGATTTTGTGGACATATTTTAAGATCCTCACCCCACTCAGTAGGTTGTGCTGGAGCATCTTCTGGAGCTCTGGACAACATGACAGCTACCAGCCAGGAGTGGCTGTTGACCACCTGAAATGGAACTGGTCCAAAGTGAAATGTACATTAAGTATAAAACACACATCAGATTTTGAAGACTTAGCATGAAAAAAAATGCAAAGTATCTTATTAGTTTTTAAAATCCCAGTTACGTGTTGAAATGACAGCGTGTGTGTTTCTGTTGGAAAGGCCCTCTGGGCCGAGCACTTAGGTCCCCAGGCCCCCAGTGTCCCTTTTGCTCAAGGATTCAGCCCCGCCACGCCCTCTCCAGCTGGCTCCCCACAGGATCTGGGCCTTTCTCTGTCACCGTGAAGGACCTCAACATGTATTGGAAAGTGGCGACCTTTTGGAAGGCTGTGCGTGAGTGTGAGGTTTGGAGCCAGGACAGGATTCCTGCCAGTGGGAGGGGGAGGATGGGGCTGCGTTTACCCGCCCCCCACGGGGGGGACACTTGAAGCCCTGGATGGGGTCACGAAGGATACTGGTGGGCTGAATTGTGTCCCAAAAGACATGTTGATGTCCTAAGCCTCGGTGCCAATGAAGGTGGCCTTATATGCAAGTAGAGTCTTTGCAGGTGTATTCAGTTAAGATGAGGTCATGCTGGGCGGGGTGGGGGGTTACGGGGCGGGGCATGATCCCACGTGACCGGGGTCCTTGTAAGAAGAGGAAAGATGCAAAGACAGACACACAGATAGGGAGGAGAAGGCCGTGTGACGATGGAGAAAGAGACTGTGTTGTGTGTCCTTCCCCGTGTCTCTCTCCGCTTCTTATAGGGACACCAGCCCGGTTGGGTTAGGGCCCTCCCTCCTCCAGTATGACCTCCTCATAGCTAATTAAGTCTGCAGCCACCCTGTTTCCAAATTGGGCACATTCCGAGGTCTCAGGAGTTAGGATGTCAACATATCTTTTTGGGGGGACACACAATTCATCCCTAACGTACACCTAAAGCAACCCCCATCTCTCCTTCTTTAATTCCGTGTTTCTCTTGACCCGCGGGTGTTCTCACCAGGACAAGGGCCAAAGGCGAGGCAGCGCAGGGTAGAGGCGAGCGAATAAAAGCTGCTTCCCAGGCGATTTGATCTCATCCCCATTTTTAGGCTTAAACTAGGAGGCGGCAACACTAATACCAGGAACTAGGTGCCCTGGTTTCTCCTAGACCAAATTGGCAATATTTTCAGGAACAGATCTGGCTTCCAACCCACCTGAGCCGGGAGATGAGCCGTGAGGTTTCCCACATCCGATGCCCTCGAGCCCAGCGGCTATGCTGGCTGCTCTGCGCTCCAGTGGTTTGCGGTGTGGCTACCTTGTCACTTGGCGCCACCAGGAGCCTGGGTGAGCGTCCAGCTTAGAAACAGCAACTTTATCAGCACCATCAGATACCAGTGGGTGCCGGCGTTCAAGGGGAAAGACTTCAAAGTGAAATTTAAGCACTGCATGCGAGAGATGAACCCAAGATTTCCACGTTTCCAGTGTGGGGCTGACAAAGGATGGAGAGACCGTCTCCTCATTGAATAAAGACTAACATCACACTGGGACCAGTGTCTGGGTTTTCACTGACCTCAGACAACAAACCAGATGGAATCCAGCTCGAACCTCCCATCCAGCACTTAGAAGATTACAGAAATGCACCCCTGGGAAATTGGTATTGCAAGGGAGCAAATGCCTAGATATAGATACTTATCCATTTAGGAGTGGCATCCAGGTGGACATCCTTGTAAACTACCTGGCATGTCTCTCTACCTGCTGGAGCTCGTCGTGCCCTCCAGTGGGGACATGGGCAGGAAACACGCTGCCGAATGTGTTACAGCTCCTTGCAGAGCGAGGAGGAAAATGGCAGAGTCCACGATGGAAAGTCACTGGGGAACCTGCTTGGATTTGTTGTAGAAAATGGAATTCCCCACTGGTCTGTAAGTGAATTTACTGCCTTAGTTAATCAATACATAAATCTGGTAGACTCTAGGGTTAGAGAACCCAGAGCCTCCAGTCAAAGGAAGCCAACCTAGGGAAGGCTAGAGTCAGCAGACCTGCTAAGGATTCAGAAAGTAAAAATGGAAGGAATCAAGGATGCTGTTTCCCAGCTTCAGGGATGCATGAAGACGGGAAGCAGGTGGGTGACGGTGTTGAGACTGGACTTAACTTCAGGATGTGTTGTTTCTGAGATACTTGTGAGATATCCAAGAAATCAGTGAGAGACAGTGTCCAACATTCCTTTGGAAATTATTGATATTACTGAAAATATACATTCCACAGCACACATCAAAATTATACCTTTTTACTCACTTTTAATTGTATTTGCTCTGTACTGATCTGACAAAATATTTTAAATAAAAGTAATGTTGTAGCAAAATTATGCAGGAACCAAACTTCAATGCACACAGTGCCCTGAAAGTTATTGAAAGATTAAGAAATTATTTCAACAAAAAGAAAGCAATCATGTTTACAAAATGACATATTATTAATGTTAAAATAAAGACGACAAAGTCTCTTGACAGTTGATGCCAAGTTTGCCAACAAAGGAAATAATAGGAAAAGAAAAAAGAATGCTCATTCTACTTGTGCAACTTACATTCAGCCCATCTTTGAAACGTAAGACAATTTAAGAATAAGTTTTTTTCTGTGTTAGAGACAATAATAATTTTTTTTTTTTTTTTTTTTTTGCGGTACGCCGGCCTCTCACTGTTGTGGCCTCTCCCGTCGCGGAGCACAGGCTCCAGATGCACAGGCTCAGCGGCCATGGCTCATGGGCCCAGCCGCTCCGCGGCATATGGGATCCTCCCAGACCGGGGCACGAACCCGTATCCCCTGCATCGGCAGGCGGACTCTCAACCACTGCGCCACCAGGGAGGCCCAATAATTTTGAAATAAAGTTTTGAGATACTGAAATAATTTCATGGCCTTTACAGTTTTCCAGATGCCTTATGAAATCTGAAAATTAGATGAATTGAATTCTGCCAGCACATAAAATGTGTCTGCACTGACTCTACCGCTGAACATGGTAAGAAGGTGATATTAGCGGGGGTGGGGGTGGGGTGGGGGGTGGAGCGGGGGACCAGTGTATGAGAATCTAGAAATTTCAGGCTGTTTTCTAAAACTGGATGAGTCCCATTAAAGTCCTAAGATATATTTGCAGCAGTAATTTATTGGATACATTTCTAAATAATTTCGAATCTCTCAGGACGTACACAACTATGCCAGTATCATTTGCTAGTGGAAAGTGTACCTTCTCAAAATCTACCTAAAACTGCTTGTGATCCACAGTGTCACAAAAAACTGTCAAATCTAGGGACCTGTTATAAAATGCAATATTGAAGCCAGTAAGTAATGAAATGCATTTTGAAAATTTTCTCAGCCAAAAGCGAGACATGTTTGTATAAATATTATATCCTAGTGACATAGAGTTTATAATTATTGTGATTAAAACTTAAATTTTTATTATTTCATGTTTAATAATTGTTTGTACAAGTTTTACAGGCTGACTTTATGTGTTGTAGTAGTTGTTGAGAAATAAGTAGTATACTAATCTAACAAAGTTTACTGAAAAAAGGTTTTGCCTTTTAAAATTCACACGGAAGGATGGGCTGGTCACTACCCTGAAATAGACAAGATTATAATGTGAATCAGCATTATTAAAGTGAATTGGCCAAGGATTTGAAATTAAGCAGATAAAGAAGACTTATCAGTACAAAATAAAAACAAGAAACTGTAAAAAGGCCCGAGTGGAAACACTCAGCATGAAAAATGCAGTCTCTGTAATGAGAACACGTAGATAGCATCGCTGTACAGCGGCAAGAGCTGCACCCAGTCCCTGGGTGGGGGACGTCCCCACCAAGCGCTGCCCCAACACCAGCTGGGGGTCCTGCAATTCAATTCAGATATGGCACCACCTACCTGGAGCTGGTGTCAGACCCCACCAAGTAAGGCCTCAGACCCACTTTAGACACCAATTCCAAGCCCAGGTCATCACCTGTGCTTCTGACCCATGGGATATACATCTGAGGTTCCAAGGACCCCTTTCTTGGTTTCTATTAATTTGCTTGAGTAGCGCACAGGTCTCAGGAAACCAGCTAAACTGGTTTGACCAGTTAACTCAGGAAACTCACTAGATTATGGGTTTATTAAAAAAGGGCATAACTCAGGAACGGCCAGAGAAGAGATGCAAGGGCAAGGCTCTGGGGAAGGGTTTCCATGCTGCCCAGGTGCACCAGGCTCCCAGCACCTCCAGGTGTCCACCGATACTGGATGCTCTCCAAACCCCATTCTTTTGGGTTTACGGAGACTTCATTGCACAGATAGGATTGATTAAATCATTGGTGGTTGGCGATTGAACTCCGTCTCCAGCCCCTCTTCCCTCCCTGGGGGTCGGAGGTGGGACTGAAATTTCCAACCCTGTAACCATGTGGTTGGTCTCCTGGCAACCAGCCTGCAACCTTAGAAGCTTTCCTAAAGTGACCTCATTAACACAACAAAAGACAGCTTTATAGTTTATCAGTTAGGAAACTCCAACAGTTTTAGGAGCCCTGTGCCAGGAACAGAGGAAGGCCAAATATATATATATATAAAATAAATCACAGTACCACAGGTGGATACATACAGGATGGATGAATAAAATAGAAAGCAAATGGAAACAGCCCTCAGGAGTCTGCAGGAAAGAATAAATAAATAAAAGCTGCACGAGAAAAATAGATACCAAGGGTAGAATTAGAAGTGCCAATTATAGCAATCTATCCATGGCAGGTTAGAGGAATTGCAAAAAAGAGCTTTAAAAAATATAGGTGAACTATTTGGAGGGAAAAAAGGCTGAGGGCCTTTGGTTTGAAGCCAGAGGGTGAAGCCAGAGCAGAGCCGGGGCCAGAGATGCTCCCTGCTCCAGGGAGACGGGTGGGCCTCTCCCAGATGGCTCAGACAGACTGGGTCTTGGGGGTGTTTCCAAAGGGGCTGTCAGGGCAGGAGGATGTTCCAGGAACATGCTGAAAGGAAATAGGAAGGGGGTGAGGACCCAGGACGTGCAAGGTCCCTGGGGGTCATCTCAGCACATGGCCGCCCCTGTCCCTGGCCAGAGATGCCAGGGCCTTAAACAGATGTTACCACCGTGGGCCGAGGGTGCTGCCTGGAACCTGTGGCCAGCACAGGGGAGCAGGGGACAGGGTGGGGACGGCAGGCCACCTCCTGCAGTTCCCAGTGTCCCCGGGTCTCTGAGTGCCCCCCAGGGCCTCAGCCAGCGCTTGAGCCTGTGGGCACGTCAGGCCTCCTCCAGCCCCAAAGGCACGGGCTTGAGCCCACACACGTCTGGGCTTGTGTCTTCCTTGGACCTGAGTACCACCCGGTGACCCCCAGAGACCAGCTGGAGCTGGGCTGAGTTGGCTGGAGCAGGCGGCGGGCGATGGGGATGATGGGCCCTCGGGTGCGCGTGGGCCCCCGCTGCCCCGCGCCCCATCCATCTGCTCTCCTATTGCAGAAGCAAGCATCTCAGGCCCTGCAGCTGGGTTGGAGTGACACCGAGTTTGGAGCCCTCTTTTCAGTGAAGGTGGTTGCTTGCAGGGAGACGCGGGGCCGGCTAGCGGCCGAACATGTGTAACTGGAACAAAGCGTTCGCTGTTGGCAGGGCCTCCTGGCTGGGAAGCCTGCTGCTGTCGTGCCACATATAAGTTCATTTCCAAGCCCTTAACCAGCACTCCCGGTGGGCGGCCAGTGCCTGGACACTGAAGCCCTGGTCACTCCCCATCAGCGGTCTTTCCAGATGATTCCTCAGGTCTGCAGAGCGCTGAGAAAGGAAAGGGCTCTTCAAATTCTTAGCAGGAATCGAGGCTCTGGAGCCTGTCTTTTCCTGAGGCCCCCACCTCGGATCCCATCCCTGTTGGGGGCTGGTGGTGGATGCGCTGAAACGGGGGTTCAGGCTGTCATCTCCGGAAGAGACTGGCGGGCACCTGTGAGAAGACAGGAGCGCTGGAAGGAAGGATGGACGGATGGACGGATGGCCCCAGTCTCCCTGCAGGTCACGTGGACTCAGGCCATGTGGGAGCCCCTGGGACCTGCCGAGAAGGTTGTCTGATGCTCTGAACTCCAGTCACCGGTCCAGGGAAAGCTCACAGCCACAGGCCACGTGTGAGGGAGAAAGCAGAGCTGGACGGGGGTCTGGGACTCGGCGACTGGCAGATAATCAGGGATCAGAAATGAAAGTTCAAGTCTTGCCACCCAGTGTTCGAACAGGGATTTTCACAAAAGTGTCTTTCTTTTCAAATTCTTAGATTCATACCAGTGTGCTCAAAACAGGCACAGAACTCTAAAATCAAGAGAGCTTAGTAGCACGTACCTTCAAACCTTTGAAAATCACTTTTATTTTTTACTTCCTAGGAATTTACGCATTTACTTTTCAGCTTTATTGAGGTGTTATTGACAAATAGAATTGTAAGATATTAGAGTGTACAACATGGTTTGATAAACATAAACACTGTGAAAAGATTTCCTCCATCTAGTTAATGAACACGTTTATCACCTCACATATTTCTTTCTTTTTTTTTTTTGGCCGTGCCACGCGGCTTGCGGGATTTTAGTTCCCTGACCAGGGATCAAACCCGGGCCCCCTGCAGTGGAAGTGCAGAGTCCTAACCACTGGACCACCAGGGAAGTCCCATATTTCTCTCTTTTTTTTTTTTGGTGAAAACAATGAAGTTCTGCTCTCTTACCAAATTTCAGTTATACATAGTACAGTTTCAACTATAGTCACCATGTTTTAAATAGATCCTCAGACCTTGAAAGTTATTTTTTAACACAATTATCCACAGACAACGCAAAAAAAGAACATCTTAATAATGACCCCCAATACCCACCACTAACATCACGCAGGCCCTGCCAGCTCCTTCCTGCTCACATGTGCACATGCACACGTGACTTTGTTTCAAAAATGGGATCACACTGTCATGCAATTTATTTTCCTACTTAGCAATAAATCGCAAACCTCTGTTTTATTAACATATAGAGTGATAACGTCATTATAGTAGCTACAAAGTATCCTATTTGGGGCACATCCTACAATTTAATAACTGACCCTCCTAGCTGTTGTTTAGGTAACAACCGATGTCTTTGTCTCCTAAACACCTATTCTGAGCACCCCCGCACTTCAGTCTGAAGCGACTTGACCAATAGGCAGTGGAGATAGCAACTCTGTCACCCTCTGCTGGCGTGGCATCTCCTGACGTCCGTCTCCTGGGGCCAGACCTGTCTGCTGGAGAAGGAGGCCTCGGGGAGTGGGGGGCCCGGCAACAGAGGACGTAGCTCTCTTGGGCGTCGGCCTGAAGAGCCTGACGTGACTGCCACGGAGCTGGCGGCCCGGGGTGGGGGACTTCTGGCCGAGCCCAGGCTGCCCAGAGAACCCAAAAGCAAGCGAGGGACTGTGGTCCTGCACTCAGTTTGGGTGCTTTGTCTTGTAGCAAATGGTCCCGAGCGGGGGCCAAGACAAGGCGTTTATTGACCTCTGAGAGGCTCTCACAACAGACACTCATCTGAATCAGATCCTTACGCTAGCCCTGAGGGTTTGTTCTCCTGCTTTCATTGTCTAGACCATGAAGCCAAGGTTTAGGACAGAAGCCACCTGCCTGACCACACAGCACAGGGAAATGCAGGGGTGAGGACTCTGCCGCTCACTCCAGGCTGAGGCTGAAGTCACCCCGCTCTGCCAAGAGCCCAATCGGCCCCCGGAGCAGATGTCCGGGGTCAGCTCTGAGCAGCTCATGTACGCGCGGTGGTGGCTTGTGGGCGTCCGTAAGTCAAAACTAGGTCGTCTGCCTCGCCACGTGAAAGCGCTCTGACTTTGAGAGTGTCATGTGTTAAATTAACCAGGACCACTTATCTCACAGCCATCGTGGGATCACACCTGGCGTCTGGTCCTGCTGACCTCGGGTGGCCTCGGCCTGCAATGGCTTGAAGCAGGGTTTCGGTTCCTGGCCAGTGACTGAGGTTGGTTCAAGGCAGTGAAAGCACCGAATCCTAACCACTAGACCAGACGGCCAGTAGTGAAACAAGTAAAGTATTTATTAAGAGAAAAAAAGAGTATGTGTGGATAGACACATGAGCAGACTCAGAGTCGTGCCCTCGTGGCAGTTGGAATCACTTTTATGGGGCATTTCTTCCGGGTTTCTTTTGACCAATCATTTTGATGTGCCAGGTTGAAAGTCCATACTTGGTGTATCTCAGGATTTTCCCACGTGTGTGGATGCATCTCTTAGCCAAGATGGATTCTACTGAAGAGGGCTGTGGGTAGTGAGCATTAGCTGCCATCCCTCAGCATCACTCCTCTTTTGACCTCCAAGGGGCCTTTCTGCGCATGTGTAGTTGGGGACGTCTCCTGACTTCGAGAAAGAGGAATATGTGGTCTCTTATCTTCTGTCTGGGCAGGGCCAGCCTCCTCTCTCAATTGTCCTGTTATTCCCGTATCGGAGTATTAGTCCACAGGGAAGGAACCCAGACCATTTGTCGGGAGGGCCCATCTGTCTCCTGCCCCGCTGCACTTCCAGCCGGTGGGGCTGGGCCCTCCATGCTCTCTTCCCCCTTCTCTCAGCACCACACCTGGTGATGGGGTGGGCTTTAGCCGGACACCTGTTACTACTGCGTTTCCATCCCCGCCCGGGCTGAGATGACAGATCTTAATGAACTGCTGGCCTCGGGGTACTGCCCTGTGCTCAGCCAGCCTGTCTGGTGACGGCTGATGTGCTCAGAGCCCGTTTCCGGTGGGATTGCTGACGGCGGTACAAGTGGAAGTCGTTTCTGAACCATGAGTGGAACCAGGATTTCCTCCAGAAGGGCACTTTCACCAAGGGCAGAGGTCACTCACTTCCGTGAGTAGGGACTGGGGCAACACCATGACCAGCATCCCCGACTCAACCAAGCTTATCCGATTCTTACAACCGCAGACTATGATGAATAAGACATAAAATGCCCAACACATACGAATGCTTCCAGTGACAGAAACTGGAACTAAAACATATTTTCCTGTCGATGCTGAATGGGGTCAACTATAAATTGAGGTGAAGACAGATTAAGAGTCTGAGAAAGAGTG
This sequence comes from Mesoplodon bidens, assembly GCF_964165515.1. NCBI lineage: Eukaryota > Metazoa > Chordata > Mammalia > Artiodactyla > Ziphiidae > Mesoplodon > Mesoplodon bidens. Next base: position 92,592,765 of record NC_138168.1, read on the forward strand.
ACTGAAAATAAAATACGGATCACAATTGACTAAACAAGGTTCGGTCTCATCTGGGGTGACAAATGTATGTTTTTTAAAAAATCTGCACTACCTTATGGAATCATGAGATCTTAATACAGGTTGTATTATACTGAGTTGAGAACTACGGTACTGTAAATACCTGGCTACACAGCAGAATTGTACTTTAACTTTGCAAATTACTTAGAGCAACCAGGCAAGGTGGGTTCGGGCGCCCTCTGGTGGCAGCATACGAGCTGCGGGGAGTTTTTCAACTTTCTTCTCTCTTGGGTTGACGCCCACATGCTAAGTGCCCTCCTCCTTCTGCCCACAATTCGTACTTGAGTCCCTTTCTGCTGGGCAGTAGCATCCTCCCGTTTGTCCTCACCTGGCATCCTCTCGTGCAGAATACCTGCACCAAGAGAAAGGAAAACAGCTTTGAAAAGAAAGAGCTACTGCAAGAACCAGTGTGCTGAGCCTCCAAGGCCTTGAAAAGCCATGTACATCTGAGATGTCTGGTCTCTTAGACCCTGTCTCAGAACACCTGTTTCCTTTCCTACCCTGACAAATAAACAACCGTTTGGCTCTTTATATTTTTTCTCCTTTCAATACTAGCATTGTTGTAACATCAGTTTCGACTTTCAATTGCAGCGCGTATGAAACATGTATCTGTAAATTAGCTTAAAACTAAAACCATCTCCACCGCGATTTCATGGGAACGTGTTTGAAATGTTGCCGCTACTTTCTCGGGCCTGATGATTTGTGTGCCATTCCAAAGCCTCTATAGGCAGTTTTCGACAGAATGGAATAAGAAGACGTGGTACAATACTACTCAGCCATAAGAAAGAATGAAATCATGGCATTTGCAGCAACATGGGTGGACCTAGAGATGATCATACTAAGTGAAGTAAGTCAGAGAAAGACAAATATCATACGATACTACTTATATGTGGAATCTAAAATACGACACAAATGAACTTATTTACAAAACAGAAATAGACCCACAGACATAGAAAACAAAGTTATGGTTACCAAAAGGGAAAGGGGGTGAGGGAGGGATAAATTAGGAGTTTGGGATTAACATATACACACTACTATGTATAAAATAGATAAACAACAAGGACCTACTATATAGCACAAGGAACTATATTCAATATTTTGTGATAACCTATAATGGAAAAGAATCTGAAAAAGAACACATATATATAACTGAATCACTGTGCTGTACACTTGAAACTAACACATTGTAACTCAATTATACTCCAGAAAACAAAATAAACTTAAAAATAAAAGAAATACAAAAAAATAATTAAAGGCAGTTTTCCAGGCCAGGCTTTGGCTTACTTCATCCTCTGTCCTCCCAGGAGTGTTTCCTCCACCACCAGAGGCCCAGCTGAGAAGATCCAGGTGTGTGCTCTCTTGATCTACATCATTCAGAGTCAAAGAAATTGCCCACACCAATCAGAGCGACGCCTTAGATGCACTCAGCCCACCGGCTCTGACTTGTGAGGGCAGGATAAACACTCGGCTGCCATGGGAACCATCTGTCTGTCTGGGCTGTTTCTTGCGGGCAAAACCAAGTGCTCAGAAATGCCACAGGTGCCTTCTGACGGAGTTCTTTGTTTAACATGCTTACCACTGAGCTGATAACTTTACATTCCAGCTGCTAGAGAGAGCTCTGCTTTGTGCTCCAGACATTCTTCTCTCCTAATATGTCATTCTTTTGGAAAGGCCTAGTAATGTTCTTGGTAATGTGGGTGGTCAGATTACCCAGCAGCACAGAGTGTCTCACTGCAGCCACCAGCTTCCACTTCAAAAACACCGTTGTCACCTTCACCATCACCATCATCATCACCATCACCATTGTCATCACCACCACTACCATCACCATCATCACCATCACCACCAGGACCACCATTACCATCCCCCACCATCGATCACCATCACCATCACCATTAGCATCACCATCACTACCATCACCATCATCACCATCACCACCACAACCACCATCAGCATCACCATCAGCATCACCATCACCATTGTCATCACCGTCACCATCATCACCATCACCACCACAACCACCATCAGCATCACCATCAGCATCACCATTATCATCACCATCACCACCACAACCACCATCAGCATCACCATCACCATTGTCATCACCGTCACTACCATCACCATCATCACCATCACCACCACAACCACCATCAACATCACCATCAGCATCACCATCACCGTCACTACCATCACCATCATCACCATCACCACCACAACCACCATCAACATCACCATCAGCATCACCATCACCATTTTCATCACCGTCACTACCATCACCATCATCACCATCACCACCACAACCACCATCAGCATCACCATCACCATTGTCATCACCATCACTACCATCACCATCATCACCATCACCCACAGCCACCATCAGCATCACCATCACCATTGTCATCACCGTCACTACCATCACCATCATCACCATCACCCACAACCACCATCAGCATCACCATCACCATTGTCATCACCGTCACTACCATCACCATCATCACCATCACCCACAACCACCATCAGCATCACCATCAGCATCACCATTATCATCACCATCACCACCACAGCCACCATCAGCATCACCATCAGCATCAACATCACCATCAGCATCACCATCACCATTGTCATCACCGTCACTACCATCACCATCATCACCATCACCCACAACCACCATCACCATCAGCATCACCATTATCATCACCATCACCACCACAGCCACCATCAGCATCACCATCAGCATCACCATCACCATTTTCATCACCATCACCATTGTCATCACCATCACTACCATCACCATCATCACCATCACCCACAACCACCATCAGCATCACCATCAGCATCACCATTATCATCACCATCACCACCACAGCCACCATCAGCATCACCATCAGCATCACCATCACCATTTTCATCACCATCACCATTGTCATCACCGTCACTACCATCACCATCATCACCATCACCCACAACCACCATCAGCATCACCATCAGCATCACCATTATCATCACCATCACCACCACAGCCACCATCAGCATCACCATCAGCATCACCATCACCATTTTCATCACCATCACCATTGTCATCACCATCACTACCATCACCATCATCACCATCACCACCACAGCCACCATCAGCATCACCATCAGCATCACCATCACCATTTTCATCACCATCACCATTGTCATCACCGTCACTACCATCACCATCATCACCATCACCCACAACCACCATCAGCATCACCATCAGCATCACCATTATCATCACCATCAACACCATGATCACAACCATCACCATCATCATCACAGTCACATCAACTACTTGGCCAAAGGCCAAAAATCTACTGCGTGGTAGAGTTTGCATCAAACTCTAATGATGACTTCAGAATATACACACTCTTCCCCACTGGACTCTAACTTTACTGGCCTCAGTTTCTTCATCTGTAAAGTAGAGACAGTAATGGTACCTCTCTAATGAGGGTTTGTGCAGGTGAAACAGGAGCATGTGTATAGTTCTCAGCATGAAGCCTCATGTGTGCTCAATAAATGCTAGTTTGTGGGTCACAAAGGTGTGTTTGCCAGACCCTCTAGGAAATAGTGGGATGTTGACAAGGCCAAGTGTCTCTTTATTCAAATTTCAACCTTTTGTTTGATATATTAGTTCTTTCATTGATAGAGTTTTTGCTAGTCGGAGTCAAAGAAGATGTGTACTGTGAACAGAAAGAGCCCTGGCCCAGGAGGTAGGAGGCCTGAGCTCTGAGCCTGCCATGCCTCTAACTCTGCAGTTTCTAGGCGTGGTCCCAGACAGCGGTGTCAGCATCGCCTTGTTAGAGATGATGCTTCCTGGGCCTCAGCCCAGACCCACGGGGTCAGACACGCTGGGGCTGAGCCCGGCCACCGGGGGGATCCTGGGTCATTCTGAGCTGTCGGTCACATTATTCAGCTTGTTCACCTGTGGGGTGACAGGTCTGGAGAGGGTCAGCCAGCACCCCGACCCTCCTGCACGAGTGTGCCACCAGGGACGCCCTCCCTGGGGGCGGCTCACATCCTGGATTTTGCCTTCATGTTTCACTTGAAAGGAGGGGCCTTCCTCGACCTCAGGGTGTAGATCCCCGGCTAGCTGAGCCCCGGGGCACCGTCAAGGCCTCTGCCCCAGGACGGGCACCTCGGCAGTTGGTGGGGGAGCAGGGCGTCGGGGCAGAGCCGCCTTTCGGGCACGGGTGTGATGCGTCGTGACGGCGCTGGGACGGTTTGGTTGCGATGTGGGAAATGAGAGGGCGGAGCTCTAAGGCCGGAGGTGGACGACGCCGGAGGGAGGGACGCCGGGGTCGCTGGCTGTGCACGAGCCCTTCATCCCGGCCCCGCTGCCGCCCCCACGAAATGAAGTCTGAAAAGTACAGGGAGGTCCTGCGGAGCCCGCCTCCCCCGGGCCTCGAGACCGTGAGGGAGGGGAGCCCGCCGTCGTCACTGTCCCTTGTCTCCTGCTGTGCGTCGCTGAGCTAACAGAGGCTGACATTAAGTGCTCTTGCCTGTTGCAAGGCTTCCGTGAGGGGAGGACTAGAGTCAGGGGTAAGAACCCGCCCACGAGAGGTACACAAGCTCAACATAAAAAGGTGGGAAAGTATCCCCGGGAGACACTGGTCGTCCTCAACTTCCCTCCGCCACGGACCTCCGGTTTCTGGGGTCTGAGGAACGTGGGCGATCTCTCCGCGTTTCAGTCCTGACTGCGATGAAACAGCCGATGAGAAGGGCGGATCCCCTCCTCCTTTTCCAGGGCAGGCGCCGTGGGCTCGAGGTGAGGTCCACCCACTGCCTCTGTGTTCACCGTTCTCAGGCCTGGCTTCCCCACCTGTCAGACGAGAGTGTCCCGTGAGCAGACAGCCGTCCACAGGGCTTCAGGCAGGGACCTCGCAGACATGCTGCCTCGTCTCAAGCAGGTGTGCAAACGCCCCCCATTCCACCGAAAGCAGCCTCGGCATCACCGTGGAGACACGTGCCGACCAGGGGCCTCACTGTCGGGAAAAGCGCCATGATCTTCAGAGCCACGTGTCCAGGGCTCCATCTGGGGATTTCCTTACGTTTCCCTGCAGCACCTTCCTTGGGACTTTTCTTACATACGCGTATCTTTGATGTGATTAAGATTGGATGGACCGGACCGCTATGTCTCATGCTTTCATTACACAAAGTTATTTCTTCAGCATGTTTCCTGGCCCCGAATACTTCTTATAAAGGTGTTTTTTCCAGACTGCACGATGATCCGGCATAAGATGGCTATAATACAGGAAACTATGCTTCGGGCATCTGGGAGCAGTCGAGGTGCTCAGCGGGGTACACTCTGCCTGTTGGGAGAGGGCGGGGGAAGCAGGTTCAGCGAGGGGCAGAGGGAGAGGGCAGAGGAGACAGGGGCCCGGGGCCGTCAGACGTCACGAAGAGGACACGGGCTTTTCTTCAGAGCAAGGCAAGAAGCCGTTGGATTCCTAAACACTTTTGCTATTATTATGATTGAGATGTAATTCATACGTCATAAACATCGTCATCTTCAGTGTGCAACCTAGGGACTTCCAGCTCATCCACTAATTCCAGAACACTCCCCGCATCTCAACAAGAAACTCTGTACCCCGCGGAATGACTCACCGCGGACTCTGATGGCCAAGCGGTTCCAGGAACCAGGCCTGGCACCTGCCTCTTTGCCGGCCTTTCTGAGGCCACCCCTCACTCTTCTCCACACACCTTTCACCCCAGCTGCTACAGTCTGAATGTCTGTATCCCCCCAAGGTTCACGTGTGAAATCCTAACCCCCCAACAGGATAGTGTGAGGAGGTGGGGCCTTTGGAGGCGCCGAGGTCATGAGGGTGGAGCCCCAGGAATGGGGTCAGTGCCTTATAAATGGGACCCCAGAGAGGCCCCTCGCCCTTCCCCCACATGAAGACGCAGCAAGAAGGCGGCCGTCCATAACCGGCTCCTGGGAGAGCAGTGCCCGTGCCTCCCCCGTCCTGGCCCTCTTTCCCCTGTGGCGCCGCCACCCCCCTGAGCTGTGTCTGGTCATGGCCGCCTCTCCCGCTGAGAACACGCCCGGCCCCCAACTTGCTCCTGGACAGACCCCCCTGGGCTGGGACCAGCCCCGGCATCAACGTATGCTGGATAAGTGGTTACTGAGTGAATAAATCTTAAAATTTAATTTATCAGGCATGGGAAGAAAGATGCATCGATACTTAGAAGCCCCTCAGCAGGCCTCCAGAACAACGTGGGTGCACCTTCGCTGGTGCTGGCTTTTGCCTCAGCAGCTAGAGGGTCCCGGCCTCCGAGACGAGATGCCTGAGGAGGGGGGAGGGGTGAAGCCCAGCACAGGGGCTCCGGGGTGGAGCCGGGGTTCATTTTTGATGGTGCCAACCCGGCGGGGAGCGGATTCCGGGGATGCTGCTAAGCCCCCCAGTGCACAGGCGGGCCCACAACAAGGATGACGGGCCCTCGATATCAACCTGGCCGAGGCTGGAAGAGCCAGTTCTGCAGCCGCGTCCACCTGCTGGGCAGCGACGTCTCCGGGGAAGCCTGTGGCCATGGATAGGACGTGCGGGCTTGGCAGGGGAGGGCCAGGCCGGGCTCGGTGAGCGCAGCAGGCTGGCCCAGCTTTGGAACCTGGGCATCCATCGGGAGGGGACCCGGCACGTCCAGGTGCGGGGGTGCTTGGACGTGGAAGCATTTGGGAATTCTGTTAGAGGCGGAGGGGCAGGCCGTTCAGGGAGCTGGTCTCCAGGTCTGCGAGGTAAACAGCCGAGGTCGGAGCTGGATGAGGCCGGCGCTGGCAGGGATGGGGACTTTTGTGGGAGGGGTCAGCACCCGCCTCTGCTCTTCACTCGGTGCAGGGACCTGGGGATGCCTCATCTCGCGATGGAGAAGATGCAGAGCAGGGAGGGGTGGCAGGGGATGGAGGCAGGGATGCAGGACTTCCTGGGATGGCTTGGGAGTGAGGCCTGGGACACAGCTGCCCGCATGCGTCTGGGCCTTCCAAGGGTCTTCTGCTTCCTGACCCGTGCGGTGGAGATGGGCATCAACCGTCCAGAGTCAGCGTGAGGGCTCCGTGAGAACACAGGCTCGGTAGGGTCCTGAGTTCGCCTCGCAGGGGAGGTGCTTGGGCACCGCTGGTGAGGTGACGACTGCGGGAAGGGAGGGAGGAACTGATGACGGGGGGACAATCTCCTGGGGACAGGTGGGGCCCCTGAGAGGCTTTTGGATGCCCCCAGTTTGAGGAGTTCGCCAGACACCTAGCTGGAAATGTGAAGGTGCTGTTGGGTCCACTGTACATCTGGAATTGAGAGAAGAAGTTTAGGGTGGAGGTAAAGGGCAGTGGGCTGGAACTGTGGATGGGGGAGACCAAGGACAGACTGTAGACACAGAAAACCGGGGACCAAGCCTGGGGAAGTTCCATTTGTTGGCAGGAAGCGTGGGAGGGGCGGAAGGGGGAGGGGAGGGGAGGAGGTGTCGAAGGCGGGTCCACTCCATATCCTGGACAATTGCATCCTGTCTCCTTCTAGAACTTTCCATGCTGTGAGTTCCCATGTTTGGTAACTGTCAGTCTCCCCCTCGGCCAGGAACCGGGGCATTTTGTTCACCCTTGTAACTCCATCACCTATGATACTGTCTAGCATACAGTAGGTGCTCAGTAAAGATACAGAGAATAAGTCGAACGGGACAGGGTTCCGTAACTAGAACCGGGCATTGATGAGCTGCCTTTGTCCTGCACGAGTGCAAACTTGTTCCCGTGTCTCAGAACTTCTCCTTCAAACGCTGGAAAGGGCCAGGAATTGGCCCTGTTCCACCCTGGATTTCTGAGACCTCACCCGTCCTCCAGTCCTCCCAGAATCAGGAGTGCAGTGTGCGGCCCGTGAGCATCCCTTTTAGAGTCAGATAGCCCTGTGTCACCCAGAGCACCTGGCCGGGACCTGCCCAGTTTCCAGGCTTCACAGGAACTCAGGGCTCGGGCCTGGGGAGAGCTGGGAGGTTTGCTCAGACCTGCAGGTCTCAGTGGCTTCAGCCCCAGGGGCCTCTGCGGCCACCTGGGAATAGAGTGGCTGGAGGGCTAGAAGCCCCATGGGTGGGGACGAGGCTACCATGCGGGGATCTCAGGGGCTGGGCACCCGAGCTCACCTGTCTCGGTGTTGCCGCCTCGTGGCTCCTTGAGGCCCCGGCTTCCTGGGCTTCCAGAGATGTCCCTGGCCCACTGCCCTGTGTCCAGGAGGCCCCGGGACGGCTCGGAGATGATCAAGGGCCCGATTTCCAAATTGATTCTAAGAGTAGCTAAGGAGAAGGGACTTTAGGGAAATTAATGGAAACGTTAAGTGAAATCACCCTGCAGGCGACCCTTACAAACTGCGCAGCTGTGGAAAAGGCAGGGACTAGACAGACAAGAGGGAGGGAGCCGTTCAGACAGAATTACCAGCAGAATCAGTCACGTCCCTCACCCGTGCCCTGTGCACACAGCTGTGGTCGATGGCTGACCTCACCCCGGGAGCTGCGGAGGCAGGCAGGGTCCCTGCACTCGCAGACCCCAGCCCAGAGCCCGCCGGAGACCAGATGTCCGAACGCCAGGTGAGGGAGGGAGGGCAGGCAAAGCGCTGCCGTGACTTAGACACCAGGACACGGAGACTGGGGATGAGGGGGGCGCTGCAGAATCACGCTGCAGACATTTCATTTCTCACAGAAGAGCAGTTATCCAATAATAACTTTAAAACACCAAAACTGCGTGAAATAGCTTCTGTTTCAAACTCAAATACGTGCTCTCGTTGGATAGCCAGTAATGGAGAAAAGAGCCTTTAGAATTTCAGTGAACAAGTGGTGGGACGCTTGTGCACACTGTCAGGCCGAGAAGAACCCTTGGTGGGGCCGTCCTCCCGTGGACATGGGCCCCAGAGCGGCTGTCGGCTGAAGGGCCCAGGCTCTGGCGGCTGCTCAGCATCCACTGTGGTTTCCTTCCCGTCCACCCGGGCGGGTGGCCCTTACGTGGCCGCTTCCCAGGGCCCCAACCCGCAGTCCGGCCTCGGGAACCTGCTGCTCGGCCTCTGGGCCCCGGCTCAGTCTGTCCCGTGAGCACTGCCTCTCTGCCAGCTGCTGTCCAGTTCTGGTCTCAGGGTTGGCCGTCGGATCCCAGAACGTTCACTGCCGCTGGCCCTTACAGGCCGGGCAACGGAGACGTGGGCGCTGGAAGCACAGGCTGCCTTGGTCCTCGGTGAGCCGCGTCCTAGAGCACGCGGCTCACCAGCGCACTCCTCCCGGGACAGCCGGGTGTACGGGAGCCGGAAGCTCGTGTCAGCTCTCGGGGTCTCGTCCCCTGCACACCCTCTGGTATTTTCTTCGAGCCCTCTCCTGTAACTGGGATATTGTGAAAGCAACTTTGTGGTGACGCAGCTGCAAGAAGAGGGCGGGGTCCAGTCCGGGGCCGGGAAGTTTGCATCACATGAGCTGACTGAGCCCGAGCTGGGCCTGGTCTCAGACGTGGGTCTGCCCGTGGGTGGTGTCGCCGTGTTGCCCAGGAGGGACGGTGGAGAACACAGAGCTGGGCTTAAAGGGCTTTATTCTGTACGTTCGTATTCTAATATGGCCACCAAGTGGTTATCAAACATTTTTTAAGAAACGCAAAATCTGTCAAGTCAGGGGCAGACTCCCGTCTGCTTTCCAGTCCCAACAGGATTTGAAGTTTGTGCTTTGGAAATGAGAAGTGAGGAAGTGTTCCCGCGGCGTGGCCTCCACCCCGTACACCCATCGTTTCCCATCTGCTGATCGAACAGCTCAGCTCACGCAGCCCCCGCAAACCATCCTGAACCCCTCAATTAATTAGATTGCTTGGATTAAATAGAACCACCAAGCAGCGGTCTTGGGAGTTGTCTAATAATATTGTGACTGCTTTGAAGATTAAGTCAAGACATCAAAGGAAGTTAACGTAATCCTTCCCACCCGAAACATAAACATACCGAATTGGACACCCACTGAGAACTGCTGGGTAACCTTTCAGGAATCTGCTGGGAGGTGACCTCACTGGCCACTTCCTGGGCATGAGGTCTAGAGACACTTGGGCTCTGGGCGCTCAAGGACACTGGCCCTCAGGACTCTGGGGGACAGCGGGACACCCTGTGCTCCCTGGATGCTTTCTCGTAGACGGGGTGGAGCTTTGCTCATCACACGCCGGAAAGCGCTGCATCTGCTTTTTCCTCTACATTTCTTCCCATTGCTTCACACAGACCGAGGAGGTCAGGCTTCCCAGTCTTCCCAGTAGACTATCTGGAACCCACCCCTCCAATCCCAATGACCAGTCAGTACTCAACTAATGTTTGTTGCATTAGTGAACAAATGTTTATGAAGGGCCTACTATGTGCCAGGTGATGCGTTGGGCCTAAAAGGACACCACAGCACAGCCATGACCCTCAGGATTAAAGTCTAGTAAAAGGTGAGAGAAATGTCACAAAATATGTTACAAGGACATGATAGAAACAGAGCAGCCCAAAATCGATGCATATGATGGGCACTTTTTCACCCCCGAGTCAAGAGGACCATGTTTCTTCACAAATCTCAAGGATCACTGGACGTGAAAACTGAACACCACCTTAGGGGCCTTTGGGTCCTCTAGCTTTTTCTGTTGAGCCTCAGGGCCACGGGGGGAGAGCTCAGACCACACAGCCCCAGCCCCAGTCTGAGCTGCTGTATGAGTTTCTCCGGCTGCAGTAACAAAGTACCACAGACCCAAACGGAGCAGACACAGTGGGTCGTTTAGATTGGATATAATCCGACAAGCCTCACACATTGAAAGGGATGGAGGAGCCTCAGAGATGCAGGGGTGGGCTGTGCTTTGAAGTGGGGGAGAGGTCTGGAGTGGACTTCAAACATCTCCCTGATGGAGAGCAATGCGTGCCTCAACAAAACAACACGCGTGTTAAGTATCTTCTATATTTGGTTTTGGGGTGCATTCTGCAGTTTTCTCCCTTTGGAAAAGTATCTTCCAAAGAGCACCACTCGGGTCAAGTTGGAAACATCCGTGATTCCCCGATTCACACATCTGTGGAAAGTATGCATTGTCCCAGGATTAAATTTTGCAAAAGCGGAGAGGCCGCTTCAGCCACTCCCAGGCGTGTGGGACCCTAGGAATGCTTCTTAACTCCTTTATACCTGTTTCCTTACCTGTCTAATGAAGATAACCCCAGGACCACCCCCTTCATCGTGTTAGAGGTTCCGAGGAGGTGGTGCACGGTGCTGAGTGCTCAACAAACAGCAGCCGCCATCGCCACCGCCGTCGCTGTCACAACCCGCAGGGACTCAGCCTCAGGGTCAAGGGGGAGGCTTGCTGGGAATTTTGTAAATTATGGGATTTGGATCCTATTTCTAAGGATATTTAAAATACCTCGGTCTTATCAGGAGACTATAAAAGGCCTCCATTTAATGAGAAATTACTGAGGCTAAAAATATGTACTTAGATTTCACGTAGGACACGTGCTTATGTGACTTCTGATATTTCCCTGTGCGACAGGTTATTCAAGCATCAATTTCCTCACGGATAGCTTCATGTTCAGTTGGGATCCCTGAGTCCTTTGACGTGGTGTGTGGGTTAAGTTATAGCGTCGTGCAGAAGCTCTCTGAGCCGGGCCCCCGCTCCCATCCCACGGCCACTGAGATGTGTGGACTCCTCACTCTGGCACTAGGTTTCCAAGGACAAAAGTCATGAGGGGTCCTGCCTAGAGTGAAAAGTTCTCTGGGCAAAGCCTGTTTTCCTTTTTGCTTTTCGACTTGTGTTTGCCTGTTTCCAGTAGGTGGCAGTCCGAGCCTGCAAATAACACCAAGGCGTGGGCCCCTGGGGGCACGGGGCGGGTGTCGTCTGTGTTGGGTGAGGGCCCAGCCAAGTCCTGTAACTGCTGTACTCACTCCCAGGACTGTTCCCAGGGAACTTGCCTTCAGCAGAAGGATAGCATTGTTCGTTGGGTTTTCTGAGTTTGTTATAAAGGAAAAATCCGTAATGTTAGAAAATCTGCAGCCTCTCTGGTTTTTCAAAAATCTGCATCTCTCTTGACAAGCTTAGAGCTGCAGAGAGAGAAAGTTACAGGTTCTAAAACATCTCTGCCTCCTTCACTCCTTCACCGAAGCTAAGTGCCGCTGGCTCACAGGTGAACTTTTAACAGTGAAACCACAAACTACTAGAAAAAGAAGGGAAAAGGTCTTAACGATGTTGGGGGTGGGCGGGGGGAGGAGCCTTCCACCGATTTGGACAGCCGGCGTGGACGGCAGAGGAGAAGCAAAGTCCCGCTGGAGTCAGGCCCCTGCGGTGGGAGAGAGCTGCGTTTTTCTCCCAGGTTTGTCATTTTCAAGTACAGTTGGGTAGCTGAGACTGAGGGAGGACCGCCCCTTGCCCCGCAGACCTGAAGAAAGGCTGGGAAGACTCCGAAGGGGTGGGGAGGCTTGGGGGTGTGGGTGAAGGTGGGAGGGGATTAGGGGAGACCTGTGAAGACGTGGTCTGGAATGACCTGGAAGTTTCTCAGGGCATGAGGAGGAAGAGGGACATTCCAGGGGGAGGAAACCTTGGCTACCTGCACAGCGGTGGGCATGGAGGCCTCCCGGGGCCCCAGCGGAGAGATCCGGGGAAGGGTGGTGTGGACAAGGTGGCAGGCAGGCTGCAGCCACGTGGTGACCGCAGGTGTTGCTGCATTTCGTGTCCGGATGTCCTAGCCAGGTGCAGGGTGAGTCCTTAGGCCGATGACTTGTTCAACACGGTCGACCCTTAACATTGTCCTGGAGACTTTGACACCTTGGTCACTGTCCATGTCCTGGGTCTGTCTGGATTGGACGAACTCAAGGAAAACGTTGTCCCCCAAGATTCCTGAGTTTTACCTTCAAATGTTTCAGTGTAGACTTTATGAAGTCATTTCTGTGTTTAGCCTCAGTTTCTCAGCTGTCACAGGATGGTTCTTGGGGAAAAATATTGTCCTGTCAGATGAGCCTGACTTGAGTTACTGAAAACATCTTGAATTAGTAGCAAATATTCCACGTTTCAGTGTGGCCCTTGGTAAGTGAGTGTCTATAAGCACTTGCTTTCCACATCTCCTCCCTGGACCTGTGGCCCCCGCAAGTCTGGAGTCGGCCTGCATGAGGACCGGTCATAGGACAGGGTTTTTGTTCCAGGGCTAACATTACAAAGGAAACGAGCTCCTCACTGAAGCACGGCCTGGGCGTTACTGCTCACTCCACGGGCTTCTCCTCACACTTGGGAGAACAGGGTCCCCTCCTCTGTCGTCACTGCTTTGCACTCTTGCAGGCATCCCGGAAAATCCCAGCCCAGGTGCCCTTTCAGGGCTGAGCCCGCTCGGGAGAAGGCGCTGAGCCTTGCTCGCTAATCCCTTTGCTTCAGCGTGGAAACCTAAACCGTGGTTCCTTCCAGGTCAGTCCTCCTGACTCAGACGAGCAGACATCTCCGCACCCCTCCCTGTTCTCTCACGTCCGCCCAAACCCCAAACCCCGGAGATTGATGTTTGCAGCTTTCCCCTGTCAGACACCTAATCTTGCCTTTATGCGTTTCTCCTGATAAGCCTTCAGCAAGTCACAGCGTGGGTGCAGCTCCTAGCTTTCCCCGGAGGAGTGTCAGGTCCCCTCCCGCCCTCTGGTCCCAGGGGAGCCTGCCCCTCGGGGATGTGGGTCCCTGCACACCCCCCACTCCCCCGCTCCTGGTGCGCCTACGGCTCCATGGATTGGCCCCCATCGCAGGCAAGGTGTTGCGTTTCCCTCTCAGCCTTTGACAGATAGGGCAGGAAAGCTCAGAGGTAGCTGACGGCATCACACGCTGTCATTATCAGAATAAGAGCTGGCAGGAAAACTCCGGAAAAGAGGTCTCTTTTAGAGGCAGGTGACAGGGGAGATTTAGGAAAATGTGTGTCTGTGGCTGCAGGAGCCTGGGTGAACCGAGGTAAGTGTTGGATTTTTAAATCAAGAGGGGTCCCCCAGGCATTCTTCAATTTAGTTAACATTTTATAAATCTCATCGCTGTGTCGTCAGTTCTGCAGTTGGGCTAACTCCCCTCCCCCCTCTCCCGTAAGAAGTAAACCTGCAGACTCATGGGACACCACTGGCTGACAGTGCTCCTATGTTGTCTTACAAGTGGAAGCCATGGCACCATTTCAGCCGTCCTACCTAAGGAGCAGCCCTGTGGCCTCTGAGGCGGGAGCGGCTTGCCCAGCAGGGCCCCCCATCCCAGGAACCTTTCCCCACAGGAGACCCGCTGGGGGGTCAGAGCAGCCACCCTCCGCAGCCAAAACCAACCCTCCGCGTGGTGAGATCAGGACTGCTTCCCAGTGCTGGATGGCAGAGCAGCAGCTGCAGACCCAAATGCCGCCCCTTTGGAAGGGACGTTTGTGCCCCAAGGCGCAACTACACTGGCATCGCCTCGTGACAGATTCGGCTGCCCAGGAGACGTGAAGCCAGTTAGTCACGGGGTTGTCTTTTGCGCCTGATTAACCAGACGGTTTTCTCCAAAGGCGACTAGTCCAGCATGCCTGTCACATCTGCGCAGTAACGCACGTCGGTGTGAACGCCTGGGCTTCCGACAAGAGGGCGCGTTCTGTGACCCGCCCCCGACGCCAGCCTTCTACCCCGAGAGGTCCGTGAACGCACCTCGGCTCACCCGGGACGGAGCCGGGCAGTGCTGGTTCTCAAAACTGAGCCGTGGGAGAACCCCCTGTAAACGGGCCCCCTTTTGGGCAATGCTGGCTGAAAAGCCGACACCTTCTGCTATGAAAACCTCTTTCAACGGGAGACATTCTCATCAAAAAAGGAGTTTCAGCTTAACAACCAGTAATTAAAAAAATTACCAGTGAGGGAATCCCCTGGTGGTCCAGTGGTTGGGACTCGGCGCTTCCACTGCCGAGGGCCCGGGTTCAATCTCTGGTTGGGGACCTAAGAGCCCGCATGCCGTGCGGCCAGAGAGATGAAAACACACACTTACACTCACACACACTCACCCCCGCCGCCATTACCTTTCCCCTCTCAGCTCTGAGCTTTCTGTTTGCGACCCTGACTGAGGACCCTGATGTGATGAAAAGATCCCAAGCTTTGCAGAGACAGACAGAGGGACGGAGTTTAAATTCCAGCTGCAGCGCTCAGCACATCTGTGAACTCAGGCATCTCAGCTCCGAGTCTCAGCCTGTTTATGCACAAAGAGGGAACAATGTCTCTGCTTTCAAGGGGGTTGAGGGAGCTCAATGGGAAGTCGGGAAAAGCATTTGGCCCCAGCGGGTGGACAGTCCTGTCCCCATGCAGCAAGGACGGAGGATCCACCGAGCACTGGAAATGGATGGACTGGAGAATCTGGCAATGGGAAGCAGCCCCTGGAGAGCAGCTCTGGGCCCCGGGAAGCCCGTCTGCTCCTGGGCTGGGGGGCATGTGCCACGGCCCCTGGGAAGCACAGCCTGCACAGGAGGCCGGTCTCACCCACCCTGTAAATGTGACCATGAGAACTGCTTACTGCCTGGACCTTGGCCTCCTCATCTGAGGGGCTTTGCTAAGGCCCCCCTCGGGCCCAGCACCCCTCACCAGGAGTGACGGCTTGTCACCAGGTTCACTCCTGAGGAGGCCAAGGGTTCAGGGCGTGAGCACCGCACTGAGAATAAGAAGCAGCCCAGCTTCAGACAGGATGCCACGTAGAAAAGACAGGGTGCTCAGTAAGCCATGAGTGATGTGCCTGGACCTCCTCCTTGAGGAGGGTCCCTGCGCTGCTGGCAAGGGTGAGGGGCCCGGCCAGTCTCCTACACAGTCCTGGTCTTCCCTCCGTGTCACTCTCCTCCTGTCCCCGTCCTGGCCCCTCACGCCCTGCCTCAGATTTTGTGCTGTTACCGAGTCCAGCCTCATCCTGCTCGCCGCACGACAGGCCGATCAATCCAGACACAAGGTGTCGGGGCAGAAATAGCGACTTTATTTGGAAAGCCAGCAGACGGAGGAGCGGATGGACTCGTGTCCCAAAGACCCATCTTGCCTGGGTTTGGATGCTCATTTCTTGTATAGAATAGAGAGGCATAGGTGAGGAGGTAAAGTGAGAGTGGCCATAAGTTCCTGGTTCCCGTGGACTCAGGGGCTGTGCCAAACTCCTCCTTCCTGCAGCCATTCACAGCTCAGGATGTTTCCTGGGAGCAAAACAAAGTATTTTAGCTTATGACTCAGGCCTGGGGGCAGGGTTCCCAGGGATGGGCCATTAGGCACACTTTAAGCTACAAGCAACATCCCTTTAGTGATTAACTTGTAGCAAAAGCAACAGAAAACAAAGGTAAAAGAAACAGACCCAGTATGGAGTCCGAGTTCTTCTTCCCTGTTAGGGTTCCTGGTCGCAATCACTTCAGGCTCTCGGCATCTTGTTCCGCTTCCCTTCCTACCTTGGACGCTCCCATGGCCCCCCTCCCTGGGCTGTGGTCATAGCTTGTCCGTGGCCCTGTGCCTGGCATCAGCTCTGCTTCTCCCTTTGGGCTGAGAAACTGTGCTCACAGCTTAATCTTCTGAAAAGTGGCTTCAGTGTGTTTCCTTCCAGACTGCCTTCTGCATTTGTTACTTTCCCATTTTGACAACTGAAGCGTAGGGCATATCAGCGAACTGAATAATTGTGATGAATCATTTTAATTTTCAAGATATTTGAATGCTGTTCCCTCAACTCTTCCACAACCTGGTGACTTCACTTCAGGTTTTCCCTCAATGTCACCAAAATATGAATGACGAGGCACTTGTTTTTCAGGCAATGCTGAGCCCGAGACCATGGTATCCCACGGACACACACACACACACACACACACACACACACACACACGCTGCTCTTAATCATGGCTTCTGCTTTTCTTCTTCTGAGGATACACCCCCCCCTTACCTTGGGGTGAAGACTGCTGGTTTACAAATTACAAACAGTAGACCTTTCCAGGGGGAAGTGGTCATTTCTGCTGTGATCTCTATGGCATTTCCACCTGTTAGAAATTTTTTTTTCTAACACCTAAGTCCATCAATCAAGACTTAAACTTTGAACGCCTATGGGAAATATGTTAATTGTTCTATCTAAAAGCGCCCTTCAAATGAGAATACAAGAAATTGGCTAAGTAGCTGAACACACCAGGTTCTAAAGTACCTTTGGAGCATCTCCTGTGCTCAGATCCAGGCAAGGACCGTGCGGGAGCTCAGAGCCCTGCCTCGAGGAGCGGGTCCTCCATCTCCACGACTGGCACGTGGAGGTTCTGGGTCCATCTGATCAGAAGTCACCTTGGCAGCGGTCACCGATCTGTGTGGCAGGAATGTTTGCACAGCCTGAGATGCTGTGCCTGGCCACGGGCCACCAGCTAACCTGACCAATCCTGTTATCAGTCCTTCTCGGTCAGGGGGACTGCCCCCTGTTTCAGAGGCTGTTTGGGGGGTAGGGTCATTTCTGGTTGTTGCACTGTTTGCAGGTCACTGTAGTCCTGTAATGGGTATAGATGATGGATGCTGAATGCTATGCACTGAATGTTTGTGTCCCCCCAGAATTCATATGTTAAAACCCTAACCCCCAATCTGATAGTGCAGGAGGTGGGGCCTTTGGGAGGTGATGAGGCCAGGAGGGTGGAGCCCCCATGAAGGGGATCAGTGCCTTATATACGGGACCTCAGAGAGCTCCGCCTTCTTCCACGTGAGGACACAGGGAGAAGACGGCAGTCTGTGAACCAGGAAGTAGGCCCTCACCAGACGTGGAATCTGCGGGGGCCTTGATCTTGGACGTCCAGCCTCCAGAACTGGGAGAAATCAATGTCTGTTGTTTATAAGCCACCCAGCATGGGGTGTTCTGTTACAGCAACCCAAATGGACTCAGACAGGAAGCATTCTACAGTGGGGGGGACCCCAAATGTTCACATGTCCCTGCCCCCAGGAAGCTCAGTAGAATACGTGTTTGGGTGCAGGATGCTCTTTGAAGGCATCTCGCTGTCACACATGGAAACGGTGGACCCTTCACCTTGTCAGAGTGAGGAGTGAGGGACAGTGGTTGGAAAAGAGGGAAACTGCTTCCCCCAGTGTTGCCGACACAGGGCTCTCAAGGTGATGACATGGTTCCGTCCATCTATCGACGGTGTAGAGAAGCTGCCCCTGTCTTGTCTGGAACGTGAGCTGTGGCTGGAGCTCCTCTGTGGACAGAGGGACACTACCTTCATTCTCACAATTCTACCAACTCATTTGATTTGGATGTGAAGATGGCATCTTACAACATTCATCCTTTGTGTTATGACAGAAGATATTTGCCTACTGTAATTCATATTTGTTTAAAAAGTAAAGCAAGAGGGACTTCTCCAGTGGTGCAGTGGTTAGGAATCTGCCTGCCAATGCAGGGGACACGGGTTCAATCCTGGTCTGTGAAGATCCCACATGCAGCAGAGCAGCTGAGCCCATGGCCCACAACTACTGAGCCTGCGAGCCACAACTACTGAAGCCCGCATGCCTAGAGCCCGTGCTCCGTAACAAGAGAAGCCACCGCAATGAGAAGCCCGCGCACCACAACGAAGAGTAGCCCCTGCTCGCCACAGCTAGAGAAAGCCTGTGCGCAGCAACGAAGACCCAACATAGCCAAAAAAAAAAAAAAAAAAAAAAAAAAAGTAAAACAAGAAAAAAAAACCCTCCCAGAATATTGCTCAAGGTTTCCAATCCCATCTCCAGACTCAAATAGGTGCCAACAGGTTTGTATTGTCCAACAAAAAGCAGAATTAACTCCAGCCTATATCCTGGTGTTTGTTTTTCCAACACACAGAAAGAAAAAGAGTGATTCTTTTTTCAATTAGGATATAGTGTATGTTTTTGTGACTTCTTTTTGTCAGAACTCCCAGCTCAGATGCACATCGGTTTACCCTTGTGGTTGGTTTCTTTTGCGTCTCTGTTTTCCAGAAAAGTCGAGAGTGAAATGTCGGGGGTCAGGGTGACGTGGGTTGACCTAGGCTCAGCCAAGCGTTGGCCTGGTGGGCTCCTCTTCTTCTTGTTGCTACAATTTAAGTCAACCAGCACTTATTGCCCCGAGGTCTGGTACTGGACCCAGAAAAGAGCAGAAGCACGAGTAAAGCACGGCTCTGTGCTCTGGGACCCACTGAGGTGAGCAGGAGTTCTGCACGAAAACCAGGCTCATGGGCAGAATCTCCGAGTGTCGGGGCCAAGAGGAGGTGGGGCGGCTGTGGTGGGACAGGGGAGGCTTTTCCTTTGCTGAGAGCACAGAACTCTGATGTTGCCCCTGAACTGTCTGGCCTGTGGATCCGCATGTGTGCATTCCCGGTGTCTGGGGCTGGCCGCCCCCAGACAGAGGGTGGTGTCTTGGCTGCACAAACATGTTTTGGGGGAAACAGCAGCAACAGAGCCACTGAGCAGCTCAGGGATTAGCGAGTGGGGAGAGGTTTGGTCAGCAGGAGGTTTGGGGAAGCGGGAACTTCTTCCAACGTTGAGAGGCTTGTTCACGGAAATGCAGTCTGTGACGGTGTCTTGGAAATCCAAGCTGTGTGGATTATTTTCCAGTCACTTTTCTGTTAATCCCATGTAAACATTAGAAAAGTGATGCAAACAATGGATCTTGGAGAATGTGGCCGGGTTCCGTCCACTGCCTACTAAGGAATTTGGCATAATCTGAGGCTTACGAGAGGCCCATGGGACCACCTAGCGTGACTGTGTTGGTTGCCGACAGTGACCTTGGGCAGGTGGCCTGGTGGCTGTGAGCCTGAAATCCTAGATGTCAGCTTTGGGCTCGGGGAGCCCCTCACTCTAGGATCCGTGATTCCAAGTGTCCTGATTCTAGGTTTGTTCAGAGAGCACCTTCACCAGCTTTTATACAGAAGCAGGAAAAGCATCACTCCTCCTTTGTTATTAGCCAGTTACTTATCACTTACACAAAAATGGGGGATTGAGATGGTCCTTTCTTTAGATCTTGGAGGATGATGAAAAATGGCAAATTCATTTCTTCCTATTTTGAGGGCTACTTCCTGGATTATTGGTAACGTTTAGATTTTTTTTTTTTTTTTTTTTGGCGGTACGCAGGCCTCTCACTGTTGTGGCCTCTCCCGTTGCAGAGCACAGTCTCCGGATGCACAGGCTCAGCAGCCATGGCTCACGGGCCCAGCCGCTCCGCGGCATGTGGGATCCTCCCAGACCGGGGCACAAACCCGTGTCCCCTGCATCGGCAGGCGGACTCTCAACCACTGCGCCACCATGGAAGCCCATGTTTATTTATTTATTTATTTATTTATTTTTAAATTTTTTTGCGGTATGCGGGCCTCTCACTGTTGTGGCCTCTCCCGTCGCGGAGCACAGGCTCTGGACGCGCAGGCTCAGCGGCCATGGCTCACGGGCCCAGCCGCTCCGTGGCATGTGGGATCTTCCCAGACCGGGGCACGAACCCGTGTCCCCAGCATCGGCAGGCGGACTCTCAACCACTGCGCCACCAGGGAAGCCCGGAAGCCCATGTTTAGATTTTTTAAAATTAATTAATTTATTTTTGGCTGCATTGGGTCTTTGTTGCTGCGCACAGGCTTTCTCTAGTTGTGACGAGCGGGGCTACTCTTTTTTGCGGTGCCCGGTCTTCTCATTGTGGTGGCTTCTCTTGTTGGAGCGTGGGCTCTAGGTGTCCGGGCTTCAGTAGTTGTAGCACGTGGGCTCAGTAGTTGTGGCACACGGGCTTAGTTGCTCCCCAGCATGTGGGATCTTCCTGGACCAGGAATTGAACCCGTGTCCCCTGCATTGGCAGACAGATTCTTAACCACTGTGCCACCAGGGAAGTCCCAACATTTAGATTTTTTTTTTTTTTTTTTTGCTGTATGCGGGCCTCCCACTGTTGTGGCCTTTCCCGTTGCGGAGCACAGGCTCCGGACGCGCAGGCTCAGCGGCCATGGCTCACGGGCCCAGCCACTCCGTGGCATGTGGGATCTTCCCGGACCAGGGCACGAACCCGTGTCCCCTGCATCGGCAGGCGGACTCTCAACCACTGCGCCACCAGGGAAGCCCCTAACATTTAGATTTTTAACTAAACTTTTCTAAAGTAAGTATTGTTAATATTATTCATAGGAAAAAAGAGAAATTAAAATTAAATTACGGAGCATTTGCTATATAAAAATGGACGAATTTTAAGGAAAGCATTTAGCTTTTTAAAATAAGGTATTT
The DNA here is from genome assembly GCF_964165515.1 of Mesoplodon bidens. Classification (NCBI taxonomy): domain Eukaryota; kingdom Metazoa; phylum Chordata; class Mammalia; order Artiodactyla; family Ziphiidae; genus Mesoplodon; species Mesoplodon bidens. The sequence goes on from NC_138168.1 coordinate 92,613,963, forward strand.
GAATTATGTCCATTCAGCCATATTTGTACAACTTTTCTTTCTATATCTCCTTTGCTGATTATCATAACTCGATCAGACATTATGACCTGGGTCACAGTGCTAGGAAACAAGCAACCATGGTGTTGATAAATAACAGTAATACTTGTTGAGTAGTGACCAAGTATCAAGCATCTTTCTAAGTATCAGCTCACAACTTTCCGCAATAACTCTGTGACGCGGGTACTATTCTTAGGCCCACTTTACAGATGTGGAGACTGAGGCACAGAGGATGAATCCAGTGCTGGGGTGGAAGTGAGCAGTGAGCCGTCCATGTCCACTCCCATCCACTACCTTTAAGACGAGGAATCCGCAATCCAACACACCCTGTACCTGGAACCATGTCCGTCTTCTCAGGGTTGGGCTTCTGGGCTGTGGCAAGTGCCTGGCACATAAATCACACCCAGAATATCAGCTGAAGGAGCAGCGACTTAGCTGGAGGAGGGACGGAACACCCGGCACAAAGCGTCCAGGTTCTACAGAGTCTAGAATGATGTATGTAAAAATATGACTTGGAAACTGGGTCGAAGAGTGTGTTCTGATAGCTGGGGCAGCAGTGAAGGACCTTTGTTCTCTGGATGATACATCGGATTTGGCATTTGGAGGATTTGGCCTTATTTTCTTGGACCCGAGGGAGGGTAACTCTGTTCTTGTTTTTCTTTCCTCACGGTCAGTGGCTCCATCTCTTTGTCTCTTGACGGTATGGAAAGTTCTGGGTGGATAGAAATTCTTCTTTGGGTTAATGTGAAAGTTTTGACTTCTGGGGTTTTGTGTCTCCAGGTAAACTTTAGAGTCAGTTTGTCAATTTCTGCAAAATCACCTTCCGGGATGTTGGTGGGATTGCAGTGAATCTATCGGTGAAGTTGGGAAGAAGGGAATTTTGGACAATACGGAGCCTTGCCATCCATGGACATTTACTTAGATATTATTTGATTTGTCTCATTGGAGTTTTGTTTTCCTCACATAGATCTTGTACCTATTTTGTTAACATTGTACCTACGTATTCTCTTTTTTTGAATGCTAATATGAGTGGCATTGTGCTTTTATTTTCAAATTCCACTTGTTCATTGCTGAAAGCATTGACTTTCTACTAATTATTTTTCCACTTTTAACCTACTGTCATATTTGCTATCAAGGCCGTCAGCACAGCGATGCTTAATTAAAAGGTGGATTGAGAAAGATCCGAGTGTTTGGCTAATGATTCCCCGTGAGTGTTGAAGAGCGTTTGGAAAGAGTTTAACTCCCTGAAGCCTCCAGGACCCCATCATTGCATGACTTCACTTTTACTTCATGGAGGATGTTTTGTCTCTGTCATCATGAGACTAAGCGCTTCTTGCCACCCTGTCCAGGACGGCCTGGACCTCGTCTTGGCTCTGGAATGACCTCGCTTCGACGCTGTCTCCTCCAGCCTGGGTGGAGGGCACATGCCTCCCTGACACGTCATTTTTGGAAGGAAAATCTTGAAGAATGATTCTTAGCACTGGGAGGACCCACAACATATCATGTGTTGCATACGAGACTCATGCTCTCAGGGGTTTTGCTTGTTTAGAGAACTGTAGCATTTTACATCCCCAGGATGTTGGAATGTTCTGAACATGCTGTGCTGGTTTCCAGAAAGAGAAAACTTAGGCATTAAGAAATATTTTAGGTACCTGAATAAAAGTGACTCGAGCTTAGCTAGCATTATTTAACTATGTGATGCAGTGACTATGCGGCCCAAGTATGTTCTTTCTGTCCTCAAAACTTAGCCAATGGCAATCCACATCTTCCCCCCTTGTGAGCAGAAACAAGAGTCGGGGCATTTATTTTTCCCCTCACTTTCTCGTTAGTAGCTCTGCCATCTGGTCTCTCTGGTCCTTATTTTCTCCCCACTCAGCTCCCCACAGCTAGGGAGCTGAGGGGAGGCTGACAAGGTGGAGGGTCCCCGTCAGATGAACATCTGCTACTCCCGTCAGACCACAGGACGCCTTTGTAAGAATTGGATAAAGTGATGCTTCCTCTAGGTGGTACTTTCACCTGTCAAAGGACTAGTGACGGGAAGGTGAGGGCGGTGGGAGTTTAAATACACCGAGGACGTGACCACACTCAGAACACCCCCTCTTCCTCTCAACCACGAAGCTGACTCAGCAGGTCACGGAGGTTCTGTCTCCTCACTGATCCCTTCGTCACTTCTTCCAGATTGACCAGAATTGTGTTTGGAAGGTACACGACTCACTAAGGAAAGGCTTTCCCGGCGTAATTCCCTACAAAGTCCCTTTCTCCAGTTCCCTGCGTCATTAGGGATGTGCGAGATGCACTGAGACATTGAAGTTGTGGAAATGGAAGGAATCTGCTTATTTTTCTATGACCTTTCTGAAAGGTCTAGGACATGATTCTAAAATCAATGGAAACTACTCAAGTAAACACTGGTCTTTTTGGTTTAATTCTCTCTGTGAAGAGACAGGACAGTGGAGAGAGCAAGCCACGGGCTGGTGACCCCTTGACTGCTGCTGTGTAAGACACGGCGAGAGCTTTCCAGCATCGCACTTAAATCACCCTCACTGGCTCCAGATGTGTTTGTTTTTCAACAAAATGGATGAGGGATTAGTGCTGCGCTGTGGGGTAGCACTCTAGGGTGTAGCTCTGGAAGATTAGCAAAGTGACTGGTGTGGCTGCCCAGTGGGATTTGCCTGACTTTTCAGGCTCCCCGGCTCCTCCTTGCATCTTTCAGAACTTCTTAAAATGTTAAATTATTATGAACAGTTTTCTTCTGCATCAACAGAGTCAGGGTCTAGGATATCTTTAGAAACAAAAGACTTCTGTTTGTCTCTGCCAGAAAATGCAAGGACACAGTGTCTATTTCTGGGCACCTACAGTGTGAATATTGATTGGGTGTCATGAGCATGTTTGGGGCCAAGGGACTGATTCCTTTGGGGGCAGCTGTGAGGCTAACTGCTGGCATTTCCTCCTGGGGCTGGGTGGCGGGTGGGAGAGGCACATCGGGTAAGGCTTCCCTCATGTCCCCCAGGGCCCCTGAGAGCAGCTGGCCTGTGTCTAGGGACCATGTGACAGTATTCACAGACACACATATCACTTCAGCTTGATGTTGGTTGGAATTTGACTCAATTCTTGATCAGCACCAGTTTGTTGACATTGGTTGAAATTAATTTGATTTATGTATTTATTTCACTGGTCTCTCCGTCTCCCCAGTGTGGCTGTACTTATATTACTGAATAAATATAGTGATACGTATTTGCACACAGCAAGGGTGAGATGTCAAAGGGAGACAAGCCTGGAACAGATAAGATCACTCAAAAACACTCACATCCAGAGCTCTAGGCCAGGAGTGAGCGGGATGCTTTCTCCACGTCCACGTAATCAGGCTGGGCAGCGACCCCCGAGGTGGCCATGGTGGGGAGGGGGTCTCACCTGTAGGCTTAATACCTGTGGCAGGAAGTGGCTCCCTGGGAATGGGGGTGGTGTGGCCATCAGCCATGTTGTTGAGGAGAGGCTCTAGTCCAGGTTCCCCTGTTTTATCCTTGTTTATAACCGACATAGGGCGGGGTTGAGTGTGCCCCCGGGCAGAATCAGGATGCCCCCACTGAGAAAAGCCAGGACTCTCAGTGACCATGGCTTTGAGGCCTCGGAGGAGAGGGTCTCTAAGCAGAGGGTGAGGGGGCCGTTCTCCTGCTGGCTCCAAGGCGCGGCAGAAGTGACAGCTGACAAGGGCCCTACATCGTGAGGGACGCGTGACCGTCTGAGCGAGACCTCCTGGGGGTCGTTGGGACCGGCGCTGGACCCTTTAACGGGACACTCGCCTCCTGCCTGCGGCAGAGCAAGAGGGTTCCCTGCAGCCAACTCATAAAAGGAGCTGGAATGTTCCCCATCTGTCCTTGTGTGGGGAGAGGGAGGGGGAGTGGGGCGTCCGCCAGGAGGGGAGGTTGCCATCCTGTCCCACCGTCCCTCCTGGATGCCTGCGGGCTGCCCCCCAGGGGAGCACGGACGTGGCAGGGAGACCCCAGGCTCCACTCTGTGGGCACCACACCCAAGTCAGCCCCAGGCAGGGTGGGGCGGTGAGAGCGGGGGCTGGGGGGTGGGCCTTAGGTCGGATGCCTGCGGAGAGTTCTGCCCAGACCGAACTAGACTGTTAGCGCCTGAGATGGCTGCATCCAATACCTGCAAGTGGCAGGAGAAACAGAGGATCCGCTGAGATGCGCTCCAGAGGCAGGAAGGAGCGTGCGAGGGTCCAGACGGGAAACGGAGGCCGGCTCGGGACCGCACCCCCGAGTCCAGCTGCACAGCTGTGCCTTCAGTCTGCGAAGACACAGTGAAGAAGTATTTATCGGCCGCCTACGCTCTGCCAGGAACTGCTCTTGGGGCTGGAGACGCGGGAGAGAAGAGAATAAGCCAAGGCGTCGGCCTCGTGGGATTTTATGCTCATGGAGGAAGACAAGTAGTTACAGAATACGACAGGGGCGAAGTGATGGAGAAAAATAAAACAGGTGAGGGTGAGAGAGATGCGGAAAGGAAGGCCCTTTGGGTGAGGGACCTGTGAGCAGAGGCTGGAGGTGGCGTGGGGTGAGCCGTGCAGGACGGGGGTGATGGGCGCCCCAGGCGAGGGACCGGCCACGGGCCTGAGGCAGGGTTGAGCTCGGAGCAGCAGGTCAGGACGACTGGAGTGGAGTCGGCAGGGGGAAGAGGCAGTCACGGGGACCTCTGGTTCTTTCTCAGAAGGAGCCAGGGGCCACGGCACAGCGAGGAGGGAGGCCACGACGTGGGCCTAAGGGTCCGCTTGGGCCGCTGTGCTGGACTTGACGGTCACGTGAGGAGAAAGCAGGAGGGCCAGGTGTGAGGCTGCAGGTGTCCCGGGGCGAGGCAGGGGCTCGGACCAGGGTGCCGCGCAGGCAGAGTTCAAGCTCAGAGCCAGCGAGAGGGGCTGAGAGACCGGATGGGGCGGCCAGAGCAGCAGGGAGGGAGCCCGGGGAGGGGAGGGAGGCGGGGCTTCTTGGGGCACCGACGTGCTGAGACCCAGGTGCCCATCACACCCCCGAGCAGACGTGGGAGGGGCCGGAGCCGGGGCTCCAGCTGCCGCTGGAGCTGTGCAGTCTCTGCACAGAGACAGGAGGTGAGCCCTGGTGCTGGAGGCGGTGGCCCGGGCGCGAGTGTGGAGAGAGGACGCCAGACCGAGCCGGCCAGCACCACGGCTGCCCGAGGCCACGGGCAGTCACTCGGCTCTCCTCCCGGGTCCCCAGGGGGAGGATGTGGCCTAGGAGAGGCCGGAGCCGTGCCACGATCCCCAGGCACAGACGCGCTCCAGACCCTCCTCCACGGGGCTGGTGTGGATCGTGGGGAAGGTCACGGTGCCCACTCTTCCCCAGATCCGTCAGGTTGTATCATCAAATACGTACAGATTTTTATATGTCAATCGTACCCCAATACAGGGCTGTAAACAATAAAATGAAGTTTAAAAATTTCACGGTTACCTGGCAGGGCATATTCCATTCTCTATTTTCACCAAAAAGAGAACATTTCCCCCAAATTGCATTTTATTTTGAAAACTAGGCTGCCGTGTTTGAAAGGTAAGTCCCTCAGACTAAAACAAGCCAGATGTGGAAAGTCTCCTGGAAGAGAATCCAGAAAACTCTCCTATTGCTGCTTACATGGCCGACTCCTACGAGAAAGCGTCAAACGAAGAGGTTTCCGAAACCCCAGCAAGTTTTCTCTCCCTGGCGAGAGGACGGGGCAGTGGCAGGGGAGGCCGGGCAGGCGGGGTGCGGCCGGCCCAGCGATGGCCCCAGGGGGACTGGGCGCTCCGTGGTTCTGTGACTCAGGGCAAATTCCCAAACTCTTCTCTCTCCCGGGGCTCCTCTTCTGAAAGTTTGGGTTAATACCTGCGGGCAGGATGCTGTGAGTCGATCAGGTAACATGCTGTGGCTGAGGCCCTGGCACCCAGAACGTTCTCAGTCAATGTTGAGTGTGGGCTAGGGTGGCTGCTACGGGTACAATACGCTTTCCTTACGAGACCGTTCCATTGAGGTATGACTCACACACCACACGACCCATCCGTATAGCTCGTATCATACAGTGGTTTTTAGTATATTCACAGCGTAGTGCTACCATCCTCACAGTCAAGTTTAGGACATTTGCATCACCCGAAAGAAACCGTGCCCCATTGGCCGTCACCCTCCCTTCCCTTCCCCAGTCTTGGGCAAGCACAGATCTACTTTGTGTCTCTGTGCATTTGCCCATTCTGGAGATGTCATACACATGGAACCCTGCACTCTGTGCTCCTCTGTGACTAATAATATGTTTTTGAGCTCATCTGGTGCCAACAAAGATCTAATGAGATCAAGTCTGGGTACGAAAAGTCATGCTCTATTATTAAATTTTAATCATTTTGCCTGGATTTTGTCTTGTCCCTAATGTTGACTGTTTCTGATAAATATGCCCTTTGATCTGTCCCCGTAACAATAATTAGTTAAAAATAAATCAGCAGGGCTTCCCTGGTGGCGCAGTGGTTGAGAGTCCGCCTGCCGATGCAGGGGACACGGGTTCGTGCCCCGGTCCGGGAGGATCCCACGTGCCGCGGAGCGGCTGGGCCCGTGAGCCATGGCTGCTGAGCCTGTGCGTCCAGAACCTGTGCTCCGCAACGGGAGAGGCCACAACAGTGAGAGGCCCGCGTACCGCAAAAACAAACAGAAAACAACAACAAAAAACAATAACAACAACAACAAAAAATAAATCAGCCACTTAAAGTCCACTGAAAATTGTTTGATGGTCCCTCAAGCATGCAATCAATTTCCTTTCATTTTGATTCAATTCCAGTTGAAGCCTCGGAGTTAGGGACTCACGGCAGAACGTGGTCCCAGAGCCAGTTTGGACGTGGGAGCTGACTCTGGTGGGTGACTGTGGGCACCTGGGGTGGCCTCTGAGTGCAGACCGAGGGCACTTAGAAGCTGGTGTCGCTCCCGAGGACCTTTGTCGTCTCTTGCAGGGAGCAGAAGGCAGCTCAGGAAACCCACCAGCGCTGGGCCGAGGCGGGGAAGCGAGGCGTCGGGAGACACTTTGTGTCTCATCTTTTATGATTTCAGCTGGGCTGTCTTTTGGAGGGAAGCGGAAATGGGGCAGGAAAACATCGCAGGCAGGACCCAAATCGCCAGGAGACTAATTGGACATGAAGTGAAAGAGGGGAGGGTCCGGGCTAATTTTCAACTTTGGGCAGGTGGGGGAGGGACTTGTGTCTGTTTCCAAAGTGTAAACTATAGAAGAGAAACGGGGAGGCCAGGAGACGTTAGCATCCAATATAGGCACTGTGGTTGGACCGGCTCACGGAACACCCAGGTAAAGATGCCCAGGAAGCAGTGGGCTATAAGGGCCTGGGGCTCAGGAATGGACTGTAAATCTGTGAACAAATATTTCCTGCACACCCTGCGCTGCACTGGACATGCAAGAGTAGACCAGCAGGCACTGCTCCATGGGTCACAAGGGTGGTGACGCTGACGAGGACACTTCGTTCGTGGGACGCCGTGCCGAGTGCTGTACAGGCATCACCTCGTGTGACCCTCACCAGGGCCGCCCGCCGTCAGGCCCCTTCTGCGGATGAGGAAACAGACCAGTGCCCAGACCACACAGCTCGTAAGGGGTGGAAAAGGGAGGGGACTGTGGACGTCTGACCCCCCAGAATGGCCAGGAGCATGTGTTCGGCACCGCCAGATGCTATGGAGAAGTGGAAGGCACAGACTGACCCTCCTGAGCTGGCACAGAGGGGCTGCGGCCGCGGGACCCCGGGTGGGGCGGGGTGGGGTGGGGCGGGGCGGGAGACTGCGAGCTCAGGGCCACATTACCCATCCTCGGGGCACAAGTCCCCTAGAGTTTCTCTTCCCTCGGCAGCCAGCTGGGAATTTGCCCTGCATCCTTGGTGTGTGGCCTGCGGCCAGCAGCAGGGCTTAATCAGCACCTGGGTTATTGTTTTTGTTCCCATCCTGGGTGTGGCCGTGCGAGCAGCAAGCAACGCAAGCAACAGCGGCAGAGCCCCAGGCCGGTCAGGCTGAGACTGCGGTCAGGACGGACTACGGTAGAACGCTCACAAGACACACACCACACGTGCCTCTAGTCCCTGCTGCTCGAGTTGGAAACTGCCTTTCACGCCTCGGGTGGGCCTCAGAGCAGCCACAGGTGTGCTCAGGTCACCACCATCGGACTGACCGTCAGGCGGTCGGGGATGGAATCGGAGGGGGGAAGACACCCCTGGTCATTCGGATGCCCCTAAAACCCGGGGGGATCGCCTTCCTGTCTCCCGAGAGCAGAGGCCACCAGGCCTTCTCCCGCGGGCCCCCTTCCCCCCTCGCCAGCTCCCGTGTACCCGCCCCGGGGGCCCGTCTTGCTCAGTGCCCGCTTCTGAGTCAGAGCCCAGAGCTCCCGGCCGCCCGGCCTCCTCCGGGCTGTTGGCCAGACATGACAGGACACACCTCGCTGCGCGCTTGTCTTAGTGTTTCCTGCTGAATCATTCCACGCGCCCCAGGTTTCCCCTCTTAATCCAGTCAGCACCTCTTGGCGGTCGGGTAACTTCTCTGAGGACAGAACAGGTTCTGTGACAAGCTGTGCAAAGTCAGAGACACGGGGGTGAGTTTGGAAACGGCCGTGGACATGGGGCCTGGCTGCTTGACGCCAGGGTCGGACGGTGACAGGTGACATCCGCGCACAAAGGAGGTCTTTCCGTCAGAGACCCTCAAGAGGCCTTCAGAGGTGTCTCAGCCACGGCCTGCTCCAAGGCAGGGAGCTGGTCCCTTCAGAAGACAGGGAGCTCTCTGAACACAGACTTCATATTTTCATTAGTAATAAAGTATCAGTTTAAAGATCTTTCCCAGCAGAGCTTTTTTTCTTTAAAAGATTTTGTTATTGGCCCCAATGTCCCAAAGACATTTATTTTAAATGGAAAACCTACTTTATTGGGCTGACATTCTCTGGGCATTTGGACCCTGCCCCTGCTGGGGCTGTGGGGAAGGGACTCTGGCAGAGGGCGGATCTGAGCTGGAAGGTCTGTCCTTGTTGATGCAGCCTGGCTGCCACCAAGGAGAGGGCAGCAAACAGCTCACGTCCTTTAGGTGGTCCCACCTGTCACTTTCTCATCCCGAGAATGTCTGCCACCATCAAGAGTGCCCCGTGGAGCATCATCACACCCTTTCGGATAATATCCTGGAATATCTCCACTGTCGGAAAGGTGGATCCCTCTCGGGTCACATCTGGTTCTGTTCCAAAACCACTGTTCTGATCACACTTTTTGCTCCAAGACACTGGTTGCTTTCAGTGTCTGTGATCCAGGTGTATAGCCCTTAGAGTCACAGAGACAGCCAGCTGGCTGCATCTGTTTCTTTTGGAGAATATACCTTCCAGACGGCCCATCACCTGTTTCTCCACCACAGACGTGTTCCTGTGAAGCCATGTCCACAGCCTCTGCATTGGACTAGGCCGGCCGGGACTACCCTGAGGCCAGGCCACCACCCAGAGGAGCTCTCGCCTGAACAAGGCAGGGGTCCAGTGGATTCGCTCTCAAAGGCCACCCACCTCTTGGGCATCTGCGGGGAAATGTGTCCCCATGGTTAGCATGAGGGGGATCTCACACTCACCCCAACAGGGACCCCCGACTAAGATGTAACTCCAGCCCTGCTTCGTACGCTCCTCAGAGACGTGTAGCTGAAGCCCTGTTTCCTTGCGTGGTACAGACCCCACAGGGTCCTGCACTGGGTCCACCTTCTCACTCCTTCAGCCACCCTCACGCCACACCGGGTCCCGTGAAGGAAGGGGTCTGGTGAGGGTCTGTGAGCGGAAGTGTGCATGTTTGTGCAGGGAATTCTGCTCAGAATGAGCACAGTTCCTCTTCCCACGAGCTTCTCTGCTCGGTCACCCTCAGGATCGCTGAGGCCGGCCGGGGTCAGAGATTTCTGCTGCAGGAGGCTGTCCACATGGCATTCCAGGTGAACGGAGGCGTTCAGCGAGGTGTCCGGGTGTCTCTGCTGTGTGGTGCCGCATCCAGGCATCAAGGCACACGTTCTCCACACGAGTGCTTAGCTCAGCCTCCAAGAAGAGGAAGTTAGGGAGAGCAGTGTGGGTCAAGATGCTCTGAGAGGTCCAAGGAGAGGACCTTGGGCAGATGGGCAAATAAAGACCAAAGCTCAGCAAACAAGGAGCCTGGGCAGCCCAGCAATGCCCATGCAGGGGCTCCATGTGCAGCGGCTGGACACTGACTGTGGGTCTCCCTGCCCCCCAAGCCCTGAGCACCCTGCCTGAACTTCCTGGGCCAGGCAGCCACGGATCCTGCACCCAGATGCCTGATCCAGGCACAAGAATCTCTCTGACCACATCTCCACACTGTCAACGAGGAGCAATACAGTGCCCAAGAGTGGGGCAGGGCCGGGTGGAAATGATGCCCTTGGAGAGTCACACCCCTGGTCGGAGTCACACCCCTCAGCCTCAGGAAGCAGGTGTGTGGGTCGGGTAGTCATCTGACCGAGCAAATTAGGGAATCCAGAGAAAGCGTGTGACCTGGAAGGCAAGGTCCTCCTGGATAATGTGAAATAACCATAAGAAAAGAATTTATGGGCCACGGTCACTAGGGTTGTCGGGGTGACAGCTGGGGCATCCCCTTGGGCCATCAGGAGTTGCTGGGACTTTCTTGTAGAAACCTGTCTACTTCCCAGTTCTCTCCTCACCCCGTGTGCTTGGGTCTGGAGCCTTTTCTTCTTATTTCTAAATATTTAAATCATGTAACCTTTCACCCAGCTCTGAACAGTGTCCTGGTCTCAGTGTGGTGCCCACAGCCCACTGTCAAGGTAACAGCTGTTCCATTTCTCACCAAGTGAGGGGGTCGTTTGGGGTTGGGTTTTCCCTCTAGCCTCGAGCACAAAGCTAACATGCATCTGCCTTTGGAGGGAACCCACCCAAACTTATTCCCCAAAGGTGGGAGTCAGCCCCTGGGCAGGGGCTTCACCAGGGCAGGAAACATCACATTAGGAGTTTCTTTCAACATCCCTTAAAAGTGTGATGGAATTTTCTGGTTTCATCTCTCTTGACTGAAGTGATCCATGGTCACTGTGCACAGACTCATGAATAAAGAAGTGACTCTTCAAAGGATGCTGTTGAGGAGGTATTTCCAACCTCGCCTCAGGGCTGCTTCCATGCACCCCACCCCCCCATCTCCCAGCCTGCAAGTGTGAGGACTCAGCTCCCTGGGCACGTGTGTCTGGTTTTAATATTAACACTCAATTAAACGGAGCAGCTCCCCAGTTAGCCGCACTGCAGACCTCTGGTTCAAGGTGGTGGGCTCATGCAGAGCCAATTAGTGGGCAGTCCTGTCCTGGGTCTCCCTGCAGAGCTGCAGAGCCACTACCTGTGTGGCCGCCCTCCACGCTCCTGATGGGGATGTGTGACTTCACCCCGGGATGAATTTTCTAGAAGTCAGTCATGCATTTTCCATTTAGGACCCGATAGGATTTCCAAGTGAGACTGAAGCAGGGCTATGTGTATGTTGTCCACAAAACAAGCAATGAAATAGGTGATAGATTATTTCATGGAACAGTACTTGTGTGTGTGTGTGTGTGTGTGTGTGTGTGTGTTTGGCAAGGATATTGGCTGTTCCACTTTCTGTGAGTTCCTTACTATTTCATGCCTTATTCTTCGATGGAAAATCCTTGGAAGAAAACTCTTTTTTGTCTAACTTCCTGTAAAGATCTATGTATTACTACCTTTTCTGTAGGAAAAGATAAGAACTATGTAAAAATATATTTATATATTATATATATTTATAAGAATTAAGTTTCTAAAGTAACCTGCAAAAATAATAGCTATTGCTGTTGATGACATTATTGTTGTTTTGAAGTATCTGTTTTCAAGGTTTATGGAGTCTCCTATTAGACTTACAAATTTTGAAATTAATTTTCTCAGCAACTCTCGTTTCTTGCCGGCTGTGAGCCAGGTGTGCTGCCTGGACACTGGGTAGCAGAAGGGGCTCTGAGCAGCGTCTTCCCTCCATCCATGACTGGAAGGCAGCCAGGGGAGCACGGGTAGCTTTGGGAGCTCCGAGGAGCCAGCCGGGCCAGGTGCTGGGTCAGGAGCGTCTGACTGGTCTGAAGAATGTGTGCAGTTGGGTGGGTTAGCTTAGGGTCAGGGTCAGGTTAGGGTTCGGGTTAGGGTCAGGTTAGGATTGGGGTTAGGTTTAGGGTCAGGGTCAGGTTAGGGTTCGGGTTAGGGACAGGTTAGGGTTAGGGTTAGGGTTAGGTAAGTGTTAGGTTAGGGTTAGGGTTAGAGTCAGGTTAAGGTTAGGTTTAGGTAAGTGTTACATTAAGGTTAGGGTTAAGGTTAGGTTAGGGTTAAGGTTAAGGTCAGGTTAGGGTTAGAATTAGGTTAGCGTTCTGGTGGGTTAGGGTCACGTTAGGGTTAGGGTTAGGATTAGGGTTAGTGTTAGGGTTAAGGTTAAGTTCAGGTTAGGGTTAGGATTCGGACCAGGTGGGCTTTGTGGGGTGAGAAAGTTCTGTGGAATGGGGACACCATCGTGGGTGCAGGGGAGACCTACAAAGGGATAAACATGGGAGCATACTAAAGAGCTGTGTGTCCCAGAGGACACAACCTCTGGGAGTTTAGGGCCCTTTCCTGTATCTGCTTCCAGCCCCATCGTGACTTTGTTGGCAGAAACGTGCAGGTGGAACGATGTTTTAAGGCTCTGTAGAAAGTGACAGTGATAAGCTCAGAGTGAACCGGAAAGAAGCAAAAAATAACCTCCCAAGGCTGCCTTATTTTAGTCAAGGTGGTGATAAATCAGAAGACGAAGTTCTAACAAATAACATTTTTTCAACAGGAAAAGCGTTGGGAATTTTCCTGGGTGTGAGGATGGCCCAAGGCTTGAAGGAGGAAATGATTTAGTAAGTCCAGGGATGTTAAAATGTTCCAACTATTTATACCACTGGGCTGGTAAAACTCTCCCAGTTTAGGAGATTTCTTTGGTTTCAACCTGGCAGCGTTGCCATGGTGAGGGTATGATGCTGCAGCCAGGAGTTTGTTGGCGGCGGGGGAGGACTCCGTGTCAGGAGGTGGGCGCTTTGCTGTTTGTCTCAATTGGAGGGGGTCCTGCCAGCTGTCGGATACGGGCGGGCCGGGACCAGACCCTGGGCGGGAAAAGTTCTCTGGGTTAGAGGCCTAGGATGGAGTTGGAACACTGGCCATGGACCCAGGCGGCCCCTATGGACCTGTGGACAAGTGTAGGAGCTTTGCAGGGGAATTGTGGCTTGGGGGGCTGGAATCTCCAAGGTTTAGGAAAAGAAGACTCTCTCTAGACTTTTCACACTGGTACCAAGCTCCTGGTGGCACTGCCACCTGCCCACTCTGGGTGGCCTTGCTCAGCCTGCCTCTCCTCTGCCCCACCTCTGGTGTTTGCCGTTGGCCTGAAATCTCTGAAGCATCTGCTGCTGTGCTTTTCGTGACACTGAGATCGGTTTGCTTGATGCCCGTTCACCTCACTTCCTACTTGAGGTCTGGGACTGGGCTTCATCTGTGCTGGATATACAGCACCCAGTGCAGTGTGAGCACGAGGTGTGTGCTCAGTAAACGTGAGCTCAGGGACACAGGAGGTGGGTGGGTGCAGACACGGAGGTTCAAAGTTGAAGGCATCACGGAGGTTGGCGATGACACTGGCCGTGAAGAAGAGGGCTTGTGGAGGTGGGCCTGGGGAGATAGAGCCAGGCTCCTGGAAGTCTGGGGGGTCACGTCATAAAAGGCTTCACTGAGGAGGTGGTATGTGAGCCCGGCCTGGGGCATTTGGTATTTTCTCAGCAGTCGGTGCTCGATAAACGCTAGGAATAAACCTACTACCCCGCACTGAGTGCTTGGCATTTTCCCTGCACTGTCTTAAATGCTTTCTCTTGCTGGCTCCGTGAGATAAGTGTTATTATTATAATACTCTTGCTGGAGGAGGGGATGGAGCATCGAAGGGTGACTGAGGGCTCCTAGCGCCCAGCTTGCAGGTGGTGGGGTCAGACGTGAGCCACACCTGCCTGAGTCCAGACTCCCCGAGGTTAAACCTTGCCTTCAGGATGAAGGCAAATGCGGGCTGTGTTATAGATGGTTTGTTTAAAGCTCTGGTTTAAACCCCGTGAAGTTGTGCAAACATTGTCCCATGTAGACTTCACGCCCGGACCTGCCCCGTGGCCTGGAGGTGGACCCTACAGCTCAAGAAACAGGCACTGGCTCTGTAGCCAGGGCTCAGAGACAAAGCAGGACCAGAGCCCTGGAAATGCTTTGTTGCTTAAACCACGGGCCTGCGGACAGAAAGTGAGCAGTGTGGCCTCCTCTCCCTGTTTGGAGAGTCCTGAGAGGTCCTGTCCGACCTCCTCTTCCCTGCAGAAGCCAAAGCTGGGGAAGGGGGGCTTCAAGGGATGTGAGGATAAATGGAATGAGACATCTGTCTAATGAATGCGATCAGTGCTCGGAGATGCCCCAGGAGAGCCTGTGGGATTCCAACCCCCGATGGTCTTGGAGAGAAGGCTGGATGGGCAGGTGCACCCCTGAGCTTCGGGGGCCCTGGGGGGGGTGTGCATTCTGGGCAGCCAGCACAGCCACAGCCCCAAAGCCACTGTTCACGTGGGGGGAATCTGCCCTCTGACATCTCCCAGGCGTGGCGTCTCATTCACTGTAGAGAAAGCTGCCTCCCTGCTGCTTGTGTTTTGAGGATAACACACATGAGCTTTTCCTTTCCCACTCGCAGCACCCCGCTCCCTCAGTCTAGAGGTACATTTGGAGCAGGCTAGGTCTCCAGGGTGGGCATGTGAGCACCGACGCTGGGTGAAGCTTTGGCCCTCAGCCCCCCAGCATCCCCGGGGGTCAGGGCCACAGAACCACGTCTGCCCCAAAGAGAGCTGTGTCATCCTGGGAGGGCTTCTGGGAGCGGCAACAACAACTTTTTCCCCCAATTCTCTCTCTTTAAAACATGGAAGCATGTATTTAATTTTCTGGAGTTTCTCCATCATGCCCTGCACTGCTTCAGAGAACCCTCTAACAGCAGGGAGAGGCCCTCACTGGATTCAGTCCTCACCAGGGTGCAGCATAATTACAGTTTTCTCATCCCCACTGGATCCCGCCAAGAGCCAGATGCGCTCAGATGATTGTCCCACCGGAAATTTGTTTTTAAGCACTTAAGCCTGTAAACATCACTTTCCCTCTAACTGTTGCGTCATCCCAGGGCGTCTTTAATTATAGACGCGTGAAGAAACGCCAGCACCCTTACAGCATTCTTTTCTCTTAACAAGATCAAACTTAATTTTTTCAGGCTAAGCCAAAAAAGCAGATTAGTACTTGAAATGTGGGCATGGAAAAGAGTTGGGCATTTTGTCACAGTGCCGCAGTGGCTGGGTGTACCGTCTGCCCTGTGCTAGGGGCCCTGGAGCTGATGTCATCATCTTCTGAGCTTTCTTGTCCCCAGAAGAGAAGGGAGCCTGGACAGCAAGCTATAGCACCTCTCTCAGTTCATTTCGGACTTGGCATTAATTTAAAAAGTTAGACGACCTACACATTTACCTACTTAAAGCTCAAGTTAATGTCATGGGAAAATGTTATTAAATAAAAAAATCATAGAAGGTGTAAATAAACAGACATTAGTGAGACTCTGGCACATGGCACCTTGATGCCAGGTGTGTGAGTTGCTGGGAAACAGACCGTGGGACGAACACTCCAGGGTTGTGAGAGTTACAGAGAGAACGCGAAGCTTCTGGGGGGCCCTGGAGTGGGTGGCGGGCACTTCCTGGCAGGGGGTGTCTGTGCTGGGGATGGACCCAGGGCAGAGAAAGCAGGCCAAGGGAGAGGGGGAGAGGGCTGCCTGGGGGCGGGACCTGCAGGGCATCACGGGTCTGGGGAGCGGGAAGTGGTTTGTAAGGGACCCGTCAGCGGGATTGGAGGGCGGGGGATGAAGATGATCCCAGATTACAGAATCCTTGAGGTCCCCGTCTGTGGACACAGGCTTCATTCAGTAGGAAAACGGGAACCTCTGAAGGTCCACAAGTAAGGAAATCACACCAGCAGCCCTGGACTTGGGGAAAGCAGTGTGGCAGGAGGAGGCCAGGAGGAGTCTGGGTGGGAGATGGTGTGGACAGGACCCTGGGGGAGGTGGGGGGCCATCGACCTCACGGGGGTTCAGCAATAAAATAGCACCTGGTGCTCCTTATGTGAGGGAGAACGGAGGGCGACCCCACCCCAGCAGAGCTGATTCGGAGGCACGGGTCAAGACCGCCCCTGGGAACGGCAGGCACTGGGACGGAGGTGCCCTTTGGGTACAAGACCGGCCCCCAGACGGAAGGCCCGGCTGGAACAGGGCTGGGGACTCGGTGGCAGAGACAGTGCAGGGAGTTTCCCAGGGGGTCTGGGGGGAGAAGCACAGGGGGGATGAGAGAGGCTGCCGGAGAAATCGAGGCAGACCTGGGTGGGGGGCACAGGGAGGGTGCCAGCTCGGGCGCAGAGTTGGAGGAGGGCCCAGACCGCACAGGCTGGAGCCGGGCGCCGGGAGGGAGGGTGGGGCGGCTGACGGCCTCTCTGTGCATCCGCTGTGGCCGTGGCCTTGTGGCTTCCCTTTGTCTCGTCTTTCAACCCCACGTGAGGATGGTACGACCTGAAGGTGAGGGGCTGAGGCCTTGAGGGACAGGTGAGCTGCCCCCGGTGTGCGGTCATGGTGCCTCCTGAGGTGGCCGTCTCGGACCTCGGGGTCTGTTCTGCTTGGAGGGCAATGCCGGCTCGAGGGCAGGGTCCCCACCATGCCCTCCGTTTTCTCTGTGTAGAATTTGAGGCAAATCCCCCGAGAGCGGAGAAGGCCCGGAAGGCTGGGGACCGGCTAGCGGGGGGGAAAGTGTCCGTTTTCAGCGATCTCGTCCAGGGCCACGTGACTTTCTCCAGCATCTGGGCCCCGAGCAGACAGGGCGGGCCGGGGGCCGAGTGGGGAGGGTCCCTGCCTTCCCTCCTGCGGGTCATCTCACCAGGACCCCGGACCACGCGTCCTGAAGGTCCTTTGTCCCCTTGGTGCCTGAAACCCCGCTGGGTTCTGCGCGGCCCCGGTGCCCCCCCTGCCACCATCTCACTTGCCTGAGCCCTTTGCTAATTGTCCGTGTGACTGTCTGTGGCATCCACAGGACTGTGGCCCCTTCATAGGTTCACATGGCCTCTCCCTGCGCCCTGCCCCTGGGCATCTCCACACCCTCCTGAGGAGCAGCCCCCTGGACCCAGGGCCCCAAGGACCTGGTAAATGCAGGGCACGCGGTTCAGTCCCAGACCCCTCCCCCGAGTCAGATCTCCCATTAGACGCTCACAGTTCCCGGTGCTTCCCTTTGCTGTCACTCGTCACTAATACGAAACGTCTGTTTAAAAATTACTTAGGGCTTCCCTGGTGGCGCAGTGGTTGAGAGTTCGCCTGCCGATGCAGGAGACGCGGGTTCGTGCCCCGGTCTGGGAGGATCCCACGTGCTGCGGAGCGGCTGGGCCCGTGGGCCATGGCCGCTAGGCCTGTGCGTCCGGAGCCTGTGCTCCGCAACGGGAGAGGCCACAACAGTGAGAGGCCCGTGTACCGCAAAAAAAAAAATAAAAAAAATAAAATAAAATAAAATAAAAAAAATAAAAATTACTTAATAAACAGCTACGTGTTGTGGGTTTCACATCCATCTCCGCTGCAGAGCTCGAGCCCGCAGGACAGCCGCGTCCGGTGGCCTTACTGCGTCCCCGGCCAGGATAGCACTGCTGAGACCTCAGATACGAGACACACGCCGAGAACCTTCTAGATTCTGAGCTGCCTACGTCCGGGCACCAAGTCCGCACTGCCCCCGGGGGCGGGCACCCTGACCGCCTTGCAGAGGAGGGGAGTCCAGGCCAGACGCTCAGCGAGCAGTAGAGCCGGGACCTGAATCCAGGTCCCCTACTACGTTCATTGCCTTCCTCCTTCTGTCACAAACCCGAAATCACTGCCGGGTATAAAAGCACAGAGATGTGATAGGAACATTCTCACCGCGGCTTCATTCCTAGTTCTTTTGTTCCAAAAATGTGATTTATTTCCTTAAACTCTTCAACCTGAGCCTGACACGGGTGGAGCCCTTGAGGTCACCGCACGGCACCTGCCTTCCGGCGACTCACAGCGGACGACCACCTCCAAGTTTACGTACCGTGTGCCTGGGGATTCAGCTCCTCAATGGCTTTCTTTCCACTGAGACAGGACACGTTACATGTAGACTTTTCAGCTCAAAGGCTCATCTGCTCAGAAGACCCGGAAGGCTTTTGCTTTCTTGGGAGTTGGGACTGGTGAGGTCGCCGGGTGCCAACGAAAACAGCCCTGAGTTGACCCAGCACAAAGCATCAAAGCCTGGCTCTTACTCCCCCAGAAGTCATCCCAAGTCAAAGCCACACCGGAGCCAAGGGATCAACCTACCATTTTACAACGTACGTTTTTAGGTTGTTTAGAAAACCTATTGTATGATAACACAAAGAACAATACTGCACGCGCCTTTTCCCCAGAAAACTCCCCAGGCGGAGGAGAGGGCTGTCTGCTTCCCCAGATCAGCTACGGTCCACGGCTCAGTCGGTATAACGACCCCCCTCTCCGGGACGGTCACTGTCCACGTGCCCGTGGCCCTCATTCTCACTTCAGGTGGCAAGTGCACATTTGGGGAGGGGGTGTCCCTGTGACCCAGACACAGATGCGGTCACACCCATCCCTATGAACGTCCTCGGGGTTCAATACCTGGAACAAAAGTAACCTTACCAACACATCCTCGTGGAAATCCACAGTTTCGAAGCCCCGCTATAAGGCAGACTGTCGTAAGCTGATGAGCAGCTGCCCTTCAAGACGGTGAATTCAAGCAGAAAGCTTTGTTTCCATGAAGGCACGCCCACTCCCCAGTGCTGTTTCTTGCTCGGAGCTCCTGGGCCCAACAAAACAGCACTTGTTAAGACGTGAGGAAAGATCCGCACAAGCTCAGCAGGAGAAATCTGTTCGGTCCTCAGTGCCAATTAAAGGCTTCTTCCCAGGCTGCTGGCATCTTCCGAGTCGCCCCCGCCCCCTGCCCAGGACTGCTTTCTCGTAGGGCGGGACGTGTGCTCAGGTGGGCCCCCCTGGTGAGACCCGGCATGGCCGGTGGATGCCCACGTGGTTAGTGGCTGGAACCACACGAGGAAAAATAATTAGTTCCTCTCCTTTCCCCGTGAGAGCAAGTCACACACATGCCCGAGGCCAGGGCTCAGATTTCTAACATCTTTCAATATGGTAGCCAAGGAAGGTGCAAATGAGTCCAGAAATTGCAGATTTTACAAATAGCGTCTGGACGGAAAGTTAATGTTTCCAAATGCCTTTTCCCCCAAATTTATATTGGTTTCAAGTGTCAGGATTGTTGAGAAAACAAGTGAGTTTATGTAACTGAATATTCTAGAAACTGGCCTCTGTAGAGAGGGGTTAAGCCTCATTTTCTCCCTTGACCTGAACGTCAGGTGTACTTAGTCATCCTTGGAAGAATAATCAATTTCATAGGCATGTTAACTTGACTAAAATCCAGAAAAGCAGAACTTTTGAAATGCTGAGTGTCTTTACTAGAACATATCAAAACTTTACATCCTGTGGTTAATAATAGTCTGTCTTAGAACTTACCATCAATTTCCAATAACTTGGCATACCAATGAGTGTAATTTTTGTATGGGAATTGTGGTGAACTCTCACCAGCGAAGAATCATTTAATGTTTGAGGGCCTGAGTCATAGGAACAATACTACTTTTATAAAGTCTTTGGGCTGAATTAGACTTTAAACCCTTAACCACAGAGATGAACTTCTATTAGGAACACTGGCAGTATTTAAGTGATATTTAAAGGAAACTGGAAACATTTTTCTGCCAAAGATGATAATGGGTTCCACTCCCATGAGCTTGTCTTCTTATCTAGAAGACTCTTTTGTTCTGTAACAAGTGACAGCCGTCTATACACAACTGCCTACTTCATTGCTCTCATGAGCCACGAAATTTGTAGCCAGAGTTTTTAATCTTAGCTACTAGTGTTTAAAATTCAGCATGGACTTCGCATGTATATAATATTGCTTGGATCAATCAGTTATTATGCACTGGAAACCCAAAAGAATAAAGAAAAGTAAGCCAGAAAATGCTCTTGAAATTTTGATACAGATCCCTTGGTTTTCAAGTTAAATTAGATGATCGGCTGTAACGGGTGACGTTTTACCCGTTGGCCGTCTTGGCTGTCTCCCGAAGCCCACTCCTGCCACACCACCCTCAAGGGGAAGCTGCCAGCGCCTCCTCTTCAGGCTGCTCCATGTCCCCCTGGAGCCTGCGTTTCAGGGACAGCAGGGGCTGTAAACCAGGCGCTGGCACATGTGGTCCGGGGACGGGGATGGTGGATGGTTTCTTCAGTCAAGCAGGGGGCACCTGTCAGGGGACGTGGGGACCCAGGTCAGACCTGTAAGGGGAGCTCCTCCCATTAGGCTTGCGCTGAAGACGTGTCCACCTATACAGGTGACCCACCTGGAAGAGACGCCGGGGAGGTCATCCACTGTCTCACACCTGCTTGGTGTGGGGAGGGGGTGCGTGAGGGTGGGACAGGGAGGGCGAGGGAGGTGGCAGCGGGGATGTCCACGTCACCATGGGCTCTGGGCTCACCCCTGTGCCACCGAGCTGACCCCCTGACACAGGCTAGGATGTGCGGGGACGGGCCCGGGAGCCATCCTGCCCCTTCCCTCCTTTTCCTCGTCCTGTCAGCCCTGCTCACCCCCACCTGCCAGCGGCACAGACCCACGTGAGGGGTGCCAGCTGCAAAGGCGTGTGCAAACACACACTTTCACACATACAGGCACATATACATAGAAACACACACACTCACACATACACACACTCACACAGACACATACGGATAGATACATACACTCACCAGACACACACATACACACACTCACACGTACACACACTTACACACACTCACACACATATAGATATTTACATCCACTCACACACATAGACACACAGGTACACATACATACACTCACACAGACATATACGGATAGATACCTACACTCACACACACAGACACACACAGACACACACTCACATGTACACACATATACACATACATACACACTCACACAGACACACACTCACACAGACACATACATACACACACTCACACATACAGGTACATATACATATAAGGACATACACACATACATACACACACTCACATATACACATACATACACACACTCACATATACACATACATACACACACTCACACAGACACATACGGATAGATACATACACTCATCACACACACACATACACACACTCACACATACACACACATATACACACACTCGCGTGCATATTTACATACACTCACACACACATGTACACATACATACACTCACACAGATACATATGGATAGATACCTACACTCACACACACAGACACACACATACACACACTCACATGTACACACACATATACACATACATACACACTCACACAGGCACACACTCACACACACACATACATACACACACACATACATACATACGCTCACACAGACACATGCGGATAGATACCTACACTCACCACACAGACACACCCATGCAGACACTCACACATACACAGACATATACAGACACACATACACTCACATATACACACATGCTCACCCACACACCCACGCACACGCACGCTCACACACACGCACACACTCACGCACATGCACGCACACACTCGCATGGGCACCTTTCCTGCTCAGCTCCTGTGACCCCTCACAGCCCACAATTCCCAGGCCTTCCATAGAGATTTGGAGACGATCAAGTCCCGAAGTGCGTTGCTCAGTTTGTTTGTGTTTTCTTCCTGAGCCACAATGAGGTGGAATTTCTAAACCCTGAACTTCGTGCTGAGGAGAGAGCCAGGGTTTCCCGGGCCTTTTCTGTGCATGTCCTCTCCGGGCACTGAATCCCCAGCATACACATGCTTTTCAGTGCCCTGGTGTCCCAAAGAAACTCTCCGCCAACTTCCTCCTTGGCCTTGGATGGTCTATGGTGTGTCTCGACCACAGTCTTTGCCCTCTGGGAGGCTGCGGCACTCAGGGTTGGGGTAAGACCTCGGCTTTAGCTCCAGGACCCTCCGGGATGCCCCCGGACGTTTGTGGGCCCAGGTTAGAAGTAGAAGCCCCTCCGTTTGGGGCCTGACCTTTACTTCCTGGGGAAATGAACGAAGACCACTCACCCGGGAAATGGACATTTTAGAGCTGCTGGAGGAGGGGCTGGCCACCGTTGCTCGGTTGTGGCTCAGCTGGGCAGAGCCGGGCAGGCAGGGGATGGAGCGGGTCCTGGTGCAGATGCGGCCTCGGCGTGTCCCAGGGGTGGGGTTACTAGAAGCCAGTGCCCCACGTGGTGGGTGAGGCTGCATGTCTGCGTTTCTCTGCTTGGTTCTGAGTTGGAAACAGGGTGAGCAGTTAGGAAGTGATTGCTCGTCCTGGCCAGTGGGAGCCGGTGCCTACAGGGATGCTGTCTGGCATCCTGGCCTGGCTGCTGCAGGTCAGGGCTCTGATTTTACAGATGGTCTGGCCTTTTGTTACGTGTGTTTGGTCTCCTGTCGCCGCTGACCTTCATCGCTGGAATCCTGAATGCACGTGTGTTGAAACCAGAGCCTTCACTTTCCAGCACCCAAACCTCCCCCCCGTGGCCCCCTTGAACTTGGGGGGTGTGCGCCAGCCGCGGGGTGGGCCTGGGCAGGCTGACAGGGAGGCTGGTCCGAACCCTGGCATCCCTGGGCCACATGAGCAGGAATTCCCAGTTCCTGGGAGCCGGAGCCCAGCCTAGAGGGTGGGCAGGGGCCCGGGGGTCCGTCCCTGGCTGCCGAGGGAAGCGGCGGTTGGAGGAGGCCTGGGGCAGGGGCCTCAGCCTCAACTGGTCCTGTGATGTCCCCAAGGCCCTCCTGCTATGAGGCGCTGGCTTTCCAGTCCTTGGTGACACAGGGTTGCTGGAGGTGGGGGGCGGCTTCTGCCTAGGGGACCATCTGTGGAACCTCAGTGCATGAAATGCTCCCAAACTGGGGGAGTTTGGTTGAAGCCCGATTAGCCTCCAAGCTGCGCCATTGATTCCTGAGGCAACTCCTGGGGGGACCGCCGAGGCCGTGTGGGGACGACGACCAGCCCCTCGAGGTGGCTGTTCCCTGCTCTCTGTGCATCCCGTCTCAGCAGCCCTGCCACACCCGCACCCTCCTCACCTGACCACCGCCGTCTGAAGCATCACTGCCCGCACCCTTGCCCCGGGTCCCAGCTAGCCGCTGTTCTCTCTTCAGGTGACAACCGTCTCCACCCGTTAGCGTATGAAGGGGCCAGGAGGGGCCTGCCACCTGCTGGATTCCCTGATGACCGATGAGCCAGCCTGTGGTCAAAGCCCCCGTCGCTGGGAACGTCCCCCTCCATGTCCCGCCTGCTGTATGAAGCACAGGGTGGGCTGTCGCTCCAGGACCTTGCTCAGACGTGGGAGCTCCCCCAACCATTCAGCCGCCATGTCTCCGTGGCTGACTCTGGCCCCGTCCATTCAACCATGACCTCTCCGTGGCTGACTCCGGCCTGTTGAAGCTGGGCCAGTCCAGGGCCTGCGGGCCTGCGGGCAGCCTGACAGAGACAAAGGCCAACCAACCCACAGAAACCCATATGCTAGGTGACCCTAAGGCCAGCTTTAAATTTCTCTGGTTCCACGTTTATTCAACAAGGATGTCCAAAATATTTTCCGTCGAGAATCACGGCCTGATGGTAAAATTTCACGGAAGCGCTTTAAAAGCCTCTCAGGCAGAGTTCCCTCGCTCGTCCGGAGAAGTCACCCTGGCAGTGCTGGGTGGACGTCCCTCGCCGCGGCCCCCGTTCCTGGCGGGCAGCCGCCCTCGGGGCCTTGTTCTCTGTGCCTTGTCCCGGCCTCCGCGCCGCAGACCCGCCCGCGCATCCGGAGCAGGGGGCGTCCGAGGAGCGCTGCCGCAGTGTGCTTGGCTCGGGACCACTAGGGACGAGGCCGGTACGGCGGGTGTGGGGTCCTCAGCTCCTGCAAGGAGAGCCGGGAGGGAGCGGTGAGTGGGGAACCGCTCCCGGCTGGGTCACCGCCTTCCCCGGTCACAGTCGACCGGCTGCTGGAGCCGCTGCTCCCGCCGAGGGCAAGTCGCCCGACATCCCGGGGGGCAACTCAGAGGAGCTGGCGTCCTGCTCCGGGGCCACGGTGGGCCCAGCACCCCCAACGACACTCCAGGAGACAGAGAATCGCTGAGAAGACAGAAGTCACCGGAAACAGACACAGAAAATAAAAACAGAAAAGGAAAGAGCAAGTTTGGATGCAGGAGGCGGGAGAAGGGGAAAAGTCCTTCTCTGTCCGTCCACGCTCCTGCCCGGCCACGAGCCTGACCGGCATCCCCGGGGGGGCGGTTTTCTTCCGCCCCGCTTCTCCCACCCCACTCTCTATCCAAACTGAAAACTAAAAGCCAAACAACAGGGCTTCCCTGGTGGCGCAGTGGTTGAGAGTCTGCCTGCCGATGCGGGGGACACGGGTTCGTGTCCCGGTCCGGGAAGATCCCACATGCCGCGGAGAGGCTGGGCCCGTGAGCCATGGCCGCTGAGCCTGCGCGTCCGGAGCCTGTGCTCCGCAATGGGAGAGGCCACAACAGTGAGAGGCCCGTGTACCACAAAAAAAAAAAAAAAAAAAAAAGCCAAACAACAAAAAACAGCGACACTAATAAAAAGGATAAAAACTGTCGGATACCATGCTCCCCTCCCCTCCCCCCAGGTTTGACGGTTAAGAGGGTGTCTGGGTAGATATTTAACCTGAAGTGGAGGTCTTGGCTGAGCCCCTGGGAGCTGAAGCTGGAAGTTTAACCGCTTCACCTCCGAGAGACATCCTCTTTCCTGTCGCTGAAAGCAGGGCCCCTGGGTTTACTCTGGCTGGAAGTGGGACACCTGCCCCTCCCTCTGGCACGCTTCCTTCTTCTTCCTCTCTCACGGGGCTGCATCACTACTTCGCCCGTGTTTACACATGACCGGTTCCATTCCCACCACAAAGGCCTGCAGGCTCCTTATTGGGATGGTGTTTCTATCTCGCAAAGGCTGCTTTTGGGAGAAAGCCCACGACATCCCTTGCTGCCATATTTCTGATTTTGGAGGAAACATTTGTTCTTAAAGGAATAACTTGTATTTTTGACAAGTTGGAGAAGTTGAAATACTATAACTTTATACACACGCCCCTCCAGCCACTCCAAACGTAAATCCACTTGTCCGTTTATAACCTGGCAAAGCTCCTCGAGAAGACAGCTTCCAGCTCAGAGGCCCAAAGCACCTGGTCTCCAGGGTCCCGTAGGGGCTCACGTAGGTGCCAGGCCTCTTGCTTCACCAGAACAATCGCTGAGCCATGAAGACTCAGTGCCGGCCTACTGATGCGTCTGGATGTCTACTCAGTGAATAAGTCCCCATCCCCGTTCACTCCCTCCCTCCACGCCACACCCAGGACAGGGTGGATCACTTGGTGGGTCACAGGCCTGTTCTTGTAGGCTGTCAGCCTACACGGTTTCAGAACCCTCTGATAGAGCAGCTTTCTCTGGGACGTGAGGACCACGCTCAGGGGTTTGCAGTCATCAAACATTAACCCCCAGCCGGCAGGGTTCTAACGCCAACAGGGGTTCTAACACGCAGTTGGGAGTGAGCTGCATTTTTATTAGCCTTCCGTGGATAGAGTCTGATCTGCTACACATGATTCTTCTATTTAAAGCACACTGTGGATTCAAGAGGTAGGGAAAACAATTTATCGAAGGTGCAATCCAATAACGTTCTGAGCAGCTGAACGCAGCCTTGAATGACCAGTGAGTGGTTTTCCTACAATCAGGGCAGAGTCAGGCCGAGAAGGCCAAGGGCCAGGGAAGCTGTGGGTGCCGAGGACCCTGACCATCAGTTCCCCGCACAGGATCCCAGGGACATTTCGCCTGGCATTCGTTTGTGTGGCCAGTGTGATGCGAAAAGCAAACCAGACCCAGTAACACAGTCACTGTCCTGTCATCACGTGTGGGCCACAGAAGCAAAGGTGCAGCCACATGAGGGTTGAGGACAAGCCCTGCTTCACAGAGGAGAAAACTGAGGTTCAGAGAGTCCCCCTGACAGAGACCCGAGTCCACAGCTGGACCTTGCAAAGCCGGTGCTGTTTCACACACACACACACACACACACACACACACACACACACTACTTCCAGGAGTCAATCATTCTCCTGAAAACATCATAGTCTCCTGACCCCATTCCTGGTGTCTGCATGGTGGCTGCTCCCGGGTAGGATTTGAAGCTTCTTGGCGTGTGTAGAAGGTACACATGGGAATTTGCCTGCAGTGGTGTCAGGAGCCCTGAGCAGGGTGTGTGGGGTGTAATGGGTCCTGTAAAGTGTTTTGATGAGTGTCAGGCATTCCATGTAAATAGGTCTGTTAATAGATATTAAGATTTTAAAATTCATTTGTGGGAAAGAAATGTCACTTAAGGGTCCAAATAGTCTATTTTGGAAGACTTCTTGGGAAAGTTATTCCTCTGTAGGACACTGGTGCTGGTCTGAAAAGCCAAGTTCCAGTTACATATACCCAACAGTGTCAGTTTTCTTTTTTTTTAATTTTTAATTTTTTTTACAACCTTATTGGAGTATAGTTGCTTCACAACGGTGTATTCGTTTCTGCTTTATAACAAGGTGAATCAGTTATAAGTGTCAGTTTTCTACTCCTTCATTTATTGGGGCAGCAGAAATGAGTGAAACAGTAACTTTTACTGGCGTGGGCAGAGCTCGAACTGTGCCCGAGGGGAGGCCACGGCCAGAAAACCTGGTCCCTACGTCCTACCATTACCGGCTCCTGGAAACTCTCAGGGTCTCATTTGCTGAATGGGGGGTTTGCCGCACTGTTTCCATCACATGCTGGATTCGAGACGAGCTCTGCAAAGATTTTCATCCACCTTAAGAGTTTCTGGAAGAAGGCAGAGACCCTGGTCCCCCGGGACAGGAGGCTAAGTGGCTCCCTGCTGGCACCTTTCTTGTCAAGGTCGGGAGATTCAGTCTGGGGCCGGGCTCTGTCCGTGACCCACATCAGCGCCGGGGTGACTGCCCGCCCGCTGGACTTACATTTCAAAGAGAAGTCACAGCGCATTTGATAAAACCGAGGATGAGCTGGGACGGTTATGATTACAACTGCTAGTAATGAGTGAACAGCTGGCACTGCAGGGCCCCTCTGACATCTGAAAATGCACGTCGGGCTTGCCCTGTGCACATGCTCCGGAGCTCTGGCCACTCTAGTTTGGTGCAGAGCTGCAGCTGCAGGAACCTGTGATCCCGTGAGGACCCAGTGGAGACACACCGCCCATTTGCCCTCAGATGTCGACATGCACCTAGTATGTCCATTGTCACTTAAACAAACATCACAAATAAATCTCCTTGAGTATCTTTTGTTAAAAAGGTAAAGTTTGAAAAATGTTATGCTATTTGGAAAATAAATTGACAAAGCAAAGAAACAGAAATTTATGTGCAAGGCATGGGTCATAAATCTCTAAATCACAATTTACAGGCCAGGAACTTCAAAAGGTTATTTGTTATAAGCAAAGCTCACATGGTCCAGCATTTGGGGGTAGGAATAATCGTTACCTTTTTTAGTTAAAAGAACAAACAAAGCTACTTAGAAGTCGGCCAGTCGGCCAGCCCGGAGTTAAGTTGGCTCCTGAGACGCCGCTGTGGCCTCCTGGCCCAGAGGCTGTCTCTTGGCCTGGGGTCTTTCTGCGGCGGACTCCAGACTTGTTGACTTTGTCTCCTGGTCAGGGGCTAAGGAACGCTGTGCCTCCCTCTTCCCTTCAAAGCGTATTGATTTCGAAACAGTTTCTTTGATAAGAGGCTGCTTTTGGAGGGATGGTTATTGCCTCCTTGGAGAAGGATTTTAAAATTATTGCTCTCCTGAGGCTAAACCTGTGTCAAGAAAAGAAGGCACAGACGTGGCTTTGTAGAACAAAGCTGCCTCATTATGCCTCAGGGCCTAAACCTATCAGTCTGATTCTTTATTGGATGACTGCAAATGTCTGGACATAATTCACTATTTCATTAATGCATCTGTTCCATAAACACCACCTGAGCATCTACACAGGCCAGGTGGGTGCAGCGCAGGGCAGGTTTTCTGCTGAGGAGGTGACTCTACCCCAAAGCAGTTCGCATTCTCGGGAAACTGATGCGGTTGATGGTGGCAAGGACCACCTTCGGGGTGCGCTGGCAGGGGTCTCCCTTCACGGGGGGCGCCCATCCCTTCACAGCCTCCCTCTTCCTCCCTGTAGGTGCAGGTGTCCAGCTCCCCACCGACCTGGCGGGACTGTGCTTGGCACCGGGTACATGACTTAACGAATCAATGTATGAGTTAAATGACATATGGGTGCAAAGATGTCTCTGCATGTAAGGTATATTTATTGGGAACAAAAGACGAATCCAAAAAGAACAAGCAAGCAGAGGGGTTAGGAACTTGGTTCCCTTAATAATCATGGGGCGTCGGTATGCAAATGGGGATCAGGATGCCAGCATTCCTCAAGTGAGTTCCTCTGTGAAGCTCACCCACGAGGGGAGAAGCCACGGCTCCAGGCAGAGAAAGCCAGCGCCTCCTCCCATCTCGCAAAGACACGTGCCCAGAGGGGCTCCGGCCCAGGAGCAGCGGGGCTGGGGGCGCCTGCGGGGTGAGGCCTGGACCCCATGCCACCCCCAGCAGGCCTGCCCTGCCCGCTAATGTTCTGTGATGCCCTCCGTTCAGCTCAGGACCGCCCTCGGGATGAGGAGCGTGCGGGGACAGAGATCAGGAAGGACTCCTGGGCCCACAGTCCCGGAGGTTGAGGCACAGGGCGGGTGGGCTGCTTTTGGAACCTCATTTCATGGAGTTGAGTGTTTCATTCTACAAACACTTCTGAGCACCTTCTGCCCCCACCCCGCCCCCCATCCTGGGGAGGTAGACAGTAAACAGCCGACCAGCAGGGTGATAAGACCTCAGCACAGAGGAGAGCATAAGAATTCCCCTGGGCCCTTTGACTCCATTTTAGAGGCAAAAGACAAGTCTAGAAACAAATACCTTTAGGTTTTATGGGCAGAACATGATGACACAGAGGTCCTTGGGGATTTTCAAATTTAGAAAGGAAGGGGCCATAAAACAGTCCATCCGCCTGCCCGATGCAGTGAAATGACAAGGATCAAAGGAATGGGTCATTTCTGACACAGCATGGAGACCCCAGACGCATCAGAAAGGGGGGGATCTCCCCGTCCATGCCCTGAATTCTGTGTGCACAGATGCAGAGTCCCCACATCAAGCACGGCAGCCTTCACCCCACCTGGATCCATCTTCACGGGGTCAGCCTCCTGCTGACCTCTGAGCTCTGACTACCAGCTCCTGCCAGGACACAGGGTTCCGTTCAGGAGTTCCTGACCTCAGCAGCTAGTAAAGTCATCCTCAAAGAGAAAGCCCACCCTTAGAAAGAGAAGTCTGTCTCTTTCAGCTTTCCAGGGTACAGGATTGTGCTAAACCATCATAGAGGACTTTAACTGCTGCCAATAAATAACTTTCGAACAGAGGTTCTCAGACCGGAGAAGTGTCCCCTCAAAACCTTTACCTTTTCTGACATTTATTCCTCTCCTCTTATTCTCTTAAAAATCGTTACAGATTTATTCCTAGTATACCAATAACTCTATTTTAACATTTTTAGATCAAAAGTCAACGTTCTATGGGAAGAAGTTCCTGATATATTTATTAAGTGAAAAACTTCTTTTAAAACGCTTTCATTACCCAGTGTCTCATCTGTAAATACATGCTTCACTATTTGAGATTTAGATGCACAAAAATGTCAGCTGTGTGTCATCTCTGGATTGTGAGACTGTAGACTCCCACCGCTTCCTCTTCTTTGTTTAACGGTACTTTCTAAACTTTTTAGAATGGTTATGATTATTTTGTAATGATAAAAAAATTAAAGCAAAAATATTTACTCTGAATTGAAAGAAAATAAATGAAAATCTAAATATAGAACAGTCTGCCTTTGAATGAGGCACTCTTTAAAAATCATGTACCTTCTTTCATCATTTCTATTGATCATCTTAACATTTTATAGTTATAAATGTTTATAATTCTTCAATCCCAAACCAAACTTAACAAACTAGACTAAACTCCAAGTCACCTTAATCCTCTTTGGGGCAAAGCATGACTTGAGTTCCGTGACCTGTCTTTCCATTTGTGATTGACAGAATTGAGAGAGGAAGTTAAAGTAGACAGCCAGTGTTCACTTTCATTGCCTTTTATCAACCACCTTATCATAGACGATCCTCAAAAATGGTTGGGAATGCCGCTGATGTTTTACACTTTATGACCCCAGGAGGCACTTCCCAAACTTTAAGGAGCATGAGAGTCAGGCGGCTCCTGGTTAAAAGGCAGGTAGGGGCTTCCCTGGTGGCGCAGTTGTTGAGAGTCCGCCTGCCGATGCAGGGGACACGGGTTCGTGCCCCGGTCCGGGAAGATCTCACATGCCGCTGAGCGGCTGGGCCCGTGAGCCATGGCCGCTGAGCCTGCGTGTCCGGAGCCTGTGCTCCGCAGCGGGAGAGACCACACCAGTGGAGGCCCACGTACTGTAAAAAAAAAAAAAAAAGGCAGGTAGGTCTGGGACGGCCCCCAGGGATGCTGGCTGGTGGGCCACACTGTGCTCCAGCGAGAGCCTGAGGTCTGCGAGTTGGCATCTTAACATGAAAATTGATTCCCCAGGACCTACAACTTCCTTCTTTTAGTGAAAAGCCTGAAATTGTAAAAAGGAAGCAAATGACTTGTATACTCTCATTTCCTGACTCAGACCTTAGAGGCCTTACGAGGTAGTGATTGCTATAGTTTTGAGGTTTGACGTTTGGAGGAGGAGGGTTTCAACAGTAGCTCGACGCTCACCAGCGGGGAGGCCTTGGGCAACCATCAAGCTCTCAGAGTCTGGATTTGATCAGAGTCACTCTTGTGTACACCGTGGGATGTGCCCTCCAGAGCTGGGAGCCAGGATCATCATTTCCAGTTACACCGCTGCACACGTGACCTTGGAGGGTGCACAGCGCTGCAGGCTGTGGGAACGTCCTCCTTGGAACAGCACTGGCTGTGACCCCTTCTGTTGTGCCACACTTACCGTCTGAGTGACACCCCGAGTCACTCTTAACAGGCCAGCTGCCGGTGCCCGGGGTGCGGCCTTTGCAGAAGAGAGTGATGTTGGAGGGGGTGAACCCTACAGCTGCTTTTCTGTCGGGAAGAATACCCAACTTTGCTACGGACCCAGAGATTAAAACAGCAACAGAAGCAATATGGGGGCTAAGTGCACTTTCTAAAGTTTTATATAAGCATTGCATTGTAATATACCTGTTGCCAGCCTGCTCTTAAAGCCCTAACACATGGTTATTTATAGGTTTGTATTTTGTGAGTAACACGGAGCTCTTTTCATATCCCCTCACCCCCACCCCCCACCCCACGAGGATGTCCACAGAGGAGCCGGGCAGGAGGAAAGATTAGCCTTTTGCCTGCTTGGAGCCCAGGATGATCAGATGGACGGAGATAATGCAGCTGACTCACAGAGAGCCTCTGGGAAGAACACGTGGAACAAATTTGAATGAATAAGCTGAGACCGTTTAAAAACTACTCGCTCTCAAGACACAAAGCATTTTCAAACATGAAATTAATTTATTATAATATAAAAAGGTAAGGCTGAGTTTAAGTGGATGATCCTACAGTTGTGAGTCTTTTCTTGAACTCTCAAACGTCTCAACTTAAAAAAAAGAATCTGACTTTCCTTTTAAAAATTCTCCTTTTCTATATTCTTCAAAGCAACCCACTCTGGAAAAAAGCATTCCATTCTGGCCACACTTGGACTGTTGCTGAGAGGAGATGTTAAGACGGTGCTTTAGCAGCTGTCTTGGGGTTTTGTAGAGTCTGGGGGACAATGTCCCACTGAATAAACTGCAGATGAAAAAGACTAACTGGTCCCCAAATGGAGGCATGTGGATCTTGACTTTTAAAATATTTATTTAACACAAACACTTGCAGGCCCATGAAAAGGCCGCTCCCTGATTCCTCTTGACCCCCAGTGACCCCCTCCCCGGGGAGGTTGCTTTCTCCCTCGGGGATGATTAAAACCGGAGAGGCTTTTATTTATTCTTCAGGAGTCTCCACGCGGTCACAGAAGTTTTAAAAATTAACCAGGACCCCGGCCAGCGGCGCGCGCTCTGCAGAGCCCGCGCTGTACCTTCTGGAGCCCGGCACCATCACAGCGTCTGGAATCACTGGATTGGGGCAAATCCGCCTTCCAGGTCACCTTCTAAGACTTACTAACGTCTTACAGCCCTTCGTGACATTTTCCCTATATTTGTAAATACAACCTTATTATTTTCTACCAAGAGACTTCTTATGATAAATAAGTACAAAGCGTTGTCAATATTTTAAGAGGCCTGAACCTCACACATGGACATGAATTGTATGCTTCAGTGTTTGGGGCATATGGTACCTGTACCTACCTAAATTTCAAGTTTATCTGAGGCCTTATGCCATCCTAAGGGATTATCATAGCTGAAAACCAAAATAAGTCACTGCCATCGTTAAAAAGAAAGCCTAATATATAAACTCTCATTTTTCTGCATGTCTAATTCCAAAACGAATGTTTGTTTCGCTTTGGGACAGTAAACGTCCTCCCTTTTCCCTTCTCCCTCATGGGAACATTGTTCTCTTCTCTGTGGACAGAATCTGCAGGATCGAGCAGTCTCACATAATCTGGGACCAGGAGGATGGATCCGCTGATTCACACTTTGAGAACAGCGGCATAATTTAAAAACATATCTTTTTTTCAAACAACAAAATGAATCTTGAAACCCGTTTTCCCTTGTCCACACGCTCATCACTTTTGCAACTATCTGCATCTCTCCCCGTTCCTGTCCAAAATTTCTCTTTAGATATGACCACAATTAAGCGTAAATTTGTGGTGGGCCTCACTTTCATTGTCCAGGTGTCTGTGTGTTTCTGTAAGTTCCTTAGATTTGCAAATATAAACTTGTGAAATATTCCATTACGTTGATGAACATACATCCTTGACTCTGTATCCAATATGGGATATTAAGTATTACTATAGAGAAGCCAAAATCACTTTGATAGAGAAGATGTAGGGCTCTCTAAAACTGCCAAAGTGAGAAAACAAGAATTTTAAATAAAAACATACCCTCCAACGTTCTTTTTACACGAATTCAATCACCCAGCCTCTCTGGGTTAGTGCAATGACAGTTAAAACTCCTGCAGGGATGGGGACCTCTGGCGTCTGACCAACCCCACCCTTGGCTCTTTCTCTCTCCCACTCCCCAGTGTTTTATTTTTATTTATTTTACTTATTTATTTATTTGTTTATTTTAATTTTTTTGCGGTACGCGGGCCTCTCACTGCTGTGGCCTCTCCCGTTGCGGAGCACAGGCTCTGGAGGGATGCGCAGGCCCAGCGGCCATGGCTCACGGGCCCAGCCGCTCCGCGGCATGTGGGATCTTCCCGGACCGGGGCACGAACCCACGCCCCCTGCATCGGCAGGCGGACTCTCAACCACTGCGCCACCAGGGAAGCCCTCCCCAGTGTTTTAAATAAAGATTTCCTGTTGGGAATTACTTGAGGCCCACACATTCACAGCTCAGAAGGCACATCCACCTGAAAAGTCTGGATGGTTGAATTCAAGTAAAAAGTACCCAGATACGGATGTTGCCCGATGTTGCCATCCTCCACGTGGGGACCAGCGCTGGGTCCAGAAGGCACAGCAGATGCTCCGACTTCACTGTGTGCAGAACAGAATAAAATGCCAGACCCCCCAAGCATGACATAGCTTGGTTTTCAACCCACACCGTAATTTTCTTGAGTTCTGTTGCACAGAGAAAACACTCTGACAGCCCGGAGCGGTGCTGGAGTTAGCGCGGGCTCTCCTGTCAGGGCGTGCTGACTCTGTGCTGTGCGCTCTGCTCCCCAAGCATCCTCAAAAAATGTAAATGCCTCTTTACTAACACAAAACAAAACAAGCCACAGTAAAACCCCAGAGGAGCTGTGGAGGGGTTTCCTGTGGACAAGGCGCCTGGCCCCTGCTGGAGGGGGTCCCCGATGCAGGGACAGCGGCAGGAACACGCGATTCCACTCTGGACGTTTGGGTCACCTTACAAAGGCCCGGTTCTAAGTGCCGAAACTGTCCTCCGCTCCCTGTTAGGAGCTGGAAAACCTCTTTCCCTGGAAGTTCAGCCAATTACCTGCTACACCTCTACTTTGCCATTCTGGAGACTTTTCATGGTCGGCTCAGCTTAAAAGCACAGAAACCAGCTAGTTCAATCTCTATTCCACCTGCTGGCGGCTGATAAGAGATCAAACTACAAAGAACCACTGCACTTAGGCTGAAAGACAGTCTCTTTCTCACAGAACGAGTTAACTGCTTAGCTGCCGGGGCAGAGCCAGACCCCAGCTTGGGAATGCTTGAGGTGCAGTGCGTTCTGATTTCTGTTTCGTACCACAGTTTCACATTGTATCACACTTATTTTTTAAAAAGAAAGGAGGTGTGTGAAACCCTCCTTATGCACAAAGCGTAACTTATCTTAAAGCATTACATGAGAGTTAAGTGGCATTACATGCCAAGTGGAGAAAGTTTGTGTTGAATTTCCATAAAACCTGTGTGACCTATTAAACAGCCTCCAATAAGTCTCCATAGTAGGCTTTTCTGTCAAATTAGCAAGTCTGAGCAGTGGCTGAAGAGGAAGAGGATATTTCTGCTAAATCCCTTATTTATATGACAACAATGTAGACATCGCTGCAATCCTGTCTTTTTTCTTCGGGGACCTGAGTGTAACTAATGGACTGGCCCCATGTAATTTGCACGACACTTTCTCCGTTTGTTCCTGTTTTCCACCCAAACTCTTTAGCCTGCTCCCCCGCTGCTTTGTGCGTAGCTGGGACAGATTTGTGAGGCCGCACGGGGCGGAGCCTGGAGACTGTGCACCTGTGGGGCCTTTGGGGTACCCTCGCTCGGTTACTGGAATAAGGAAGTCCCACTGCTGCTTCTCCCAGGGCTTCAGTCCATGTGCATTTTTATAATTTAGGTTCCTTCTCTTCTCACATGCAGGAAAATTACAAGCGTTTTCTTATTGATGCACCGAGATAGGGGCAGGGGGACCGTGGCAGGGGGACCGCGGCAGGGGGACTGCGGCAGGGGTCCCGACTCGGGCGGCTCCTTTGTGCTGTCAGTGTCCCCAGGCCTCAGCCCCGGTTGGGTGGGGGGACAGGGTACAGTGGAGGTCACAACCCTGTGAAGATCCTGGCCCTGGCCTCCGCTGCTGCGTCCCGCCTTTTCTGGGTGTCCTTCTGCATGGAACCCACGCTCTGGCACTTTGTTTTTAATCCAGCTGCCTCTGAGTCCAAAGGGAGAAGAAACTGTTCTCGGGAGCCTGGGATGTGCCCACTCCATGCCCTTGGCTGTGTTGGCTGAGCCACCTGACCCCGGGCACCAGGAGAGGGCCCCGCAGACACTGCCAGCACTTGTGGGGATGGGTTCCCTTCCAGCACAAGGCTCCCGGGAGCCTTCTTATCTCCTGCCGGTTCCAGAGCCTGCGATGCCCCCAAGAACGCCCTGTCCTGGAGCCGGGGGCCCCGCCCACCCCGTGCCCTTCCAGCTCTGGTCGCTGATGCCATGCGGGCAGGAACAGTTCTCACGCCAACAGTGGGTCTCCTGAGGGGGCACCGCTGCCCTCCCCGATGTCCTCGGGGTGCACAAGACGGCCACCCCCGCCCGGGCATCATTGTGGATTGTTTTTCCTCCTTGGAACGGTTTAATCTTTAACGTGTATGATGGTCCAAACCAAATCCTGTTTAATCGACTGTTTAACTTAGAAGTCAATCTCCGCAGGGAGTCTCCGCAGGGCAGGGTCTGCGAGCAGGTGGCTGAACGCCTGAGTCCCGGGGTCCTGAGCTGAAGCCGCTCTGCGTGTGTTGCTTCGCGCCAGCGGACTCTCCGTCATGTTGCCCTGCTTGTGGGGCTTCACTGCCATCGGGACCCAGACCCGCTGGACGGTGTTTACACCACGGCCGCCAGGAATTGCTGAAATACAGGAGGGCCCATCTCGGTGACCCCGATGGCACCACGGCCGGCGACAGAGGAGCGGTGGGACTGGATGGAAAGACAGATTTTGAAGGACAGGCTGATGGTCTGTGGAGGGGCGGTGGCTGTTTCGTTAACAAGCCTTCCTTTCTGTACAGTGTGGTCGGGCTACCTGGTGAGAAAGCTCCAAACCGAAAAGCTTGCCTTCTTCTTTGCACAGATGCGCCCTGAGCCCGAGCTGCATGGCTGGGTGCTCCTGGGAGGGCCAGCTGAGCAGAGCCTCGCCTTTTGTGCAGAGACCAAACCCAGGAGAAGGTGATGCTTCCTGCAGGACACAGAGCCCAGTGGGATCTGAACCAGGAGCTGGTCTCCTGGCTCAGAATCACAGCGCTGACTACTGAGGACAGTCCCTGGGCAGGACTGTGCTGCGGGCCCCAGGTCTCCTGTCCACTAAGCCTCCCTGGCCCCGAGCAGGAGGAGAGAAGCAGGCCTGGCACACACCCCCCACCAGACTCACCCCAGTAGGGCATCGCCATCTCCACTGCACAGCAGTGGAAACTGAGGCTGAGAGACAGGATCTTCTCCGGGTGACACTAAAGGAAGCGCAGGGTGTTGGGCTGGGGAGGGAGGATCCCTGTGTGATTGGCAGCCCCTCCTGACAGTTCTGGAAGCGTCTCGGTCCCTTCCAGGGAGGAGGGAGCATCTTTCCTTTAGTCCACTTCCTACTGTGTCCTCTCTCACCTTCTGCTGGAACAGATCCCCATGGTTTCAGAGCGGCCTTGACTTCCTGGCTGCAGGGTGACAACTCTAGTGGCCCCTAGGCCTGGGGACCGGCCCAGGCCTGGCCCAGACGCCTGGGCAGGAGGGCTCTGTGTGGGGCTGTGGAGACTCCAAGGACAAGGGGCTTTCATGGCTCACCCTGTCCTGGGGCCTCTACAGCCATGGGGTCCCCTAGAGTCCCAGGGTCACTATAGTCCCCATGTAACCTAGAGCCCCAAGTGCCCTCTTGTTCTCTGTGATTGTGGTCAGGCCTGAGAGATGACCCCTGGACATTTTCCTTCAGCTCAAAGGGCCTCCAGGGCTGGGCGGATGGACGAGGGGACATGAGCGGTGACGTGGTCAAGGTTGGCACTGGCTGTCCTGTGTCCACACTACAGAAATTTAGAGACATGTCAAAGCCCTCCTTCTGTCATGATATCATGAAATCCCAGTTTTGAAAGGTTATGTAGTTTGGGTTCATCTGCATCTGAGGGATTACAAGAAAATAAGTCCTGAGTTTCTGAAGACATTGAGCTATTCACTCCAATTATTCTCCACTTTTGATTACCAGAACTATTACCAAAGATTTCTCTCTTACTATGTCCTATAAAAGCTTTAAAAATAATGATTAACTTTGCTTCTAAAAGATGAGTAGGACCCATGGCTGGCATTGCCCTGAGGCAGGTAAAGAAAGAAAGTTTTTAACACATAATGCACGACATTGCGTATCTACTCACAGCTCAATATTAGAAAGCGAGTCTCTGTTTTATGTATTTATTCCTTACATTTCTTTGGTCTCCTTTGCCGTCCTCATGAATTAGCTCTGTGACATCTACCCCGTCTGAGCCCCAC
Organism: Mesoplodon bidens; assembly: GCF_964165515.1. NCBI lineage: Eukaryota > Metazoa > Chordata > Mammalia > Artiodactyla > Ziphiidae > Mesoplodon > Mesoplodon bidens. Next base: position 92,651,757 of record NC_138168.1, read on the forward strand.
GTCAAGTGGAGGCCACCACGTGGCACCTGCACATGTTTCATTGGCTTCCATTTCATTGATTTACGTTCCTAATATCTCATACCTTTGGCTAAAATGTTTGCTGATTTTCATTTTGATAAGTTTCTTCCTCTTTTCAGGCCCCGCTACTGAAAGAGGACCCAGCAGAAAGCCTCTGTCTGTCGTGTCTGGGGCTGGGTCTGTTGCTCAGGGCCACGGTCTCATTAGCCATGCCCGGGCCACGTGTCCAGTCCCTTTGTTCTCCTGGTGGCAGACAGACCGGCACCACCCGTCAAGACCACCCCCGTGGCAGGGTCCCCGGAGCGCAAAGGCGGAAGACGGTAGATGCCCAGAAAGGCGGAGGTGCCACCAACGAGCCCACTGCCCATCCAGACCTGGCAAGCGGGGGCTCCCCGCAGGGAGCAGAGACCTCAGCCAACGGGTGGACGAAGAAGCTCCTACACATGCTGGAACTCTTGGGTCTTATGCAGAGGTGCTAAGCCTGGGACTCCATTCCCGCGGATGGGAAAACGTCCCAAGAGGCAGACTCATAACATGTCGGACATGCATCTGTGTGGAGGCACCTGGCGTCCAGCCCCCGGGGAGCAGAGGCTGCTGTGGAAGATCAATGGGCCACACCGGCCACGGGCTTCCCCTCCAGAACGTTCTTTGTGTGGGAAAGGGGCTGCCTCTGGTCCTGAGAGCCTCCAGTGTCCACCTGGGACCAGTCAGAGGACCAGGAGCACCCACGCCCCGCTGGAGAACATGCCCAGTGCCCACGGGGGGCGGAGGGAGCCGGCCCCCCTGAGGGGGGGTGGCCTTGGGACCGTGGTGAGGGATGCCGGTCAGCGATGGACGTCTGCTCCCTGCCCAGCCAAGGGTCTGCCGCGCTCGGACAGCGGCTGTAACGGGGGAGAGTTCAGCTCCCCTCAGGCTCAGTCGGTCCTCCACCTCCAGCCGTCAGTCCATACTTGGCCCCTTTTCCTACTCTGGGGAGAGAGAAGGCCGAGAACTTGACTACAGTCGTCCTCAAATGGAGAGAGAGAGCAAACCCACCGGGAGGTGCGTCAGACGGGTCCCCAGGGCGGAGGAGGGGGGCGGGTCAGGGAACCACTGATCAGGATGCGGAACCCCACCCTGCCCGCCCCAGGCTGCAGCCCCTCTCCCCGGCGCTTCGCTTCAGAGTCCCAGGTCCCCCAGGCAGGCGTGGTCCTGCTCACCGCCCCTCCGGTCCCCTCAAGGACTAGGTCGGATCCCCAGCTCGTCAGCGCCCAGCAGAGCCCGGGGCGTGAGAGGCTGTGCACGTCTGTGGAAGGTCAGGGCCGGCGTGAAAAGTCTAAGGTCCTTCTCGCTCAGTGATTTACCCAGGGAGGAAACTTCGCTCGGGGTCGTTTGGAATCCATTAGAAAGTGGACGCCGTGCGTGCACCCTGATTACTGGGCACCGAATCTGGACGGATCTCTTTTCCAGCCAGCTCTAAAAATAACCAGGTGGGATACAACCGGGCCTCACAGATAAACCCTAGAGGCATCTCTGCCGCTTCAAAAGCTGCCTGGCTCTGATTGTAAAAGCAGGATAGACGCCTGCTGGGCCGCAGGCAATCAACACCCAGCCCAGTGAGAAACACATACAGAGCGGCCTTTTCACTTCAAAAGAAGCCCCTTGGGGTTATCTGATGTAGACAGCCAATGTGGATTTTAAAACCTCATCAATATCATTGACTCAGTATGGAAACCCTGTTTCTTTTGCACGGTGAACCAAGTTGCAAGTATTTCATTATTTTGGTGTACAAATGATAAATATCAGATGAACCTATATTCAGACCCAGAAACTTACAGGGGGTTCCAAGAAGACCAAGCCTGGTGACAGCCCTCACCATTTCCTGAGGGGCAGGTACAGCACATGATCTAAGACTGCTTTTGAAAGTTATATAAAAACTACCAGCATCCTCAATTTATGAACTAGGAAAATGAGCCTCTGAGAGGTTAAGCGACTTTCCCAAAATCACACAGCTCCAGGGGCAGCGTCGACCTCCGATGTCCAGCTTCTCTTTGGCCTTGTGTTGGATTGACTTCCCTCTCTTTCTGTTTCAGCTTCTAGAAAACTGCTTTTCTCTCTGTTTCCACTTCTAGAAAACTGCTTTTCAACCATAACAACAAGGTTGGCGATGACTCAAAAGCTCTCTCAGCAGCTAGAACCCCTGCCCCCTCTAGCGGGTGGGGCCCCGTGTGTGTCCTGTGGGACACACTGAGGCTTCTGGAATTTAGGAATCAGGTTTGCTTCTTAATAGAACCTGACTTTCGATACCAAGGTTCCACTGTAGGTTTTCAAATCCTGCTTTGGGAGTTACAGGTAGTGCCTCTGGCTGAGGGCAAAGCTGGTGCTAAAGGAAGTTTGAGAAAGGAAAACAAATTAATATATTTGAAAAAGAAAGAACCACGGAGACAAGAGCAGCACTAGTCTTACTGCACAGATAACCACGGCCAACGTCACGCGTTTGGTTTAACTTGCTCTGGTAGCTGCTGTGGGTGGGTCCCTGGAGCAGGCTGAGGACCAGCCAGGACATGGAGGGCAGGGAGCTCCGAGCGATCACTGGCCAGGCCACGTGCTCAGTCACCACCGGGACCCGGGTGCCCTGTCCATCACCTGCCTCCCATCCCGCGTTGCCCTCCCTGCCGCAGGGACTTTTATGCTTGAAGACGGAGACTTGGTGCTGCTTTACCTCCGGCCCCATGTCAGCCACCGACAGAAGAACTCCTCTTTCCTGTAACCTGAGGCCCAGAGAGGCCGTTCCCACCTGAGCACAGACGTGGCCAGAATTCCGGCCCCCCGACAGCACGGCCCTGAGGTCCCAGGACAAATGGCGCCGAGAGATGACCTGGTGTGGGCGGGAAGGGGCCAGGAAAGGTCACCCCGGGGAGCGAGCTTATGCAATCCCTTTCACAGCTGTGACCTCCACCCAGCAGGGGCGAGACAGAATCTGTGGGCGCATGTACACACATTTGTCATCCCGCCCACTGCTGGGACTCTCGTTAGTGCTCCAAACGCTCTGTTCTCATCCTTCGTTGTTTGCCTTAAACACAGACTCCCTGGAAACAGCATGGTGGTGGGGATTGGGCAGCTCCTGATGTTAACTTCTGAACCGAGGGGTTGGGGCTGCCTGACCTCAAGGAGGGTCTCAAATGAAGTGCCACCATTCTTCCCTTTCTAATCAAAGCCCGGAGACACACAGATAGATGTATAGGTAGACACATAGGTGGTTACATAGGGCGATACATAGGTAGATATATAGGTAGATTCATAGATTCATAATCAAAGCCTGGAGACACACAGATAGATGTATAGGTAGACACATAGGTGGTTACATAGGGCGATACATAGGTAGATGCATAGATACACAGGTAGAGGTGATCATTTGCTTCAAAGTTTTTCTTTTTTCCTTTACTCGAGTGTACTTCCTTCTTGATTTGAGTTATAGCATGTTTATTCACCTGGAGCTAATTCCTGCTTATCACATCCTTGACTTTGATGCATCTGGTACATCAGCAAATGTCATTTGCCTGCCCTAGTCTTGTTTGTAGATTTAAAATGTCAGCCCACAAACTGGGGAAGCGACCCTACGAAAAACCAACCCACCCAAAACCTAGCTTGGCTTCGTGCCCTGGCGTGGTGAGAGGACAGCCCAGCCTGGGGTCGGGGAGGCCGGGCCAGGGGCTCCGCTCCTCTTTGCGGCCATGGGCGAGTCCCACCACCTCTCCGGCCCTCGGGTCTCTTCTGCAGAGTCAAGGGTTGGACTGATGCTCTCTGAGGCCCTGGATCCCCAGATGTGACCCCAGTCAGCACAGCAGTGGACGAAGCAGAAGGAAATCACAGCACAACCAAGACGGTCACTCAGGAAAGTTCTCCTTACAAGTGGAAGAATTTGCTGCTAGGAATTAGGTTAGAAGAAGACATTTGAAAATGCTCTTTGCTTTTATTTCCCTGTTTTTGGAAATATGAAACCTCTGGTCATAAGCAGAAGGGAGTCTGTCAAAAGCTGAAGGAAAACCTCTTTGGGGAAGCTTTCGTCCTGAGAATGGATCATCACACACAAGGGTCAACTCTCTGTGCCAGTCACTGGAAAACGTGTGCTAGACGTGTACTAAGCATCTAGGACGGGACAACATGTGTGCCCAAGAGTCACTGCACATGAAGTGGATCCCTTGTCTGTGCAGAGGGCCATGGCCTCTGCCGTGGTTTTAGTGCCGTGGTTCTCACCAGGGGTGAGTATGTGTCCCTGGGAAATGTCTGGAGACATATTCAGAGTCACGACTCTTGGGCATGGCTAGTGGCCTCTAGTAGGCAGAGGCCAGGGATGCTGCTAAACACCCTACAGTGCATAGGATCATACAGCCCAAACTTCAGCAGTGCCAAGGTGGAAAAATTGGCTAATTAAACACAGTAACATCCTCACAAAAAGGTGGTATGAGCTGAAGGAGCTTCTGCTGCAAAGACAAAGAATTCCTTGGGAGAAAGTATGTTTAAAATTTAAATATATGGCAGAGATCCTAAGAAAATGTGAATGCATGGGAAAATTAAAGAAAAAAGTGAAAGGAGAGAAGAAAGAACAGAAGAAAAGGAAAGAAGTCTTTACAAGAAAGAGAAGAGGAGGGAGAGAGAGACAGAGAGACAGAGAGAGAGATTCTCTACAAAGGAAAATAGAGAAGCCACAGACTGTTCATCAGTGAAGCCGTATTTCATGAACTCTAAGGCATCCTCATTTATAAGCAGTATTATTACTTTATACAATTATAAGATGCTTTTGATTATAAGATATAGTCACATATCTCAGAATGAGGAAACTGTGACTGTAGAGACCAGGAGGCCGTGACGTGACGGCATGAACTCGGTGAGGGAATGTCGCTGTCCGTCTACAAGTCTACATCCAGGTCAGTGATTGTTTAAGACTGAGAGTGAAATAAAGACAATTTTAGCCAAACCAAGAGTGAGATCATGAACCCTCAGTGGAGAAACTTCTGAAAGATGTTCTTCTGGAGGAAAAAAGACAATGAAACCGAAAGGAAAGAGTGTGCGCAGGAAGCGATGTTGATCAAATACATGGTTAATGCAGTGATTCCAGACAAGACTGGGCCCCGCAGAAGCCACTGTAACGTCTGATGGGGGAGATGGAAACAAGATGCAGCTGAAATGCAGTGACTGACAGCACCGAGGACTGGACGAGAAGGGAGCGGGTTTAAAGCAGTCTGTGGTATTTGCATCGTATAAGAGGAAAAAAGAAATCGTTGTTAAATTTAAATTTTCTTAAGCAAGAGTGTATGTCAGAATATGAAGGGTAACCACTGAAATAAGAGAGGTTATATTTTAATATATACACCTTTTCCAACTCATAGGCAGAATGGAAAAATAAAGTATCAAACTATCATAAAGCAAAGAAAAAAGTATTATAATTTGAAAACATAAAACATTAGAAACAGATTCAATAAACTCAGTAACTGTAAATGGACCTAATTTGCCATTAATATATGAAGGACAGAACGTGTGTAACAAACACATAGCATCACGGAAGGGTTGAACGTAGACAGATGTAAATAGATCTGTCAGGCAATACAGAGCAAGAGAAACGGGGTTGTGACAATGTGACAGTATGAACAGATTTTAAAGACAGAAGCATTATTAGGGAAGTGAGCCGTCAGCGTGTAGTGATGAAAAGAACCATTCACCGGGAAAATAAAGGGCTCTGGGGACACTTTATTGACAGCCTTCAACTGTGCACAGCAGACGGGGAAACCAGCAAATCCACAGTCACAGGGCACATGTCACCGTACCTCCTCCAGAGACTCGGGTGATTCAAAGAACTCACTTCTTCATGGATGCAGGTGAAACCCTGCCCCAGACAGCTGCACATGGAGAGCCTCCGAAAACTGGCCCAAGGCTGCCACAAAGAGGTCTCAGCAAACGGCAACCGAAAGCAACAAAACAAAAGAATCCTCGAAGTCCAGTCTGCTTCTTGGACTTCACGATGCATTGGAAATGAATAACAAACAGACAACACACAAGACCCCTTCTGTCTGGAAGTTTTTAAAGGCCTTCTGAGTAATTCACAGGTCAGAGAAGAAGGAATAATGGAAACTAAAAACACTGCCCATCGGCACCGGGAACCCACGTGCCCATCGGCACCGGGAACACACTGCCCATCGGCACCGGGAACCCACGTGCCCATCGGCACCGGGAACGCACTCCCCATCGGCACCGGGAACCCACTGCCCATCGGCACCGGGAACGCACTGCCCATCGGCACTGGGAACCCACGTGCCCATCGGCACCGGGAACGCACTGCCCATCGGCACCGGGAACCCACTGCCCATCGGCACCGGGAACCCACTGCCCATCGGCACTGGGAACGCACTGCCCATCGGCACCGGGAACCCACTGCCCATTGGTACCAGGAACGCACTGCATCTCAAAGTGGCAGCATTTAGCTAACGTGGTGCGAGACTGAGCCTTAGCTGAGCACAGAACATGGCGGCCACAGCACAACCCCAAGGAAAACACAAAGGAGGGAAGGAGAAAAGTGAGAGCAGAGATGAATGAAATGGAGCAGGAAGGGACAGTCCAGAGCACCAGCACCAATAAAACGGGTTCTTTGGAAACCTGGGTTACACTGACCCACCTCTGGCAACATCCAACAGACAAAAAATTTTAAAAGACAAAAACGATTTCTTTTTGACAAAATGAATAATATCGCTACGCCTCTGGTAGGACCGAACAGGGACAGAAACCAGGGTAAGCAGAAATAAACAGTAACTCAAATAAATCTAGTGTGGCCCCGTATACAATAATTACCTTTAAAAATCTTAAGGGAAAAATCATGAACAGATCTATGTTAGTAAATCTAAACACTTAGATGAAATGGAAAATTTCCTAGTAAAGTATACATTTGCAAGCTGACTCAAAAGGCAATAGAAAACATGACAAGACTTACAAGCATAAAGACAGTAAACCAGCTCTGAAAAATCCACACCCCGTACAATACCCAGGTGATTATACAGGTCAGGTCTACCAGCCCTTCAGTGAACAAGGGATTCCTGCCTTTCATACAATACCCAGGTGATTATACAGGTCAGGTCTTCCAGCCCTTCAGTGAACAAGGGATTCCTGCCTTTCATACACTGCTTCCTGACATCCAACAAGATGGAATCCTTCACAGAGCATCCCAGGGGCTGGAAGAGCATTGGTGTGACAGCCAGACAGGCAGAGCGCAAGAAAAGGATTTTATAGGCCAATCTCATTTATGAACACAAGATAGAACCCTGAACAGAATATCAGCAAACTGATTCCAGCAAGGCACTAAAAAAATACCCATGTAATAATTTTACATCTGGACTTGGCAGAAGTCTGAGTGGTGGTGGGAATGCAGGTGGGGTACAGATGAAAAGACACATGTAGCAACCATACGGTGGGCATTCTGGAAGTCCTATTCTCTCTCCTTTTGAATATGTTTAAAACTTTCCCCAATAAAATGATTTACAAGTGTAAACAAAATCTTCACAGCCAATATTGTTCATTCCATGCATGCACAATTGGGTTAACATTTTATTAATGCAACTCATTTTATTAAGAGATGACAGGAGAAAAAAACATGATAATCTAAAAAATATTAAAATTTCACACCATTTTTCAATAATATTTGTGTATTCAAATCAGAAGAGAAGTTTTCCTTAACCTAAAAATAACGTATTTACCAAAAATCACAAAAAAATTGTGAGATATTAGAAGGACTTTCTTTAAAATGGTAAAAGAATGCTCATTAACTTTTTTTCTATTGCTTTCTGGGTGCTGTTTACATGGCCCTGGAGGTCCCAGCGGGCAGAGTGATACTAGAAAAACGAATCGAAAATGCAGGGTTAGATTTACAGCCGGTGTTTGTTAGGGAGAAACCCTTCCTTCCAGGCAGAGGTGACTCCGTTGACAGACGCTCCTTTGTTAACCATCTTGTCTTGGCCTGTGTTGCATCCGGGGACATGGAGCCCGAAGGGGTCTGCTATGGTCCTCGCTGCCCGGTTGGCACAGAGCAGCCACAATGCCTGTGAGCCCAGGACTTGGGGGCCTTCGATGGTGGGGGTTCAAGGTAACGACCCAGTACCTGGGCACTGATGGCCCGAGAGCCCACGCTTTCCTCTCCAACCTGCGCTTTTGTGGAACAAAGGCCACGTGTCCTAAGAACTTCCCTCTGTTAATACTGAAAAGGATGCCAGGGAAGGAGGGGACCGTGGGTGCCCACGGGTGCCTTTCCCTTGGGTCTGTCCTCACTCACCAGTGCGCCCGGGAGGGGCTGGGAGCTGTGCACACAGCAGGGTGAGCTGCAAAGTATAGATTGTGTAACTGCAGTAAGTGCCTGCACAGTTAATATTCTTGTGTTTACCTTAGAAACCGGTTGTACAATATGAACACGAGTGGCCACATTCATGCTAGTAAGATAACTTTTTAATTTTTCCGTACATGGAATAACATTAAATGGCAAATAAACATCCCGACAAGTTGGAGGGGCCCGTGGAATTGAACAGGGCTCCGAAGTTTTATTTTGCATGAGGCCTGGCTGTCACCTTCCCTGGCCCCTGGGAAGCCATCTGTCCCAGGGAATGTGGTCCCCTCACCTTCCAAAGACATGTGGTCAGCCAAGTGGTTAGGCCCTCATCCCAGGGAAGGGCCAGTGGTCTGATAACCAGGGGGCAAATCTGCTGATTGGGGGTTCATTATTGGGAAGCCCACTTGTCTGTAGATGTTATATATTCTCTAATAGCTTTTTCTCAAATAGAGCTGACGCTACTACCTCTGGCTGCTTGGATTTTGACTTATTTTTTAGCCGCTTCAGAACCTGGGTAGGAAAGCAGAGTGTTATTTATTGGGCCCAAACAAACACGACTGGTTTTGGCTGTATACAATCCAGGGAAAATCCCAGAGAAACCACAGGAAAACTCTTAAAACTAATAAGAGAGTTCAAGAAGATTGCTGAATAAAAGACAAACACACGTACACACACACATACACACATACACAAGCACACATAGCGTTCAATAATTATAAAACATAAAATTCCAATTTCATTTATAATATTTAAAAAGGTATGTAGTGATAAACGTAACAAAAATGGGCAAAACCTTAGGAGGAAATTTAAAAATTTACTGAGATACATAAAATAGACATAAACGGTAAGTGACAGTAAGACTCTATCATAAAGATGTCAATACCCCCCAATTAATCTACACACTTAAATGCAATTCCATTGAAATTCCAAAGAGGATTCTCACAGATCTTGACAAGGTAATCCTGTGATTCACATGCAAGAATAAAGAGCCCAAATGACCAAGACAACTTTGAAGAAGAAAGGTTGGGATATTGGCCAAATAGTAGAAATCAGCACTTATTAACAGCTGTAGAATTTATCTGTGGTCCTGGGATGTTGTAAGGATGAACAGGGAACAGAACAGATACCCCTCCAGAAAGATACTCCCCTGTGTGCTGTGAGGGTACTCAGGGTGCAGAGCTGAGGACGGGGGGGAGAAGCCTGGGTTTGTCCATGATGGGGTGAAGTCAGCATGGAAGATGGACATGCAAAACTAGGAGAACTTTACACACACACACACACACACACACACCAATGGACTAGAGACCTATGTGGTAAGGCAAAAATTTTAAACTTTTAATAAATATAAAAAGATCTTTGCAATATCATACAAAAGAAGAATTCTATGAATAAGATTTTTAAAAATCCAAAAACCATAAGTGAAAAGATTCACACATTTGTCTACACTGACGTAAAACCTTGTGTTCTGCAAAAAAATCTACAAGCAAAGACCATCCTCAGCTGGGAAGTGATATTTGCAACACCCGTGTCTTATCGGTGACCAAGAATTAGTCTCTAAATTATAAAGACTAATATATCAGTGAAAAAAAATTAGGAAAACGGGACAAAAGGATAGGTACAGGTAATTCACAAAAGGAAGGTGAAAGGCCAATAAAAATACGAAAAGATGTTCAAGCTCACTTGTAAACAGAGAAAGAAGAATTAAAACCATAACCAAGCACCATTTCATAGCCATCAGATGGGGAATATCACAGAGTCCGGTGACACAAACTCTTGACAAGGAGTGAGAAAATAGGGAGTCACACGCTCTGCTGAGGGAGTGAAATCTAACCTCTGCCGTCGGCAGAATAACGGCCCCCAAAGATGTCCACGTCCTCGTGCCCGGAGCCTGCGAATACGTCACCTCTCAGGGCAAAGGGGGAATGAAGTGCGCTGGTCTGCAGACCTGAGATGGGAGATGATTCTGGATCCTCGAGATGGGCCCTATGTAATCACAGGTGTCCTTACAAGTGGACAAGGGGGCAGAGAGAGAGGAAACCAGGGACGGTGGTGTGAGAGGACTCAGCCTGAAGGTGTTGGCTTTGTGGACACTGGAGCAGCCTTGAGCTGGGGAACGTGGACACCTCTGGAAGCTGGAAAGGGACTGACTCTGCCCTGGACTCTCTGGAAGGAGCCAGCCCTGCTGACCCCTGGATTGAGCCCCGTGAGATCTATTCAGGATCCAAACCTCCAGGACCTTAAGACAGTCAATCTGTGCTGTTTTAAGCCACCGAATTTGAGGGAAAGGTTACAGAAGCCACAGAAACTCCTGCAACCACTTGGGAAACTCCTGCAACCACTTGCAGAAGCTCCTGCAAAAGCTGTGGCCTTGTCTGCAGGGAGCCCTTCTGCTCACGTGGACAGAAGACAGAAAGGTACTCCCTGGGGCACCGCCGTGGTCCAACCGTCAGAGGAGTGGGCAGGTCAGTTCGGGCCTGGCCAGCATGGGGAGCCCCCGAACAGCACGTGAAGGCCTGGGCCCTGTGCCTCAGCCACCGGATGTGACCCGAGAACCTTCCATTCTCTCCGAGTCCAGTGGTGGAAGTCGCTGTGGTGCCCGGTGGAGGCTACCGGTGAGCCTGATGGGCCTGGCAGGTGTCTAGTGGGCAGCCACGGACCTGACCTCGGACAAGATGGCCGGGGGTGACCTGGCTCTCCACTCACCCGTTTGCTTTAGATCCTTCAGCTTTCAAAGATGGTGTCGGTGTAAGAGCCCACCTTGTCGACCTCACAGAGTTGTCCTGACAGTCGAAGGGAGACCCTGGGGAAGCAATGTGTGAACATTAACCGTTAGTCATAGACTCTTGTTAACAATACATAGCAGATACCACAGCTCAGCCACGGCCAACTATGCTATAAATCTGAGTTAATATCTCTCCTAACCCAGACAATTGACACCCTCTCAGTTAATGGCTCCTAAGAATTCTATGATAAACTCTTTTTCCTTAATTATATGTAAAAGCACAATCTTCATTTTAAACAGGCTTCTAATATCTTCCTAGTTTCCCCAGCCAATCAAGTGGTCGGTTTGGATTTCTACAGCCTCCTGAAGATGTGTGACGGAGGTATGCACACAAAGAAGTTTCTTTAATGTGTTTTCGTTGCCTTTCCTAACTGTGTATGATCTTTTTCGGGGGAACGTACAAGAGCTCCTAACAGGCTTAAATACAAGCAAACTCTGTGCATCTGCTCATCTCCAGATCCTAACAATTCCAGTGTTTCCAACAGTTTGAACTGTGGCAAAATAAAAAGATACTTGGCAGCAAATAAATAAATAGAAATGAAATTTAAATGAAATTCAACTCCAGGAACTATTATTGTCATCACCTGAATTTTGCAGCTTGGAGCGAGGTGAAATCCCTCTCCCAATGTCACGATCCCTGCCAGAGTCGGACAAAACAAGTGTTGGTTTACAGCGTTGAGCAAATCATGAAGGCTGATCACCCCAAACACAGATGTGTTTGCTTTGCACCCTTAGTGAATTGAGTCCAGAATTTGTCAGCACACGGACATACATGGTCGCCACAGGGAGGCATTCCGCTGTCTGTGTGCTCTGATGCCATCCTTGTAAATGTCCCAGAGGAAGACTCTGTGTTTTGACGGTTTTTCAGTGACTCGTTTGTGCATCAGACACAAACCTTCCCTGAAGGAAGTTCCTGTAGTGCTGAGCTACTTCAAGACTTGATCTCGGAGACCCAGGAAAGCAGTGCAAAAGCAACAGGAACATCGGGAGTTGTGACGGATGGGGAAAGGCTGTTGTCTGTTCCAGGACCATCGGGATCATACAGATGCTGATTCGATGACGGGGACAATACACTATTTCGCTGAGAACTGGCTGTCCTCCAGACGGGGCTCAGAGAGCTGCCGCCAGAAGTGTTCTGCAAAGTTACACAGCAGGCGTGCCCGGGCTGTGGTGGGTACCAGACCTGTTCAGGCCAGGGTGGAAATCCTCGCTTAGCCCCTGGGGACCAGCCTGAGTGCTTAGTACTTTAATAAGCCCCTTCGCTGTGCACTGCTCCGCATCACTAGGGATTAGAAATGACTTTATTCATCACAGACAGCCTAGGGGTTCCCTTGGCTGGGGGGACAGGAGCGGAAGGGGCTTCCGCTGTGCACGCGTGTGGATGCTTTGTGGTCCACGCGAGCCCCCTGAACTGGCCTCTGCTCCTCCAGGCTCCAGGTGCGCTTTCTCCTCCTAGTTCTCTGTCAGCAAGGATGCCAACCCGGGATGTGCAGCCGTGACAAGACTGGCGATGGGGATGCTGCCATGTTAGCAGGGACTGTCACCACTACCGTCACCGACCGGAAATGCTGCCACCGTCGCCTGTCACCCAGGAGGGGAAGTGTGTCACAGAGACCGAATCTGAAAATCCAGCATGTGTCCCCAGGTGGGACGAGGGCACGGAGATGGAGGAAAATAATTAAGGACAATGCAGTTAAAGTACAATAGGGTTAATGATTTGCTAACTGTGGATTTGCTGTGGATTTTATCCTTGGTTAGGAGACCATGGCTGAAGGAAACATAAAAAGGGAAATAAAACGGAATAAAAAATAAAAGGGAATAACAAACTAAAAAGGGAGTCAAATTTTAAAGATGGAAAAAGATTCTGATTAGAAATTCTTGTTTCTACAAGGATGCTCCTCTCAGAGATAAGAATATGTTCTTGTTTCGGTGAGAATTCTCATTTCTTACTGGGGCAAGTGAACGACCCTGGGAGAACTCTTGAGTTGTCCTTGGATTCTATGCCACTGTTGCCTCGGAGGTTTCTGCAAGAGACTGCGGCCCCCAGACAACAGAATGGCTACGAGCTGTGTGTCCTGCCACGTGTGCATCCTTCCGCGGCACCTCTCACCGTGGCGCTGGTCCCCGCCACGCCCCTGCCCGGGTCCCTGGCCGGGGATGGACCTCCTGTCTCTCCTCAGACCCATCTCAGCACAGCTGGGTCACAGGCCTCTCCAAACACAAGTCTAGCAGGTTCTCCCGGCTTCGGGGAGACCAAGCACACACCGGTCAGCGGCCAGACCTCCTGTGAACACAAGGCTGGAGCCTCAGCCTCGGCCACCTGCCCAGGAAGCCAGCCCTCCCCTCGTCTGCAATAAACATCCCGGGAGTCAGACCCACAGGAAGCTGGCTTGCAGTCTGCATAGGCCGTCTACAAGCAAGCTGCACGGGAACAGCTGCAACGATCAGCACCCAGCCTGGCAGGACTGACCTACGACCGACAGCTGCCCCACTTTCTGTCCCTGCTTCCAGCTCAGGACCAGCTGAGGACCCCCAAGTGCGCCCTCACCCATCTCATCAGAGCCCCACTCGCAGTAACCCTGCCAGCTTCCCTTGCCCCCTGGCCTCCGTCACACCTGCACCCCCTTTCCCCCGGAAGCTCTCCTGTCCCCCACCTGCCCCAACTCTGCCGGGTGCTAGTGACACTGGTTACTGATGGTGCCCCCCCCCCCCGCATATGGGCTGGGATCTGGACCCCCTGGGTCCACCCCACCGGGACCACTCAGACTCCCTCCCACCCCAGCTCCAGGCACCTGCTCAGTCCTGCGTTCCCCTCCCCTCCGCTCCCCCCTCCCCCTCCTCTTCCCTCCTCAGCCCCCCAGCCCAGCCCAGCCCAGCCCAGCGCAGCACAGACTTCTCCCAGTTAAACCTCTAACTGCGCTGTCCACGCGGAGTCCAAACTCTGAGTCTTCGGGCCCCACTGCACGGGCACTGGCCTCTTTAGGGGCTGCTTGGTCGTCCTTGCTGGTTGCTTATTTTCTCCAGCGAGACACAAAGCTTCCCCAACGCGGGCGCCCCGTGTTTTCCTGTCACCCCACAGCAGGCAGCACGGCCTCTGAGACAGTGGGTACTCAGTGAATGTGTCTGGCCAGATGGATGAAGACAGCCTGGGGTTAGTCGCCCAGCTACCCTCCTGGTCATAAGAAAAAGATGCAGGAAGTCAGTTTCTCTTTCCTCCAGTCCTAAGTGCTCTCTCAGGTCTTCCCACTTTCTCTTCTGTGCGTCCAAAGGGGCCAGCTGTAACAGAACTCCATAGACACGGGGGATTTAATTCACAGGAATTTAGAGATGGAGGTGCCAGTGGGGCTGGTGTTATTCTTGGCCTGTAAGTACAGCCACGTGTGCCCACATGACCTCTTCCCAATCCCACTGGGGGCCCTGCCCTCAGGACCTCATCTTGCTCTAACTGTCTCCCAAGGCCCCGCCTCTAAATGCCATCCCACTGGGGGTTAGGGCTTCAACATACGGATTTGGGGGACAGGTACATCCAGTCGGTCATAAAAGATAAATATTCTGTTTCCTCAAATGTTACAGGATGATTTGATACAATAATTGGGGTATCTTCTCTGACATAATTATCCTTTTCCTCTCATTCTTATGAATTAGCAATTCTTATATATTTAATTTCTACCTTAGCTTGACTTTGATACTTAGAAAGAACTAGCTTATCCTTTTATATATTTACTTTTTTTTGCTAAAATATTTGTGTTTCAATCATGCTGGAAGTTACAAATGCTTTCTAATGATCCCCAAAGTCAAATAGTAAATTGTCTCTCTTTTTTAAAGGCTTTAGGGATGAGGAAATAGCTCATCTGTCTTCAAACGCACATGAAGGGTCACCCATCACCTAATAACACCCCCTCCCCACGTCACAGCTACCTTCTGCGCAGGGGAGTTTCCTGCTTTATTTTCCCTTCACTCTGAGCAGTTACGACCATATCTGTTCAGAAGAAACATGTCAAATACTCAGGCAAATACATGGAAGGTCTCACTTAATCTTTTTTTCTGCGCATTCTGCCCTGGACTTTCTGCCCTCCTTGAATATTTTTCTTCCCAGAATCTATAGCACCTCAGACTCCGTTTTGTAATTTCAGGACTGGGCTGAGGACTGACTCTGCCTTCTTATCACTGATGATCTCAGCTTTCACTCTGCGCTTTAAAGTGTTTCCCCAAAGAGCCCCCCCCCCCCCCCATGCTTCTTGCCACGGAAGACGTCCGCCTGCCTGGCGGAGCCTGCGTGATGCTCACGGTGAGTCAGAGACCCTCACCGACTGTCTGACCCTCTGTGTGCTCTTTCCCTGCCCACAGCCTCCTCTGCGGCCGTGACCTCCTGGCCTGTCCAGCCGCTCGGCTCTGCGGCCTGCGGGGTCCCCTCCCTGCCAGGAGCCCGACTGGTCAGCTCAGCGGGCAGAACCGAGGCCCATTTTCAACACCTTCGATGAACTCCTCCCGGCAAACCCTGAGGCATAAACAACCTCGCTCTATAAGAGGAAGCAAACCCAGGGAGGTTACGGAGAAGCCTGGGGCCACAGAAGAGCTAACTATGGCCCAGCGGGGCCTGAACCCTGGGCGGTGTCCTTCTGCTGAATTTGTGGGGAAGCAAAGGCACCTGGGCCCCAGGCAGATGGGAGGACATGGCACCGAGCACCGGTGAGGAAGTAGCTTGGGGCCTTGGGCAGGCAGATGTGTGTGTGTGGGGGGGCGGGGGGTCAGCAAAGCTGGGGAGAGACCAAGACAAATGGAGAGAGGGTCAGAGAGAAGGAGGCAGAGAGAGAGAGAGGGAGGGAGGGAGGGAGGCTGACTGATGACTGACTTGACGTCTTATCACCGAGGGCACTCTCTGTCCGCAGATGCCACGGTTGCATTTTGCTTGGAGTCTGCATGGGTTTTATGGTTAGTTTGCTTGGGTAGTTGGCATGATTAGTTTGCTTCGTTAGTCTGCTGGTTGCACAGACAGGCCCGGCATCTTCTGGGTGGGGACGCATTCCTGTCTGGTTGTGCTTTGAGACCTGAATCATTAGGAAATGGATCCTGGTTTCTGAGAAAGATAAACAGTCAGAAATCCCCAGGGGCCCGAACCCACTGCATCCCCTTCAGCACTGATCTCACATGATCTTGGCCAGAGACACAGCCTGAGGGCGGAGGCCCTGCTGAGGACGAAGGAAGTCTGCAGTTTCCAAATACCGGCATTCAAAGCCCCCGAACTGAGAAAAACTCCAACAGATGCAAGAGACGATGTCAAACAGAGCAGGACACACTCTGTAAAGGGAGCTTCACGGCCATTTCTCCAGGGTGGCCGGCAAGGCGCACAGACTGTGGACACTGCTGGGGCCGAGGCGGGGCCGGAACCCTGGCTCTGGATCCTCTCCCAGGACCCTCACCTGCTCAGCGGCCCTGGCAAATACCGGGTGCCCATCACCTCTTGTGCCACACGGTTGAGATTTAGACCATTAAAGAAAATGCCCTGTGTACTATCTTTTATCAAAAAACCCCACCACGGGTGGGTTTGACTTTTTCCTCCAAATATCAATGCAGTTTTATAGAAAGCTCAGGAAGACCCTTTCACCTTTGTTAGTAAGCGGATCCCGTGAAGCCCACGTGGGAATTCTATCCAGATAGACTCAAAGTCTGCTCTGGGCCCTTTGAAATGGTTGCATTTTTGAGACAGAAAGAAAGAGAGTGACAGAAAGCAGCCACTCTCCTTCACTTTTGGAAACCTCTGCCCAGGTCAAACAGGTGGACTTCTTTGTTCTAAAATGTTAATCTTTTTAAAATGTCAATCTCTGAAGTGCGTCCTGAAACTAGCTGTTCGTTACATGAATATCTAATGTCTAGTATAAGATCTACTACCATTTTAGCTTGTTTTCTTACCATTTTCTTTCCAAAGTTCCTCCCAACTGTGCATTTAGCCCCAGGGCGGGGCTGTGGCGATCCAGAGCCCCACATGGGCTACTGGGGAAGACGTTCCCCACCTCCCCCGTGCCTTCTTTCTACCTCCAGGCCCACAGAAGCAGCTTTGAATAATTCAGGATAAAACTGCTTTATGAACTGAAGATGTTGCTCTCCGCAGGCAGCTTCCCTGAAAATCCTACCTCCCTGAAAAGTTGAGGGAAATTTCCTTTGAAAAATATACACCATAAAAGGGTTTCTTTTCCAAAGCTTTTTTTTTTTTTTTTTTTTTTTTTTGCGGTACGCGGGCCTCTCACTGCTGTGGTTTCTCCCGTTGCGGAGCACAGGCTCCGGGCGTGCAGGCTCAGTGGCCATGGCTCACGGGCCCAGCCACTCCACGGCATGTGGGATCTTCCCGGACCGGGGCACGAACCCGTGTCCCCTGAATCGGCAGGCGGACTCTCAACCACTGCGCCACCGGGGAAGCCCTCCAAAGCATTTTTATGCTCAATTCAGGAGTGTTGGGAAAAGTGTGGAGTGTACTCATGTGAAATGCATTTTCCGACCCCGGGTGAGAGAGTGTCTGCATGACGGGGAAGGATTCGGGTTTGCTGAGCACCTACTACATTCCTGAGGGCAGGGAGGCTAAAAGGGAAAGACTGACTTGCAAAGACAGAGGCATAATCGGCTGTTTATTCATGTTGAGGGTTTGACCTGGATTCATAGTCCAACCCAGTTTCCAGAGCACAGTCCTGCAACCATTTCTTAACGGGAACGCTTTTGGGGAGAAACTGTTCCACAGGCTGGGGTACACCGAGCGCCCAGCCCAAGTGGAACAGGACGGAGGGAAGCAAGCACGGGGCTCACGGCTCAGGCAGCTGGGAGGCCGGCGCCCCGACAAATCTGCAGTCCCAGAGTTCTGGGTGAAGGTCTCCACTGGGGCCAAGGTGGGGTGACGTGCCCACAGTCACAGCCTAACCTGTGGGGCGATGCAGCCAGGGACGGGCCCATCGTCTCCTCTGAGGGGACTCTTTTGGAAGGGCAGCTTCGGGGAGAAAACCAAGTGTCCAGGTGACACAGACCTGCACATCCAACACCGTGCGAGGCTGGGCCCGGCCTCAGCCACGAAAGGTCCCTTTGTGTCTGTGGCTCCCGGGCCCGGACGGGCCCTGCCATCGCCCAGCGACCTCACACCATGGTCATGACCTTCAGTGCGGCCGGCTGGAACCTGCGGATCTTCTTCTTCAGGGCCTTGGAGGCCTTGACGCGGCACAGCCTGGGCACTGGCGGCAGAGGGGGCCTGGAGCTGGCCGGGGCCCGCTGGCTGGAGCTCCCCCCGCCCTGGCCGCCGCCCTCCGAGGTGCTGCCACTGGACTCCCCGTCCCCGAAGCGGTTGGCCGTGTGGTCGCTGGCCTCGTCCCCGCTGCTCTCTGCGACGGTGGAGCGGAACAGGGACGCACACTCGGCCGAGTGCTCCGAGCCGTCCGACCCGCTCCTGGCTCGGGCGTCCTGGCGGGGCAGCCTGGGCCTGGGTCTGGCGCACACGGGCCGCGGGCCGCCCCCTCTCCGGGCCGCCGGCCTATGGGGCCCCAGGCTGGGGTCCGGGCGGGCCCGGGCTGAGATCTCTACGGAGGACTGCCACCTGCGCTGCTTCCTCCGGGCCTCCCCGCCGGTCGCCACCAGTGGGGCTGCTTCCAAGGGGAACAAGGCCTGAGCTGACGCCTGGTGATCCTCTCGTCGGGCCACCAGCAGGGGGACGAAGAGGGACACGGGGTAGAGGCTGGACTCAGAGCAGGACCGGCCGGGCGCCTCCCTGGCCAGGGTGGGCCTCCTGAGACCACCTCCCGACTCAGGGGGCGGCTGGGGGCCCCTGAGGGCGCCCCACTGAAGCTGCGGCCCCCCAAGCCTCAGCGCCTTGTCGCTGGTCCCCCTCTTGATCTTCACAGGCTTGGCCTTGGGGGGCCCCGTGGGGGAAGCTCCTCTGGCAGCAAAGTGCGGGCGGACACAGTGTCCGGGGGCCCGAGGGGGGCCCTCCCCTCCCGCCCCCCCGCCCGGCGACCTGCCTCTGCCCGTCCAGCCGTGGAGAGCTGGCTGCTGACCCTGCGAGCAGGGAGCGGGGGCCTGGCCACAGCCCAGCCAGGGGGAGCCTGGACGGGCCTCCTGGTGCACGCAGCCGCGTGAGGGTCTGGGGCCCTCCTCTGGACGGCTGCTGGGGTGCAGGGTGCGCACAAGGGGCACAGGCCCCGGCTGCTCGATGCCGTCCCCACGGGCGGCCCCGCTCTGGGCCTCCCCTCCCACCTCCGCTCTCCCCCGGGCGCACACTGTCTTCTCCAGGCCACCTTCACTGTCCTCCCTCCGGCCCCCGAGCCCCTGCGGGGATAGGGACGCCTCCCGTCCTGGGGGTCCGCGCTCTCCCACACTGCCCCTCGCGGGCGGCCCTCGGCCCTGCAGTCGCAGCAGCCTCTCTATGTAGGCTCTGGCTGGGCCAGCCTCGAGGACCAGTCCAGTCCGAATGGAGCTCGGACCTGTGGCTCCAGGGAGGGCCCGACTGGGGGACGAGGGGCCATCGCTCGGCGCTGTCTCCTTGGTCAGAGTAAAGAGGGGGCTCTGCAAAGCCACGGCGTGCAGGGGGCTGGGGTACGGGTACACCTCCCTGCCCCCCTTGGACACCAGGTCACACTGGTACTTGGGGTCCATGCCGCGGCAGAGGAAGGAAGTGGCCTTGGGGTGTGCCCTGGCTTTCTGGAGCCCCACTTCAGCTGGCAGGACTCTTTCAAGGTCACCTGGGAAGGAGAAAAAGAACAAAACATAAATAAGGGAAGAAGCAAGCACAGCCCTGGGGCACGAGGCCCTCCCCCCGGGCAGGACGAGGCCCCGGCCTCACACGTTCCTCGCCTGGACACGCTGGCGTCCTCTGTACACGTCCCATCACCCGGCTCCCATCACACTCCTTCCAGCCACAGCCTAGAAGGTGAGTCCTAGACCCTGACGTTCAGTCCTGCCCTTGTTCACCGAAGGTGCGGAGGACGCCCAGGGAGATGGGGCGCCGGTGACCACACGGCCATCGGGACAAGGTCTCGGAACAGACCTTCCCTGAGGCGTTCACAGGTGTGCAAGAAAGAAAACCCATGGATCCTAACGGCCCAGGTCTAGCATAAGGAATAAGATGCATCTCTTCCTTCTGGGACCCTCTGAAGAAAAAGAACGGCTCTTCCCTGGCCGGTGGGGGGAACCGCATGTGAGCTGAACTCGCTCAACGTCCACGTGCAGCGCTGCTCCCACCCTAGTCCCCGGCGGCAGCCACGAGGGCTGTGGAAGGGTGTGAACGGATGTTCATTTTAAATAAGACGAGAAGCCTTTTATTGCAACAGCCCTGCTACAAGGAACACAGGTGGGCGTTTGATGCCTACCTCCATCCAAAACCCAAAAAAGCCCACAGAAAATATGGGGATTGGGAACTGCCCCCCTCCTTGTATGGGCTCGGAACCACCCCCCACCGTGTTTGGGGCTCGGGAGCCGCCCCACCTGGGATGGGGCTCAGCGCCGCCCCCGCTCCCGCCTCCCCTTACCTGTGGACACCGGGCGGGGCCGGGACTCGCCTTGCAGCAGCTGGCCGGCGCCCCCCTCACTGGCCTGGGGCTCCCACGCAGGCAAGGGGACCCCACACATGGTGGTCTCATCTGCTGACCGGGGCCGGCAGTCCCCCGCGCCGGGCCTGGCCTCCGGGGTGGCAGGCAGCACAGCGCCCAGAGAGGAGGACATGCAGTCGCTGCACACGGACGTGCAGGAGGTGGACAGGGAACAGGACCCGCCGTCGCTCAGCTCGTAGAAGCCTGCACGGGGGCACAGAGGCTGTCGCTGTGGTCTGGGGGGCCCTGCGCTGAGGGGCTGGGGGTCTCAGGGAAGCGGACCCGGGGGCGGGGAGGTGCCCGGGGCCGGAATGCCCGGGACGCCGCCCCACCTCTGTCTCCTGTTGCCCACCACCTGCTCATCCCTCTCCTGGGCGAATGGCTCACGTCCCCCCGTGTGACCTCCGGCTTCCAGCCCCGTAAGAGGGAGACTGGCATCCTCCCCCGCCCCTCCTCGTGCCCGCCAAGCTCATCTGAGGCAGGCATCAGAGAAGGGGCAGCGTCTGGGGAGGCCCCCCGGCCCGGCCCTGCTACATGATTAACAACCCAGACCGTGACAGGATTTTGCAAACTGAAAAAAAGCGAAAGACAGGGCAGAGAACACTGTACTTGGGAAGACGCTGGTCTCCTGGGTTTGCCGTTTGAGCTGCTGTCTGAGCCTGGAATCTGGAGAGAAAGCCCATGTGCCCAGGACCATGAAGGTCAGAACGACCCTAACCATCGCTACGTGACCTTGAAAGGAGGGCGCCCAGGGCCGCAGGGGAGGAAACTGTACTGATTTTAGACTGTAGACTTAAAAAAATACTCTTGCTGTCACATAAAAGTTATTATTTACAATCTCCATGTTGATTCAACATAAACAGAACCCAGAATCCGTCTCAGTCCAGAGAAGGGTGAGAAACTCATGGGTTTTTTTCCATCAAAAGCAATATTTTTCCAATTAAACAATGAGTATGTACACACCCACTCTCTCCCTCTCTCTCCCCGTTTTCCCAAGTGCATTTAAATAAAAGTATTAAAAGTATTTCATCTTCAGTATTCTCCAATAACGTGCTCTTTCAGGCTTGCATACAGCTCCTGACCCTCTGGTGGCCTGAGCACAGAGGCGGGTTCACCACGTCAGCCCTGCCGGGCAGTGCTGCTCCCCGGGGTGAGCGACAGAGGGTCCAGGGCCCGAGCGGGCGCCATACCCGAGCTGGGCCTGCTGTCGCTGTCCGGGGCCTCGCTGGAGGTTCTGCGCACGTCCAGCTGCAGCTCGCTGATCTGCTGGTCCAGCTGGTCCAAGTGGGTTTTCAGGCCGACGTCCTGAAGTCTTAAACGGTTCTCAGGAGGAAAACAGGGAGACATAAAACTGCTCTGTGTACAGAAATGGAAACTGGAGGCTCCACGTGAAGCTACACCACACATACAACTTAACTCCCCAAACCCACAGGTCAGCTCCCACCTGACAGCTCCCACTTCCTCACACCAAACCACTTCTAGG
Source organism: Mesoplodon bidens (assembly GCF_964165515.1). Classification (NCBI taxonomy): domain Eukaryota; kingdom Metazoa; phylum Chordata; class Mammalia; order Artiodactyla; family Ziphiidae; genus Mesoplodon; species Mesoplodon bidens. Next base: position 92,673,941 of record NC_138168.1, read on the forward strand.
ACCCCTCCCGCCTCTAGGACCCCTCCCACCTCTAGGACCCCTCCCGCCTCCAGCACGTCTTCCCAAGTGCAGACTTTTCTTTGCCAGCAATTTTCAATTAGACATTTCTTTATAAGAATGTGGAGTAATACAGCTTATGAGAGTGGAATGAGGACCAAAAACAGCCAAGGACACCCACTCTGGCAGGAGCCACCGATAATATTTTCAATGTCTTTTTCCATCTACGTAAGAATCTACTTTCCCAGGCTCGCGCCTCGTGGACCTTGCGTTTGGTGCCCGTATCACCACGTTCCTTCACCGCAGCCCGTCCATGGCACCTGGGGAGGGCTGAGCTTTCGGCTCTTCAGGGGGACAGGAAAGTCCCCAGGAGAGAAAAAGGCCCTGCCTCTGCAGAGTCTTAGCTCCCATATCACAGGTGGCATTTTGAACGGTTACGGTTTTGTAGGGCTTTCAGGGAAGAGGGAGGGACGCTGCAGGAGGAAAAAGCTCAGCGCCTGGGATCAGCGCAGCCTGAGCACCTGCCCCAGGAGGCAGGATCTTTCTGGTTTAGGGTCCACATCTCAACTCTGTCCTCCGAGGCTCTAGCTTCTCCAGGCCTCAGCTTCCCTGGCTGTAAAACGGGTTACTGTGAGTGTCAACCACACATAACTGTGTGTGTATATCATGTAATATACATATAGCACATGCACGTGGTTAATGCTCACAATATACATTCACACACATACACACACGTGAATCATATGTCCGTAAAAGAACACTGTTTCATAAATGCTGACTTCCCTCCTTCAGTGATAAAACTTCACCTTGTTTTCAAGGTCCACTACCTAAATTTCTTGCTTTGATTAGCAATTAAGTTTAAGGCAAATAATTAATGAATGGGATTATGCCGGTCACCCTGTTTGAGAAAATGATCAATTGTGTTTCAAATTCTTATATAGGAAATGAGGAATTACTTCAGTAGCTTCAATAATCTGAGAAGTCAGTCCAAGGGGGAAGCAGGTGGCGGGAATTTCTGATTCTTATGGGAGAACTACGTTGGCGCAGACTGTTCCCATACCACCAGGGGCAGGGGCCCATGGCCCAGCACCTGGTGAGTGGCAGACCACCACACCCAAATCCACTTTCCTCAGGACCCAGTGCAAAGGTCTCAGAACAACCTCCAAGTTTTGTAGCAAGAGAGTCTCCCAGCCTCATGTAATAGTATCTGTAAACATAACACTACAAAAACCCAGAATTTAATCAAAACGTACACACCCAGGACCACCCAGAGTAGCCTGAACATCCTGGCACGTTTTCACAAAGGGAAACGCTCCCCAGGTGGACGGCACTACCTGACAGCCAGAGCGGCGGGGGCAGCAAAGGTGGGCTCCCGGCCCATCACTATCCAAGTAAAAAACACTCAGACAAACGAAGGGAATTTTTACTGCAAATGACTTTTCTTCTAATGTCGTAAAATGAGACCACGGTACTGGCAGAGAGTTCAGTTCCTCTGTTCGTCCACACTTCGACGTTTAAAAACATGGATTTGACCCCTTCTCTTCCAAATCACGATGTCCTCTTTCTTCTGAAAGGGGACCTCTCTGGATTCCATAGATGGCTTCTCTCCTCCCTCTCCAATCCCCCTCCCCCCCAAAAAGTGACCCTGGCGTGTTTGTGCTGGAATAATTGCTTTGTGATTAATGTTTGCCCAGCCCGGCCTACAGCCGGTGGCTTCTGATTAGTGTCGAGGGGCAGAGCCACACAGGCCCCTGGGTGCCCTCCGATGATTACTGCGTCCCCAGGACCCCGCTGCATGGCAACAGGGCTTTGTCACTCAGGATTGGCACTGTCCTCCGTAACCCTTCCCCCGTCCCTCGCTGGGGGGTTTTATGTCTCTGCTTTTCATTAACTCCTTGGTCTCTAACTCTGTGTGCTAAGTCAAAGGTTCCTTATGGCACCAGGACTGAGCATAACCCACTGCGGAGCCAGGCACACAGCATCGACTTCCATGTATTTCTGCAGGGAAAATGTGTTACAGAGACGTCAGCGCCGAGTAAATGTGACTGCTGTGTCACACGGGTTCCCTCCAGAGCAGCGAGCCAGTCTGTGCGGCCACCAGCCCTCTCTACTCACCGCAGGCCTTCAGGCTCAGGGGCTGGGCAGCGCATCCTGTCTGAATCCCCTGAACCTGGGCGAGGGGCAGGGGTTCCGGTGTAAGGGAGAGCACAGCCCAGTTCCCAGGAGCTGGGAGCCCCGGGGCATCCACACAGACCCAAGGGCTCCCCGCCACACCCGTTAACTCAGACTCTAGGGCACGCCTGGGAATCTGCATTTTGACAAGCTTCCCTGGGACCAATTTTTTATGACCACAAAAGTTTGAGAACTTCTACCTAGGGAATGCCATTCAAAACAAATATCTGGCTTAGCCCTTTCTTCGAGATGTTGACTTTACATGCCATAAAAGACTGATCCGATTTCCACTTGCTTTGCCCTTTTGCTCCCCATCTACAATTCGGCTTTCCAGCCTTCTCAAACCTTTACGGCAGATTGAGAGGACAAAAATGAAAAACGTCCCAAAGTTCAGGATACAGAGATGGTGTCTAAAACACCTCCGTTCTTTCCTTGAAAGCTGAGAACATGCACAGGAAGCATTTTCTGCATGAGTTCCATGGCACTGCAAGTGCCCTGTGGGTGGGTAAATATTACTACCTAGCTTGAAAAGAAGTCCTTCAAAGGGCCAGGGTCACAGATTAGCCTCGGGGATAACAAGCACTAGTGCCACAGAAGGAAGCCTTGCCCAGCCCCGTGGATGCTTCCCCCTCCTCTGTGACCCTGAGCGAGTTCGTTCCCCTGAGAGGTCACGGAGCAAGCATGGTCGGTCCAAGGAAGACACCAGACGTCTTGATTACAGCCGCAGACCCTCAGCTCCTGCAGTGCTCAATGCCGGCACCTGCCAGGGAGGAGGAGATGCTGCCATTCAGGGTCAGGGCAAGTCGTGACCAGCAAAACAACCACCAGGAAATTCTCCAGCACCAGTTTCCCTGCAGGTCCCCAGAGCCTTTCCTCACATCCCACCTGGGGTGCCCGCTGGCGCCTCCTGGTGGGAGATGGAGCTTCCAGGCTCCTCTGGGGCATCCAAATCTTTCCGCGTCAGTGTTGCTGGGAACATAACGCTTATAAAAATGGGAATGGCAGCCTCTTCTCGGGGAATGACAATCTCCCTGGAAGGCACAGACAGGTGAGCACAGGACCGGCCAAACAGTAAGGGCTGCTTTGGTCAGAGGTCATGGGGGTTACATTAGCTTAGAAATCTAGAACGTGGAGATAGTAAATACTGAAATCATCTTCCGCTTTGTTACAGCAGTAAAACTTGCTCATTTACTTATTCAACAAATACTAAGTACCTACTGCGAGCTTCCTGTTGTGACTGTAGACACAGCAATTAAAAAGGTGTAGCTCGTTCGTTCTGGTAAGTGTTAATGTGATGACTTCTCCTAACTGCAGTTGAAATCCCCCCTGAAATGCTCAAGCTCATTCTCACTTAGGAACGTCTGTGGGACAAAGCTGCTGAGGGTCAGATAAAAGTTCTTCCTGTCTCCACACCTGAATGGTGACCCATGCCCCGGTTAACCCCAGGGTGTGGGTAGGAGGGGCCCCGATTAGCCGGGAGTTACTGAAGTGTGAGCCTGGGGCTGGAGATGAAGGCCTTTTGATTGTACCCTGCATCATAGAACTAGGATCACTCCTAATGTTTTCTCTGTAAGAAAAATGTGAACGTGTTAATCGCTGGGCTGGTGTCACACACATTCAATTATTCGTCTCTTTTGATCACATAATCTGTGCCAAGAACAAAGTTTCAAGACAAAGGGTGCGTGTTCCTTCTGGTCCCCACATTAAAAAATAAATAAATAAAACAAAAGAAAACCTGTTTGAACTTCTCTCCCAAAAGGCTACCCGTAATTAGAGGCTGAGTACTCAGAAGTCTGATTTGTATATTACTTAAGCCAAGTTAATCATCAACTGGGTTCTAGCTCCCCCGACAGAACAATTCACAGCAGCATCGCAAAGCTCCTTCCTGCCACACGCATGTCATGCATCTTCCCAGGCTCTGTGTGCCTCTCCAAGCTCCAGTGAAAGGTAGGATGTGTCTGGGTGCACACATGCACGCACACACACACCCACACACACACAGGTAAGCTAAACCTGCAGCTGTGACTGGATAAGATGGGGGGTGAGAAGCCTATGAAAGTTCCACTCGGTAACTAGCTCCTTCCTTTGCAAAGCAGCCGCGGAATCACAGGACGAGAGGCTGCACAGTCAGGGCCCCCCCTTGCCATGTGGGAAGATCGCAGGAGTCCTGGGACACATCTTAAGACGCTGAGCTTCCCGATTCTCTAATCCAGAAGCAGCTAACAAATCATTGACACGACTGCGCTAAGCTGATAGCAAAGCAGCAGCCTCATCCAGGCTACTCTGTAAAGACAGCAGCCTTTAAACAGGGCAGATTTAATTTCTCATTTAAAAGACATTCCCCTTGAAGTACTACAGTCAACTCTACCAAATAGACATCTTTCAGTACAACCTTCTAATTTTTCCTTTAAAAAATACTGCAACACTGCAAAAAACTCTTGAGTTTTTTCCAATACATGAGATGAAACCATACATTAGATAAATAACCGAGGCAATCACCTGAGAAGTGTCTTCAGTGGTACAAAAGGGACCCGCGTTTGGAGGAGCCCTAGCAGCGGGGAGAAGGCCGGTGGGAAAGCAGGCCCAGGAGGCCCAGTGGGGTTCCACCGCCTCTGCGTTCAGAGGACACACCTCTTTTCATAGGTCAGGTTACATTTTAAAGTCGGAGAGGCCCTCATCGGATACATGCTCTCCCCAACATCTTATTACAGTGACACGACCCCAGAGCTCAACCTGAACACATCACTGGGGACAATTCGGGGGACACTTGGCACGCTGGCACTGCTGTCCCCAGACACACGCAGCAGGGAGAGGCTGGCACCGGGAGCAGGACACCAGGATCCCAAGTAGCCTCCAGCAGGGAAAACCGATTGAATGCGTTCTTATCAGCAAAACTCCAACCAACAGGAATACATCCTGAAGTCTGTCTGCGCTGGGAAGTAGGCAGAGCCGGGCGCAGCCCCGATGCGCGGCTCGGCGCGGGCCGCCCGGCCGGGCTGCTTTCAGGGCCCGGATGCCTAGCCTCGCGCCTCAGGCCTCCGCGTCCCTCTCATTCGGGACCGAGCAGCGTCCCTTGAAATCGCCGAAGGTGCCCCCCGATCCGCCGGGCGGCCCGTCCGCCTGCTGCTAGCCGGGTGGACCGGGTCCCCGCGGCCCCGCGCGCCCGGAGCGGCCCCGCGATCCCCGCACGCGCTCCTTACCAGCTGCTCCTGCAGCGCCGCCAGCGCCGCCTCCAGCCGCAGCTCGTGGGCGCGGGGGCCGCGGGGGGCGGCGGGCCCGGGCGGGGGCTGCACGGCCAGGGCGCCCCACACGCGCGCCTGCTGCCTGGCGCGGAGCCCCTGCAGCTCGTGCAGCCCCGCGAGGGCCGCGCGCAGCCTGGCGCCCACCCTGCGGCGGTCCCAGCTCGCGGGCCCCGGCGGGCCGCCCGGCGCCCACATCCCGCGCTCGACCCGCGCGGCTGCCCGGAGCCTCCCCGGCCTCCGAGCGGCGCCGGGCGGTGCGCGCGGCCTCCGCGCCGCCTCTCCCCGCCCCCGGCCCGCGGGTCGCCAAGGCGGGGTGGGACCTATCGGTGGCCGCGGAGGCGGTGTCTGCACACGCCCAGGGGTCACAGCGGCCGCCCCCGGGCCCGCCCCGTCGGCGGAGCCCCACGCCCTTGGGGACCCGGGCCGCGCGCTCCGGGGCGCCCGGAAGGCGCGCGGTGACCCTCTAGGGGCCCCGAGGGAAGGAGGAGCCGGGTGGGCGCGGGTGAAGGGGCGAAAGTGGACCAAACACGGAGAAAGGTCTTGTTCAGGTTAAAAGCAATGTTTTTAAGGTAAATTATTGGATAGTTCCCCATTGTAAGGACCGTGTTACCATTATGAACTCACTAGCACTTGGGAAAAACTCCACTTTTCCTGGAAACCTCAGCTTGTCTTTTTTTTTTTTTTTAATAATAGTAGCTTTATTGAGATATAATTCACATACCATTTGATTCCCCTATCTAACACGTACAATCCAATGGCCCCTTAGTATTGTATATTCACCAAGTTGTGCAGCTATCACCACAATCAATTTTATAACATTCTTACCACCCCCCAAAAAAGCTCGGTGCCCCTTAGCGGTCACCCTCCATTTCCCCGCTGCACCCAACACTAAGCTGCCTGTTTGGGAGGTTTTATATAAATAGAATCACACAATAGGTTGCCTTTTTTTTTAAAAAAGAAGGTGTTGGGGGTAGGAGTTTATTTATTTATTTTTGCTGCGTTGGGTCTTTGTTTCTGCGCAAGGGCTTTCTCTAGTTGCGGCGAGCGGGGGCCACTCTTCATCGCGGTGCATGGGCTTCTCACTATCGCGGCCTCTCTTGTTGTGGAGCACAGGCACCAGACGCGCAGGCTCAGTAGTCGTGGCTCAGGGGCCTAGTTGCTCCGCGGCATGTGGTATCCTCCCAGACCAGGGCTCAAACCTGTGTCCTTTGCATTAACAGGTAGATTCTCAACCACTGCGCCACCAGGGAAGCCCAAGGTGGCCTTTTAGGACTGGCTTCTTTTACTGAGCATATTTTCAAGGTTCATCCACGTTGTAGCAAGTATCAGTACTTCACTCCTTTTTATTGGTAAATAATGTTCCGTTGTATGGCAGGACCATTTTTTATTTATCCATTTATTCCTTAACGGATTGTTTCCACTTTCTGACTATTATGAATAGTGCTGCTGCTATGGCTGTTCATGTACAAGTTTTTGTGTAGAAATATGTTTTCATTTCTCTTGGGTGTTTACCTAAGAGTGGAATTCCTGGCTCATAGGTAACTTCTGTGTTTAATCTTTTGAGGGACAGCCAGGCTGCTTCCCAAAGTGGCTGCACTGTTTTACTTTCCCACCAGCATTGCATGAAGGCTGCAAATGCTCCACACCCTCACCAGTATTCGTCTTTTTGGTCTTAGCCATTCCAGTATGTGGGAAGTGGTATCCCATTGTGATTTTGATTTCCATTTCCCTGATGGCAAGTGATGCTGGTATCTTTCCATGCGCTTATTGGCTATTTGTGTGTCTTCTTTAGAGAAATGTCTGTTCAGATCATTTGCCTATTTATTAAAACTGGGTTGTCTTTTTATTATTGAGATGTAAATATTCTTTATGTATTCCAGATACAATTCCATTATCAGGTATATGATTTGCGAATATTTTGTTCACTCTGTGGGGTATCCTTTCACTTTCTTGATAATGTACTTTCCAGCAAAAAGTTTTTAATTTTGATTAAGTCCAATTTATCTATTTTTCTTTTGTTGCCTGTACTTTTGGTGTCATATCTAAGAAACCATTGCCTAATCCAAGGTCAAAGATTATTTCTGTGCTTTTTTCTAAGATTTTAAAAATAGTTTTAGTGCTTACATTTAAGTCTTTGATCTGTTTTTAGTTAATTTTTGTATATGATGTGAGGTAGGGGTCCAACTTCATTTTTAAATGTGTGGGTATTCAGTTTTCCCAGAACCATTTGTTGCAAAGACAATTCTTTCCCCATTAAATTGTCTTGGGACATTTGTTGAAAATCAGTTGATTCAGAAAAATCAATTTCTGGATTCTCAATTCTATCTCACTGGTGTATATGTCTATCCTTACGCCAACTCCATATCGTTTGGGTTACTGTAGCTTTGTGGTAAGTTTTAAAGTCAGGAAATGTGAGTCATCCAACTCTGTTCTTTTTCAAGACTGTTTTGGCTATTCAGGCTCCCTTGCATTTCCACATGAATTTTAAGATCAGCTTGTCAATTTCCGCAAAGAAGCCAGCTGGGATTTTCATGGAGATTGCAGAGGAATCTGTCAGTTGATTGGAGAAGTATTGCTACCTTAAGGTTGAGATGTCTGAACTATAAATGTGGGATGTTTTCCATTTGTTCAGGCCTTCTTCAATTAACAGTGTTCTGTAGTTTTCAGTGTACAAGTCTTGCACTTCTTTTGTTAAATTTATTTCTAAACATTTTATTCTTTTTCAAATTATTGTAAATGGAAATGTTTTTCGATTTCATTTTCAGAATGTTCATTGCTAGTGTATAGAAATAAGTAACTGATTTTTGTATATTGATCTAAGCAAACTTGTTGAATTCTTTATTAGTTCTAATGGATTTTTAGTGGATTCCTTTGCATTTTTAAAAATTTTCAAGATCATGTCATCTGGAAATAGATATTTTCACTTCTTACTTTTGTATCTGGATGCTTCTAAATTCTTTTTCTTGCCTTATTGCTCTGCCTAGAACTTCCAGTACATGTTGAATGGAAGTGGTGAGAACAGGCATCCTTGCCTTCTTCCTGTTCTTGGGGTGGAGGGAGGAGCATTCAGCCTTTAACTATTGAGTATGATGTTAGCTGCAGGTTTTTCTTTAGATGCCTTTTATCACAATGAGGAAGTTCCTTTTGATTCCTAGTTTCTTGAGTGTTTGTATCATTGAGTTTTTCAGGTTATTTTATGTTTCTTTTGTGTTTTCCTTGGTTGTCTGCACTTGTCTTATCTAATATTGAGAAAAAGCATGAGACTGAGACTTAAGAGGCCTCAGTTCCGACCTCTTTTGCCTTCAATTTTCTCAACTATATAATGAGTGTATTGAAGATTGCTGGTGCTGCTTTTTTTAAGTAAAAACATTTATGATTCCTCCTTACATTTTGTTCCAAAGAGAGATTTAGAGAGAGGGAGAGACTGGATATGATCCCTTTATTGGTTATCTCTCTTCTCCCCATCTATGACTCTCTTAATGGTGTCTTTTGGAGAACAGAGGTTCTTAATTTTTATGGAGTCTTATTTATCACTGATCCTGTTTGTGCCATTTTAAAGAAATGTTTGCTTCAGGAAATTCAGGCTCTTGAAGATATTATTTAAAGCTGCTTCTAGAAACTTTATTATTTTACCTTTCTTATTTAGATCTACAATCCACATAGAATGGCTTTTTGTTTATTGTATGAGACAGGGAGATCACAATTTACTTTTTCTCAAACACATCCCAGTGCAATATTTATTGCCCCAAATACCTTAGTGTGTATTTCCTACACAAAGGTATTATTTTAACCAAATTCAATCATTAAATCAGGACACTGATTTGATTCATAATTACCATCTAATTTTCAGGTCCAGTGCAGGCTTTACCAATTATTCCATTTAACATCCTTTGGATCAGAACAATCCCCTCCAGACTTAACTGTCCTGTCCTGCTGGTCTCTGTCAGCCTGGAGCAGGGGCCCCATCTATCCTTGGCCTATGACTTAGCACTTTTGAAGACTGCATTTTCAGAACCCGTTATTTTGTAGTATGCTCCTTGATTTCCTCTTGCTGAAGTTTCCTCCTGGGTCAGGTTATGCTTCTGAGGCAGGAATATCAAAAGTGACACTGTACTCTTGTACATCTCACCAAGGGGCACATAGCTTCAACTTGACCATTCCTGACACTGCCCACACTGACCACCTCATCTGTATCAATAGCTCTGTCTTTCACCTGTCCGTCTATCCAGTCATCTGTCTGTGTAAGATCTATCCAGCATCTATCTATCTATCTATCTATCTATCTTTTCTCCATTCCTTCCTGCCTTCCTTCCTTCCTTCCTTCCTTCCTTCATCCATCCGTCTATCTACCAGTCCATTTATCTATCTATCTGTAGCTGATCGATTGTTCAGGATAGGAAGGGAGGGGAAGTGGGGGAAGAAAAGAAAGAAGCAGGAGCCCAAAGAGTGCTGTTGGGTTTTATCCTCCATGTGAGGTGGCAGGAGGAGGGTCCCGGAGTCCTTGGTGCTGGCCTAGGGCAGTGGGTGGGCAGAAATGCTGGACCGCCTTTGCTGAACTGTGGGCAGCTGTGCTCCTGTCTCTGAAGGTGGGCACACCTGGGGTTGGAATGAAGGGCTCTATATGGCCAGTTGCCCCTACACTCTGACCTCTAATGTTTTGAGATTTAGGGGTGCATTGAGGGGGGCTGAGGGCTCTCCACTCCCCAAAATGTGCCGGGAACCTTGCTGAGGGGGAGGCTCCTGCGTCCTTAGTGCTCTTGGGAGCGGCTACCACATTCCTGTCCCCTCCATCCCTGGGGCGGGAAGGATGCTGGGTCTAGACTGCAGATCCTGCCCTGAGCTTCCATGAGGCTTGCATGTCAGCTGTCACCTACACTCCCCTGGGGTGACAGTGTATTCAGGTCGCAGGGGCGGGCCTTTCCTTTGTGAGTATTGGAGGGTCTGAAAGTATGTGACTTATTCAATGATCATATATCCACGTAGCTGAAAAGATTATTATTTAACTATAACTAAATAGCAATGAAAGAAATGTTTCTAAGATGCCAAGAAAGAACAAACTGAATTAAACGTTGTAACTGTAAGTGTATGAAAAGTGCACCTGCATACCAGCAGGGCTTATGGAGCATAAGACAATTAAGACAGTCATTGGCAAAGATGGCAGTGTGGGAAGACGCTGAGTTAGCGTTTTCCCACAACTAGGGCACCTGACGGCCGCTGGTGGGGGAGCCTGACGCCCAAGGAGACGGGAGGAACCCCCAAGTGAACTGGTAGGACGTGGGGGGACTGAGGGGGAGGAGAAGTGGAGGCCAGACAGGATCGGGGCCGCAGAGGCCAGGCAGGTGGGAGGGACCCTCCAGGAGGAATGGGAGAGGAGTGGAGGGCGATCGCCTGGCTCACTTGGGCACGGGGAGACTACTGAGCTCCCAGGCCGATCCCCTGCCCTCCAAAGCCCCCTCCAGGCTGCGTGGGTCCTTGGGAGCATAGGAGGGAGTCTGGGGAGATCAGGAGAGGCAGGCGGGAAGGGCTCTCCAGGACCAGAGGAGCAGGAGAGGAGAGGAGGGCATTTGACCCACCCACTTGAGCCCAGGAAGCCTGCTGGGCTCCCAGGTGAGGTCCCTGCCCTCTGAGACCAGGGGTGGGGGCCACGCCTAGGCCCCTTCTGCTCCTTGAGCCTAAGCCCCAGCCCCCACAGTCCCCAGGGCCTTTTCCAGCCCTGTGGGTCCTGAGCATAGGCCCCACCCATCCCCCAAACCTCGCCCTTGCTTAGGCCCCGTCCTCCACAGCCAAGGCCTTTACTCCCCCCCTTTTTCTTTTCTTTCTTCTTCTTTTTTTTTCCCTTTTCCCTCCTCCTCTTTTTTACTATTGTGGTACTGATGTACCTTCTGGTTGTTGATTCTTCTATATTTTTATTTTTATATTCTTTCTGACATATCTGTTAGTTTCCTAGTCTAATTTTATTTTTTACTTTGTTATTGTTCTCTTTTTTTCTTTTCTTTTTTTTTTTTTTGGTCACCGCATGCAGCTTGCGGGATCTTGGTTCACAAGCCGAAGGTCAGGTGAAGCTCCTGCAGTGGGAGCTCTGAGTCCAAACCCCTGGACTAACAGAGAACCTCAGACCCCAGGGAATATTCATCAGAGTGAGGTCTCACCGAGTTTCTCATCTCAGCACCAAGACCCAGCTCTACCCAACAGCCTACAAACTCCAGTGTTGGAAGCCTCAGGCCCAACAACCAGTAAGACAAGAATACAATCCCACTCATAAAAAAAAATTTTTTTAATGAGATGGCAAAAAAATATGTCACAGATGAAGGGGCAAGGTAAAAACCTACAAGACCAAATAAATGAAGAGGAAATAGGCAATCTACCTGAAAAAGAATTCAGAGTAATGATAGTAAAGATGATCCAGAATCTCGGAGATAGAATGGAAGCATGGATTGAGAAAATACAAGAAATGTTTAACAAAGATCTAGAAGAACTAAAGAACAAACAAACAGAGATGAACAACACAATAACTGAAATGAAAAATACACTAGAAGGAATCGATAACAGAATAACTGAGGCAGAAGAAAGAATAAGTGAGCTGGAAGACAAAATAGTGGAAATAACTGCCAAGGAGCAGAATACAGAGAAAAGAATGAAAAGAATTGAAGACAATCTCAGAGGCCTCTGGGACAACACTAAGTACACCAACATTCGAATTATAGGGGTCCCAGAAGAAGAACAGAAAAAGAAAGGGTCTGAGAAAATATTTGAAGAGATTATAGCTGAAAACTTCCCTAACATGGGAAAGGAAATAGTCACCCAAGTCCACGAAGCACAGACAGTCCCATACAGGATAAACCCTAGGAAAAACACATCAAGATGCATATTAATCAAACCAACAAAAATTAAATTCAAAGAAAAAATATTAAAAGCAACAAGGGTAAAACAAAAAATAACATACAAAGGAATCCCCATAAGGTTATCAGCTGATTTTTCAGCAGAAACTATGCAGGCCAGAAGGGAGTGGCAGGATATACTTAAAGTGATGAAAGAGAAAAACCTACAACCAAGATTACTCTACCCAGCAAGGATCTCATTCAGATTTGATGGAGAAATCAAAAGCTTTTCAAACAAGCAAAAGTTAAGAGAATTCAGCACCACCAAACCACCTTTACAACAAATGCTAAAGGAACTTCTCTAAGTGGGAAACACAAGAGAAGAAAAAGACCCATAAAAGCAAACCCCAAACAATTAAGAAAATGGTAATAGGAACATACATATCAATAATAACCTTGAATGTAAATGGATTAAATGCCCCATCCAAAAGATACAGACTGGTTGAATGGATACAGGTCATGGAAGCAACCTAAGTGTCCATTGACAGATGAATGGATAAAGAAGATATGGCACATATATACTATGGAATATTACTCACCATAAAAGGAAATGAAATTGAGTTATTTGTAGTGAGGTAGATGGACTTAGAGTCTGTCATACAGAGTGAAGTAAGTCAGAAAGAGAAAAACAAGTACTGTATGCTAAGGCATATATATGGAATCTAAAAAAAATTGTACTGATGAACCTAGTGGCAGGGCAGGAATAAAGATGTAGACGTAGAGAATGGACTTGAGGATATGGGGTCGGAGGGGAAGCTGGGGCGAAGTGAGAGAGCGGCATGGACATATATACACTACCAAATGTAAAATAGATAGCTAGTGGGAAGCAGCCGAATAGCACAGGGAGATCAGCTCCGTGCTTTGTGACCACCTAGAGGGGTGGGATAGGGAGGGAGGGAGGGAGAGGCAAGAGGGAGTGGATATGGAGACACGTGTATGCATATGGCTGATTCACTTTGTTGTACAACAGAAACTTAACACAGTATGGTGAAGCAGTTATACTCCAATAAAGATCTAAAAAAAAAAAAAAAGACTGCCATTGGCAAATTTGCTGCGGTGGTGGGTGGCTTTCTCCACTGTGCTAATTTACTCTCTTTTTGATCAGTTTATTTGTGCAATAAGCCAATATTCACATACACATGCACACAGCACATACTCATGCACACAGCCCTACATACTATTAGAAAACTTTTTTTCCCAATCAGATTGCCAGAGATCAAAAAGAACAGTGATCCATTGTAGCAGGAGGTGGTGGGATGACGAACCCTCACAAGCCCTCCTCCATCTGACCCCTGCTGGGCACCCCCTTCCTCACCGACACCCCGTCCACTCTACCTCAGTCTCCTGTGGCCTCTCAGATCCCCAGGGCCTTTGCATGTTCTGTGCCCTCTACCCAGCAGGCTCAGCCTCCACATCTGCATGACCTCCCCTCCCCTCCTCTCCTCTTTTTTCAGATCAGTTTCCAGTCAGGCCGGCCCTGACCTTGCTGCACCCCTGGGGCTCACTGTCCACTTTTATTTTTCTCAGCACATCATCCTCTCACATTCTTTATAGTTTGCTTGTCTGTTATGATCATTGTTCTTTGTTTGTTTCCCCCACTAGATTGTAAGCCTGGTGAGAATAGAGATCTTTGCTTTTAAACTGGTGTATTTTAGATGCTAGCCTGGCTCCAAGTAGCTGCCTAATAACATTGGCTGAATAAACACTTGGTAACTTGTTCACCATTGAGCTGAAAGAAAATTTTAAAAATTATGTCTGGGACTTCCCTGGTGGTCCAGTGGTTAGGACTCAGTGCTTTCACTGCAGGGACCCAGGTTTGATCCCTGGTCAGGGAACTAGGATCCTGCAAGCCTTGCGGCATGGCCAGAAAAAATAAAAAAGGAAAAAAAATTATATCATGTTTTTCTTAGATCATCCCCCATATGGTATAACATTTTCTAACATTATTGAGTTTTGTTACAAAAGTAATATGCAAGGTTCAAGAGATATGTAAAGAAAATTTAATATCATCTCTCCATCCCCCTTGGATTAAACCTTCTTTATGTATTCTAAGGTACAGCCTTTCACAAACCTATCATCTATCTATCCATCTACATATGTATGTGTCTATCTATCATCAATGTATGTATGTATGATGTATGTATCTATCCATGCATATATGTAGGTATGTGTCTGTCTATCTATGTATCTATGTATCTATCTATCCATCTATCATTATCTATTTATCCAACTATCTATCATTCTATCTATCCATCTATGTATGTATTTATGTATGTATCTATCCATCTATGTATGTATGTATGTATCTATCCATCTATGTATGTATGTATGTGTCTTTCTATCGTCCATGTATGTATGTATGAATCTATCCATGTATGTATGTGCCTGTATATCTATCCATCTATCCATCTATCTATCATTTATAACGTCACTTTTTTCTCTTACCCTACACATTACCCTATAGTTTCATCATCATCTAACTCTTTGAATAGATAGCTAATGTTCCATTCTATGGATATACTTTAATCATTCTTCTATTGATGAGCATGATGTTGTTTCCTTATTTTTTTCCTACAACAGCAGTGCTACAAAAAGCACCCTTCTACATATGGCCTCAGTATTGTTGTTTGTTTCTGAGGCCATCTTCTCAAAAGTAGGAGTTCTGATGTCAGAGAGCGTCTGTGTTTTTACCTTAATGTCGCAAGGTTGTCTCTCACGAAGGTTGTAACAAACTCCCCAGATCATGGCTGATGCCAAATATCATCATTTAAAAATACTTTTTCTTGTTTAAGTGGTAAAAAATGGGATCTCAGTATTTATTCAACGTCCAACGCTGTGGATTTTGTGAGTGTGAGCATCTTCTCACGTGTCCATCTGCAGTCTTCATTTCTCCTGTGAGCTACTCCCTCGTTTCTCTGCTGCTGGTCTTCATTTCTTCATAGGCAGGAGCTTTCCCCGTGTTCTGGGTATTTGTCATGTGCATTGGATGTACTTTCCCCCTCAATCTCTTGTTTCTCTCCAGCTTTGTGTGTGGCATCCTTGACGTATCAGCACTTCATTTTTTTTCATTTTTTCCTTTGTGCCTTTAATGATGCCCTTCTTACTTCAAACATTCTCCCCCATTTCACCCTGAAGTCAGTATTTTTGGAAGTTTTATTCTGATATTGTCTGTGTATCTTTCTTCCACCCAGAATTTATGTTGCATCTGGTATAAGGTAGGATTCTAGCAATTTTCCCCGTGATTGTTTAATTATTCTAGCACAGTCACCTTTTCTTTTTTTTTCTTTTTTTTTTTTTTTTGCTGTACGTGGGCCTCTCACTGCTGTGGCCTCTCCCGTTGCGGAGCACAGGCTCCGGACACACAGGCTCCGCGGCCATGGCTCGCGGGCCCAGCCGCTCCGCGGCATGTGGGATCCTCCGGGATAGGGGCACGAACTCGTGTCCCCTGCATCGGCAGGTGGACTCTCAACCACTGCGCCACCAGGGAAGCCCAGTCACCTTTTCTTAAACAAACATCCCTTTCCCACTCTGTTCTACATCACCTGTGCACCTGGAGCTGTTTCTGGCCCCTCCAGTCTCTTCTTCTGACCTGTTTGTCTGCACTGATGCTAATAATTTACTATCAAATCCCAGGGAGAAGTTCACTAAAGTAGACCTGTAATTGTTAACATGGAAAAGTGTTATATGTGATACATTGTTAAGACAAAAAAGCAGATTGCAAATCACTGTGGCTCCATTAAAAGGTGTGTGTGTGTGTGTGTGTGTATTTTGTGCACAGAGTGTGAAAGGCTGAAAGGCTATACACTTAAAATGTTAGTAGCAGTTACACCTGGGGAAGGAGATTATAGATGAATTGGTCTCTTATTGTATGTTTATTTTTATTTTTATTTATTTATTTATTTATTTATTTTGCGGTACGCGGGCCTCTCACCGCTGTGGCCTCTCCCGTTGCGGAGCACAGGCTCCGGGCGCGCAGGCTCAGCGGCCATGGCTCACAGGCCCAGCCGCTCCGCGGCATGTGGGATCCTCCCGCACTGGGGCACGAACCCGCGTCCCCTGCATCGGCAGGCGGACTCTCAACCGCTGCGCCACCAGGGAAGCCCTGTTTATTTTTCTATAAGCATTACCTGTGTAATTGAATATAAAAGTTAAAAATTTAATGCCTCTCCTTGACCTACAAAATAAAAGCTACCAACTTAGTTTTGTCTTCAAACCTCTCTAGCTATGGTCACATTCATATAATAGTTAAGAGAAATATTAAACATGAAGAAGGCTATGTGCATTCCTTACCTAGGGCTCGATAAAGACTATAGCGGCTTATTTATTCTGATTAAAGGGAATGACGTTAATACAGTTGTAGCCAATCCACACTGGCCTATATGCATGTTAAACCAAACACATGATATTAATAATTATAGTCTTGCCAAAGGCAGATGGGATTATGCAGTTAGGTTCTGCATCAGCGCAACCATCAGCAGATAGATTTCCCTTTTTCTATAAAATCATCTCATGGAGACGATTGGGACCTCATGATCTCCTGCCACGCAGACTTCTTGGTCCACTTCCCGTGTCTAGGGCTCAGAGGGTGGAGGCTCCTCGTTGGCTCTGGTCTGTGGTTCCTGGGCTGGAGCTCCATCGCGTGCAGTTCTTCCCTTTAGAGTTCTGGGAATTGCCCCCCTCAGGGTCAGGAGAAGATGCCAGCGGTGTTGTGTAACTGACACTGGACTCCAGTAATTCCAAACACCTGCTCAGAAAAGGGAACGCCTTCCACCTTGGAGGCGATGACGGGTCATCAGGGGAAACTGGTAGAACACATTCAGGATGGAGCTGGCATATGGTCCTGGGAAGAGTGGGGACCAGTGAGCTCTGCTGCTCACGCAGACTTGCAGCTGGTGATGTAGGTCGTCTGATGAGACCCACGTTTGTCCTGATGGAAGTTTGTCACATAATGATGCTTCGTTTGGTTTTGAAAAACTAAAAGGATTATTGACGAAGTCTGAATTCACATTTGTACAAGTTTTCAGTGTTTCTGGATGTTCATGATGTACCTTGAGAATTGTCTCTATTTTGACTTTTCTTTGTAAAATGTGGATTTAATACTTAGCAGTAGGACTTGCCATCCTTGTGTCTTGATGGAGTGGCAAGAAGGGAGCCCGTGCACGTGAAGCTCCACTGAGCTTCCCCGAGAAAGGCCTCCCCGGGGTGTGGATGTGGAGAGGGTGCCTCTATGCAGACACGCATGGCTTGAGAACCCTTGGAATCAGCACCCAACAGACAGCAGGGCTGAAATTCCATGTAGCTTTTGTCCGAAGCCACCGTAAACCTCATACGATGGTATCACTCATTCAGACTTGGACGTATTGAGTTGATGTGGCGTGACTTGATCTGCACAGTCATAATGAATTTCTAAGCAAGAAAGCCACATGCCCAGGAGCCAAATAAATGCACTATGTTCTGTCACTGGTCCGGCCTTATTTACTTGAAAAACGAAGTCATGTCTTAATTACTCCTCTTTCCCTTTTCTTTAAATTCATCATTTAAGAGTATTATCTCAGCAGCTTTTCAATCTTCACTCCTTCCCTGATGACCGCCTGGGTTACTTGCTTTCTCAGAACTGTGAGATGGCAGATAATTGGTGAAAAAGGCTCAACGTGCCTTTGATCTTGTGCTGGCACAGAGTGATGGGGGCGTGGGTGGCAAAATAGAATGTATTTGTGTGTGTCTGTGTGTGTATTGCTCTGTTAAAAACACAGAAGGACACTGTGTCCTATGGTCAATTAGTAATGCATAGTCATTTTTGTTCCACGATTAAAATTGGATATCTGTAGCCTTTTGTAAGGATGAAATTGAATTGGAGAAGATGAAGCTACTTGTAACTTCACTTTTATTGTGTTTTATTATTCCACCATAAAGGAAACTCTAATGTCTGCATTGCTACATATAAATGGTAACTCAGAAGGTGACTTTATTTTCTAGGGCCATCCATCATTTGGATAATGGTGGTTAGTGTCACCTTTTATGTACTTCTAATTGCGTTTCATGGTGCAGACAGATGTTGGTGGTCCAAAGCTTATTATAAAGTGTCTACATCCAGTCCGCTAAGTCTTACATGTAATTCTCCTACAGTTCTTACAAAGTGGGCATTAACGCATTATGCCACTTTTCAGACTCTGTGTGTCCATCTGTCCGAGGTGGGTCTTGAAAGGTCAACAGTATGTTTAATTACGCAGTGATCTGGGGCTAATGTCATGAGGCACCTACCATATTCTCCATACTTTTGGGTACTCACTATCAGATATTTTCTCTTCACATGTGGAAATAACTTTATTGTTTATGCTGATTATTAAAGACATACGTGATGATGGTTAAATCATTAGCAGGAGAAAACGGGTCATAAACCCATCCCATTGTGCACAGTTTTGAATATGTTATGTCTTTCCAGAGATTTCTGTGTAAATATAATTTTAATGCAAATCTAATCTCTTTCTTACTTAATACTTTTTTGGCCATTTTCAATATTAATACCTAATATCCTATTTTGTGACTATAAAATAGCATATTTTACTAACCCCCTATTAATGGACATTACATAATCAACTATTTTCCTCTGTTCTAAATCATCCTGAATAAAAGGGTTTATTCCCTCCCCACCCTCTGAAAAAAAGTCTTGTCAATACAAGGTATTATTAAAATGTTTCCCCCATTTTATATGATTCTTAGATTAATATTGAGAGTGAATATTTTGGGGGTATATGTTAGGTATTTACAGGCCTTGTTTGGAACTTCCCTGTTCAAATATTTGGTCAAAACTTTAATCAGGATATTTAATATGGGTATGTAAGAACTCTACATTAAAGATGTGGGGAGAAGGTGTCAAAAGTAATGTAAAATAGAAGAAACCTGGAACCCCTTAATGTGAGGGTCGGAGTCATAACGTTTGAGGTCGTTGGCAATAAAAGATGGTTCAGAGTGAAAACCCTAGTGACAGAGAGGTGATTCACTATAGTAGGTGTATCTTCTTTAGGTGGGAATTTCCATATGTGGGAATGAGGCTCATTGAAACTAATGAAGGTAACGTTGGGCTGAGGCCGGCATGGTGTCTTCTGTGGACCATCCATTCCCGAGCACGAATCAGATACTCCCTTCCACTCACACCCACAGAGTCCTGAAATGTTTCTGCAACTTTTATTTTACAGAAACCACAATATCACTCACAACCAGACTCTCTGTTATGACCGGAAATTAAGGAAACACTTTAATCTTCGAGAAATAGGAAACTTTGGGGCATGTTTATATAATTGTACATGTATAATTGTTAAACAGTTTTCTATTGGATTAAATGAAATGAATGTATCATTGTTGGATCTACACAGTTTGCTGATTATTCCCATGTGTTTTAGATCCTGTAATGACAGGTGGCAGAGCCCACCCTCTACCAGAGAGCAAAGTGAGTGAGGGCTAGTTATGATTTATGTGTCACTCACATCTCAAGTCTAACCACCACAATCTCCAGGGCATCCAGTTGCCACCTGTGGTTCCCACTGGAAGGGAGGGAGCTGCCCAGGGCTGCTCACCTTCTGTACCTGCCCTGAGGTGAAATATGGCTTGAGGAAAACCCTGCTGATTGAGGAAATCAGGTTAAGAGGGTTAAGAGAGCTGTCTGCAGTTACACAACAAAATTAATGATAATTGCTATGGAACCACTCAGACAGCCTTATTTCTCAGGGCCAAGCTGAGCACAAAACAGACTACCTTCTCTTGGGACGTAAAACCTGAGTGCATTGCATACCTGTCTGTGGGTTCCCGGAACCAGCCTTGGTATCAGAAAGCATCCAACTGCTTTGAAAAGGTGAGATTGCTCTGTAGTTACCCGGGAGAAAATCTGAATAGATTGAAAAGGGAGACTTCCGGGAGCACTTGTGGGTCTTCTTTTTGGAAATGCAGTTTTTATTAAGAAGAAGTTTTATTGGAAATCTTAGTTATTGTTGGAGAAATAGAAATCTTTTCCTTCCTTACTATATCGTGTACTTATAAGGTGATATTTTTATAATAAATATTTAAAATTTTAAAAATTGATATATTTTGTAATAACTCCATGATAATTTCAGAGTATAAATAGAGTATAAATAAATAGGCAGGTATAAAATGTGTTCAGATGAGAAGAAAGCGTGTCACAATCACCAGCAGTGTTTTTTCTTGGGGTGGGGGAGGAAGAGAAGCAAAAATTTAGAAGAAAGGTGTGGCTTTGGCAGGCGGCAGTGACCTAAAAGCTTTCCACGTAAAACATTAATCAGTCTCAGTGTTAGATTACACCAGAATCTGCCCCATATACAATAGAATTCCACCTAGGAAAAAGTTGAATGGGAATAAAATCCAAACAAATTTCCAGATCCTGTTACAGTATCTAACAGGAGTTTTCTGTTGGGTTGAACCATGTGAAGTTGCTGGGTTTTTCAGTTTTTTCTCTTTAGCAGTTGACTGAATTGACTACCATCATTTCATTTACCAAAAAATAGTAGTAGTTTTTTTGTTCTCGCTCTCTGTTTCCAGCATACACTTAATTATGTAATTATATATATATATATATATATATATATATATATATTGGTGGTGGTGGTGAAACATACCGAATATAAAACTTTCCGTCTTAAGCGTTGTTAAGTGCACAGCCCCGGCATCGTGTGCGTCCACGCTGTACCACCACCATCTCCAGCACTTTTCCATCTTCCCAAACGGAAGCTCTGTCCCCACGAAGCGCTCACTCCCCCGACCCCAGCCCCGTGCAGCCACTATTCTACTGTAATATTTTGACTCCAGAGTCTTGGGCTGCTCTTGCTGTCTTCGCTGCTGTTTCCAGTCCTGAAAGAATAGCAGGGTTGAGGGAAGAGGTGTAGGTGCAGGAGGTGGATGTTTGCTAGAAGGCAGCGACGGAGGGGCTCTGGCAGCTATTGTATACGCACGTCTCACACGCTGTGTCCCACACGCCGTGTCCGCGGCCTTGTTTGACAGGGCACCCTGGAAGGCCGCCGACCCATCCACCTGCCGTGCACGCCTGGGGCTGAGTTGCCTGTCAGGCCCTGAGGCCCGCGGCTGCCGCCCACGGCCGCACAGCAGAGCCCATGGCGGCTGGACTGCCTCGTGATCCATCAGGAAGTTCTCTGAAGGTCACTGGGGTCACTCTCTTCTCTTGATGCGGTGACTAAAGTCTGGTTTGGCTCTTGGTGGAAAGTTCTCTGCATGTGTGGGTTTGTCATTTTCCCGTCACATATTAATGAGACACATTTGGGTGGTGACTCCCTGACTCCCAGGCCCGACGAGTCGGCACTCGTGTCTGTTCAGCTCAGCCCCTCACATTCCATTCCAGAAGCGGGTCATCTCTGTCGGGAGGTCTGAGGTCCTCAAAGACGAATCCCCCGCTGGCACCAGGCCAGCAGGGTGGTGAGGGGCACCCATGGCCACTGCCTCACTACATGGGCTGGTTTTGCTTCTCTGTGGGCTGTTCTCACTTCTCTTATTTTATTTCAAGTGGGGGAAACACGACCACTTTTTAAGGGGACGGTGAGCTTGGGTCACCTTGTTGCTGATGTCTTAGGACCTGAGCTCATGAAACCTGGCCTTTCTGACAGAAGAAATATGTCTTTTAGGTGACATTGGCTTGAATTAGACTCTCAGATGCTAAGCAACTGAGCAGAATTTCCAGGAGAAATTTCCACCCTCCTGTGAGTGGCAGGTCAGCAAGGAGAGCACAGTATACAAAAGTGTCTGATTTGTTGCTGATACAGGTGAGAAAACTCCGGGTGACTGTCTGATGGCAGATATCTCACATGCAGATGAATCTGGCCCTCTGTGCTTGGGAGGGGGCCCCGAAGCCCAGGTGCCCCTCAGTGCTATAGCTGTAGACTTCTGACCCCAGCAAAGGGCAGAGAAATGAACGCCACCACGGACTCGGATGAAACAGCAAACAGGGTCAGACTCAAGCTGGATCATACAGTGCGGCTGACTTCTATTTCTCACCAGTCTCCAGCATTTTAGTTAAAAATAGCCTTCAGGGGCAAGCATCGTGGAGAAAACAGGACAATGAATGGGGACCAAGGAAGGTGCTGCCCCTGGAGACGGGGGAGCAGTTATATGATAACACAACACAAGTACAATTGGCAACACACGTGGCCGCCTTTGCCCACGGTCAGAAGAGCATCACTGCTCCCTCCACCTCTCCTTTCACGAAGGAAAGGGGGCAAATGAAACCCCGAGCCTGGGAAGGGAAGACCCTTGCCTGCGGCCACTTTTTCTAGCTTGGTGATTCCCAAATTCTGGTCATGGAGACCCTCCGAATTGGCCAGGAGACTTGTTCAAAATGCAGATTCGGGGCAGAAGCCTGGTCCTCAGGACTGCGACACCCCAGGAGCTGCTGTTTTAAGGCACATCTGTCCTGGGCTGTCTTTGGGTTTACTCCACCTTTGTGATGTCTGTTTCCCCAACACCTAGGCCTGTTCTGGCCGTGCAGGTGGCAGAGGGAAGGTCCCCAGCCCACGTGCAGCACGGACGTGAAGGGCGACGGGGAGGCGGGTGGCGTGATGGGGCAGGCTGGGTCCTGTGGGACGCGGGGGGGGCCGCACACTGGGCTGTGAGGACGCGGACAGAGGCAGATGCCGAACCACCCAAGTCCCTGGCGGCCCCCCTACCCAGGTCACAGCTCTCTTTCCCCGGGGGCGGGGGCGGGGGGAGGAACGTCCTCTGCAGTTTGGGTTTATCATCCCTCCAATTCTTAAAAAACTTTCCCCATACATGTTGCTAGGTTCTGTCCGTCTTTGAAATTTATACACATGGGCTCACCCTGTGCTCACGGAGTTCTCACGGGCCCCCCCTCCCTGCCCCCCAGAAATGGACACACACCGTCTGTGCCACTCAGAGCGGCAGTGAGTTAACGCAGGCGAAGCCCCCAGAACATAAACAAAGGCCGTGATTGTTCCCCTACTCATGGCTGCTTTTGCTCCATGCCCTGTTCGGGGCTGCCGTTCCCGTGCACGGGGCAGTGGTTCGTTCCTGTTTTTGCTGTGGAGTGATTCATTTTATGATTAACCGCAATTTATTTATCCATTCCATGCTCGTCTGCAGTTTCCCCCACGACAAACTTTGAAACTTCTTGCATGTGTTTTCCAGGTGCCTCTGCGAGAGTTTTCCTCTGATGCAAGGTCAGGAGAGGGACCCTGTGCCCACGTCCGCGCTGCAAGTCATTCCCACGTGGTGGGACCAGTCCTCCCTCGCCTGCAGCTGGGGAGGGTCCTGCAGTCACATGTCCTCACCAACTGTCACTTTTTGCAGTTTTGCTGAGCGTGATATATTATTTTATTGTGGCTTGAACTGTGTCGCCTCGGTTGACAGTGGGTGAAGCTGCTCTGCAACAGCATGCTGGACCCTCACTTTCGTCGTCTGCAAAACGCCTCCTGTATTTTGCCCACTTCCCTGAAGGGTTGTTTGTCTTTGTCTCATTGGTGTTCCAGGCCTTTCTCTGTTCTGGTGGCCAAGCCTGTGTCTGTATGTGGGCCGTAAATAAGTTCTGGCTTGTAGCTGGTTTTTCCGTTTCTTTCCATCTCTGCACACTGTATTTTGAGAAGCACAAGTTCTTCGTTTAACGCAGCCATTTATTCATCTCTTTGTGACTTGAGACTTAACCTGAGGTGGTTCCCTATGTACCTGCAGACGTAAATCCTAGCTCATTTAGTCATTCTCCACATACCTGACATGCTGTTCAAAATTACCTTCAATTACTAATTTCAGCCACATATTTCATTTTGCATGCTTTATTTGGTTCTTGTGAAGATACAACCTGTCAGTTCTGACAGTTGTATTTTCTTTCCTTATGTTCTCCATCTTTCATTTCTTTAAAAAAAATGCCTCAAACATCACATTCTTCTTAAACTTGACTTCTGTCATCTTTGCGGGGCTGATTCTGTCCTTGGATGTTGCTTGGTGTGTTGTTTCCTCGTGTGCTCAGCAACTATTGACCATGAACTTAGGTTTCTTTGAACTTTGAGGGAAGGTCTGAGACGGGCGACCTGTCCTTTCAGGGAAGATGTGCTTCGGCTCCTGTCGGGTCCCAGGACCTTTGTCGACACTGTAGCCTGCGTTCTGGCCACTTGGCTGGAATCCCGGCTCCGAGGGAGGTGCACCCCAGGGTCTCCTGGGGCGGATGGGGACTCCCCATTCACCCACCACGGGGCCCCCATTTTCGGGGGAGGCTCCAGGGCAGGTGACGCCACCTGGCAGGGATTTATGGAAAAGTTACGGCAGAAGCATTCAAGTTGAGATAATTATTGTTTTCTTGACAACTGGAAAAATAAGATAAAACAAAACATAGTGTCATGGTTAGATTTTATTACACCACTTCATTCCATTGAAAGAATGTGTCCCTAGGACAGCGCTAAATCCTCCTCAGCTTCTGTCCAGGGTTGGAGATGGGAGGAAATCACCCACAAAACGAGACGCCCACTTCGCTTGTGTCCATCTGACTTATTTTTCTGAAGTCCCATGACCGGCCCAGCCCGGCCCACTCATGCTGCCTCGTTGCTCATGAAGAAAAACAAATACTGCCCCAAACAGCTCCCTTATGTAACAGGGACAGAACCGGAACTGGCCCAGGAGGAAGCAATGGGCATGTGGAGGCCCAGCCCCCCCCCCCCCCGCCCCCGCCAAGAGACTAATCACAACCGTCAGTGTGTTTCCACCGTGACCTGGGGTCGTGGACTCATCCCAGGGGTAGGGCAGCAGCCTAGCTGGGGGTGAGGGCAAGCGGCTGCACTTTCTAGAACAGGGCTGGGCACATGGTCCACAAAGGGTAGGAGAAAGTGTTCTAGTCTTTGTGGGACAAGACACAAATTGAATCTCCTGTAGGTACTCGACTAGAGAGAAAGCAGATTTCCACCAATTTTTACTGAAGAAATCGTAAACTTTTTATGGACGAGGACATTTGAATTTCATCTAATTTTCACATGTCATGAAATATTCTCTTTCGGTTGTTTTTCAACCCCTTTAAGATGTAAAAACCACTCTCCTGCTCACAGGCTGAACAGACACAGCTGCGGTGGCTTTGCTGACCCCAGGTGGGGAGCGGAGGCCGAGCAGGGCAGGGCGGCAGGGAGCGGGTGCGTGTTCCCCCAGCACTTGGTACCCGAGGTTCTCAGTGCCCCTTGTAGGCCAAGCGCACAGTTAATTTCACCCATAGTAATTCTTGCTTGTAAGTAAATCTATTCAGTGACAAATGACTCTAAAAATTCATCATTTTCGGTGGCAAACCCTAGTAACAATCCATAACGGGGTGACTCAAAGCACCGCAGTCCCCTGGCCTTTACGGAGCAGATGCTGAAACTGCTTGTTCTGATGGATTTGCTCTCTCTCTCCGGGCCACGTGGCAAGGGAGGGTTCAGTCACCGCCTGGGTGGTGGTGCCAGCCTGGAGAAACAGTTCACCTTGCTTCCATCCTGAGCTGCTTCCAGGGAGAGAAACTTCATTATGTTGAGCTAGTTTGCAAGTGAATTCTGGTGGATGATCCCATAAAATTGTTTCTCAGGGTGACGCTGGGCTGAGCTCCGATCTGATTTGGCCCCTTGGGTCACCAGAATCGATTCTTCCCTTGGGGGTCATGGGTGGCAGAGTTGAAGGGTGTCCAGGGCCCCAGGTAACCCCACCCCTCCAGGGCCAGGTGACTTTCTTACACTAAAAATGAACAGAAACACTGAATTTTCTTCTTTCCTCCCCCTGGGACGTAGGTGCCTACATTTTATCACCGATAAAACTGACAGGACTTACTTGTGACAAACGACATTTAAAACGTGACTTTCTGCGTTCATTATTATGGGCAACTGTGATTTTTAAGAAGAGGTTAGTGTAGTTTGAAAGGGAACAACACACTTCTAGGAATGGATGGGAAGACTTCCTGCATGGAATTTCCCACCAAATCAGGAAGCTCCTGGTGTCACCAGAAAAGAAAATTGGGTTTTCAGTGTAGAGATAAACCTCGGTGCCTCTGATTCAAAAGAACCTGCCTGTTGGGCTCCCTTTCTTGAGAAGTATTTCCTTTTCTCCTGCCTGGTAATGGTTCTGAGTTGAATGTCTAGTTTCTAGGTAGAACATTAAGCTCGATTTCTCAATATGTTGAAAGGAATAAAGAGCAGGGGACAAGAAGTGAGGGAGCCCATCAGCCAATCAGGGATCAAGAGCAGAGAAAGCATAGTACCCCAGGGACTAAGGGCTTGAGAGCAGGCGTTACCCTGGAGCATCCGCCCCTCACCTGAATTCACTTGCAAATGTGGGTTTTTATTGTGTTCCCTATTTGCCTCTCAAAACATGTAAACAAATAAGACAATTCCAGAGAGTTCTTTTCTTTAAAATGGAAAGTGCTTCTTTTTCTAATTGAACAATGATGGTTACCGAAAGATCCAGGAATTAGTTTTAAAATAATCACACATTTAAAAATAATGACCCAAGGATAGCAGGTATGACATTACTTTAACGTTAATCCTGGGACTTCCCTGGTGGCGCAGTGGTTAAGAATCCACCTGCTAATGCAAGGGACACCGGTTCAAGCCCTGGTCC
Organism: Mesoplodon bidens; assembly: GCF_964165515.1. Classification (NCBI taxonomy): domain Eukaryota; kingdom Metazoa; phylum Chordata; class Mammalia; order Artiodactyla; family Ziphiidae; genus Mesoplodon; species Mesoplodon bidens. Next base: position 92,700,822 of record NC_138168.1, read on the forward strand.
AGGAAGATTCCACATGCCGCGGAGCAACTAAGCCCGTGTGCCACAACTACTGAGCCCGCGTGCCGCAAGTACTGAAGCCCACGCACTTAGAGCCCACACACCGCAACGAAGAGTTGCCCCCACTCGCCGCAACTAGAGAAAGCCCGCATGCAGCAACGAAGACCCAGCACAGCCAAATATAAAAATAAATAAATAAATTTATCTATAAAAAAATAAAATTAATCCTGATCATCTAACCATGTGGATTAACATACCTTCTGGGAGAAAAAGCACCTGGATTGTGCATGGTTGCTGGGTCTGCTTGGCTTTTCCAGTTGGATTTTGTAAAACTCTGTATGGAGATTGGATTCACTTTCACATCTTAAGTGCCCAGCACACTTGCTGATGCTCCACGTGTTTCATGAGACAAATGTTTGGTGATAAATGAACCAGTATGTGTCCCGCAGAGGGGAAAACATACTTGCATCTATTGCTTTGATGTCCGTTAGTTGTAATTATGTTTTATAACATGAATGATTTCACTTTTTAAATTCTTTTTTGAAAAATTTATTTCGTTGACGTAAAGATTGATTTACAATAGTGTGTTAGTTTCAGGTGTACAGCAGTTATACATATATGTAATAGTTTGCATCTGATGATCTGTATTTTTTTTAATATCTTTATTGGAGTATAATTGCTTTACAATGTTGTGTTAGTTTCTGCTGTATAACAAAGTGAATCAGCTATATGTATACATATATCCCCATATCCCCTCCCTCTTGTGTCTCCCTCCCACCCTCCCTATCCCACCCCCTCTAGGTGGTCACAAAGCACCGAGCTGAGCTGATCTCCCTGTGCTATGCAACTGCTTCCCACCAGCTATCTATTTTACATTTGGTAGTGTAGATATGCCCATGCCACTCTCTCACTTCGTCCCAGCTTACCCTTCCCCCTCCCCATGTCCTGAAGTCCATTCTCTACGTCTGCCTCTTTATTCCTGTCCTGCCCCTAGGTTCATCAGAACCACTTGTTTTTTAGATTCCATATATATGTGTTAGCATATGGTATTTGTTTTTCTCTTTCTGACTTACATCACTCTGTATGGAATAGACTCTAGGTCCATCTACCTCACTACAAATAACTCAGTTTCGTTTCCTTTTATGTCTGAGTAATATTCCATTGTATATATATGCCACATCTTCTTTATCCATTCATCTATCGATGGACACTTAAGTTGCTTCCATGTCCTGGCTATCGTAAATAGTGCTGCAATGAACATTGTGGTACATGACTCTTTTTGAATTATGGTTTTCTCAGGGTATATGCCCAGTAGTGGGATTGCTGGGTCGTATGGTGGTTCTATTTTTAGCTTTTTAAGGAACTTCCATACTGTTCTCCATAGTGGCTGTATCAATTTTCATTCCCGCCAACAGTGCAATACGGTCCCCTTTTCTCCATACCCTTTCCAGCATTTATTGTTTGTAGATTTTTTGATGATGGCCATTCTGACCAGTGTCAGGTGATACCTCATTGTTTTGATTTGCATTTCTCTAATGATTAGTGATGTTGGGCATCCTTTCATGTGTTTGTTGGCAATCTGTATATCTTCTTTGGAGAAATGTCTGAATGATTTCATTTGAATCTTGACAAAAGCCCTGTGAAGCCTGGGGTATTTTCACCCTCATTCTACAGGTGGAGAAACTGATGCAAAGGAAAGTCAGATAATTTTCCCAGTATTCCTCTGCTGATGAGTGATGGTGCCGAGCTCACGTCCGGGCTGAGGGTCGGGACCTCCCACCCTGTCACTAGCCACAGCTGTCTTTATTTTGCAGTCATGCTGCATGTTGCCACCTCTTGCAAGATCTTTTTCCTCACGCCAAATTAGAGGTGCGGAAGTGGTCTTGATAGATTTTGGCTTTCCATGTGGCTTTCGATTTCAACATTCTCATGATAATATAATCTAAAATGCATTTAATTTTTTAAAAAAGTGAATTCTATCAATTTTTCAATCTTAAAATAAAATCACATATCACATAGGATTTAGAAAGCTCAGAATAGAAGATCTAGAATCTCATTATTGGAACGTGACTGTGCTAGTATCTTGGTTTAATTTCTTCTGTCCTTGATCTCCTACACCTGTTTTTTACTTAATTGCAAATGCAAACTGGAACGTTCTGCATGTTCCACATAACAGGGAACCATACCTTGATGTCTGCACTAATATTCTGCTGTGTGCAGGGACTAAGGTTTACGCCTATTTTAAAGCTTCCAAAGGGTTTTTGAACTACTTTTATTAGAAATGGCACTTTGCTGAACATCTTTATGTATAATTTTCCATATTTAGGGCTTTGTTCCTTGGGTTAGAGTCCTTGAAGTGGATCTTATAGGTAAAAGGACATAAACATTTCTGAAGCCTTTGCAGGCGATCGTCAGGCAGCTTCCAGAGGCCAGGTGTTAAAGAATGTACATTAGGACGAGCAGTGGCGGAGAATGACGTTTGCTGTGCTCCAGCCCAGAGGGCATCCCGTGATTTTTAAAATGTGTCTCTAATCTCGTGGGCTGAGAATAGATGTACTGGGCTCAGACTGTGTCTCGATGCTCTGTTAGGGACACTGGGCTTCAGTGAAAGGCCCGAGTTGTCACAAACAGCCCGGGACTCTCACCTGGGGGTGGCCCTGGTCTTCAGACGCTGGCGCCCGTGACCCCTCCTCCCCTCCGGAAGAATGCTCCTGCACACTCCTCCTCGGACAGGGAACCCGCTCGGATCCTGCTGTTGGTTCTGATCTAACGGAGACGGGAAGACCGTAGCCTTTCGGACAAAACCCCCAACAGGCTCGCTTTGAAAATCAGAGGACGTAGAAATTACAAGTGCTTTGAAATCTGAGGTGCACGTTTGATCTCAGGGGGCACTTCTGGGCGAGCTGTGGCTCTCAGCTGCAGGAGGACGACTCTCCCATCCAGGCTGGCGGCCGGCTCCCCCTGGTGTGGGCAGGGCGCCCCCTGGTGTGCACTCGGGGGGCTGCAGGACTCTGCCGAAGAACCCCATCTCCTCGGGCAAACCAGACTCCAAACCAGGGCGCCCGGCAAACTCCAAACTGCGAACATTTCAATGCAGGTCCGTCCAGCCCATCCTCCTGGAGATGAGTCTGGGGCCGCTGCCCGCTCACCACAGGGGCAGGAGTCAGGAGTCCTTCCTTCCCCTCCTGGCCGGCCCCGCGCCTTCTTCCCTCCTCCCTTCCCAGTGCTCCATCCTTCCTTCCTGCAGGTCAGGACTCAGGGCCGGGGTTCAAAGTCAGGCTTTGACAGTAACTCCCCTCCCACTCTGGACAAGGTACTTAAACTCTTCCAGCGCAGTGAGTGTTACCGGTGTCTGCTCCGGGGAGATGCTGTGAGAAGTCAACGTGTTAACACAAGCCTGGTGCAGGGCCTGGAAAGTCAGCCCCCAGCACATGCCGGCCACTGTTTCCTTCCTTGCTCAGCTCTTGTGGGGCGTTTCTCTGGGGAACCAGCCCCAGGCAGGAGGGAGCGTGGGATGCTTGCTCAGCTGGTTATGGTGCCTTGTCTTTGTCCTTCAAATAAGGGGAATATATTTTAAAGGGCTTTGAATCTTGTCCCTTTCAAAGGACACCGAGGGTGTGTCAGGGCTCACCTTTTTGCTGCCCTCTGGGTGCCACTTAGAGAAGCATGTTCTGGAATATTCCACAGGACCAACCTCTGTGTCTCCTGCCCCGCCTCCAAACACACACGGGTTCCTCCTTTAAATCCACCACCCCTGCCTTCTCCTTTCATCCTGCTGCCCTGCCCCCCTCACCTCCACCCCCCCGCCCCCCCGGGCAACTGGTACCACCTCCTGCCCCGTCCCGTCCTCCAACCTCAGCATGGCTACCCTCCACTCACGCTCCTGTCAGGCGCCCGCAGAATCAGGTCGAGACCTGAGCGTGGCGTTCGTGACCTGCCCTGGGTTCATCCCAGTGTGCTTCGCCGGTGTCATGTGGCCGGAGGGAGTCCCACCTGTCGCTTTGAACACAGCTCCTCCTCCGGGTACCGGGCGCAGCAGGGATGTGCAGCGAAGCAGGGATCCCTGGGACATGTCCCAGGAGGGATGCGGCTGGCATCTTGCATCCTGTACCGGAGAGGACATGACGCTCAGGAGTTTAGACGTGTCCTCTGGGTCACGGGAGCCCGTAGAAATGGCACACGACGTTGTTTCCTTACCGGGTGACTCACGTAGGGCTGTGGCGGCTCAGCTTATGGTGGCGGCAGAGTGCAGGCGAGGGGCCATTGCAGAGCGGGACACTGGGGAGACGATGAGGCTGTGAAGACGGCAGAGCTGGGTGTGCAGAGAGAGGAGGGGATGCGAGCCTTCTGAGGGGTCGCTGACAGGCCATGTGACTGACCCCTCGTGGATTTCTGGCCTTGACAGTGGAGCCGCTGGGAGCGGGTGGGGAAGGAGACCTACAGCAGACGCAGGGTCCGTGGATTTGTTCTCTGAGGTAGAAGGGTTGTCACAGGGGAGTGTCCACAGGGGAGGGAAGGTCAGGGGTTTTTCCTTTCCCAAAACAAAATGGTATTTGGAAAATCTCAGTTTTACCTTTTGCCGCTTCTGACCCAAATCTAGAGTCTTCTCCCAGGGTGGCGGTTTACAGCAGCCAGGACGTGTTTATGCAGAAAGAGTGCCTCCCATACATCTTATCTTCCTAGACCACATCCCTCTGAGTCATGCACTTTCTCAAGGCGTTTCTAACGTGGCATCCCTTTTATCATGTCAACATCAGAGACATCTGTGCAAGGTTTTCATGGGCTGGCTTTCCAAAAGTCACACTGTTCTCTAGGCTGAAATGAGGCAGTGCCTGGGAAAGATGTCACCGCCAGACACCGTTCTGCAAATCACAAATACCATGTTCAACACTCATCTGAAGAGGTTATTTTCTACGCAGGTTAGGTGGTATCTGTTCCAATATAAAAATTAAGCAACTGCCTAGGAATTCAGTCAATATAAACTAACGTACACTAATCAGATCCCAATATTTTACTGAAAAGGAGAGGATTGTCTTGAATTTATTCAGTGTTGACCCGAATTAGCCACTTACTTCACTTTGCTTTGTTTCTACAATTGGGTATTCTCAAATAAATGTCCCCCCCACCTTTTTATTTCCTTTTTTTAGCAATCTGGTTATTGTTATCGCTATTAAGTTGCTTTCGTACACCAGCTAGCAATTACCACATGATCAGTGAGAACAGATTTCTTCCGTATGATGTTAGTTGTCTACTGTACAAGATTATTTCTCATGCAGAGTTTAAAGAGATGCCTTTGATGGAGAAGCTGATGGACCCAGCGCATTTGGGAGCGTTTGGGAAGCTTTTGTGATTCATTAGAGTACAGTTCACATCGCTGGGAGTCTGTAGCCTGACTGCCTAGTACACGGACCCGTTCTCCTCTGCGCTTTGATAGAAGTGGAGGATCTCTAGGTTAAACCAACTGCCCTAGGGCCCTGGGTTTCCGTGGGGTTGCAATGGTGTCTCCTGGTGGATACCTGCGTTTAAAAAATAGCTGTTCTTTTATGTTCACAGGGAGATCTTTCAATTCATCACGTGTGATTTCACAGCTGCCCTGAGGAGGGACCTCAATCCACGGGCACACAGGCTGCTTGTCCTCTGAGGTCCCGTAATTACTCCAGGGTCAGAGGGACGCCCTCAGGGTGTGCTCTTATTTGGAAGGAGACATCCGTATTTGGAAAGAGGAATTACTGTTGCTGCCTGGTGAAAACACTCCAGGACATCAGGGTTTCAGAAAAATAAGGACACAGAATGAGGTGGTAGTTTAAACTCAGACGTACCTTACGACTGAACGTGTGAAAGGGAGCACGTGTAGACTAAGGGGCAGAGAGGCAAGATTGGGATGTGTGAGGCATGGCAAAGAGATGGCTTTCTGTGTTTTTCTGGACTATCTTCTGAACAGAAGAGAGCTGCACTCAGGAATCTCAACTTTTTGGAGAAAGAGAATGAAATTGCTTCTTTAACACTAGATAAAACTACATTCAAATAATGACACATTTATACAAAAATCGAAAGTACGGTGAAAATAATTTTTCCTTCCTGAAAACAAAAGGGAGCACGTTGCCAATCTGATCCCACCACCTCTGCAAACTTCAGTGTGTATTTCCATCAGCCAGCCAGACATGGTCCTGTGGAGCCATAAGTCCTACAACTATCAAGGTCAAGACACTAGCAGTGCTCAATCACTGCCACCTAATCCATAGATCAGAATCAGCCTCGGGCTTCTTTGTCATCTTCCTTTTGTCTCTTCTTGATCTGGAACAGTTCTTCAGCCTGTCCTTGCTCTGACTTTGGTATGTGTGAAGATCATAACCTGTTACTTTGTGGGTGGTTCTTCAGTTCAGGTGGGGCTAATGCTTCAGGTTACACAATGACGCTTGTCCCTATGGCAGCCTGCGGGCACAGACAGGTTCCATGGTTCACTGCTGGTGATGTATTTTCATCGCTTGGTTGAGGTGGCATCAGTCAGGCACCCCCGTAAGTTACCTCTTCCCTCCCTGTGACCAAGTAGTAAATCATGTCCTAATGAAGTAGTAGAGAAAAGAGCATTGGACTATTATTTACTTTCATTGCTTTTTATATTAGTATATCTTTTCTCTTGTGCCGAAAATCTTAGTTCTAACATTATTAACAGAATAGATTTTGTTTTACTTTACAATATACCTATATTTGTTTCAAAATTACAATATTAACAATTTTCTAACAACTTGGCTTCTGAATGAGTTTAAAATTTATTTCATTTTTTTTTACTATAGAATATATCCCACCAGAAATTTACAATCATCTGAATAAAGAAAATTAAATACTTCCCAACTCATTCTATAAATATTACCTTGATAAAAAAAAACTAGACAAGGATATTATAAGAAAATTACAAAGCAATATCCCTCATGAACTTATATGAAAAATTCCAAACAAAACACTTGCAAATCAAATCGAACAATATATATAAAGAGCAAGGCACTATGACCAAGTGGAGCTTATCCCAGAAATGCAAAGATTGTTAAACAGTCAAAAGTCAATCAATGTAAATCATCATATAGACAAACTAAATAAGAAAAGAGAAAGCAAATGATGATCTCAATAGATACAGAATAAGCCTTTGAAAAAATTTAACATCCATTCCTAATTAAGAAAAAACCTCTAGGCAAACTAGAAAAAGAAAACTTTCTGAACCTGGTAAAGGGCATCTGTGAAGAAACTACATACTCAGGGTGAAAGTCTGGGTGCTCCTCATATGATTAGGAATAAGACAAAAATGTCTGCCTCACCACTTTTATTCAGCATCATACTGGAAGGCCTAGCCAGAGCTGTAAGGCAAGAAAAATAAAATAAAATAAAAGGTTATTATCTATATTATTTATTTATCAATAAATCCAGAAAAGAAGATGTGAAGTTATCTTTATTTGCAAGCAATAAAATGCAAAGGAAACAACAAAAAATCCAGTAGAATGAATAAGTGTGTTTAGCGAATTACAAGATACAAGATCAATATTCAAAATAAACTGTATTTCTATATATTAGCAAAAAAAACTGAGAAATTGAAATAAAAATGCAATTCCATTTACAATAGCATAAAAGTACAAAAACTTGGGAATAAATGTGACAAACCATGTGCAAAACATGTACAAGGAAAACTATAAAACATGGCTAAGAGAAACTAAAGATGATCTGAATGAATGAGTAGACCTCATTCATGGGTCAGAAGACTTAATATCGTTAAAATGTCAATTCTTTCCAAATTGGGCTATCATTTTCATGCAATTCCAATAAAAATCTCTACAGGTATTTTTGGGTATAAATTGACTAACTGATCCTAAAATTCATCTGGAGATGGAATGGATCTTGAACAATAAACATCTTGGAAAGAGAAGAACCCAACTGGAAAACCAACACTACCTAATTTCAAGACTTATTATAAAGAGACAGTAATCAAGACAGTGTGTTATTGCCATAAAAGCAGACAAATAGGGCTTCCCTGGTGGCGCAGTGGTTGAGAGTCCGCCTGCCGATGCAGGGGACATGGGTTCGTGCCCCGGTCTGGGAGGATCCCACATGCCGCGGAGCGGCTGGGCCTGTGAGCCATGGCCGCTGAGCCTGCGCATCTGGAGCCTGTGCTCTGCAACGGGAGGGGCCCCAACAGTGAGAGGCCCGCGTACTGCAAAAAAAAAAAAAAAAAAAAAAAAAGCAGACAAATAGGTAAATGGGACACAATAAAGAGTCTAGAAATGGATCTATGCATATATGAACATTTGCTTTTTGAAAAGTGTTTAAAGGCAATTCAGTGAAAAATGAAAAATAATTTCAACCAATGTTTCTGGAAAAATTGTATATCCATATGCCAAAAACAAAAACTTTGACCCATACCTATTTGCACTATATACAAATATTAATTAAAAATGGATCATAGACCTAAATGTAAAACCTAAAAATCCGAAATTCCTAGAGGAAAACACAGGATAAAATCTTTATGACCTTGTGTGAGTGAAGCTTTCTTAGATATGACACCAAAAGCATGATCTCAAACAAAGCAAGATAAAGCAAAACACACACAAAATACCAAGTTGATAAACTGGGTTTCTTGCACATTAAAAACTTCTGCTCTTTGAAAGATGCTGTTAAGGGAATGAAAAGACAGGCCACAAACTGGGAGAAAATAATTGAAAACCATATATGTAATAATGGACTTGTATCTCGAGAGTATATAAAGAACTCTCAAAAATCAGTAAGGAAACAAACAACCCAACAAAAGATGGGCAACAAAATGTTAATAGACATTTCTCCAAAGAAGGCACATGGATGGCAAGTAAGCACATTCTTTTTAATTAAAATTAAAAAGAATGACCACATCAAATGCTGACAAGGATGTGGGGGGGCTTCCCTGGTGGCGCAGTGGTTGAGAATCTGCCTGCCAATGCAGAGGACACGGGTTCGAGCCCTGGTCTGGGAAGATCCCACATGCCGCGGAGCGGCTGGGCCCGTGAGCCACAGCTACTGAGCCTGCGCTCCGCAACAAGAGAGGCCGCAACAGTGAGAGGCCCGTGCACCACGATGAAGAGTGGCACCCGCTCGCCGCAACTAGAGAAAGCCCTTGCACAGAAAGGAAGACCCAACACAGCCAAATAAATAAATAAATTGACAAAAAAAAAAAAAAAAAAGGATGTGGGGAAGAAGTGGAACTCTCACACACTGTGGTGGGAATGCAAAATGACGCAGCTGGAGAAAGCAGTTAGGCATTTTCTGAAAAAGCTAAACAAACACCTGCTATACAATTTAGCTCTTCCCCTCCTAGATATTTATGTATCTAAAGAAAAGGAAGCATATTCTTCTACCAAGACTTGGACACAGATGGTCACAGCAACTTTATTTGTATCAGCTTAAAACTGAAGAAAACCAAAATCCCCATCACGAGGTAAACCGATAAAAAACAAATTGTGGTATGTAGACAAAATGGAACACTACTAAGAAATAAAGGGAACTAACTATTGATACATGAAACACCATGGATGAATCTCAAAACTATAGTCAGTGAAAGAAACCAGACCAGAAAGAGTGCTCACTGTATGATTCTATTTATATTAAACTCTAGAAAATGCGAGCTAATCTCTGGTGAGAGGAAGTAGATCAGTAGCTGTCTGTGGGCAATTACAAAGGGTCCAGGAGAAATTTAAAAAAATTTTTATTAAAGTATAATTGATTTACAATACTGTGTTAGTTTCAGGTGTACAGCACAGTGATTCAGTTACATATGTGTATATATGTATATATATATATTCTTTTCACATTCTTTTCCCTTATAGGTTATTACAAGATATTGAGTATAGTGCCCTGTGCTATATAGTAGGTCTTTGCTGTTTATCTATTTTATATATAGTAGCGTCTATCTGCTACCCCAAACTCCTAATTTACCCCTCCTGCCTTTCCCCTTTGGTAACCATAAGTTTGTTTTCTAGGTCTGTGAGTCTATTTCTGTTTTGTAAATAAGCTCATTTGTACTATTTTTTAGAATCCACATTTAAATGATATCATACAGTATTTGTCTTTCTCTGTCTAGCTTACTTCACCTAGTATGATAATCTCTTGGTCCATCCATGTTGCTGCAAATGGCATTATTTCACTCTTTTTAATGGCTAAGATTCCATCATCTATATGTACCACATCAAGGAGAAATTTTTGAGGGTGACATGTTCAGTATCTTAACTGTAATGATAGTTTCATGGATGTGTCCATATGTTGAAACTCATCCAATTGTATACTTTAAATATGCAGCTTACTGTACGTCAATTATACCTCCATAAAATTGTTAAAAAAACAACAACTAAAGTTACCAGTAGTAGTTTTTTCCATGTTTATGACACCAACTTGAAATATAGTCAGTTTCATTCGTTTTCAATTTTGGGGTCTGCTGTTCTCTCTTTGATTTTATTTTATATGTAAAAATTTATATACTTCCCACTATAAACTGTAAAACAGCGAACATTCACAGAAATCTCAGTCGTATCCCCCTACATAAAGATAAGCTTTTATTCCTTAAAGTTTTGGTTTATTTTTCCATTGATTTCTTTTGAAAATATCATGGAATATGTGTGTGTGAGTGCGTGTAGACGCACACACTTGCAGACACACGTGCACTCACATAAGCCCCACACACTCACATATGCACACACTCACATACACGCACACACACATCCCCCCTCCTCCTGTCCCAAGCAAGGCAGTGGTCTGCCAGGGCTATCTTCCTGGGGCCTGGACATCTGGTCCTGGCGCTTCATCAAGCTCAGGGGTCGAGGAGCCAGCTGGTGATTTATAAGGTGCTGTTAAGTCAGGGCCTGCCCTGGGGCCCTGGGCCTGGCTGTCATGTGGTTGAGGAGCAGGGAGATGGATGCCCTGCGCCTGGAGGAGCTGCTCATGCAGCCGGGCATGGCCTCAGCCCCAGGGGGTATGAAGGCCCTGCTGGGAACTGGGCTTGGACTCCTCTGAGTCCAAGGTCCCAGCACTTATCTTGGTGGTTCCTGATCAGAGACCCCGTGTGCCCTCCGTGGATGCTCCAGGAGGGCTCTCGGTCCCTGATGACTGGTCCTTCAGTGCTGTCTCCTTCACCTGGATCCAGCCGGACCTGCGTGCACCCTGAGGCTCATATCTAACACAGGCTTGTAGCTCCTTGTTCAGGGCTCAGCTCCCGAGACCCAAGGCCTGGGAGTGGGTGTCTCATTTCTACTCTTGGTGCCTGGGAGGATGTGAAGTGTGGGGAATCGGTTCCCTTTTCTAAAGGAAAACATCTGTCCCAGCATTTTCTGGTGGGTTGCTGACACCAGCACACTCTTGTCCAGGAGCTCGAAGAGCACTGTGTCCACCCCACAGCGGCCCTTTGTGTCTCAGGATCATTTAAGAAAATTGCAGACATCGCCAGTTAGAAGAACAAGGCTACCAGTTCTATCCCTCACATAAAAACAGCAGTGGTACAGTAGAGTCAGTATGCTCTTATATAAACATTATAAGTATAAAATATGCACAAATAATTACTATATAATAAATAATAGTTATATGTATAGGGTGGGGAGGGGGGTAGAGAGAGAGAGAGAGTTCCATGGGTTTTCATATGTTTTCAAAAAGTACTTTATTTTTGAAGACCCAGGATTTAGAAGGATTTTTCTAAATGTGCGTAGTGTTAAAAGACATTCTTTGAGGACAATGAAGAGCCGCCCCCACTCCCCAGGGTGAAAAAAAATAAATAAATAAAGCTTTTTTTCATTCTCAAAGTTGATGGTTCAAATTTTAGCCAACATTGGAAATGGGATCCAGGTGTTGGTGATGACAAGCCTGACACTTTCTGGAACATGCTCTCTATTTATGTAATAAAAATATGTTCTGTTTGTCGAACGTAATTCTGGCATGTGAAATCGGGCTTTGTTTAAGGTAGTTGGTGGCTGGTGGTGTTGAATAGTCTGGCTTCCATGAAAAGTGCCTGGTTGTGGGCAGACAGAGCAGCACTGGGCCCGGACTGAGAAGAGGAGGGTTAGCAGCTGGGGGGCCGGCCCTCACCCCCTTGGGGTTGGAGTCTGTGCAGCTTGGATGGAAGGAAAGCCCAGGGCCCGGCAGAGCTGATCACTCAAATCAGCGTCCAGGGCACACAGGGCCAAGAAGAGGGTCTCTCCGGAATCCCCACTGCCTGGTCGTCTTCACAACGTGACTGGTGGGTCAGAGGGACCCAGGAGACACATTCAAGCCCTTCCCCAGGGAGGAGGAGGGGCGATCCCATCCCTGCATGAAGGGCGATGTCTGCTGCAGGGTTGTTTATAATCACAGCAATTAGAAACCACACAATAACTTCCAAGAGTTAAGTACCACTGAGTACTTAACTAGAAATGATCGACTAAAGTAACACGCAGGAAAAATAACAGACCCCTTGAAATATTGTCACACCCGGGGAATGACTCCCAGAGGCAGTCCCGAGAGGTGTTCCTGGGAGGGGGATCCTGGGTGCTGGTCCTGGGAGGTGGTGATGGTAGTGGGGCCCCTGGGGGGGATCCTTAGATGGAGTCCTGGGGCTGACCCTGGGCATCCTCTCTCCCAAGCCTCCAGGAGCAGAAGGAGGCTCTCAGGGGCCCGGAAAGTAGAGCCAGGTGAGCCAGCAGTGAGTTTACTGACAGGTAAAGAACGTACACTGGAGCGGTTTGGCACATATTCAGTCGAGGGAGAAGCGTCTGTTCGGTGTCACATCATGATCCTTCACTTGTGCAGCACACCAGCCGACGTGTGACGTGGCCTCGATGTTTTTGGCCCATGGAGGTCAAAGCCGGGGCCACTTCAATCTGCTCCCGCATGGCGGGCTCCCCGCGGGACGTCCCCCGGGCCTTAGGAAGCAGGGGTCTTCCCGGGGCTTGGGCACCAGATCCAAATGCACCCACCTGCAACGTGTGAGGCGGATCTCGGGGCGGACAGCTCGCGGGCTGGAACGGGGCTGGAGCGGAGCTCGTGGGAGGTGCCGGCACGGGATGCCTGCAGGCTGGAAGCGTCCACGGCCCGCCCCGCCGGCCCCTGCACACTGCGGGTGCGTCCTCCCTAAATCGGATGGGCGCCGCTGCTCTGTGCTGAGATGTCGGAGAGGGTGGATGCTGACCCAGGCCAGGCCTGGTGGTGAGGACCGCGGGGAGGGTCCGGGAAGGTGCTGTCAGCCCCGGCTAAGCCCGAGCCTGCCCTGCGCAAGACTCTCCTCTTTCCCAGGGGACCCTTCTGGTGGCCTGCTTTAATCACGCGCCGGGGGGTGAGCACCCACTCCTTCCTCGGGGAGCCCGGAGCCCCTGAAATGTTCCTGATGCCGGTGCCTCAGCCGGAGATGGTGACAATGTGCCGAACAGCAGCACAGAGCAGGTGCGTCCTGGAACCGCTGTTACTTCCTCTGCTTTGGGCCAGAGACAGGGAGACGAGCGTTGGCTCAGTAGAGAGAACGTGGAAGAGGAAGTTCTTTTCCAGAGGGGCCCTGGGCTCCCGGCCTGCACCTAAGGCCTGGGCGGGAAGATCAGTGTCAGCGGGCGGCCGCTCAAGGCCTGGGGCAGAGCCAGCTGATGGCCAGATGTCAGGTTCTCCTTGCGGATGGCGTGTCTTTTGTCCTCAAGGCTAAGTGACCTTTGTTTACCCCTGTCACTGGGGTTGGCTGTGCCCTGAGGCACAGATGAAGAGTCCCAGTCATGCCTTTGGCAAAGAACCGCTTGGACCCCCAATGAAGGGTGGCCCCAGGACGGAGGCATGTCTACGAGATGGAGAAGGGAGGGGTACAGTCTGGAATGGGAACTTGACGTGTTGCAGTTTCCCAGGGGTTCTCAGATGTGAGGACGCGCGGAGACAACGGGCTGGTGGAAGAGTGTGGACACGGACAGGCAGCGGGCGGGTTGGGATGGAGACCCGAGGGGCCGTGGCGGCTCCAAGACTCCACACTCGACAGACTGACACAGGAGCGAGGTTTGGGTTCTCGCAAGCGCCGGCTCCCTGGCGGCGGAGACAATTCACGCCACCCCCTTGCTGCCCAGACATCTGTGTGGACAGCAGGTGGCCTACCCCTGGGGCCTCCGCTGCAAACATCCAGGGAGCAGTCTGGCCCCTGCCCCAGGGCCCTGACTCGCCAGGTAAACCTTTGGCTGAAGAGTCTGGGCCAATGCGCCTGTGCAAAACTCCTTTGAAGAAATGCTCAGATGCTCTATTTCACTTTGGCTGGGACTCCGGCGAAAAGAAAGTACCAGACTTCTGTATTTGACAACGTGATTTTCTTCTAAAGCCCCCGAACAGAAATGGCAGTTCTGGGAAGAAATACTGTGAGGAGAATGTTACTTCGCCTCTGAGTTAGGAGTTTTGTCATCCTCGTGGCCACTAATCTCCTCCTCTCCTTTTACCAAAGAACGTTGACCCATCACAGGCAACCGGGGGCAGAATGTACCGAGCCCAGACCCCACGCCCGCCCCAGTTCTTGGGACGGTAAGACGGGTAAGGAGATGACACTGTGGGGAGGAGGCCTGGCCAGGGACCAGGGGTTTGTGTCTGACGTTTCCACATGTCAGTTGCGGCCACTGCGAACCGCTCCTGCGATAAGGTCCGTCTGCTCTGAGAACAGACCTTGCAGTTCCTAGGGGGTTCCCTGATGGGCCCGGGAGGGACTGAGGGCTGGTGGCACCCTGGTGGCCACATCTAGGTGTCCTTCCCCCTCCTCTCTCCAGCGCTCACTCACTTACTCATAAAATACTTACTAGGACATAGGGATTGGCTCCATAATTTACCATTGTTTCCTCCAAGAGCTTACGTGTAGCCACGAAGGAGAATGATAGGCTTACCTGCAGTCAGTAGTTTGGTGAATAAAGCTGGACACACACACATACATATACTATCATCTTGTTTTGGTAGAAAAATGTATGATAAAAGGTTTGGAAGCTTATCCCAGAGTGATTGTTATTGGGTGGTGGACATACTGTCCCCAAGTAGTGGGATTTGGTGTCATTTTCACCTTTTTCTTTATATTTTCTATACCGAATATATTTGTTGCAAAACACATATATGTATATCTTGTGTATGGAGACAAAACAAGTACAGCCATTTTTTTTTTTTTTTTTTGTGGTACGCGGGCCTCTCACTGCTGTGGCCTCTCCCGTTGCGGAGCACAGGCTCCAGACGCGCAGGCTCAGCGGCCATGGCTCACGGGCCTAGCCGCTCCGTGGCATGTGGGATCTTCCCGGACCGGGGCACGAACCCGTGTCCCCTGCATCAGCAGGCGGACGCTCAACCACTGCGCCACCAGGGGAGCCCAGTACAGCTGTTTTAACATGTAGAATATATTGGAGCACTGCTCCCTAGACACTATTTTAAGAAAGACACATTTCTCAAGATTCACGGAGAAGGAGAAGCAGCCGCGGAGATGAGGCAGGAGCCGTCGATGCTACATCCCCTCCCATTTGTCTCAGGAGTGGCCTCTCAGAGCAGCAGGTGCAGAAGCCGCCGTGAGTCCGGTACTCTCACGCCATAGAGAAAAGAGAGTCTGAGAGGCTGGACGCTGACCGCTGGGAGAAACAGTCCCTGTGTGGTGGCCAAACTCGTTCTCAGTCCTGGCTGCGCTGGAACCCCCTGGGAACTTCACAAATGCTAGTGCAGGGGTCCGGCCGAGGTTCTCATCTGTTTGGTCTGGAGTGTGGCTTGGTCATCAGGACCTCATGAAGTGCCCCAAATTGTTATAAATATGCCACCCAGGTTGGGACCACTGTTCTCTATGCCGTCCTCTACCCTGGCTTCTTGTGTGTAACCGGGTCCTGCCACCATCCCGAGGACCGTGGTGGGTCGGGGGAGACCAGGATTCCGGCTCGGGTCTGCGCTACCCCTTTCTTCCCTCACAATCTTCAGTTCGACCAGCTCTGCGATGGAACTGGACACTCTTTCTTCTGCGTCTTGGATCCAGGAGCTGGGAGCCATCAGGGATGATGCACACACATGCAGCCCTGGGACAACGAACAGCTCTTTAATTGCACTAGAATCCTTCACCAGGCTTACGCCATTTGGGATTCTAGATTAACCCAGCACTGGGCAATTACAGCTCTGTTCTTAGCTGGAGCCTCTAGGTGACCACCTGGTCTCACTAAAATTGTCAAATCTCACCCTTATGCAAAGAAGTATTATTATTTTCATTATTCGTCTTGAAAATTATTTGCAGACTTGCTGGCTCACTGTGAATCTTCCAGTATTTTGCAACCCTGCTTCACATATTTCTGTAAGGTTCTGGCAACTGCCATGCAAAATGAGAAAAGAGTGTTGAGTTGGAATCACAAATGTTTTTCAAGAGAGCTCTGGGACCTGGACGCAGAGAGCAGGGTGCAGTTATCTGCTGGTGGTTGTGACTGACCCCGTTCTTGTCCTCTCCAGGGCAGAAAGGATTTGTCATCCTTGTGTCCTTTCTGTCTCCTCTTTGCATTTAAAGGAGAATTGGAAGAACAGGAATTACTCAAGGATTTTTATTCTCAGCACACAAAGTGCCTCTTTGTTGAGGAAGGGAATAGCTTTCCCGGAGGCAGGAAGGCGCAAGGCTGTCTGGACGGGCCTCCCGCTGCCCGGGGCTTCCCAAACCTTGCCTCCTGTGAAAATCAGAAGGAAGAGGGTGACCTCCGCCTGGCTTTCCGGGACCCAGGGCTGCAGGCTCTGTGTTGGAGGAAATCGAGAGCTGCATTTCTTCTATTCGGATGAGCTGTGAGTGTGGCCTCGGGAGAACCAAAGGCCCTTCCCAGGTCCGGGCATCCCTGGTGCTGGAGGGAACAGACGGGCTGCGGAGCATCCACCAGAGATGCACACTCTCTTTGCTGAGGGTGCGGTCCTCTCCCTGTTATCGATCCACTTGGATTCCAGGGGTAGAACCAAAACTTGGGGAAAAGGTGACAAAGGCAACAGGAAACAGGAATGAAGCCACCTGACAAAGTGAAATTCTGCCATCAGGACCATGTTAGGCATTGTTTTGAACCCCCATGGAGAGAGATGGGTGTGAAACCAACACCATCGTCTGTGGCCTGCCTGCTGGCATTGCCACCGTCCTAAGCCTGGGTCTGCATCACCATGATTCATTCCCACTCCACCTGCCTCTCGTCTCCCATGAGACCCCCAAGCCCACCACCATCATTTCCGCCTGCCCCCCTGCTCTCCCTACACGGCTGTGGAGGTGAGGGAATGAGGGAGGGTCCCTCCTAGGCGGCTAGAGCAGGCTCCCTGGGGCGTCTTCCAGTCCACACGGTGATGCCCATGCCTGGCTCTGCCCTGCGTCTCCGACGGCACCCGTCTCTGCAGCCCTGGGCTCAGCACCACGCCCCCTCCGCCTGGTCGCTCACTTGTATTCCTCGGCCACATCCTCCAGGCTTGCAGGTCTCTTCTCCACAGGGGAGGTGCCTTCACCTGCCAGTCCCCGGGGTGACTGCCCACCGGCCCTGCACCATCCCCTGCGGTTACTGTTTCTGTATCTGTGTGCCGTCCATCCATGGCCCCCCTGCTCCCCACACTGTGAAAGGGGAGAGACCTCCACTGTCCCCTCCTCCCGGCACCTGGAACAGGCCGGCCCACGAGGGGAACTCGGGTGCCTCCCTGAATGAATGAGACCACGCCCAACCGCTGTCCAGTCCTGTGCTTCCAAGGCTTCCTCAGGTATGTAAATTAAGAATAGTATTTAGAGCAGCTCCTTGTTTGCATCTTTACGGCCTGGGAGGACCGTTCATCTTCCTACAGCTCCTCACTCTCTCACGTCTCCTCCTGAGGCAGGAAGGAGCCTGGAAGACGCAGCAGGCCTTGCTCTTCACGACCCTGACGCCCGTGCAGGCGGCTCTCCGTCCCGGAGAGAAGCCCCCGCTCCTGACCCTCCAGCGTGGTCTGTGCACACAACACAGAAGACTGCATCGTCCACGAGCCCATCATCTATGCAGGCCTCGTATAAAGATGTGTGCAGCTTTACCTTTTGTGTTGTGGCTGATTTTTCTTTCCTACAATATAAAATTAAAACCAGCATTTACTTTATACGGTATATATAACTGAACCATTAACATAATGTCATATCTGATTCTGCAATTTGTGTATTTATATGGTAAACCTATTTTCAGTGTAATGAGAAGATGAACGTTAAGTATAAGCAGTACCTTTCCATAAACCATCTGTTTACTACTTGGCATTAAGTTAGTAATAAGGAACGCCGTTCCTTTTACATTACTTCAGTAGAGTGGAGGCAAAGGTTTTGTGCCGCAGGGCTCGTGAGCTGAGCTGGAATATGAGGATTTGCGGTCGCCTCATCAGCAACGCATCAGGGAAGGCGCTGGGATGGTGGATCTGGAAATCCCGGTCAGACGTGGGGCTCGAGGCTGAAGGGCCGGACCTCTGTGCAGTTTCACCTCCTGCCACCAGGGGACAGACTCAGCTCGCTCTGGACGTGGTCCTGGACGCGGAGGACAGCTCGGGAGGGGCCTGGGGGTGCAGAAAGGCCGTCGTAGGGCCGTTTGGAGCCCGCCTTGCCGGCTCTTTTCCATCAGCCCAGCCCAGCTAAAGCCAGGACCCCTCAGGCAGCAGGATCCCGGGACGATCCGGACACAGGGACCCCCCAGCCCAGCGGGTGCCCAAGGATGCACCGGGGCTGGACTCTTCCGAGCTGCCCTGGCCAGCAGTGGGGCTGGGGGCCGGGGACCGGGGGTCTTGTCACCCCTTCGCTTTCACAGGCTGTGGTCCTGGCATGTGAAGACTTCCTGATTTTGGAAAAACCCCTGCAAATGAACTGTTAGTCTGCAAAGCTGGCTTGGAATGGAGACTTTGGTCCGAAAGCACAGGCTGCCTGACCCCTTTCTGTCATTTGTCCAGAGAAGAGGCACAAGTGACACCGGGACCCGCGCGATGCCCGTCGGGAAAGTCGGAGGGAAGGGATCCCTCGGACATGCCGGGGCAGGTGTGAGCCTCAGCCCAGTCCCGGCGGGTGGGAGGATGGTGTCCCCCATGTCCCCACGTCCCCTCACCCTCGGTCGGCTATCTGCATTGCTGTCGTTTCTTCGAAAGCCACACAAACAAATGGGGCAGTGAATGTTTGAAAAGTGCCCACCCGCGCACTCCCGACTGCCAAGTGCCTGCCGTCAGCCCTCAGGTCAGGTCTGAGGCCGCGGGGACCCGCTGCAATTACTGATCAACCTAAGTCCCCGGAGAGCATCATGAGGTCAGCCCGAGGCTGACCTAGATCAGCGTTTCTGCTTGGCCTCCTGTTGCCAAGACGACTGATAACTTGAGTTATGTGCGTACATTCACTGTTTACAAGGCTTGACGAGAATACCACTTCCCTTAAAAAAGATGAATGTAAGCGTTTTGCGTTCAGTCCACCCTTTCATCTGGTCCCCAAAGTCCACTTTAATTCATCTGAAGTGGTTCAAAGGGGTCACAGCAGAAGCCACTTCTCCAACACCCAGAGGTGCTGCAGCCTTTCCTGGGAGGAGCTCGGGGAATGTGCACCTGGGCCCAGGAACCGTCACAGGGATCCTGAGATGGGTACGTGGTCAGTTTTTCCTGGCTTGCTGGTCCCTCCCCTGGGCTCAGCCATGGCCGTGAGGGTCACAGCAGCCTACCAAGGAGTAGGGAACAGACCCCATTGCATCCGCTATACAGAGTGCACAGAAGTGACGTGATTTACCTGGAGCCCCTCCCCCTGAATGCTGTGGCCGGGTGCCTCGTGGACGTAACCCAGCCCCGATGCTGCTGGTAACACTCGGCGAGCCTCGGTGGAAGCTGGAGGTGAAACAGGCTAATTACTGCCTCAAAAATACCAAGAAGCCAGACTTCCAAACCCATTTAGGTTGTCGCTTCTTGCCGGCAAAGAAAGGTGGCATCCCCTGGTTCCTAAATTCACGGGGCCGGTGCCAGGTGAGGCACATGGTAGCTGGAGATGAAAAGAAAAACCAGTGACTCTGATCCTGTCTTTACTTAAACTTTTGGTATTTGGTCACCATGGATTTTTGCATTAGTTTAATTTTTTAAATACTGTTTTAAACGTTAGTTATCTCAAGGATTGATTTTCTCATTGCGTCACTGTCCTCACCTTAGTCCCAGCCCTGGGGGGCTGGTTTGGCTTCAAAAACATTTCTTTCTTTGAAAGGATGACCTGCCATCTTCCCCCAGCGTCCACGCTTTAAGACGATGAAACTCACAAAAAGATAGAAAACCAGACTTTTTCAGCTTTCCTGTGAAAGGGTGGGGCTCTTCCTTGGCTGTGGATGGGTCACAGTTCCCCTGCAACTTCTCTCCCGCAGCGGCTGCCCTGGGACCTCGACAGCTTTGCTCCTGCCCTGGGCTGTGCCGGCAGCTCAAGGCCACCCCGCTGAGCCCTGTTGTCACTGTGAGGTGGAGCTACCTAAGGGCCTGAGGCCGTGGAGCCGCTGGCCACATCCACTCCCCGTGGGCTGGGAGCCCCCTCTGTCTCTGTCACCTAAAGACACCTGCACACGTCACTCCCGCCTGGCGAGCCTGTGTCTCTCCCTTTATCGCTCCTGCACCGTCGTGGCTGTGGATTCATCCATTTTCACCCAAAGCCAACCTCAAACTTCTGACTATGATGCAGAATTCCCTACAGTGTGTGCATGGGCTTCCTAGGGCCGAATTTCCAAATAAGGTACCGTTTACAGGTACCAGGGTTGGGCTTGGGCACATCTTTCTGGGAACACAGTTCACCCTATTATGAGAGGTCAGGCTGCGTGTTCCTCCCACGCGGGGGCTGCAGCTCGGACTCCGTTTGGGGCCCAGAACCGGGAGGGAGGCACCACAGGAAGAGCTGCCACCAGAGGGCACTGCTGCCCAGGGTTTGTGCCAGGCCCGGGTTCCCTCCTTGCTGTCAGCCAGGAAACCTAGGGAAACTGATCGGATATGGAGTGGAGACGAGGGGGAGCCGTTTGCCTGTCAGGCTGGAGGGTCTGCTCCCCTGCATCCTGTGAGGAGAGCAGCGGGTCTGGCCTTGGCCTCAGTGCTGGTCTCTGTGTCCCGTCTGGGTCGGGGCAGGTGATGGTCATCGACAAGGGGGCAAGGAGGCAGCCAGGGTGCAGGAGGTCACAGGAGGGCCTAGGGCAGAGCAGAGGGAGGGAGCTGGGGAAGATGTCGGGGCCAAGGCGCCAGCCTTGCTCAGTGCCCCGAGGGTGCGTGCACACACGTGCACACAAGCGCACACATACATGTACACGTGCATGCGGGCATTGGGAGTAGACTTCAGCCCTTGGCCCTGTACAGTGTGTACCATCTCGGCGCTTGTCACCCTACAGTGTAGACCGTCCCGGCCCTCGTCACCCTGCAGTGTGGACCTTCTCGGCCCTTGGCACCCTACAATGTGGACTGTCCAGGCCCTTGGCACTCTGCAGGGTGGACCGTCCCAGGCTTTGGCACAGTACAGTGTGGATTGTACCCCAGGGTACAGCCCGTCGGAGATGTAGGGTGGGAGACAGCCCGAGCCTGGGGTCTGCCCTGGGGGCCTGACCTGTGGTCTGGAGCCTTGTCTTGGCTGGTGGTTCCAGATCTATCTCCCAGCCCGGACCTGCTGGTAGGCTCACGTCTCTCTCAGGACTGACACATGCCACCTGACCAGGTAACAAAGCCCCATTCACCCCACATTCACTTTTATGACCAATATGTGGTTTCCTTGAGGATCCAGCCACTTTGATGTGAATGTTTGTTCCTGTGGATCAGACACTGTTGATCTGAGCAACGGTCCATCCCCTACAGGCTGAGCTTCCTTGACTCCCTGTCCCGGCAGCAATTCCAACAGTCTTTTATTGCTTCACAGGTGCCTGCAGCCAGATAAACGGGGCACAGAGCAGTTATTGATAAGGACATTTAATCCCTAACAAGGCTGGGGAGCTTCCGCAGGGACTGGGCAGGGGCACGGCTGGACGGGACCCGGGACCCGGACCCGGAGAGCATGAAAAGGGTGATTGTGAAGGCAGGAAGCCGGCTCACCTGTGCCTCAATTAGAGACACCTGTGTTGACTTGTCCTGTGAGGGGAACTCATTTCTCAACCAGTGCGATGCTTATTTACCTGGGAAGACCAGCATCTGCACTCGCCCCTTTTCATCAGGAGCCGACGGCACCCAAAGACGACTGTTTTCCTTTTAATTTGGGAATGTGGCTGAAGCGAAGCAGTCTTAGCTGTGGTTCAGCTCAGACGGCGGTGCTGGGGCTGAGCTGGGACCAGAACCACGACGTGGGCTCCGGGCCGAGTTCCGGTGGGCAGGTCCCCGGGGGAGGGGCAGGGGTGCAGGCGCCCCTCCTCGTCACCTTTGTGCAGGAGTCGCGGAGCAAAAGCGGCCTCTTCTGGACGTCTTCACTGCTGCTCCTCCAGGTGGCTCTTTCTTTTCTTTGTGGCTCAAATCTGCCGGGGTCCTTAAACCTCGGACAGCCCCTGAGCTTCTCCTACGTGTGATGATGCAGAACTAGTTGGCAGACCAAGGCTTTCCCCTTATTTTTATTACAT
Source organism: Mesoplodon bidens (assembly GCF_964165515.1). Taxonomy (NCBI): domain Eukaryota; kingdom Metazoa; phylum Chordata; class Mammalia; order Artiodactyla; family Ziphiidae; genus Mesoplodon; species Mesoplodon bidens. The sequence goes on from NC_138168.1 coordinate 92,723,342, forward strand.
AGCCTCCAAGTAAAGGTAACAGGTTCAAAGAACGGGCAGTGAGGCCCTTCAGCCCATTTCTGACAGTCGACGCACAGACCATTTCGTGGCAGAGGTGGCTCAAGGCCTGCTTTCTCACATGCTCATTCAAGTTGAGGGTGGGACGTGCGTGGCTTCTCCAGGTACTGGTCCGAGGTGCTCCCGGTGGTGAAGAAGGAGCTGGGCCACCAATGCCCACACGTCAGGGAACTGGCCCCTGGCTTCAGCGATGCCCAGGGCTGGACCAGCCATGGGAGACACCAGTGTCCCCAGCAGTCCTGCGGGGCGCCAGCCGTGGGAAAGGCGGGGAGGTGACGCAGAGAGTCATCCTGAGGACCTGCCCCCTCCCCTGGTCCAGCTCCGGACACACACTCCCTGTCCCCCAGAGGCTGCTGGGCCTGAACTGATGGAGAGCCGGCCCAGAAGGGATGCAATAACCAGCTTGAACGTGCACCCAAAGCGGAAACAGCTCCAGGCGCCAACCGCGAGGAGGGAGGGCATGTGCTCCAGATAAGGGGGGTCAGGAAGGGAGTGGACACGGGTCGCAGCGGCCCGGCTCCCTGAGCCCCACTTCCTGGGTGACACGTGACCGCGACGCGGCCACGCAGAGCCCGAGGACAGAGCCGCCCGGGGGTCCAGCCCTGACCTGCCTGCCCCCGGCAGTGGGGTGGGCTTCCCCTCCCTTCTTCTATCCAGAGGGGACAACTCGGGGACGGACACCGATCAGAGGGACCCCGTGAGGCTGGCTGTCGCTGAGGCAGCAGGAGGGTCTCCTTTGTCCATCAACGCTGGTCACTTCCCTCTTCCTCAGGGGACCTAGAGCACACCTCTCCTTGGCCGGGCGTGAAAACCGAAACCCAGCACATCCCTCCTGGGTCCCCTTTGGCAGTGGCTGAAATGCCAGGACACTACAGTCTGGGGATTCCAGGCGGAGGTCTCGGGCTGTGCTCTCTGAGCCCTCGGGGTGCTCAGGGGCCTCAGGGTCGGTCCCTGGGCGAGGGCTGCCCCACCTCCAGCCTTACCCCAACCAGATCGCCGCTGGTTGAAGGGAAAGCCTTGGTTGCTCATCACAGGTCTCAGGCCTGAAGGAAGCCCCATGCTGACCTTGGGCCAGCCAAGCGGACGACCCGCAATTCCCTGGGGGAGGGGCAGGGGCGCAGACCCACCTGCATGCAGCCCAGGTGCTTGATCAGAGCCCTGTCCCTGTGCAGGTGACAGTGTTGGGACGCAGGTCCAACCGGGTGGATGTGAATCTCGGTGCTTTCCTGCTGTAGCTTCGGGCATTCGGGCGATCCTCTGACTCTGGAGGGATCAGTTTTCTTATCTGCAAAATGAGCACAATCGTACATGCTTCCCAGGAGTGTTCCAGTTAAAGAGAGAGATGTTCCCTGAACACCTTGTGGGGGCTGAGGATGGGAGGGGTTGCCCCCGCTGGCGGTGGGCCTCCTGAGCTCCCGCTCCCCAGGAAGCCTGGAGCAGGAACCCCTGGAAGGGACCAGAACAGCCCTTCCCAGAGGGGTCTCCGCTGGACCACCCCCAGGCTCACTTGCTTTCCCTTCTCGGGGCCCCTGAGCCCTTTCTCCCCAGGCTGGTGTGGACGGGAAATCTGGGTTGCGAAATCCACAGCCCTGTTCTTTCTGTAACAGCACAGTCAACAGGCAACCGTCGGAGGGATATTCGAGACAGAAAATGTTAGAAGCGTGTTCTGGAAGGGCAGCCGTGGACATTAGTCCTCGCCCAGGTGAGATACCACGTAGGGAGGAGCTAAAACGTGTGGAGAGTTGTAGAAGCCAAGGGGAATTCTCAGGTTACTCATGGTGGTGTTCTTGTTTGGAAATGGCCTGTGGATACCCAGTGATAATTCAGTTGTTAGTCTGGTCTCATATCTTAAAAGCCGAGCTAACCACCTTTAATTTCAAGTTTCCTTTTAAAATTTTAAAATGAGGAGTTGTCTCGGGGTGACGTGACACAGACCAGATCCAGGTGTGGTCACCCTCCCCAGCTGGCCTCTTTGCTCAGCCTTGACACTTGATACGTGACCGCATCCCTTGGCCATGTGACGTTGCTCCTAACAAAGTGATTCAACATGAACATTCCCGCCTGCATTTCAGAGCCGCATAGAATGAAAGGTCTGATGCCAGCCCCAGACTCTAGGTCCATCTGTTTCTAGAAGTGGGCGATGCAATTGAACAATTAAAAAAAGCAGTTTTCCCTTCTTTTAAAATCTTCCTCTCCATATGTCTGTTTGTAAACATCTTATCAAGGTAATGGTGTCCATACATTGGTAATTTATGATATCGAAGCTAATACATCTTCTCCCAGGGCCTCATAAAATCCGACATTTGTAATCTCCCTGTAGTTGCAATTCAAAATGAAAGGCGGTACCGCCGAGCGGCCGGCACATGTGCAGATGGTTAAATGCATTTTTTAAATAAAGGCATTTCTCAGGGTTTTTTGTTGTTGTTGTTACGTTTGGTTTTGCATTTTCATACCACAGGATGCTAAGTAATCTGTTGATTTAGTAAAGTATGTATTTAATCCTCAAAGAAAACTCTAAAAGGGTTAGCATAAAAAGCAGTTAGGGCATAGGACTCAGTTCAGAACCAAGGCCCTCAGGGCTCCCATCCCCTTGGAAGGGGCTGTGTGTGCAGAGGACGTGGTGCCCTTTCCAAAAAATCTGGGGTCACCGCACTGCACCGACGCAGGTGGCCTTTCTCTGAAGGTTCTCTTGAATTGGGTGGGCGGAAAACCCGTGTTCCAGAGGGGACGGAGGCAGACAAGCCAAGGTCGCTCTACACGTGTCGTCACGCTGACGTTTCTGGTGGGCATTTCTGCTCTTTCCACCCACCTTCAGCTGCGAAGTGAGGAAGAAACCAGTGAGTTCTCGAATGCACTGCTTGTGTCTCCTCTGGACGGTGCCTTTCCCACGCTGGATGTTGACAGGGATGTGTTTCTCCTTGTCCTTTGACACCCAGGTCACCTCGGCCAGCACCCACTGCCCTTTGCTTAGCAGAACCTCAACGTCTATATGGTGCTCACCCCTGCACCCCACCAGGCCACACACCGAGAAAGTGTCAGCTGGGCAGAAAGGGTCCCTTCGGCTCACCTGGCCTTTCAGGTGGGTCATCACCCACAGGCAAGCTGTGGACTTGTCTGTGGATTGAGATGTGTGAGAATTCTCTTTCTTGCTGTCTAGTTTGATGAACAGACCTTTCAGATTTTCTCTTGTCCTTGAATTAAACATGTACACGTTTCACGCACCAGCGTTGCCAAATCCTGCCAGGACTTGGTGAGCTGAGCCTCTCTTGCGAGGTCGTCCTGTCCCGTCTCTGACCCCAGCTGATGCACGGTCTGGGGGACGTCAGCGGCCCCGGATGCCCCTATTCCCTTGTGGGCGAAGCAGAGGACGTCCTTGCTGGCCTCTCACAGAGCCGAGAGGACTGTCATGAGCAGCTGCTTTCAGCCAAGTCTGCTTCCAGACGCCTTCCTTGACCACCGGACACATCAGCATCAGAATCAGAACCAACCCCGAGATGAGGGACTTAGTTCTGTAGCAGACGCTGTGGTCACCTCCTCAGCGCCTGTCCTCCCCCTCAACACCATGTTTCCTTCCCAGCAGAGTGCAGGATTTGCTCGGACACCCCCGCCCCCCTCCCCAAATGAAACAGTATGTCTCAGAGGAAGCTGGTCTCTCCCCAGCTTTGGGGTCAGCCCAGCTTGTCCCATGCAGGGTTTCTCAAGCTTAGGAATGTGGACTTGTGGGCCAGGGAGCCCCCTGTCTGGGGACATCCTGTAGTCTGTTACATGCTCAGCAGCCTCCCTGGAGCCTCTACCCTCTGGATGCTGGGAGAACCCCCCTCAGTCTCCAGACACTGCCAGTGTCCTCTGGGGACTGAAGTGACCCCCACTGAGAGCCCTGGTCCAAGCCAATGATGACAATCCCCATCTCCTCTCCTGAGACCATCTCTGAAGGTGTTCTTGACCCATTCTGGACAATGAGATGTGAGGAAAGTTTTCCGGAGACTTCCTGGGAAAGGTGTTTTTCTCTTAAAAAAGGCATACAAGGAAATGTTCCCTCTTTCTGCTGAATTTTGTCGGATTCGGGGTGTGGCTATGTCCCGTGGGAGCCGTTTGCTGCCATCCCGACAGGACACGTGAACGGGACAAAGCCAAGCAAGTCGAGGGAAGCGGAGTCCGAGCTCACCTGGGCCCCTCCTACCGTGGACGTCTTGTTAGGTAAGGTGTATTCGTTTACAACTGCCACTGTGACAAACGGCACAAACAGGGTGGCTTAAAACCAGATGAATTCATTCTCTTACAGTTCAGGAGGCCGCAAGCCCGAAGTCTGTCTCACTCGGCTGGAGTGGGCGTTGGGCAGGGCTGGCCCCACGGGAAGCTCCAGGGTTGTCCCAGCCTCCTCCCGCTTCCAGAGGTGCCTGCGGCCCTTGGCTTGTGGCGCCTCCTCTGTCCGCCAAGAGCGTCACTTCCACCTCTGCTTCGTCCTCCTCATCACACAGCCTTCTCTTCTTTTGTGGTCACATCTCCCTCTGCCTTTTTCTTACAAGGACCCTTGAGATGACTTTTGGGGCCCACCTGCATAATCCAGGGCAATCACCCTGTCTCAAGAGCCTAAACGCCATCACATCTGCAGAAGTCCCTTTTACTGTTGAAGGTGACACTCAGAGTTTCCAGGGATGAAGGCGAGGGCACCTCTGGGGGGGCCGCTGTTCCGCTCACCACACAGGGTGAGCTCTTTCTTCAACGTTCAAGTTCGGGGGTGGGGTGGGTACCGCTGAGCATGTCCTGCTACAAACCTTCCATGTTGATTTCCTCGTGGCACTAAAATTCCAGGGGTGCCTGGCCTTTGCTGCTGCTGGTGCCTGGGGTCAAGCCTGAGGACCCTTATTTAGAAAGTTACCTACTTCCAGGCTTAGACTGTGGGCACTTAGCACAACAGGCAGCCACATCCATTCCAAGGAGATTTGGGTCACATAAAGGAGGTGTGAGTCCCTTGCTGGGGTCCCATCTGCACCAGACGCCCTCCCCCCCTGTAAACAGTAGGCATGACATGAGGTCATCAAGAACAGCGCCAGCCAGGGGCCCACGCTGTTTCCCCTGGCATCTTCACGATGCCACTGACTGGTCACTGGACCGGCCGGCATGTGGGTAATGACGCCTGTGATGGACAGGGATGGCTCTTTGCATTTTTCTTCTTATTTTTAATTTGGAGATGGACCAAAACTCATGTCGGTTGCAGGGTTGGGTTGAGGCTCCACGGAGAAATAGATAAAATAGAAATGGCCCAGGTCCCTTCTGCTGCTCTGGACCCAGCTGCAGGTGCTTGCTCTGAGATGCTGTTAAATCCCAGCACTGGGTCAGGTGACATCTCCAAGGGTTGCTGTAAACTCTAAAGTGCTGTGGGCCCGGGGCAGGACGCTCTGAGCTCTCCATGGGGGGGAGCTGCCTTGTTATGGTCGATCCCGCTGTTCTCTCCTCCCAGCACCAAGTCCAGTTCTGCCCGTCCTCCAAGGAGCCTGTGCTCCTCCCCTTAGAGGCCGTCAAGAGCTCCCTTCCCACGAGATCAGAGGTTGGCCAGCACTGTGGGTCCTCGGGGGGTCCCCACGTGGCACCCGGACGCCACACCTCTGCCTGTGCCGTCACTGTCTCCTTCCATGGGCTCTGTGGGTGCAGAGTCTCTTTCGCCTGTAGCCCCGGGGCCAGGGCCTGGCTCCCAGGAGGAGGGCAGTGACGGCAGAGTGAACAGATCAGTGAATGGAGGAGATGCGGTTCACACCTTCTCCTCCGTGCTGTGTCTCTCCAACCTCCCTCTTCAGCAGACAGCCGCCTTCTCCAAGCTTGCAAACCACTTAGGACTAAGCAGAAAGTACCTCACATCACGAATTTCCTTAAACGTCTCTGCTGCCCCGTCTGCTCCTGAAGGAAGAAGCATGTCTCGGTTTGCTCATCATCCCGGACCTGGAGCAGCCTTGGGTCACAGCAAACAGCTGGTAGACGTTTCTGGGAGGATGAGTACAAAACGGAGTGGGGTTTTGACCAGAGGTCAAGTGAGTTCATTTGATGCTGAGGCTGTGCTCTCCCTGTGTGTGTGTGTGTGTGTGTGTGCGCGTGTGCAGGTGCAGGTATATGCATGTGTGTGTGTGTGCACATAGGCTCACTGCTCCCTCCTGGAGCAGAATTCATATTCACACAGTAGATACAACAGCAGGGGAGGTCTGGTGTCATGGCAGATACAAATGGCATCAAAGCCCCCAGGACCTCGACCGGGCTGACACAGGGTGGAAGCCTCATCACCCCCACTGCGGCCTCACAAATGGTGCCTTTGTCAGCAACCCTGCCCCAGCCCTGCCGATGTGTGAGGAAGGCCACTGTCCGCGGTGGGAGGACAGCGTGGTAGCAGATGGGGGTCCCGGCACCTGGCCCTGGAGCGTGGTCTCCAGCGAGAGCGCCCGCCGGTGTCTCATATCTGCCTCTAAGGACAAGAGGTAAGCGGGCGGGCGGCGTTCGGACACGGAAGTATTGGCGCTGATGGTACATGTAAGAGGCTTTGCACGGGCACGGCAGAGCAGAATATTCAAAATATCAGCCCTGCGCCCACACAAGAGAAAATATGGCGTCATCTCTGCCAAAATGCACAAATTCCAGTCGGTCCGGAAGTAAAGGCCATTGAAGATTCTCCCGAGGTGCCGGTGGGTGTCGCCCACTGGGACGTGACCCACAGCTCAGCAGTAACATGCCAGGTCACAGGAGTGGCAGAGCCGCAGCGCTCTCAGCCGGGGGTGGGCAAGACCCCCGGGGCCTCCTGGGCACGCAGCCCCCTGCGCGGGAGCTCCGGGCCGGAATCAGGGCCACCGGGGCGTCCCTGCTGGGGTGTCCCACAGACGGGCCCACGGGGGGCCCGGCACCTCCCGTGGTTTCCTTTCCCTGAACTGCGCCTGGATGAGGGGCGGCCAAGAAGGCAGTGCGGGGGCAGGGCCGGGGGAGAACCGGCGAGGAAAACGGGCTCTGATGGCATCCGCCCGGCGCGCGAGACCCCACGGCCAGCCGCCTTGCCCGGCCTTAGACGGGCGGCCGCGCTGCCACCCTCGCAATGCGAACCCCGCTTCAGAGGCTCGGGTTCCCTCTGAGAACCCCGACGGTTCGGGGCAGTTAGAAGGCGCTCCGCCAACGGCAGCGTTTTCTAATAAAAGTGTGTCTCTCTTCTTCTTCATCAGCAGACTTCACCGATGGGCTCGGAACACAGAGATGGGGCAGACGGTGGGTCTGAGGGTGTCGAGGCGCAGGCGTCCCCAGTGAGCTTTCTGTCCATCAGGGGTGGAAGAGACCTGCTCTTCCAAGTCTGAAACCACCCGCAGATCATGGGCTCCAAGCTACAACAGCAACGGAGACTCAGTCCTGTGTTCACTGTGCACACGTTGTGGATGGTCCCGCGTGGTCACTATGGGCCCGGAAAGGATGGCTCCCTGATTACAAGGACGCCCAGTTTGGGGACGGCGTCTGTGTTGCTTGCAGGGCCCAGGGCCAGCACAGGGCACTTCCAGAGACCCACCACCCACCAGCAGCCAGCGCGGACGAGCAGTGAGCGAATCAGAGGTGCGCGGCTTATATTTCCCTTAAAATAAATGTATGCTAAAAATTAGAGGAAAATGTGGTTGGACAAATACATTTGGGGTTTTAATCAAGCCGAAGTTATGTGAAAAACAGCCTGAAATACTCAAGTAACAGAGACCCAGGAGCCCCGAACGGTCTGCATCAGCACGGACGCCTGAGGTGGGTTAAGAAACGAGGGCTCACGCACGTCTGCACTGCCCCCTGCGTGGCGGCCTCATCCCTGACCCCAAAGCGGGGGCACTCCTGCCATTTATGAGTGACAAGACAGAGGTCTATCTGAAGCAAGTGAGAAGTTTATAAATCGAAATCTGAAATAAACATACGCATTGATAAAAGTGGTGGTTTTTCCCCCAACTTTCCCTCTTCAGAGATGCCGAAAATAACCCTTTTGTGACATGAGGGCGGTCACAGGTGTCCCTAGAGAGTGCTAAGGAGGAACACGGAGCCGAGTGGCTGGCAGAGGCTTATTTCAAGGGGTAAGTCCAGCACCTCGAGTCCAGGCATAGTCCCGTGTCTGATAAAAGTAGACGGAACTGCTGTAAAGTGACCATGGAAAGGTAGTTTGCATCCCTGGAACACTCTGCAGGAAAACAGGGCATGTCCCTTGATTCATGTTTGGAGTGATGAGAACCCCTGGGAGGAAAAGTCATTTAACAACCCCCCGGCCCCAGCCAGCAGGAGGCGGTTCTGCCAGTTCAGCTTCAGACCCAAGAAGCAGGGCGGCTGCCACCCAGACGCACAGAGGCCTTTGGCCGAGGTGGCGAGGAGTTCGTGCCAGGCCAGGTGTGCAGCCCTCATGCCAGCTCTTCCGCCCAGCTGGAAACCGACGGGGACAAATAGCTCCAGGCCCCGAAACTGGGAGCCGTCACCCATTCACGGTCAGAGGAGCTGTAATCCTCGTGGGAACGGCAAGAGAGCCCTGTGTCTGCACGCGTGTGTGAGCGTGTGGGCCAGGGCACATGTGTTCCTGGAGGTGGCCTAGCCGCTCACAGCTGCCCTCTCAGAAACCGGCAGAATTCTTGACGTCAGGTTATGAAAGATCCCAGACTTGGCGGGAGCCGTGCGGTTCTCTGCCAGCGTTCGGCCGGCTTTGCTGGCAGAAGCCTCACCTCAATCAGACGCTCTCAGAGGCTGGTCGGGCAGGCTTTCAGGGACCCTCTGTCTCAGGCTGGCGATGTTTCCAGAAAGCTGTCTGCTGGGCACACCCCTGGGCTGATTCCGGCTCTGAGGGGAGCCCTGCACTCTACAGGCTTCTGGTCTCTTTTATCAAGAGGAGGGGTGAGGCCGGGAGAAAAGACGGGTGTGATTGAAAACCAGGTGAGCTTCCTGCAGACCTCCTTTCTGCTTCTGCATTTCGTGGATTCCCAGAATCTAAAAGTAGTTCCGTGGATGTGAACACATAATTCAGCGCAGGCCGGAGGAAACAAGGGGCGCACAGAGATGGGGCCCCTCGCTCCTGCGCCCGTGGAGACGGCCCTGTGATGCTTATCTAAGGGGGGCTTCCATGCCTCGCTTCGCAGGCTTTATGGAGCAGGGCAGCCTGAAATATTTTTTGTCCGGTTTTAACTTGTGAAGCCTATGTTTATAAAACAGCACAAGTGCAGGCATGGTTTGGTCTGAGCCACACCAGGCCTGGATGCTTCTGCTCTTCTCTCTGCCCACCCGTCCCATGCCCGCAACCAGCACGTTTGGGGGAGGGGGGAGGGGGGAGGGGGGAGGGTCCCACCCATGGCAGCTGGAATTTAAGTGTCATTTTAAATGTTCCCGTTCCGAGTTTGGATTCAGAGCTTACTTATGTCAGGGTGACATGGTACAGAGTTTGGCTGGGTTCCTGAGTGTTTCTTCTTTCATGGACAAATGCTCAGGAAGGGCGCCCTGCTGTGATGGACATTGGGGTATGCCACCCTGTCCCCAGGGCCGGTGGGACGGGAAGTTGTCGAGCAGACTTCAGCCGCCTCCCTTTCTGTTCTCCGTGGCTCGCAGGGCCCATGGCAGCGAGAGGGGCTGGTGGACACGGCGGGCAGGGGACCCCGGAGGCGCGGTGGCACATTTCCTAACACCGGCCGAGCCCGCGCTTTCCCTTGAGGTGCGCTGGCATCACGGCCGCCCCGCAGGGTTCTCAGAGCTTGTGGTCTGCACAGCCCCTGAGGGGCTCACCAGCCGGGATGTCCCCGAGGAGAGCGTGTGGGTGAGCCCAGACTCCGGATGGAGCAGCCCCGCTTTCTCTGTTCCATTTGTTTCCACTTCTCGGCTGGATTCTTTTGGAGAAAACAATCTGATTCTGAGGCTAAAGACGTGCAGAAAACCCCACTTTAGATTTTAGATGGCTGCTGTATACCTACTGTGCTAAAATAAACACTGTCTGCTGCGTGTCAACTGCACACACACCAAGTGACTGCTCACCCTCTGACAGCTGTGGGCCTCGAGGGGGTGTCCAGCCGCGGTTGTAGGGCTGTAAGAGCATTGAGGTGGCCTCGGGGCACTTTGCCCAAGAAGTGAGTTTTGAGTTGAAGAACCCCAAACTTGAAAGCCATACGAACCTAAAATATTATCGTAGACCATGACAGAGAAATACACACACGGGCACATTCAACCGTACTATCCTCTTTAAAAGTACCCATCACAGGTGGGCTTTGTGGGCAACACAAATCGAAAACAGTTTTGGTCTCTGCCCTTGAAGAAACATTGAATAATATTCTATTCTTTAAAATGTTCTAATATCCTATAATAGCATGCCCTGCATGCATCTGAAAAGTAAGTTGTCGCCAACAGTTATCATACAGTAACCTTCTTTCTGAGGGTTTCCCTCCCTCTGCCATGCATTTTGTGATGGGTGTGGGCGACACCCCGGCCTCCTGTCCCCCAGCAGCAGAGTCTGGGCCGCCCGTCGGGCCGAGGCCACTCGTCTGGGTCAGCAGTGCTGGGAAGCGGCCCCCGGCCCGTGAGTGGTCAGTCTGCTAACCCCGGCCCGCTCAGCCCTGCTGGGGCAGCTCTTGGGGCATCTTCGGCCCCGGCTCCTGTGGGCTGGGCTTTGAGGCCCCCTTACTGCCCCGCACCCCCGTCCAGCTCTCCCTGAACCCCTGGTTCGAGGAAGACACACAGGCATGAAAGCCGGGGGCACAGAGCCCCTCACTGTTGGCACAAACGCACAGCAGGCAGCAGAGTGGGCGCAGACAGCACAGCCCCGGCCCAGGCCTGCCGGTCGGCCGGTCCCGGCAGCACTGTGCCCACTCTCGGAGGCTGAGGACTGCACGTCCCACTTCAGAGTGTAATCGGAGTGACTCTGGGGTCCCGGGTGTGTGGGGCTGGGCTGTGCAGGGGCCGTGCTCACCGCAAGGCTCTTGCTCCTTCTGCAAGGGCACCTCAGCCGGACGCCCTGCCGGATGCCATCCACAGCGTGAGATTCCAGGATGAGAAGAGGTTCGGGGGTGTCTGGGCACCTCCCTGGCCCGCGGGGAGCTGAGGACCCGGGGGGGCAAGAACTGATCCAGGCGCAGGGTCCTCTCCTGACCTGAGAGCTTATTCTGCACCACGGACCACGAGTCGGGGGGACCCTGGGGTGCTCACTGGGCAGCTCTCGGCCTCTGATCTCACTGGTCACTTCAGCAGGATCCTCCGGAGCCGGAGGTCTGCGCTGACCCTCTGGTGGGGGTGAAGCCAGCCGATAGAGTGGTCCGCCCACCCCGCCCCAGTCCGCCAGCCGCCCCCGTCTCTGGGGCTGGGATTAAAGACTCTGCCGTCAGGCCCTCCCTGTCACCGGCCTTGTGTCTGATTACAAACCTAGCATGTTCGCTTAGGGAAACGAGGGTGTGGGGAGCACAGCAGGAAGGAGGAAACTCCTGTAATCCTGACACGGAAATTTCTTAACATTTCAGCTCATTTCCTACCCCATGTGCACACCTGCACATGCACACGGCAGGCCCACACACGCGAGCACACTTGTGTTCCGTGGCCAGATGGACTGAATTCAAGCCTCAGAGGAAAGTGCACTTTCTCTGCTCCGTTCTGCAGTTTGAAGATGGGGCGATCAGAACGGCAATGGCGCCAGGGCGCTGTTGAGAATGTGGGAGAGAAAAGCAGCGAGAAGCGGGCGCCCGGGCTGCCTGCTTCCATGGTGAACGCTGCACCCACACCTGCGGGACCGCACAGGGACCGCCTGCCCCGGCGCTGGATTTGAAGGTCGCCCAGACGGCTGCCCTGAAGTGTATCTCTTCCTAATCTTCTGTGTGATTAGAGCTTGGGGGCTTCCCTGAAAGCCCCCCTCAGGGACAGCGTGGGTGTCTCTGGCCACTCCCAAGGGCGCGTGGGCAGGGACACCCGAGGTTGCCCATCCGGCCCAGTGGCCTCAGCGAGAAGTGGACTTCAGGCCGGGCTTCAGGGTGTGGTCTTGCTCCGACACCAGGGCCTTCAGCTGGGGAGATGTGCACTGGCCCGGTCCTCCTCTGTCCAGGGGGAGGACAGCCTGCATCACGTCCGCACTCTCTCGGCCCCGTCCACCCACTCCTGTCTCCTTCTCACCAGAACCACAACTGTGTGCACGGGCCACCAGCTTGCGACACCTGGCCATGCTGGTGATGAGCATGAGGCTGGGCTTGGTGCCCCTGAGCAGGAGGCGTGAGGGTCTCCCTCCGACAGCCAGGCTGTGGGAGAGGTCCCCGGGGACCCCAGCCGGGGTGCTGGTCAGGGCACTCAGGGGGCTCTGAGTCAGCAGACCAGGCCCCTCGGGCTTGAGGTCCGGGCAGCACACACTTGGATGGAACCCGAGTTCTCCACATGTCACCTCCTCCTGCCCAGCCACCAGCGCAGCGTCCCTGTCCCTGGAAGAAGAGCAGGAACGGTTACCCAGTGAGGATTCGCCTAAACCCCTTGGCCGCACAGGGGGGTAGACACTAGGCCCTCCCCTGCCAACCTGACCCCCCAAATGCACTTGCCCCTCGTTTCAGCTGCTCATCCTTCACCGCCTCCGTGGGCCGCAGTCCCACAAGGAGAGGAGGGCGTGGCCAGGTCCTGCGGAGACTTTGGGCGAGGGCCTTCGGATGCAGCCGTGGGCCCTGGAACAGAGCAGCTGTGTGAGCTTGTGGTTCCCGAGGTCCTCATCGGGAACACAACTGACAAAGCAGCTGCTCCTGGTCTGCTTCAGAAACTGAGTTTGGAGGGTTCCTCCTCGTCAACGTGCATGTGTGAGGCTGTGCGATATGTGAGTGTGTGTGCGTGCGCACGGGGCACTGTGTGCCTGTCACCTCTGAGCTGGGACCTCTCCACAAAGGACCATCCAGGTGACTCTCAGAAAGGCACACGTCAGGCCAGTCTCCGCCCTGCATCCCATGGGCTTTGCTGGGAAATTGGACCAGGGAACACACGCGCTACATCTGTAATCCCCCGTAATCACTGCAGACTTGGTTTGGGGCCAAACTTGGACTTTTTTGATGTTTTGTGTTTGTTCATTCTAAGCAAATCACGAGGCTCTGCTTTGAAGAGAAAAGGATTAAAAGGCCATTAAGAGGCCTCTTTAACATTAGATAACTTTAATATTTCAAGGAGGTAAATGCAAAGAAATTGGAATCAGACGTGAGGCTCCCATCAGATCTACCTTAAACATTCAAGGGCTGAGCACGTGGTCCAAAACATGCCGAGGTTCCGAGCCCCCCAAGTGAGCCCATCCTATGTCCTCTGTCATCAGGAGGAGATACATGTTCTCGACAGGTCCACCCAGGTTTTCGACGTGACTCTGGGGACAGCAAAGCCACACGACGTCTCTCCCGGAACAGCCCTCCTGGTGGCACCGGCAGCAGCCACGTGAAGGACGGACTTTCTTCCGACTGAAGTTCATCCCACGGGATGCGATGCTCTCCCTCCCTCATGGAAGCCGAATTTTCAGTTCTGTTGCAAACTGAACATTTTTTCTTTGAGTGAACCTACTTTGCAGTATTATTGTTCAGTCATTAAAAAAAAATGTTAAAAATCTTAGGTGGGGGCCTTCCCTGGTGGTGCAGTGGTTAAGAATCCGCCTGCCAGTGCAGGGGACATGGGTTCAAACCCTGGTCCGGGAAGATCCCACATGCTGTGGAGCAGCTAAGCCTGTGAGCCACAACTACTGAGCCTGTGCTCTAGAGCCCGCGAGACACAACCACTGAGCCCTCGTGCCACAACTACTGAAGCCTGTGTGCCCAGAGCCCGTGCTCTGCAACAAGAGAAACCACCGCAATGAGAAGCCCCTGCACTGCAATGAAGAGTAGCCCCCGCTCACCGCAACTAGAGAAAGCCCGCGCGCAGCAACGAAGACCCAATGCAGTCAAAACTAACTAAATAAAAGAGATAAATTTAAAAAAAATATTTAAAAAATTCTTAGGTGGGAAGGAGAGCATCTCTGACAATAAGTAGCCCATGTTCCATGGTGCATCCAGTCTTCGTGGCCACAGTCAGCGTTCCTCACTGTGGCCCACTCAGAACACCTGGGTCTTTGTCAGACTGTGGGATCTCAGCTACCTGCCCACTCCTCACCTGCTGTCAGAGTCTCGGGGGCTGGGGTCCAGAAATGGCATTTTTAACACGTCTCCTAGGTGATGGACCCAGTAACATTTAAGAACCGTTGCCCTAATGGGTGTTTTCTTAGGGTTAACTCTTCCTGAGGAAGGAAGGAAGTTTGAGGTCCAAAATATCTTTGAGTCCTTGAGAATTATCACAGATTCTTTCATTCAAAAAATATGTACTCCTGTGCCAGAGGCTGGTGGGTGACTTCTAATATGACCTGGATGGGTCTCCCTCTCGGATAAGCCCCTCCACTTGGGTGAGGGCGGAACCTGCAGACACGACACGTGACAGACGTGACTCCCGTGATTAGGTCCTCAGTCAGGAGACTCAGTCCACAGGGCAATCTCGTGGGGGGCTGACCTGATCAGACAGCCCCTTAAGGGAGGATCTGGAGGTCAGAGTGCAGAATGCTGGGAAGACCTACCCCACAGGCCTGGAAGGAAGCCCAGGTCCCTGTGTGAACCCCCAGTGGGGCCCCATGACAGGGAGCGTGCAACCCCAAGACGTGAGAACCAGCCAGAAAAAGACCCAGATTCTGCCAGCTCCTGAGGGGTGTGGACCAGAATCTCCATCCTCCGAGGACACCTGAGCCCAGCGACCCCTTGACCTCATCCTGGTGAGACCGGGTTGGAGGACCTGACCTCAGCAGCCTCCTGATCACAGAAACCGTGAGATGCTGCTGGCGTTCATTACACGGGGCAGGTAACTCGAGCTCAGGCTCCAGGTGAGGAGCCAGAAGCCTGCGTCCTCATGGGGCTTGCAATCTAGCAGGAAGACACAGCAGAAAAGATGCCACGGTGGCTTTTAAAAAGGTTATGAAGAAAATAAACTCAGGTAAAAATACAGGGAGTAGCCGGGGTGCAGGTGACCATGTGAGATTCGGAGACGAGAAAGTGCCTGGAATGGTGACACCTGGTGGGGACACAGGATGAGGACATGTGCCTGGCGGGGCCGTGACAGGGGCGTGAGGGCGTGGGTGGGAGCGCAGGCTGGCCCCTGGCCCGGGCTGCAGGAGGCCGCCGTGCAGGCTGCAGCCTCTCTGGTTCACTTGGCCCCAGGGCTTTAAGCGTCTAAGAGTGGTGACTTACAGATTGCCCGCGTCTGTCACGTTTAATGCTCAGAAGGGCCTGGTGTTCGTGAGGAAAGATACAGGCTGTTGCTGGGAAGGTTTCGCTTTGTCTCGCCCCTGCCTGTTTCCTCATCCGTCAGACGAGGGGTCTCAGCGGTTCCAAGGCCCCTTGCTCTCCCCAGATGCTGTGGTTTGAGTGCCGCCTGCAAACCAGGAACACAGCCTCCCGGACGGAGGGGCCCAGGGTGACGCCAAACTTTCCCAGGGCAGGTGCCGGCCTCGCCTTCCTCTTTGCCTCTGCTTGCCCGCGAGGACGTGTGTCCCTTGGAGCCCTGCCTGAAGGACAGCGTGGACCCAGAGGGGCCCTGAGGCCTTCCTGTCCTCCTGTCTTGGCTCCGGGAACCTGGAGAAAGTGACGTGGGCTGGGTCGAGCCATGGGCACCAGGGCCCTTGCAGCTGCCCAAGGGTCCCCCAGCTCTGCTGCCTGGGCAAGGCCAAGGCCCTGGGGCTCCATTTCCTGGGTCCTTGTGTTTCCTCACGAGAAGCAGGGAGTCTGGTGCCCAGACAGAGCACCTGTCCCTCGGGGCCAGCAGGCGGAGGGGCCCGGGGCTGGATGGGCATGTGGACATGCAGCCCTCGGACGGGACCTAGCATCGGGGCATCCATTTCCTCCACCGACAGAAAGGAAAGTGAAGGGCCGGCCTCACGCTATGTCCTGGCCAGAAGCAGTTGGAAGTTTTAAACTCTGGGTTTAACCTGCACATGCCAGGCCGGCTCCATCACTCCCTTCCCTGCCCCGACTCCAGAGACCCAGTCCCCCCAGTTCTCTAGATGTAACTAGATAACACAGGTCCTGCTGGGGTGGGGAAGCCTGACCCAAGGTGACCAGAGTCCTGATGAGGTCAAGAGGGACGTCTGCGGGGGTAGGGCAGAGGTGCAGAGAGGCAGATCCCACCCCCGTGTCCTGGGACGGGGCCCCGCTTCTGCACCCGCTCTCACACTGGGAAGGAGAGGGCCCCCCGCTGAAGGGGAGCCGGGCAGCCTGACGCCCCCTCCGTCGGCTCCACGTTGAACTGCTGTCCACACCCTTTGGCACGTGGTCCCTGGTTTGCCCTCGTGACGATTCTAGATCTCTTTCTTCTTCTCCACCTGCCAACATCTGACATCCTCAGAGCCTCGTCCGCTCATTTGTGAATCTGCTCCAAACTCTGCAGGCAGGTATTTCTTCTTTGGCTCCCACCATGACGTGGGCTCTCACTTTCAGGCTGGAGTCTAGTCTAGTCGTTACGAGCGTCCTCACCCCTCGCTCCAAGCCCTATCGTCCCACAAACGCACGGGCCTTCCAGGCACTGGTGGGTATGCTGGTGCCGCCCCGGCCCCAGCTCTGATGGCCTAGCTGGGCTGCTCGTTCGCATGCCTGGCGGGGCCTACGGAGCCAGAGAGCAGCCATCGGGAGGTCTGGGATGGGCCTGGAGGGCGAGTCCCCGGGACCAGGGCCATCACCTCTCAGAGGGACTTCACCCCGAGCCCTGTGGGGGCGGCAGGCTCTGGACTTTCACCGCTGTCGTCTAAGCCCCCGAGACCTCAGGCAAGTCGCCTCCCCTGTGAGTTTGCCCAGCTGCCCGTCGAAGTACCTCAAATGACCAACAAAGGAAACAACAGAAACGTCCCCTCCCGTGAATCTGGAGGCTTCGAGTCCGAGATGCGGGTGTGGGTGGGCCCAGGAGGGTGCCCGGGCCATGCTCGGCCCTGCTAGGTTGGCGGCCACACCCTCCAGTGTCCACGGAGCGCGCTCCCTGTGTCTGCATAAGAACCCGGGTCGTGTCGGATTAGGGCCCTTACGACCTTGTTCTGACATGATCCCTCAGACAGGCCCTGGGCCCAGGTAAGCCCACAGTGCCAGGAGCAGGCTGGGGTCAGAACTCCAGTGCTTCTTATCTGGAGGGACACAGTTCACCCCACAATGCCCTCCAGTCTTCAGTTTCTTCCTCCGAAAAGATAAATGGTAACTAACGCATAAGACGGTTCCAAGCATTTCTTGAGATAGTGGATATAAACTCTTTAATTCTGTTCTGAACCCAGGAATATAAGTGATTCTCTCAGAGAAGTACTCAGGTCTGGAAGGTGGTCGTTGCCACAGAGACTCTGAGGCCACATGGCTGGGTTTCTGCCGCGAAGATCCAGAGCTTTAGGCCACACGCCTGATTGAGCCAAGAGCAGAAGGAACTCGAAGGAAACGTTTTAATCTGAGGTCCGATAACTGGACTCGCAATTTCCTCCTCAGGGGCTTAAGAAATTCTTGACAACATGGTTATTGCCAGACAGTACAGTCGTGGAAATAAAAATGCAATCAGGGGCTAGGACTTGTATATAAAGATAAACAGATCGGCGGGAACACATGTGTCATCACGCTGAAATGAATCTATTGAAAAACGAGAGGCCTGCGAGGAGACGAGGAATGTAAATAGACCTTGTTTTATAAATGACACATTAAAGGTCCTTCAAATAGAGCTCGCGGGCCGCCTGCGTGGGAACTTTTCCCAGGGGTCTTTCCAGTCCTGTTGAGATCAGGCCCCGGATATTTCCTGTTAAATAAAAACCCTGGGATGTGCAACAGATTTAGTTGAGCAAACAGAAGACATTGTTGAAGCTGATAACTGATTCCCGGGGGGCCGTGTCTCCGAGTGGATGGAATTTTGGATGGAGGAGCGCAGGCACAGCCAGGACGCATTGCTGCCAGAAGAGCACAGACTGCGCGATGGACCGTGATCTGCTTCTCCAGTCTCCCCAGTCGCCTCCCAGCAAAGCCCGGTGCCTTCTGAGCTTGTCTGATGGCAGTAACCTGAGCAACCAGATACGCAGAAGGGCAAACGTGTTCTCACTACGCCTGTGGATGAATGCAGCAGCCTTGCTAGTCGCAAACAGATGTGTCCTAGTTAGGCCGGTGCAGATTCATCATCATACGGGCATGAGCTCCCCGAGTTTTATCCAAGAGCAGAAATGGACATGTTAATCCATCTTCATTTTCACATCTTATGTCTCTTGTGGTCAATGAAATGCGTTTTCCAGGTGACTGACTGGGGTTGGAAGTGTCAGCTGGGGAGCAGAGGGAATCCATCGTCCCTCTGCAATGCGTTCAAGATGTTACAGGAAATGAGTACATGCTGATTCGCCTACTCAAAACAACTGATACTCCACTTTATGCTTTAACCTAGGAACCGACTCCCAGACTTTCTGTGGAGTGCCATGTTATGTATCCCCAGAGAGAGAGAGAGCAGAACCCCCTACCCCCCGCCTTGAAATCCCTTTCTCTATGTGAAGCCAAGGCAGGTGTGCCTTTCCAGTTCACTCACGGTGGGCCACCTTTTGGTCCACGTTTTAGTCACAACTCACCCAGCAGGCTCTCAGAGTCCTTCCTAGCTCCCTGAGCTGTGGCGTGGAATGCACACTCTGCTCAATGGGCCCTTATCCATGAATTTGGCCGGATCTAACTTTGTGTTTTTTCCACCATTATCCACATGTTCCCTGGATTTCTATCTGTATAATTAGAAAACTCAGGGAGGGAGGGAGGAGGGAAAGAGGAAGAGAAAGAGAGAGAGGGGCCAGTGAGTGACGGGAGCCGTGGTGACTGGTGGCCAGGGTGCAGACCGCTCAGGCTCCTGAGGCCACAGCAAAGATGTGGAGCTTCATGCTGATAGTCCTGGAGTCACTGAAGTGTTTGACCAGGCGACTGACAGTAGGAGGCTTGTGTGCCTGCTGTGTGGACAGACAGGGCTCATGGGTACAGAGCATGGGCACAGGTAGGAACAGCTGGCTAAGATGTAGTCTCGACAATCCTGTGGCTCAGGGCAATGTGGCAGTGAAGGTGTGAGCACTGGTTAAAGCCTGGATCAAGTTTCAAGGCCGAGCCAAGAGAGCATCCTAACTGATGGGGTGTGGGATATAAGACAAAGCAAGGAATCATGAGTAACTCTGAGATTCTTGACTTAAACAACGGGAAGGATGGAGCCGTCCGCAGATGATGGTGCTGTCCATGGATGGTGGAGCCACAGATGATGGTGCTGTCCATGGATGAGGTGGGTTAAACCATGGGAGGAGCAGCATGGGGGCTGAGGAGGATCGCAGGTTAGGCCTGGGTGCCGATAGACCCGCAGGGAGAAATATCCCTGGGCAACTGGGTGTGTCAAGAAAGTGGGAGGGAAGCTTGCTTCCCATCTGGTGCCTTTTGCATGTGATGAAATTTTCTTATTCTGTGTTCATTATTACTTGCATAATTTTAAAAACTGAGAGTTGTAAGAAAACAGGGCTATCTAACCCACCATTTGTTTTCTCGGTTGTACGATGAGTTCCTGGCACCCAGAGAACTTCATTGCGAGACCTACTGTGTGTGAATGCCTTAGCTCTGGTTGATTTCAGAGGAAACTTAAAAGGTAAACTAGTGACTATAGACCGAGAGTGGCTAGCGAGGTTGATTGGGGCTGGGAGTCAGCCTCAGAGTCAGAGAACCTCTGCGGGGCTCGGGAGGGGGGGCCCTGGGGAGCACCTAGACCTCGGGGAGGAGACCCCAGGATAATGGGGCAGAGGGACCCCTTGGTGCCCCCTGGATCCTTCGGGGGGGAGAGGCCCTCACTCTGCTCCCTGGAGGTGAGGCCGTGTGGGGACGTAAATGTGCTCACAGTGAATCAGGCTGGACGTCCAAGACTAAGGTCCGCAGGCGTCATTTCTGGTGGGGCCCCTCCTTCCGGCTTGCAGAGGCCGCCTGCTGGCTGTATCCTCACGTGGCCTCTCCTCTGTGTGTGGAGAGAGAGCCTTGGTTGGGGGGAGCTCAGGGTCTCCCTTCTTCTCACAGGGACACCAGTCCTATTGGACCGGGGCCCCACCCTCATGACCTCACTTAACCTACTTACCTCCTGAAGACCCAGCTCCAAATACAGCCACGATGGGGGCGGGGCTTCAACGTGAGAATTTTGGGGACCCAGTTCAGCCCATAACAAAGGCGCTAGACGTGAGCAGGAGCCCTGCTGTGGTGCAGCGTCCGGAGCCCAAGGGCCTGGGTTTGACTGTGTGAACCAGGCAAAGTTTTCTCCACAAAAGGATAGCTCTGTCTTTCACCTCATCATGATTCTGTTTGGAGGACGAAATGAATTTCAATGCAGATAGGACGCTCAAAACCAATGCTAACGCCCACAGGCCGCTGATAACAGCAGCGATAATCCAGCAGTACCGAGTGTGCAGTCGGCTGTGTGTGTCCGTCCTCTCCCCCCTCGCCCCACCTCCATCCTCCTCGGGTCACAGCCGTCCTGGTCACAGACACGACACAGCCAGGCCTCTGCTGAGCTGCAGGGGAGGGCAGTGCACACGGGAAGCATCGTTCAGACCAGGAAGCCTGGGGATGGGGACGGATGCTGGAGAGCTGAGGTGGGCAGAGTGGCCTTCCTTGCACTGGGAAGCTGGGGAAAGGGGACCCGGGTTCCCTCACAGGCATCCCTCTGGCTGGCGGGCCTGGCTGGGTTGGGGTTTGAGCTGGGCCTTCTCTCCCCAAATGGGGGTCTCTGGAGATCATCAGCCTTTAAAACTGGGGAAAAACAGGATCCACCTGGCTTTTCTTTTTAGTTATTATAAACATATGACTGCCTTTCCTAATCTCTTCAGAAAACTGCTTTCCCCCTTCCCATGGAGAGGGCTGGGGGTCGTGATCTTTGTGTGAAGAAGCAGGAGGAGGTGGTACACAGGGTCCCAGAGACCCCAGGGGAGAGCAGTGCTCGGCCAGCCCCACCCAGTCTGGGCAGTGTGATTTCACGGTGGTTCAGGCCTCTCTGTTGTAGGCACTGCTCCTGATTTTACCTGAAGGTTCTCTTTTACATCCAGAAAATATTAAACACTAAACGATTCACTGAGAAAACTGAACCATAATTACAGAATGAATCATATGCAATTTAATAAAGACTTAACTCAAATATTTATGAGAAAAGCTAAAAATATGCTGGTAGCTGCTGTGTGGTTCTGATATTCAGCCAGGAGGGCGAACGGAGAAATCTCCCCCCAACTCTCGCTTCTGTGTCTCCTGGGGGAGGGACCAGGGATCCCCAGGGTGCTGACCCGTCCCCCTCACAGGTCTGGGAAGATGCTCACACGACTCTCCAGCTCTCCAGCAGCAACCACGCGAAGTTCAGACCAAGAGGTGCCTGCCATTCAACATACTGCATCTCTCTATCTCGGTCCTTCCGTCTCTGCATTAAACAGGGAGCAGTTTCTCTTTACGAAAAGTCTGTTTCAGAATGATTCCTTCCTTCTATGTGCACAGTGAGACGAGATTTTATGGTTTTCCTGGATTCTGACAGAAAGATAAATGATACTTGAAACAGCCTGGATTCTGGAAAATGCAGAGAACTACACTAGGAGCCTCTTCAGGGCTAATCCCAAGCCAGGTGCTGGACAATTGGGCAAAAATGTGGCCAGAGAGGTGAGCTGTCTGTGACTCCTGGGTCACTGCTCACAAAGGCCACCCGCCCTCTAAAGGCGACACGGTGCCTCTGCTCGGCTCCAAAGCAGAATTCCACAGATGGGCGGCTCCCGCGACAGACAATATTCCCCCCACATCCTGGAGGCGGGATGTCCAAGACGTCCAAGACTAAGGTCCGCAGGGGTGGTTTCTGGTGGGGCCCTTCCTTCCGGCTTGCAGAGGCCGCCTGCTGGCTGTGTCCTCACGTGGCCTCTCCTCTGTGTGTGGAAAGAGAGCCTTGGTGGGGGGGAGCTCAGGGTCTCCCCTCTTCTCACAGGGACACCAGTCCTATTGGACCGGGGCCCCACCCTCATGACCTCACTTAACCTACTTACCTCCTGAAGACCCAGCTCCAAATACAGCCACGATGGGGGCGAGACTGTAACGTGTGAATTCTGGGGGCCCAGTTCAGTGCATAACAAAGGGCTAGGCATGAGCAGGAGCCCCACTGTGGTGCAGAGTCCTACCCCGTAGCTGTCTCCTTGGACTTCCCTCCCCACACCTGGGCCAAGGACTCCGTCCTTTACTGGGGTTACCCTCCTCGGGCTGTCCAGCCGACCAGCCCCCAGCCCCGCCCTGCCCTGCCAGCCGATCTCTGTGTGCCGAAGGCAAAGGAAGGCCCACAGAAGCGTCCTGAGTGCCGTCGCGTGGTCAGATGGGCTGCCCTCTGTCCTCACACGTGGGCGGCTGTGCTAATGAGGCTGTCTTAGGGGAAGGCCTGTCCCACCTGACTTTACACACGAGAGCCTTTCAGTGTCCAGTTCAGCTCTTACTTCTGGCATTTTCTTCCTCGGAAAAGCGAAGAGGGTCTGATATTTGAGGAACAGCACCAGTATTTTGGGGAGAGGAAGAACAAATCTGTAGCCCTTTGGTAGATATAAATAAAGACCGTGTCCACAAATAAACCAGGCCAGTCACTGGGAGAGCCCAGACCTGCTCCAGAAGCAAATGAAATCGAAATAATTTGTCTCCACCACTTAGAAATTATGTTGGAGGGCAAAGAAGACTATTTTTTAAAATGCTCTCTCTCATGACTCAAAAATAAAACACAATTGTTGTTCAGTCTTAAGCATGCACACAAAATCACCTCTTCGGAGGAAAAAAAAAACAAAACTAAATGGTTTCAGCCAAAAAGTTTTCAGAAAGTTATGAGTCATGTATATCGGGTTATAATGAGAGTCTGTGAGTAAACTTGAGTGCAGCACAGTATTCTGTCTTGTGTGCGACGTCACACGTGCACAGAGAATAGAGATTCTGTGAAACTGCTGCTCACTCAGGGCTTGTGTTTATCTTGGCCTGTGGTGCCTTCTGCTCCTGGCTTTACCAGTTCCTGCCTGTTGCCTGAAGACCCAGCTCCAAGTTCAGCTCCTTCAGGACCCTTTGCAGGTTCATCACCCTCACCCAGATCCGTTCATACCCACACGCCCTCAGCAACAGGCTGGTTTTTTACCGTATCATCTTGCAGCTGCTGACATATGGTCTTGTAAATATTTTCTCACACGTCCACAGGCGTTCTGAGCTTTAATCAGACTCGGACTCATCCCTGGGGTCCTTGTGTCTTTCCCACAGTGCTGATGACGCCGCTCTGAAGACAAGCGCTCCCTATGCCTAAACCAACTGCCGGCGGTGTCCAGATGTGCCGCCAGCTCCCCAGGGCAGAGGGCAGGCACCGCTGCAGCTCCTGCGAGGTGAGAACAAGGAACAGTGGTGGCAACAATGTCCCAAGAGGGAAAACAGGGTTTTTCCAGCAGATCCCCCAGCGAACCCAGTGGACAGCACGATGGGACTGCGGTGGCTTCTGCAGGTGGGGCCAGGTTCGGTGATGCTGAGCGGCTGCCCAGAGAAGGGCGCTGTGGGTGTGAGCCCCCAGGCAAAGGTCAGGAGGTCCTGGGGCTTTGACGGGGGGCCGTAAAAGCCTAATTGTGAACTGTAATCAGAAGCCAAGGCGGGGGCCATGCCTCCTGCCCTGACACATGCCTCGTCCTTCCACTCTGGGTTCTGGTGAGCCCGGGCCAGACCCAGCCGACCTCTGGAGGGCAGGGAAACATAAGCTCAGCAGGGAGGAGGGAGGTGAGGGGCTGCTTCCTGTCCGAGACTTTGGGGGATCACATTTCATCTTCACAAGTGTGCTTCAGGGGGGTGCAGCCTCCTTACTTTATACGGGGGGAGACTGGTGTCACTTGCAGCGTCCAATCTGGAGGGCATTTTGCGTGGCTTCAAACGGCTGCCCGAAGCTGCCTGGAAGTGCTGTATGATCAGGCCTGCCCCTCACGATGATGTCCCTGGCCCCCGCTCTGCCCTAAGTCTCTGTGCTCTCCTCAGGGACCCAGGGGTGGACTGAGGGAGGCGTTTGGCCGATGGAAGCAGCTCCGGGATGGCATGGTTCGGATGCACACGGTGGGCCTCCAAGTCAGATGCCTGCCTCTCCTCCCCGTGCTGAGAGCCGGACCCAGATACCCTCACTCACATCTGGCCCCATTCCCGGCCCCCTAGCTGTTCCTGGCAGCCCACCAGATGGCTCAGCAGCACCCGCTCAGAAACCTAGATTTGGGGTTACATGGCAAGGCCCTAGCGAAGAAGAAACACGTCTTTATAATAAAAGCACAAAAGGTTTTCTGGCACATGACCTCTTCCTTAGAGATATATCAGGTATGTTAAAAGTTGGCTTGAAGCAACATGTGATTTACCAGGAGGCTTCCTTACAGCCGGAGGAAAGGAAGAGCTCGCAGGACGGGTCTGAGATGACTTTGCCCACAGCCCACGTTGCTGGCGAGCGAGCGGCCGAGCCCACCTCTCACACGTGCCCACGTCCGGGTTCACGCATCCTCCCCAAGACGTCTGTTCAGCTTCGGAAGATGCCGGGGTCTGGTGCCTGCAATCTGCATGGACTGCGGGCCCCGGGCCTGTCTCCAGTGTCAGGAAGTACGCTTGGCTGGAAGGGTGGAGGGCAGGGCTTTCTCCACGTGGAGAAGCTGAGCTGGCCAGGAGGACGTCAAGTGTCCTTAAGAGAAATAAATCCGCAGAAAGAAAAATTAAGTGCCCGTGTGAGTCAAACATGCTAACATGTAGTTGCACCATTAGGGTAGATTTCCGCATTTCCTCTCCTCTTCCCCCCCACCCCCACCCCAATCTATCTTTAGAGGAAGAGATGTTAGGCCTCTGCTGAGGATTAATTCAACACTGACTTTGGAAATGTTCTATGAAAACGCGGAGACTGGGTGTTGCCAAAGACGCTCAGCACATTTTCCTTGGGACCATGTTAGAACTTTAGGCTGAAGGAGGCACTGTGGCTGGTGCAGAAACGGTGGCCTCAGAGTGTTCCGTTACCCTGGTGCACACGTGGAGCAGGCTGCAGTGTGGACAGCAGGCCTGGAGGGCCGAGGGCCAGCGCCCCGGGCTCCACCCCCAAGCTCAGCTCTGTGGACACAGGGAGCCCCCGGTGTACAATGAGCTCTCATGAATCCTGTCTTTCTCCTCCTAAATCCCCCTCCATCTCG
This sequence comes from Mesoplodon bidens, assembly GCF_964165515.1. Lineage (NCBI taxonomy): Eukaryota > Metazoa > Chordata > Mammalia > Artiodactyla > Ziphiidae > Mesoplodon > Mesoplodon bidens. The sequence goes on from NC_138168.1 coordinate 92,748,588, forward strand.
CAAAGCAAACTTTCTTTAAGAGATGTCAAAAGCTGTACACGTCCCAGGTGGGCCAAAGAAGAGGCAACATTGGCATAAAACGAGCCAAGAATTTTCATTTGTTGATGAAAGGCAAGATTACGCACCTGGCCCTTGCCGTGCAGCTGAGCCAGCGAAGAGCTGGTTTTCTCCGGCCTTTTCTAAATACATTTGCTGTGCTGGGCTTGAACAGAAACGCTATTCACATCTGGCTGAGCAGACCTCATTTCCACTTTCTCTGGATGTGCTCTGAGCCTGGGCTGCAGGCGATCCGGTCCCAGGGAGCCCTTGCCGACTCCAACCAGATTGCTAATATTTTAGAGAGAATAAACATCTTCTAAAGTCTTTTGTCGCCTACAGCCAAGACGTGCCCAGGAGCCTTCCGAGAGGATGTGAGAGGAAGGAAAGGCATCCACATGGAGGAGAGACCAGAGGAAGAGCCGAGCAGCTGCAGGAAGCATCAGGCTCAGGTCCCAGGGAAGGTGACATTCATTGCCAGGGGCTTACCCTGAGCTCAGCTGTAGCCCCACTTGGATGCTGCCCAGGGATGTTTGATGTAGCTCAGGGACCAGGTGAAAGGGCCCCGCCTCTGCGTTCAAGGACCAGCTCACAAGATTCCTGAAATTTAACCCTGGGCTCTGCAAGCTGGAGGGCTCCTTGGCATCCAAGTCATGAATGTGCTCCCCTTTAGAGGAGGAGGAGATTCAGCAGGAGCTCAGGGACGACCCTGCAGGCACCTGGCATTTGTATTCCAGTGTATCTGCGAGACTGATGCTGTAAAGAGAAAAAAGTGGGAAAAAACTGGTCAGACTGACACAAATTCTGTGGTACGGCAGAGAGAATGAATTTTGCCTGCATTTTCTCCCCTTTACAACAAACTCCCAATGTCCGGGGAAAACACTGGGGCTGTGATGCAATGCAACAGTCACAGGACAAGGAAGAGTCAGACGCCTCCTTGGTTCTAAGAAATGGGCTGTCTTAGTCATTTTAGGCTGATAAAACAAAAATAACCATAGACAGGGAGCTTAAACAACAGACATTTATTTCTCGCAGTTCTGTAGGCTGGAAGTCCAAGATGCAGATGCCAGCAGATTCCATGTCGGGTGCGGCCTCCCTGCCTCCTGGGTCCCGGACAGCTGTTTTCTTGCAGTGTCCTCGCATGAAGGAAGGGGTGAGGAGGCTCTTATAAGGGCACTAATCTCATTCATGGGGGCCCCACCCTCCTGACCTCATCACCCCCCAGAGGCCCCACCTCCTGACACCATCACATTGGGGGTTAGGGTTCAACATGTGAATTCTGGAGGGACTCAGACATTCAGTCCATAATGAGGCTGATGTGATATTCACGGTGGCACATTTCTCATGAGGCCTTTGGGGAAATGAATCCTTGGAGTAACATGGTGTGCTTGGCTTCATAATTTAAGATGAACAGTGACGACCTGGAGTGAAGTCCCTCCCAACCCCACAGCCTCCAGCCCACATCGGGGCTCAGAGGAACCCTCCCCTCCTGTGGCAGGAGGGACACAAAAGCCCATGAGACCCCAAGGCAATAGGATTCCAAACAGAAGAAGACAGGGAAGGGCCGGCATCCTTAAAGTCTTAAAAGTGCAGGGCCTGGGAGGAGAGAGGGGGAAAGTAGGCAAGTCAGAGGGCCCAGTGAGAGGGTGTGAGGCGGCAGACTCCGGGACCCGCCGCTCCAAGTGACACAGATGATTCAGTGCACGAGGGCCCGGCCTCAAGGCTACCTGCCCTTCCTCATGTCCCCAGCGAGACTTCATGAAACCTCGGGAATGCATTTGTAAGGACTGCAGGGCTCCGGGGGGAGCAAAGAACAGAGGCCGTCAGCACAGGTCGTGGCCTCTCCACGGTGACCTTGCGGGCATGGGCATCTGTTCACCTGCACCGTGGGTTCCCCGAGCATCCCATTCCCAGAGGGGCCCAGTGACTCTGCATTACTGGACTAGAGCCACATTAGGTGTGTGTGACTTCAGCACAAGAGTCAGATCTGTTCATGCACACCTGGTCCACGCGTCCCCTTCTGCCTGGAACGTCCTTCCTCACTTTATCCACCAAGAAACTCCTGCTCGTCCTGACGTATCCACTCGGTGTCACCTCAGGCCACGTTCACCCCACACCCACGGGGGCTTGGATGCCCTCTTATAAGCACACACACAAACGTACAGGGCGTCTACTCCCGTACACCAGCCGGACATCTTCCGTCCTGGACATCTTGTGTCCTAGAATTCCCTAAAACTTGGAGGTTGAGGTTGTATGTCTTTGTTAATGATCCACTTCTACCTTACTAATCCATCTTACAAACACATTTTGAATGTCTGCAGCATGTGGTCCCAAGAGCTGGGACCATCAGGGACCCGCACAGGCAGAACCCCCTCTCAGCCCAGAGCTGACCTCCCTGTGCGTCCGCTGGGCCCCCCGGAGTGGGCGGGGCTTCTCAGGGGGCGTTCTGCACTGCAGTCCCCATGGGGATGCTTGTTCCAGACGAAGATGCCTTGCTCAGCCCAGATCGACTGAATCGGAGCCAACTCTGCGGATGGTTCCCAGGGCCCTGGAACGCTGGCCAGCCATCCAGATGGACCGGACACAGGCTGAAAGCTGGGAGCTGCTCCTCTATGGGCTCAGAGGAAGGAAGGATACTAAGGAAAGATGCATTTTCATAAACTACCTTCTCCCAGAGGTGGGAGAGCATCACAGGAGTAACTGAAGACCGGAGGAGCAGACCGCTGTGTGTGGGGCTGTGGCAGGTGCCCGGGGGCAAGCAAGCCAGGAGAGCCACCGGCTTGAGTCCCAGAGTCTCGAGCCACATGAAACACCCGAGAGGAGCAATCACTGATTGCTCCCCCAAATCTGATGTACAGTTAGCTTGTTTTTTGGTTTCGAATGGGTAATATACATGCATAGTACAAATATTAAAGAGGCCCTGTGGAAATGACACTTTGTTCTTTAAGCCAATGATTTCTGGGGTTTCTGGTTACTAAGCAACCCACCCACCCTAACTAAAACTTCCCTTAACTGAAGCTCCTCTTTCCTCTGAGAGCATCCGCAAGATACACAGAGTGAACCAAGCCATTTCCAGGACGACGTGTACTGGATGCTACCGTCTGCTGAAAACTATGGCGAGTATCTGGGGGAAACTGACCCACTGGGAGACGGGGCAGAGGGGGAACAAGGTGACCTGTCGCCGAGGGCTGGCACTCATGCCAAACCCTGGGACTTTGAACTTTGTACCATGCAATCTGTAAAACACTCGAGCTGAAGCTAGAAGGTAATGAAGTGTAGAGAAAGGACAGAGGCAAAATGGTGAACAGTGAGAATCAGCCTCCGCCAGTCCTTTACCGCCTTAGAGATGCAGTACTGTGCGTGGTGCCCGCAGCCTCTCTCCACGCGGTGCACCCCAGGGTGGGCCTTCAACCTGGGCCTCAGCTGATGGAGAGGGAACCGACTCAGAGGAAGAAGCACCAGGCGGGGGACACCGTCTGTGCGGTGGGACAGACAGAGGAGCCGGCGGACAGGACAGTTCAAGTTCCCTACAGCGGCTGGACATAGGGTGTGGCGTGGGGCACCAGCCGGTGACCTTAAAGGGAAAAAAGTCAGGGGAAATACAGGGGCCAGTGAGCTTGATTCGTGGGTCCGGGAGGAGACGGCTGGTGCTGAGCTGACTCTGTCTTTAGAACATCAGGCGTCAGCAGTCAAGATAATGAGGGAAACTTTCAAAGTTTCTGGAGGCAGGAATCTCAGATTCGGTCCTGTGCCCTACAGAGCCAGGCAGGGAGACTGGGGGCAGGCGAACTGTCACACCTGCCCTCCTCCTCAGTCGGTGTTCCAGAGGGTCCACCGTCTACCCCTCCCAGCGGCGGTGACTGGCCACCCTCCTCCTCCACGTGCTCCCTGCATGCCCCCTGTCACTGTCTTTGTCTTTCATCCCTCTTGATGGTGTACTGTTATCTCGGCTGGTTTTACCTGGCGTCTCCCCGCTGGCGGATGGCATAGGACGTCTCTCCTTGTGCTTATGTGCACTGGCCTATCATATCCTCTTTGGTGAAGTAGCAACTCATGTCTTTTGCTTATCTCTTCACTGGATTTTTTAAATGGTTCTTTTGACAGTTCTTTGCATATTCTGGTTACAAGTCTTTTCATTTGTTGGATATGTGATTTGTAAATATTTTGGGGGGGGTCGAGTTAACTCTTTTTCTCCATGATGAATTACCACCAGTGCGACATCCTATTCATTATACATTTCAGCAAACATTCACAGACTAAACAAAATTTCAGTTGATAAATGGACAGGAGTGACTGAAACTCTGTATGAATCGCACACGTACAACATGTGGCTGGCTGAAATTGTCTATCACGTAGCGTGTAGATACGAAAATCCTCATCCTGGCTGTTGAACTGCTCTCAGACAAGGCTTGGCTCCCCAGATTTTGGAGTAAACATGGGGCTTTCAGACAAGACACAGAGATTGCACTGGGACCAGAAACCCAAAGACTAAAGGGAAACTTGAATGAAAGGGCAGTGGTAAATGATGAGCATATACATAGAGTTCGAAGCGTGATGAACATGTACACAACCAAGATCCAGATAAAGACACCCTCCCGGCCCCCAGCGAACCCTCCTGTCCTGCTCATTCCCTCCCCTGGGAGAGGACAGCATTCCAAAGTCTCTGGTCTGCACTGCCCTGTGCTTCTCTAAATATGACCTTATGCCACGCAGCTTAGTTTCATGGCCTTCACTTTTATACACTTAAAACCATGTATGTTAGTACTTAGGTTGACTGTTCTTTGCTACTACAGCCAAACCTACTTATGAGTTATAAAATAATGCAGAAGTAATGCAGAGTGGGTGCAACCATCAGTAATGAGCTAGTCGAAACTTCAATTTTCCTTTTCATCTGGTCAAGGCTTTCATTGCCTGTACCTCTGACAGGACCCATAGCGATCCTCCCTTGATGAAATCCTTTTACTCCCTGTCCTCCCTCTCGACCCTATTAAGAAGCAGGAAACATCAAAATGAGGAAAAAGCAAAGGATGCAGACAATTCATGGAGTGAGCTGTCCACTCTGACTTCTAAGGACTAGATTGTCTTATCTGCTCTATCTTTCCTTTGGAGGCGGGATCTCCCTTGGGGCGAGGGCCTCATGCAGTGCCAAAAAAATAGTGGTCCTTTTATTGTGTTTGTTTATGATGCTGTTAATAAAACTCTGTTCTGTCAGAGAGCCCTTCCTAAAGAACCACTTTCACTATGTGCCAGTTCTACAAGTTTATTGTTGATGTCACTTCTACCTCAAGAACATAGAGTGACTGGGATGGTGAATTTCACAGGTCCACTGGGCTGGGCCATGGAGCCCAGGGCTTGGGCAAACAGCAATCTAGATGTTGTTGTGAAGCTATTGCTAGATGAGATTAACATTTAAATCAGTCGACTTTGAATAAAGCAGAGGACCTGCCATAATGTGGGTGGGCCGTGTCCAAGCAGTTGAAGACACTAAGAGAAAAGACTGAGGTCCCCAAGGAGGAAGGAATTCTCCTTCAGACTCAGCTGCAGCATCTGCTTTTCCTGGGTCTCTGCCTGCTGGTCTGCCCTGCAGAGTTCAGATGTGCCAACGCCCAAGATCATGTCAGCCAATTCCTTCAAATCAATCTCTCTCTCTCTCTCTCTCCCCTATATGTGTATATATATATATATATATATATTTTATATATATATATATATATTTATATATATATATATATACATATGAGCATTTGTATATGTTCCGTTTCTCTGGAGAATCCCAATTAATACAGGCAGACCTCAGAGATAGGACAGGTTCAGTTCCAGACCACTGCGTTAAAGCAAATATCACAACAAAGCAAGTCACAAGAACTTTTTGGTTTCCCAGGTCATATAAAAGTTATGTTTACACTATACTGTATTCTACTATGTGTACAATAGCATTATGTATAAAAAACAATTTTTATACCTCAATATAAAAATACTTTATTGCTAAAAAATGCTAACCGTCATGTGAGCCTTCAGAGAGCCGGCATCTCTGTGCTGGGGGAGGGTCTGGCCTCGACGTTGAGGCTGCTGCCTGGTCAGACTCGTGGTTGCTGAAGGCTGGGGCAGCCGCGGCAATTTCGTAAAGTAGGACAAGAGCGGAGTTTGCTACACAGATTGACCCTCCCTTTCTAGAACACTTAGGGGGCACTGTAGCGTTGTTACTGGGTCTGATTTCAATTTAGTCATGTCTCAGGGAACAGGGAGGCCCGGGGAGAGGGAGAGATGGGGGAACGGCTGGTCCGTGGAGCGACCAGAACACACACAGCATTGTCGGTTATGTTCACCATCTTATATGGGCGCGGTGCACGGCGCCGCCCCAAAGCGATTACAACGGGAACATCAAGTATCACTGACCACGGATCACCATAACAAATACGATAATGAAAATGTTTGAAATAGCGCGAGAATTACCAAAATGTGACACAGAGATACAAAGTTAGCAAATGTGTTTGGAAAAATGGCCCCGATAGACTTGCTTGAGGCAAGGTTGCCACAAACCTCCAATTTGTAAAAATGCAGTATCTGCGAAGCACCATAAAGTAAGCACAATAAAACGAGGTCTGCCCGCACAGTGACTCTCTACTGTTTGCTACCAAAAAACAGAATTTTTTTCCTGAGATATAAGGCTCACCACAATTGGGTCTGACCTTGGACAAGGAACTTGACTTACCGCTAGCCTTGCATGAATTCTTCTATCTGGTCATGGAACCACGATCAGCTCATACTTTCATGAACCATTTTCCTGCTAATGGGAATGCCTCTCTTTTCTTATCTAAACACTAAAAATAGAGCTACAATATGATCCAGCAATCCCACTCCTAGGCATATATCCCAAAAAGACAAAATCTCTAATTCAAAAAGATACATGCACCCCAGTGTTCATAGCAGCACTATTCACAATAGCCAAGGCATGGAAGCAGCCTAAGTGTCCATCGACAGATGAATGGATAAAGAAGATGTGGTACATATATACAATGGAATATTGCTCAGCCATAAAAAGAATGAAATGATGCCATTTGCAGCAACATGGATGGACCTAGAGATTATCATACTAAGTGAAGTAAGTCAGACAAAGACAAATATCCCATGCTATCACTTATATGAGGAATCTAAAAAAAATGATACAAATGGTTTATTTACAAAACAGAATTAGACTCACAGACACAGAAAACAAACTCACAGTTACCAAAGGGGAACGTGTGGGGGGGATAAATTGGAGTCTGGGATTAACAGACACACACACACTACATATAAAATAGATACACACCAAGGACCTACTGTACAGCAGAGGGAACTATATTCATTATATATATATTTTTTAAGATGTTGGGGGTAGGAGTTTATTAATTAATTAATTTATTTTTGCTGTGTTGGGTCTTCGTTTCTGTGTGAGGGCTTTCTCTAGTTGTGGCAAGCGGGGGCCACTCTTCATCACGGTGCGCGGGCCTCTCACTGTTGCAGCCTCTCTTGTTGTGGAGCACAGGCTCCAGACACGCAGGCTCAGCAGCTGTGGCTCACGGGCCTAGTTGCTCTGTGGCATGTGGGATCCTCCCAGACCAGGGCTCGAACCTGTGTCCCCTGCATTGGCAGGCAGATTCTCAACCGCTGCACCGCCAGGGAAGCCCTCACTATCTTGTAATAACCTATAATGAAAAAGAATCTGAAAAAGAATATGTGTGTGTGTGTGTGTGTGTGTGTGTGTGTATAAAACTGAATCACTTTGCTGTACACCTGAAACTAACACAACATTGTAAATCAACTATACTTCAATAAAAAATAAAGTTAGGGCCTCCCTGGTGGCGCAGTGGTTGGGAGTCCGCCTGCCGATGCAGGGGACATGGGTTCGTGCCTTGGTCTGGGAAGATCCCACATGCTGCGGAGCGGCTGGGCCCGTGAGCCATGGCCGCTGAGCCTGCGCATCCGGAGCCTGTGCTCCGCAACGGGAGAGGCCACAACAGTGAGAGGCCCGCGTAACGCAAAAAAAAAAATAATAATAAAATAAAAAAAAAAAAAAATAAAGTTAAAAAAAAATCCTTTGCACCCTTTAAAGTTAGTTCAAGTTCCATGCCCTCTGTGACTGTATCTAACTTAATCCACAATGGTACCTACCTTCCACTCCTCCCTTTTTTAAAAAAATAGATTTATTTATTTAATTTATTTATTTTTGGCTGTGTTGGGTCTTCGTTGCTGCACACGGGCTTTGTCTAGTTGTGGTGAGCCAGGGCTACTCTTTGTTGTGGTGCGCGGGCTTCTCACTGTGGTGGCTTCTCTTGTTGCAGAGCACGGGCTCTAGGCATGCGGGCTTCAGTAGTTGTGGCTCACAGGCTCTAGAGCGTAGGCTCAGTAGTTGTGGCTCACAGGCTTAGTTGCTCCACTGCATGCGGGATCTTCCTGGACCAGGGCTCGAACCCACGTCCCCTTCATTGACGGGTGGATTCTTAACCACTGCTCCACCAGGGAAGCCCCAGTCCTCCCTTTATAATCCAATAATCACTCCCAGAGAAACCTCATGTGTGCCTGGTGGGGACACGAAGACACAGTATCTGTCATAGCCTCCCAGCATAGAAGAAAGCTTGTGCTATAACGAGGTGGGATGGAGTGACAGGGGGCAGGGGACAAAAAGATGAGCTGCTGGGGGGCAGGAGGGGTGTGAGGGGCTGGCCTTCGACCCAGGCCTGGAGAAGCAGGGGACCAGCTGGGAACCAGAACAGCAGATGTGTTAGTCAGAGACATTCTGGGGAAATCCAGCTGGGTGTCAAGTTCGATGAGTGCCTAGACAACTCGGAAACACGCAAAGGACCTGATCTTCCACTTGGTCAGCCAAAGACACTTCTCCCAGGGACACGGATGCCTGAGGAGCTCAGACCAGGCTGACAGTGAGACCAGACAGGCCCACAAGAAGAACTGTTCCTTCGAGCAGGGATGTAGACAAGAAATGAGGGCCAGAAAATGAACCCTGGAGGGACATGTAAATTCTAGACAGATGCCCAACTGCAGATGCGATTGTATTTGTGACTGTCCGCAGCTGAACATCACTTGCACAGGCAGCTCTGAGCTGAAGGAACGTCATGCACTCCAGATGCCTGTGTGCTGAGCCCACGAGCAGGGGCCAGGTGTAGTGTGGACACTGCTGTCCCTGTCACAGCCAGCACCCAGCAGAGCAGTCACTGGTCCTGTGCAAGACTTAACAACCTGGGGAGCAGCTGCGCCCTGTCAGCCATCACGAGCTGGGACCCCTATTCTCTTTTCCTTTCCTCTCCCTACGAGAGACCAACTGACCTGTCATTTTATCCTCACAGTGTCTCAAGTCAGTCTCTATTTTTAACCAGGTGCTTTTTATCCTGCCCCCGATTCTGTGGAAAGTTATTTAAAATCCTTTTTCCCCACTGACACTTGTGACCAGCAAGGTTGCCCTCTCATTTCCTTGTCTGAATCCTGTGCAGTGGGCGTCCTTGTCAAGGGATCCCATGGGGTGGGGACAGCCCTGGTTAGGGACAGAGGCAATGACACTCTGGGACTACCCAGCATGCTGGACATGTGACATTCTCAGAGCAACCTGGTGGAGACACAAGTGTGTGTGTGTGTGTGTGTGTGTGTGTGCGTGTGCATGCAAGACACATATAGACACATATGCACTTTTGTGTGTCTATATGTGTGTCAGTGTCCATGCAGGCATGTGTGCATGTTTATGCACTTTTGTGTGTCTATGTGTGTGTGTGTGTGCATGTTTGTGTGTCTATATGTGTGTGTGTGTGCATGCAGGCATGTTTGCGTGTTTGCCCACTTTGTGTGTCTATATGTGTGTGCGCGTGTGTATGCATGTGAGTGTGTAACTCTCTTATCTCTCGTTACCCTTGCATGGCTGAGCAGCCCAAGGCCAGCCTGACTGGTGCTTCCCTGTATAAAATCTCCTTTTCCTATGGCTGTCTGAGGGGCTGTGTCCTTGCTTGTCTGCTCTGCTGGCTCCTGGGGATATGCCTGAATTTTCAGACTATTTTCCTTTATTTTTTGAGCCCTTGGAGGTCCTTTCAATCTCAGAACGTGTTTGGGGGTTCCCAGGAGAGTGTGCCGAGAGCCTGTCACATTAGCGGTTTGGAGGGCTCCCTTTTGTCCACTCTGTTTCCTGGGAAGGATGCTCAGCGCTGAGGGGTGGGGGAGGGGGTGGGCGAGCCACTCTCTCTGCAGCTGGGCATTTGTTTCCATTTCTTTATTTAAATTTAAAATGTACTTAAAATTAAATTTTATTTAAATGACAGAATCACTGCTTTCCTCAGCAACCCCATCCCAAGACCCTGGTTTCTAAGGAAACTTTGAAGACCCCAGCATCCCCCCCCTTCTCCTTCCTGCCCACCCACTGCCCACAGTGTGGTCCCAAGAGCACCCCTCCACCCCACACTCCCCTCAACAGGTCGGGGTGGGGCACAGCTGGAGGGAAACCAAGAAGGAGGTTACCTCTGCTGCTACTTTTACAAAAGTATCTTTGGTGGCGACAATCTTCTTGTCCCTCTGACTGTGAAGGACCTAGTTTTGTGTCTGTAAATATATTAGCCAGCAAGTCAGACTTGGGTAGATCAATTCCTGCCGTTTGGGCAGCAGGATGCCTGCTGTGATTGCACCGAAGGGACTTTGGGCAAGGAGTGCAGCAGTTACAGGAGGAGGCCCTGGGGTCAGCCTGCCCACTGTGGCGCCCTGCAGAGGCTGGGGCCCCCTCCTGCCTCCATCCTGCTCCCTTCTCTGACTTGGTCTGGGGGCTGGGGAAGCGGGAGCATCCTTTCAGCTCCTGGCCTCAGAGTGCCTGTCTTTCCCCAGATCTTGATGGGCTGAGGTTCCCAGGAAGCCTCCTTCCTGGGAGAGCCCCACAGAATGTGCTCCCTGGTTGCTGTGGTGAAGGCAGGGTGGGCTCTCTATCGCGACTACCCCAGGTTCCCTCCCAGTGGGGGAGAGAGAGGAGGTTTGCCTCCCTAGCCAGCTCACCTCCTGGCCCCGGGATGGAGGGGACAGCGTTTGCTCTCAGGACCAGTTAGGAAGTCCCAGGTGGGTTCTGCCCTCAGCTCCCCCACTGCCATCCCCCGACCCACCTCCTGGGGGCCAGGCGAGGCTTCTGTGACCGGGCAGTGGGGCAAGAGCAGAGGTGGCCAGACTTCGCTGTGTGACCCTGCCCTCCATCCCCTGCTCTGGGCAGTGTCAGGAACACAGCAGTCCCCAGGCCCTGGTCCTGTTGCCTTGAGGTGGAATAGTTTTGCTCTTCTGCGGGAGAGGATGGGCTTTTTGGGCCTGTGAGTTTTCAGCTATGACCAGAGCTTTCTCTGCAGACTCCAGCCTCCCGAAGGTCCCCTGCCTTTCCCTCTGCCATCAGTCAGGTCATTTCCACATGGGCATTTGCCTTCCCACTTTTGCAATCTTCCCCCACATCGTCTCCTTTTCTGCTCTCTTTTCCCTTGTAAATCTGTGGCTTCAGAAACTCGACTGCCCTCTCTTTGGAGGGATTTCTGCAGAGAGCAAGGAAGTCCCGACCACAGTCGCTGAGTGAACTTGGACTGAGGATTGGGCTGCTCTTTTGTTGGTTTCTTTTTTTTCTCTTTGCTCTACTGGGTATGTATTTCTCTTATTTTGACCAAAATTGATAAACCTAAATATAAAACAAACCCATCATTAGCTATTGCCATTGTTCCAACAGCAGAGAGCAGACACCCGATTTTATACATTTGGGCATCTCTGATGGGGATGGATCCTAAACCATTTGTAAGACTGTGTTGTGTCATGACTTAATTGGAAACATTTTTTCCTTTCATAATGGTAGAAAAAATAACAGCATGCTTCCTATTGACTGTGTTTTCTATGTTCCAGTATTTTATAGGTGGAAAATAAATTAGGAATGTAAAAAAGTACTGAAGGGTTATAAAATAACCTGACAAATTCTTAAAATGACAAAATAATTCTACAACTAAAGGACTAGAAACAGCCCCTGGTGATCCCCATCACCAACACTAAAAAATAAACAAAAAAATAAAATTTGAGGACATTCTTTTTTGGCTAAATCTTTTTAGGCATACTTTCATGCTGACCAGCATTCCAAATGATGTTCTTCAAAAGCTCAAGCACTTATAAACTCTCCCTTAATTAAACATTAAGTGGATGTTTAAGAGATTGTAATATTAATTGCATTGTCTGATTAAAGCAGATTTATTTAGTATCCTTGAACCTCCTTCTAGATAACAGATTCAATCTGAATAGTCAAGATTCTCTCCTAGTAAATCAAGATGTGTTTCCATGGAAATAGTTTCCATGGAGATATATATATATATATATATATATATATATATATATATATAGAGAGAGAGAGAGAGAGAGAGAGAGAGAGAGAGAGGTCTCCTGTGAAAATGAATGATGCACATCTTCTTATGTCGAACATCTCATAACCAAGAACCCATGTCAAGCAGCTTACCATCTGTTTTCTTCTAGGAGTTTTAGGGTTTCAGGTTTTATCTTCAAATCTTTAATCCATTTGGAATTAATTTTTGTGGAAGGTGTAAGATAGGGGGCCAAAGTCATTCTTTTTCATGTGGCTGTCCAGCTTTCCCAACACCATTTGTTGAAGAGACTGTCTTTTCCCCATTGTGTATTTTTAGATCCTTTGTCATAAATTAATTGACCATATATGCATAGGTTTATTTCTGGGCTCTTTATTCTGTTCCATTAAACTATGTGTCTGTTTTTATGCAATACCATACTGTTTTAATTACTATAGGTTTGTAATATAATTTGGAATCAAGAAGTATGATGCCTCCAGATTCATTCTTCTTTCTCAATATTGCTTTGGCTATTTGGGGTCTTTTATGGGTCTGTGCAGATTTTAGAATTGTTCTATTTCTGTGAAAAATACCATTGGAATTTGGATAGGGATTGCATTGAATCTGTACATTGCTTTGGATATTATGGATTTTTTAATAATATGAATTCTTCCAATCAATAAACATAAAATATCTTTCCACTTATTTGTGTTTTCTTCAATTTCTTTCATTAATGTCTTGTTTTCAACATATAGATCTTTCACCTCCTTGGTTAAGTCTATGTCTAAGTATTTTATTATTTTTGATACAATTGTAATGAGAATGTTTTCTTAATTCTCTTTCTGATAGTTTGGTATTAGTGTAAACAAAGGCAACAGGTTTTTGCATATTGATTTTGTATTCTGCAACTTTACTGAATCATTGATTAGTTCCAATAGCTTTTGATGGAATCTTTAGGGTTTTCTATATATAATATTATGTCATCCACAAATACTGGCAATTTACTTTTTCCTTTCCAATACGGATGACTTTTATTTCTTTTTCTTGCCTAATTGCTGTGGCTAAGACTTCCAGTACTGTGTTGAATAAAAGTGGTGAGAGTAGACATCTTTGTCTTGTTCCTGATCTTAGAGGAAAAGCTTTTGGCTTTTCATCACTGAGTATGATATTAGCTGTGGGCTTGTCGTATATGACCTTTATTATGTTGAGGTATGTTCCCTCTTTACCTACTTTGTTGAGAGTTTTTATCATAAATGGGTGTTGAATTTTGTCAAAGCATTTTCTGCATCTATTGAAATGATCATATAATTTTTATCTTTCATTTTGTTAAAATGGTGTATCATGTTGATTGATTTAAGGATGTTGAACCATTTTTGCATCCCTGGAATAAATCCCACAATCCTTTTAATGTATGGTTGAATTAGGTTTGCTAACATTTCGTTTTGGATTTTTGCATCTATGTTCATCGGGGATATTGGCCTTTAATTTCCTTTCCTGGTGGCGTCCTTGTCTCGTTTCATATGAGGGTGATGCTTGCCTGGTAAAATGAGTTTGGAAGTGTTCCCTCCTATTCTAATTTTTGGAAGAGTTTGATGAGGATTGGTATTAATTCTTCTCTGAACATTTGGTAGAATTCACCAATGAAGCCAGCTGGTCCTGGACTTTTGTTTGCTGGGAAGTTTTTATTTACTGATTAAATTCCCTTGTTAGTAAGATTTTCTATTTCTTCATGATTCAGCTTTTGTAGGTTGTATGTTTCTAGGAATTTATCCATTTCTTCTAGGTTGTCCACTTTGGCATATAATTGGTCATAGTAATCTCTTATGACACTTCGTATTTCTATGGTATCAGCTGTAACTTCTCTTTTATTTCTGATTTTATTTATTTGAGTGTTCTCTCTTTCCTCTTGGTGGGTCTAGCTAAAGGTTTGTCAATTTAGTTTATCTTTTCAGAGAACCAGCTCTTAGTTTCATCGACCTTTTCTATTGTCTTTTTAGACTCTATTTCATTGATTTCTACTCTTTGTTATTTCCTTCCTTCTACTAACTTTGGGTGGCTGCATTTTAATATTCAGCTTAGAGTAGGAGAGAGGAGGGTTTTAATGGAATACCATCCTGGCATGTGCACTAGGCTGAGGAAGGGTGAGGGGTTCCTGAAGGTAATTGAAAGTTTTCTTAATTGGAGTATCTTCGTACACTGCTTTCTGTTGGTATACCTCACATCTGTGTGGTCCACAGGCCATGGAGTGCTCCTGGCACTCATATTTCCGTTGCCATTTAAAAACTTTTTCCTTCCCCCTAAAGGCAGGTCTCACAAAAAGAAAAGATGCCTCCATTGTGGTTAATAAGGAGGGAGACTCCAAAGGTAGTTTAGGTCATCTGAGTTAGGAGGAGTTTGGCTGCTATACATTTGACTAGCTCTGCATCTCTCCACTCTCACACGCCTGCCATCATTAGTCTTGGTAGTGATGGGCTCTTTAAATTATTATTACTTTAGCTCTGTAGCTGTTATATTCTATACATTTCATATACTAATAAATATGATTTCATGAATGAAAAGGCAAAAATCGCTTCTGGATGTTCTGGATACAAACAGGTTTCAAGGAGCCTGTGCTGGCTCTTGGCAGCTGTGCCATGTTTGACCTGATGGAAGGTTGGTTCCTTAGACTGGGTTTGTCTCTGGCAGCAGAAATACATCCTTTCAGAATGATGCAGTCGTGTCCTGTCAACTTTAGAGGGAACACGCTCACCGTAAAAGTAGCAAATTTGTGTTTGGCTTTCCGAAACAGAACTTTCTTTGAAAACGTTAAACCTTACCTTGGAAAACACTGCAGTGGGATTGAAGCATCACCAGTGAATAAAAACAAATGCAAAGTGCTTTTTTTACTTGTTTGGTGGTGGATCTGAAGCAATATGCCAAGCAGCGCCAGGCGGCGATGGCGTCTCTGTGGCTCGAAGGTGTGGACGGTGTGGAGAAGGATCCAGCACTGCGGGGTCAAAGCTGGGCTAGGGTCCTTCTCCCACCACTACTCCTGTAAACCTGGGCTGGCCCTGTAATCACCTGGGCCTTATTTTTATCATCTGTAATATATGGGCTTTGCTGACTTTCCATTGAGTTAATTAGATGACTTGTATCGAACACCCAGCACATTCCAATCTATTAAAAATTTCCATAAAGTGCCTGAAAAGTGTTGTCATAATACATATCATAAGGCATCGTGAGACAGCAGAAGAAATTTGTCCACGTGATTTTATTGAGAACAGAGTCAGATTCAAGTTATCTGTTACTTAAATGTCTACAAATAGGGACAAGAGGCTTGGGTCAGGCTAAGGGTCCACCCAGTCTGTGCCTTGACAGAACCTAACCCGCTGACTTCGTCTCACGGTCACGGTGAAGGCCAGCTCCCCGAGCACTGTCTAACTGTGTCAGACCACAGTCAGCTCTGTCTGTCGGTGACCCCTTCCTTGGCACTCGGGTTTCTGGAGTTGGGGGCTTGGGCTAACAGCCCAGGACTGATGTGAGGGTCATGGGTTGAAGAGAGCAAACTTAAGGGAAGACACAGCTCATCCAGGTGAAGAGGCAAAGAAGAGGCCAGAGAGTCCAGAGACCACTGGAAACTGCCAATTCTCTTGTACAGAGGTAAACTCTGGGGGTAATTCTGAGAGTGGACAGGACACACAAGGACCCAGAGGGGACAATTATCCAGAAGTTACCCAGGGGAAAGAGAGTGAACCTCAAAGACTCTTCTTGCCAGAGTTAAGCAGAAACTGGGAGAACATATTAATAAGTGATTGACGGTGATTGGTGGGTGGGGTGACATCCAGGGCACACACACTGGCCAGGGCTCGCTCATGCCCACTCAGCTGACCCTCCGGATGAATGACTCCCAGGTAAGTTCTGTGAGACACCGAACCAGCAGGGACATTTGGTTAAAGATCTTATGCTTTGCCTATTGAGGTGGGAAAATGAGCTGACAAAAATTTTCTGGCCAAACACGACTTAGCCAGAAATAATAATTAAATTATGTCATGCCTACAGCAAGAAAAAAAAAATCCTTTTGCAATTTTAACATAGTAAAATAAATAAAAAAGTAAGCCAGTATGCCTTATACAGCATTTTGCTAATGGCCTAAGAGGGAAAGTCAGTTCAGAAATGTGAGGATGGCTGGAGTAGTGGGTCATTAGTTTCTCTTTATCATAAGGTTCATCAGTGACAAAAATTTAAATTCTGAATCCATAATCCACAATTTAGAATGGGCCCTTATCTTCACATTTCCAAGAGAAGGGAACTTCTTCAACAGGCTTGTCTGTCCTGTAGGGACTGTTTGGAAAACACTGAGCTGATTATTTCCTGTCTTAATTTTGAACTAAGTGAATGTATTCTTTCTAACACTGCACCCATCTGGTATCCATGCCAGCAATAACTTTCTTGGAGACGTAAGAATGACAGACAGACATAACTATTTCCCAGTGTTTTTAATAAATGTATTATTTTTCTCCATAAAAAGGGAAACTGCTTGTCTCCCAACTCTACTTCCAGCTTCTCTCAGAAACTAGCACTTGGCATTCAGGACCCTGTGAGAACCTCCGGCCTTAACCGACAGTCTTTGGACAATACATTTTGTTTATCTTTCTGGACTCCCTGAGGTTTTGTGGTTAATACGTGAGAGATGTGTTGAGCTTCTTGAAGAAAAAGCTAGAGAGCCACGGGGGTTTCTTTTGCCCCCTCCCCTGCTTCTCCCTACCTCAAAGGAGGTGCAGTAGAAAAGCCAGAATTGCAAGTTTTGGCATCTGGGGTCTGGTCCTGCCTTTGTTGCTCATGTGCTCTGGCTAAGACATTTGCCCTCTTTTGTTTTGTTCTTCATCTTGAAGTTGTGAGGGTGAATGAATGAACATGCTTTCAACCTTTTGACTTCTATAGAAAAGTGCGCAATAGCAAATAAGTATTTCAGCTATCGGCTTGTAGTTCTCTCAATAAAGTAGAAAGTAAAAACAAAATTTTTAGCAGCGAATGCTTTTAAAGGTTTCATATGCAAATTTTCCTCTTTGGATGATCTTAGAATTAGCAGTATGCGGTATTTACTTTGTATTTTTACCTCGATTTTTTATTAACGTTTCCCACCAGGATTCCTTAGTTCCTTCGCCATCTACAGCCGCTCTGCTCACCTGTTTCTCAGACCCAAGAGCAGTCCCGGTTTTATCATAATTTCCTTCTGAGCCCTCAAGCCAGGAGGAATGTGTTTAAGTATTTAATAGATTTTCTGGGCTCTGGAATTTGAAGGAGAATTCACAGAGCAGCCCTCTTTCAAGAGGAGATACTTTTCTTCCCCATCCTTCCATGGCTCTATGTGTGTCGTTTTCCTCCTGAAAATACCAAGATCTCTACTTCTCTTCCCCGTGTGGGACCCAGTGGTTGGAACAGCGCCGCCTTTGTCTCAACAGCCAGGCCCCAAATCTGCTGATACAGCCCTGCCCACCCCCCAACTCATTGCCAAAGCTTCGGATTAAACATGGGGTTAAAAAATCCGATTTGGATTTTCTGTTTTGTTCTTTTTCTCAGTGCCCCTGACAAGTCAATCGAAGCATTGTTCTTGAAAATCTTCACTCCTTTGGTTTTCTGTGTGAGCTAGAATTAGGGCTTTTTCCTGTAAAGCTGTAAGCCAAGGAGAAACTATTTCAGCAATGTTGTCTGCAATGGATACTGTCCAGAGTGCAAAATTCTCTTGGTTTCCCACCAGTCTCCACCGACGAGTCTGCAACCTCTACACCCCCTGTGCTTGCTTCATAAACACCTGAAATGCTTTAAAAGCAGCCACATTCCCGCCAGCCACACTTGCCCCAGGTCACTGCTACGTGCAAGTCAGACCCAAGATCTCTAGGTCCCCTAAAAGCCCCCGAGAGGATTCACCTGCAAAAAGATGCTGTAGGTGCGCCACACTCCTTGAATCTTCTGGACGGTGTTGCGTGTTGTGCTGACAGCTGCCCTTACTGGAGAGCCAGCTAATCAATCAGCAAATTTGAGAGGCGACATTCTGGGCTGGACGAGGTAGCATTAGAGCCCAGAGTTCCAGGAGACCCAAGGATGGCTGGGGACTGACCTAGGCTTCGAGTTAACTCTGTGGGATGAACCGGCCACTAGAGCCGTTCTTGCGCGGACCGGGTCAGGGCCCTGGGATGGGAGGAGGGCGATGCGCATCTTGTGGTCGTGCTGGGAGCTCTCCCAGGGTGCGCGCGCGTTGGCGTGGGCACGCGTGTGCGTGTCCGCGTGTGTGCATTTGTGTGCGTGTGTGCACGCGTGTGCGTGTGTGTGCGCGCGTTTGCGCGCGTGCAGGGAAGGAGTCAGGCGCACGCACCACCCACGGGATAC
The DNA here is from genome assembly GCF_964165515.1 of Mesoplodon bidens. Lineage (NCBI taxonomy): Eukaryota > Metazoa > Chordata > Mammalia > Artiodactyla > Ziphiidae > Mesoplodon > Mesoplodon bidens. The sequence continues at coordinate 92,767,322 of NC_138168.1, forward strand.
AGCACAGCCCTGGGGGCCCCTCTCCATCTCCTGCTGCCGCAGACCCGCGCTGGGGCGGCCCCTCGGCAGAGCGGGCGTCCGAGCCCAGCGAGCGGGGCGCGGCGGCGGCGGGCGCGGGGGGTGGGGCTGGGGGGCGGGAGGGAGGGAGGAGGGCGGGCGGGCGGGCGGGAGGAGGATCCGGGAAGCTCGGCAGTTATTTGACAGGAGCCAGGGAAGCCGCAGAGGACGCGGAGGACCGCCGGGTGCCGGGAGGGCAGCTGCTTGAGTGCGGGCCGCCCGGAGCGCTGGGGAAGAGGACCCCGAGCAGCCCCTCCGCCGGCTCCCCGGCCGCCGTGCCAGCGCGCAGGGCGCGGCCGCTGCTCCAAGCGCCGCCCTCGCCCTCCGGGGCCGAGAGCCCCGCCGGCCCTGCGCCCGGTCACCATGCTGCTCCCCCGGCTCTGCTGGCTGCCGCTGCTCGCGGGGCTGCTCCCGCAGGCGCCCGCGCAGAAGTTCTCGGCGCTCACGGTGAGTCCCGGCCCTCGGGGACCTGGCGGTAGCGCCGTGCCGTCTCCTGCCCGGGTCCAGCGGGGTCCCCGCGGTCCCCCGCCGGCCGAAGCGCCCAGGCACGGGGAGCAGGTGACCCTCGGGGAGGTGGCGCCTCCTTCCGCCCGCGCGGGCGAAACAGGTGGGGCCTGGGCGGGTCGGCGGCGTGCGCGCGCGGGGCTGTTGGGGTCCCCCCGGCACGGGTGACGGGCCGGGGGTGCGATCGGGGGTCCCGTGCCGCCCCAGCCACGGGGGGTGGGCAGGGCCGCGCGCGGAAACCAGGTCTTGGGACGAGGGCGCCGCCCGGCGGATTGTCCGAGGGCGGCCCCGGCGGGGCCTCGGCGCCCACTCGGCCCGGTGTGTCCCGGGCTCGGCTCTCGGCGGGCGGCCGCGCGGACCGCGTGGCTCTTGCCTGGCGAGGGGGCCCTGCTCATGGGCCCCGCAAGTTTCGCCTGACCCTCCCGGAGACCCTCCCTACGTGAACTTGGAGGAAGCAGATGACACGACAAGTGAACATTGTCTTCCTTCCTGATTAGAGCAGGCAGAAATTGGGGGCCCCCGGGGGCTCCGTGTCCTGCCATCCCCGGCCCCGGGGCCCCCGCGCCGGGTGTACCGAGCGCCAGGCTCACCGCGCCGACCGCGGCGGCTTTTGCTTTCTTAGCTGCGACTTCTCGTCGGGGCCCGGCCGCCCGGCGCGCAGTGCCAAGCGCGGAGCTCCGCGCAGGGGCCGAGCCAAGCCGCCGGCCGCCGGCTGGTCCCTGGTGTCCCAGCCCCCGGCTTGGGCAGACCTCGTGGGCTTGCAGTGTTTGCAAACCCATAATTAATGCAATCTGCAGAAACGAAAACATTCCACTTAAATGTGTTTTTGAACAAGTGCTTGAGAAAACACGAAGGGAGAGAGAACACCTCTGGTGGGGAGATGCTTTTAAGTGGCCGGGGACTCGTCCTGAAGGCGTTTATTGTATCGAAAATACCGATGGGTGAGATGGGCTGCAGTCGGGTTCTGCTTTTCAGCAAAGCTCAAGCAGTCCCCGAGCCTCTTTTTTTTTTTTTTTTTTTCTCCTTTCCAGCAGTACCAGGAGGGAGTTAGTGAGTTCACGGTTCATACCTAAAATTCTTCTGGGGTCCCTGCCTTGTGTCTCACAAATGACTTGTAGATTAGAAACTGCTAACTGGAGCTTGAAGGAGGTTTTCACACGCTCAGCTTTCCCTGTAGAGCCTTTATCTCCGCAGAGGGGCGGTGGAACAAGACTTGCTCTATGTATCCGTGTGTCTATCCATCTATACACACATAGGCTCTTAGACGCCCTCCCCCGCCATAGCGCATCCAAGGCCGCAGAGAAACTGAGACCAAGTCTCAAAATGAGACCCCACGTTTCTTCCAGAGATGAAGCAGCAGGTTGTCTATGGTGGCCACAGATGTCCTGAAAGTGCCCAGAATAAACGTCATCTGGCTGCCCCCCTCAGGGAACCCCCTGGGTTGGAAAAGCAGAATAGGGCGTTAGTTATTGGAATAACTGAAATCTCTACAGGTTTTCTTCTCTTTTCTCCCCTCCACTCTTCTTAGTTAAGCATTTACTTTAAGCCCCTCGTCCTTTGCCTTCCCAAGGCTGCTCTCAGGAGTTCCCGGGTGGCAGTGATGCCAGCTACAGGTGGGCTTCTTGTGCGGAAATGGTACATATGTGGCCCCCTTTGACTGTACTTCCTGAGGAAACATTTTGCCTTAAAACTGCTTTTGCAAATAAAGCGCTGTGCTGCTTTTGCGCCCAGGAGAAAAGCTTAAAGCCACAACATATCTGGCAAACTCTCCCCCCTCCGCCACCATCTAAGACATGAAGAAGTTTTGCTGATGGGCCGTGAGGGAATGTCGGAGGTGCTGGATTTTCTGTGGTGCTCATATCTTTTCAGATCATTTCCCAGTATTTGGGGATCTCTTGTTTCCAGAGCAATGGCTTTCTCTCTGCAAGATTTACATCTGATCTTTAATAAATCAGAGAGACAGCGCCCGTCCCTGGGAGCCTGGGAGTGATCACTAGGAGTCTTCTGGATGTGTGACCCGAGGCGAGTTACTTAGCTTTCTTAATTTTCAGTGTTCTTCTCTGTAAAGTGGGGATAAAGCAATACCCTCTGTTTAGCACGTTGCTGGGATTAAAGATAAGGCTTTTAGTGTACGTACCCGGCATGTGTCTGTTCTGTAATTCACCTTATTTCTGATGGCAGCCATGCTGTTGGTCCCGATGCCATAGTTTTCACCGGTGGCTGTGTCATTCAGGTGTGGGGACACTGGCCTCACGGTGGTTCTGTCTGTCAGGGATGTGTGTGTAGAGCACAGGGCTTTGCTCTGGGTGAGTATGAGCTTTACTGAGGTGGATGGTGTCTGCGTGGACAGGCAGGTGAGAAAACTGGCCTGTCTGCCCCCTTCTGTTCCACCCTTTCTTCTCACGTAGAGACAGGAAGATGCACTGCCCCTGGGGGGTTAGAAACTTGGTGCTGGCTTCCCTGGATGACGCCTTTGTCTTCCTCTCCCTATAGTGAAAGGTCTTAGTTTGGGGGACAGTGTTGCCAGAATGTGTCAGTGGGTTTGATCACCTCTGCTACTTGCTGTTTAACTCTAAGAGAATCTGCTTTGCTTGATAATTGTGGGTTTTTTTCCCACCAAAGTTATTCTTCAGAAATGGCACCTTTGTGTGTTTTCCTAGGACTTTCTGAGGGTTTGCATAATCTCCTGGTCATCCATGAGCCCCATGTTGTTTTCAACCAGCAGATGGTGGTGTGAAGTGTATCAACACTTCCCGAATCTTGGGTCCCCCTCTATTTCTTTCTTCTTCTTCTAAGGCCGGATCATGTCCATTTTTCATGAGAATGGTTGACTTTTTAAAAAATTTCTGCTCATGGCTGAGACTAGGGAGTAACTGCCAGTATAAGTCGTCTGGTTACACAGCATTATATTCCTCAGAGGTGATCACAGTCTTACTCTGTCATAGATGCAGTTGTACGGATTTGGACAGACAGCCAGGAAACCCGGACCTGGGTGTTTCCTTCCGGGGTGTGAGGCACAATATGCCCCGTGACCCCTTCCCCAGAGTGTTTGTGGGGGGGGGGCAAGTGGATTGATTTTAGAGCTGCCCACACTGAGAACGCAGAGGCCAACGGCCCCCCTTCTCATGTGGCTTCTGGCCACCCTGTCCACTACCTGAGCTTTCTTTGCTCCAAGGGCACTTTGTGTGTGTTTTCTCGTTGATCTCCCAGCAGCCTAACCAGCAAGGCTCTGCCGTATCCATATTCCAGAGGCCCTGTTGGAGCCCCGGACACTGCCCTGATCCAGATGCTTAGAAATTCAACCCGAGGCTGTTTTTCTTCCCTAGGCAGGGCGGAGGGCTTCCCTGCACTGTCTGCTGGGTCTCCTCTGAGAATGGTCCAGCTCGACCCTGCCCCCTCCCTCCCAGCCTGGCTGGCCTCCAGCACACGGTGAGGGCAAAGGACTTGTCAGTCGGGGAGACGTGTACCGACAGAGTTGAAGTGGCTGTTTTCCACCCCTGTGTGGATCTGTTTGCTTTGAAAGAGAAGGAAGGGGATGGGAAGGCAGGATTTGCTCACATATACATGTGACAATGTGTCATTGTTGGCACAAGAGGGTCTAATGTTGATGATGCTGGGAGGTTGGCGTACCCCTCCAGCTCCAGGGCGACTGTGGACCATTCTGCTTGATGCTGTTCTCACTCACTGCCCAGGCTCTCAGGGAATGATTATGTTTTCTTTCTTCTCCCACTGCAAATGCTCTGAGTATATTTGCTGCTCTGGGAAGGCTGCGTTTCATTCATCAGCAGAAGACGGACCACGGAGGTGGTTAAGGAAAAGGAAACTAAACATCATCAAAATTTTCCAACCTAGAAGCCCATTTACATGGCGACTACAAACCCAAACATCTGGAGGAGTAACTTTAATTTTGATTTGAAATCAAGACCATAAATAAAAGTATAAGCAACTTCAGGCTATAACAAGATTGTGCAGTAAATGGGCATTGATCTAACCAACACAGGTTGCGATGGTTCAGAACAGAGCAGATTTCTAAGTAATTCTATATCAAAATAAGCCTTCCTGAGAGTCTAGGAATTTAGAATGAGGCCGTTATTAAGATTGGCAGTGGAACACTGGCGTAGAGGGCAAGGGTAATGTTTCATATTTTTGAATTAAAAGGTATGTTATTGCACACATACAAGTCACAGACTCAGACTGATGAACTTCCAGGTAGATTTTGGAATTGGAGAAGAAAAATTAAGAAATAATTTTCTGAGTTCATTTATAGGAAACTAGAACTGTCACCTTTATGTTTCCCCAGTTGATGGTGTTGGTCATGGCACAAGATCCCCCTATTAACATTTGTACATTTCTAGAGCTTAAATAACACTTAATATATTGAATATTTAACTGAAGCCCCAGAGAGGAAGGATTTCAGAAAATGAAATCTTAGTTTCATATAGGCTAAGAAGAAATTATTCTAAAAGTGATAATCATAGGCATTCTTATGTGGTTTTGTAGTCCCAGGCTGAAAATCAAAGAGCAGAGATTTGTAATAAGACACAAATAAGTAGAACCCAGTAAAATGGTAACTCACATTTATATTGTCATGATTGAAAAACAAGAAATTATAACTGGAAACTTGTACTAGCTGTCCAGATTTAATCAGAATTTTCAACATGGAGGCCCTCTCAGAATGTCTAGTAACACTATAATTATATTCAGATTTTTATTATGTAGGGCATAATGTGGGATATTAACCAGTTAAACTGGCAGTTAAGGGAAGGTGAAATGTCAGTACAGTAAGTGAACTTTTTCTTCCTTCAACACATATCTTCCCTCTTTTTACTTTCTTCTTTTCCCTGGTCATCTTTTTTCTTTATTTTTTATGCCTCTGCCCAAATTACAATTAACTCCCTTTGCTTCTCCTATGACCATTAATGTTACTATTTCTATTTTAGCCCTAGCTGAGATCCATAAGAGGTTTTCTAGTTTCTTCCCCTCATACTCTTTCCCCTAAAAGCATCTGTAGGCCCCCTCTGCCGCACTCTGTCCTGGTGGCTGCGGGGAGGCCCCTGCAGTCACTTTATCCCCAGCATCACGTTACCGGCCCTGTCCATCAGCAAGCCCACGCCGATGGCAGATTTTTAAAATGATTTTGTCGGGGGGGGGGGTAAGCCAACTCTTACCATTTGAGGTTGCTGGCAAAGAGTCTTCCAATAATAATGAAGTCCCAGAAAGCATGACGAGTTTAGATGCACACAGTCGTCTGTGGTGTGTTTGATCCCTGGTCCAGAACACTTTAGGATGCACGGCAGGATCTATTAGGCCCATTTCATTTGGGACGTTCTCACATCTGTTGGGTTTTAGTCACTGCTGAAAGAACAAGTTCATCACTTTGTTAGCCCCAAAATGCTCTAGTCTATCGGGTGATCTTGCCCAAGGTGGGTTGTTTTGCGTATTTATCTTTGTATCAGGGTATCTTGATCATACTCTGTTCTGCACAGTCAAGGCTCCAGGAGCAAATGGGTCCGGCTTACCTAAGAGATAACAGCATGGCGGACACGAGAGTTCCTTCTCGGGATTAAGAAAATCCATCTCATTTCCTGTGGCTTTGCCTGCCCTGGTCAGGTCTATCCCATACCAGCCCCCAGCGGACTGAAAAAGACAGACCCTTCCCTAGCCCAGGCCACGGTGGCTCGCGAGGAGGGGCCTCGGGGCCTTGGAAGAAGGTGGAACTGGCTCTTGTCTGATCCAGACGTGAGTGCTGACGACTGCTGGGCAGTGGACCCCTTACTCCTGCCAGGGAGCCACATTTCTCCGTTTCAATGAAAAGTGCCTAAGAAGTGTTTTTTTATGACTCGGAGGAATGATGAAAACTACATTGCCCAGTGGGAAGACCGTTGATTTTCATTTCTTAGGGCACCTTTTCAGTTGAGGACGGTGAGATTTGTGGTTACCATGGTTACCTCTGGCGTGGCTGACCAGTCTCAGGACAACTCTGAGCATGTCAGGTGGTGTCGCTCTGAGGCATAACTCACGACTGAACCCTAGTGTTGAGGTTTTTACATGGAATTGCTCTTTTCTCCCTTTCTTTGCTCATATCTAACCGTTTTTGGGGCCCGTCTTCATCTTCAGAAGAACCTAGCGTAGACTTGCCTTTTCCTCCTTGTATCTGGTTAACTGTTTCTGGTTACTCACATAACTAACTCAGGCACAGGTTCATCTCTCTTCACATGAACTCCATCCACGTAATTGCACCTTCCTTGCGCTATGATAATTTTTCTTATAACGTTGAGAAAAACAGACAAATGCAAAGACACATCACAGAGCTGCTCTGGGTCACTTCCTCAGTTTCAGACGTCACTGGGGTCCTTCCCTACGTTACGTATCAGACGCACATAAAGAGACGTCATAAGATACAGTTACGCCATTGATAAGAAACACTCGTCAGTATGGAACAGAGTACAAAATAAAAATAAAATACTTCCGTTTATGCTTATCATTTTAAAAACAATTCAGGAGATCTGAATGAAGGTATCTAGCAGAATTCAGCGCATTGTCTGTTTTCAGTTGTCCATTAATTCATTCCGCAGAGGACTTGGGTCTGTGTCATCAAGAATTTAAAAAAGAAAAGGACATTTAAAATTAATTTAAAAACTTGACCTTTGAAAGACAGAAATGACTGTCCTGCAGTTTTGTGGTGGCTGCAGGCTTAAGATGGCCGAGTGAGTGGCATTTGGGAATTTCATGGCCAGTTTTGGGGCCAGGGTTCTGGGCAGCATGGCGCCCGGTGCCCTTCCTGTGACGCGACATCAGCTTTATACAGCAGGAGATACATGTGAAGGTTTCCCTCACTCCTTCTCAGAGATCAGCCACTTAAGTGTTTACTGCCCCTGTTTTAAGGGACTGTTACCTTCTTCACAGGGAAGTGGCCGAGTCAGGGGCAGACGGACGGAGCCCAGTCCCTGTCATGTCCACCACTGGTCAGGGCTCTGCTCTCAGGGCCAGGCCCGTCTGTGCCAGAGGGGCAAGAGCTGTCGGCCAGGCCACTGTGGCTCTTGCGTTGCACGTGCTTGTGTCAGAGGAGGAGGAGAGGAAGGTCCCTTTCTCCCGTGGCACCAAACTGACCGTGACATCAGGGCCCTCGCCAAGGAAAGTCTAGGCCAGGGAGACCTTTGTCTTTGGTAAACAGATACGTGGAAAGTTTTAAACATTAAAAAGAGAGATAATGAGAAATTCTGGTGCCCTGCACTAATGCCGTTGACTATGGAATAAAATCTGTCATCAGGAGGGTTCTCCTTGGACCTGGGTACACTGGAGGACCTTGCTTATAATGCAGGCTGAGAATCATATAATCTTTAAAACTGTCGTCTACTGATGAATCAACAGTTCACATCATCTGCTTTCCTTGGGCCACGTATTTAGGTATTTAAGGAAGATCACTAGGTCTTTGTAGCCCAGATGCCCTCCGTGACTCTTCTGTATCTTCCTGTCCCGACCCTTTGCTCCCAGGCCCGGTTCTGTCTTCCCGTGTTGGAGGGACTTGGAAAGCGAGGTGCGTTACGGACATCCGTGCCCACCTGCTCCCACTTCCCACCCTCCCTCTTAAGGCGTCCCCGCAGGTTCCCCCTCTGCTTTCTGAACCAAGCTCCGCTCTGAGCTCTGGTTGGTCCACACCCTTTGACGAGCCCTCAGGACCAGACACAAGATCTCAACAGGGGAGCATGACCTTGCTTGATGACACTGGGGTGTGGTTGGCCCACTTGCCCAAGTCACTTTCTGAATCTGAGGTTCCGTTAAGCCAATTTCCCCCGTCACTGTTTCTTTGAATGTTTTGAACCCGTAAGTGGTGTATACGTTATTCCTGTTAAAACTAGATTTGCATCCTGACCCCGTTACCAGGTTGGAACTAGCCCCTCAGGCTCCCGTAAATCTGCTAAGCACTCCTCCACTTTCCTGTAAATGGGTTGGCCTGGGGACATTGAGGGATGGGCTGGGACTCACTCCCAGGAGATGAGACCCAGGGCCTTTTCGCTCTGCTGCATGGATTCCCTGCACCAGGAAATATCCCCAGGGGATTTGGGTACGTGCCCCCCCCAAAAAAAAAAGAATCGGTGACTTAAAAATCATCAAACACTCACTTGGACTCCCAAGTACGCCTCCTGTGACTCTTACTGTGTCCCGGTATTGACGCTTTGTGAAGGAAGGTGTGGGGCCCGCTGCGAGCACTCAGGCAGCACTGGCCTCCACCCGCGCAGCACTGGCCTCCACCCGCGCAGCACCGCGCAGGGCTGCCGTCTCCTGGGCACACGGACTCGGTCTCCCAGCACCGGCCTGAGAACGTCCCGCACGCGGACCGAGACTTCAGTGTAACGCAGAAACTGTCTTTACAGCCTGCACTTTTCTCTCGTAAAGTAGAGAGCTGGTTTCCGGTGCTGGTAACAGCCCTGCCAAGCTGCCCTGCTCCTTTCGTGGGTGCGTGTGTTTTAAAGTTTTGCAAACACCTCAGGTAAGGAAAGTGAGTAACACCTCTGACCTGAACGTACACGTCGGCTAAGCTGTAGCTTTGCAGGATCCACACATGATGGGCTCGTGCTCATCAGGTCTTCATTCTTCAGAGGTTTATTTTTGGAGGGAGTTGCCAAAGCGAGATCTTTCTTTTCACTCGGAGATATAATCCAGGTGGAGTCACGAATCCCTTTCTCTGGGCCCGTGGCATCTCTCCGCCTTTTACACCCGGTTTGAGACGCAGGTGCGGCTCCAGGGGAAGCGCCTCTTCCTACTGTTCCCTCTCCGGCCACACGGGGGAGCCCGAGAGCAGCCTGCTCCGCCGAGGCGGGCGGGCAGGGGTCCGCTTGTGGGCTCGGGCTCCACCCCCCGCAAAGCTTCTGCCACTTGACGGCTTGGGTCGCCACTTAGCCTGGGTTCCGGCGCCACGTTCAACTTTCCAGTTTTAGAGGTTTGACTCATGATGCAGGGACACTAAATTAGGGAATTAACAACCAAGGGCCGTTTTTATTTGAGGTTTCCAGCCACTTTCTTTGGAAGTCTGGGATACGCAGGTTAAATTCAGGGCGATTACTCAAATGCCAGGTAAGAGTGCTGTGTACCCGGGGCAGAATTTTGGCTTTAATAAATGAAGCCAGGAGAGATGCCCCAGTGGGCTGTCTGCTGGGCCCGGCTGCCGGCAGATGCAGTTCCTTTTCTGCTGCAAGTTCTGGTCACTTAGTGAATGGATTTTACTTAAAGCAGTGGCTTCCCTTACTTGCAGGCTGAGTTAATATTGTATTTCAGCGTTCTTCGGGGATGGACGTTCTCAGACATGTCCATTTTATGATGGATTTTAACCCGAAAGAACATTAACTGCAGAAAATCAACAGTCTGTGCTCAGGCTTTCAAAGCCTCTCTTCCAGCAGAGCCTTTTCCCAATAAAACCTGCAAACTCGTTTTGTTGGGGGAAGGCTCCGGGGAGGTGCGCCCCGACCCCGCTTCCCTCAGACACCTTCTTACCGACCTCTGGCCAGAAACCGTTTACATTTCTTTGCATCCAAAGATCTGAAGGCGGTTTAAAAAGTCCTAATCGGTCCCATTCAAACTCTCACCAACGTTCCCTCCCCTTGCCTCCACTCCGCGGCCGTTTTCTTCCCTTGTTCTTTTCTTACGTGACAGAGGAAGGCCAGCCTCACTGCCTGCAGCCGAAGACGTTGGGCGGAGGGGCCATGCCCATGTTCTGAGGTCCCTTGGCCGCTGTGACCTCTTCAGAACCTGGTGCTTATTTCCAGGCTCAGCCCGGCCTCGCCGTGGTCCCTGTGTCTATGAGGGGGACTCGGGGAGCCGGCAGGTGCTGCTGGGCCCCAGAGGCTTCCTGAGACTCTGGGGTCCTGGACGCCCGGCAGCGCCCCTCTGTCCCCAGATGGCAGCACAGTGGCGAGGACACACCCAGGACGTCCTGTTCTGTCCCTGAGTGTGGAATCCTCGGTGTGGGCGCACGTGCAGTGTCCCCCGAGTGCTGAGGTCAGGACGTGGGCTGTGGGCTTAGGCCTGGGGAGGGGCCCCCTCAGGCCTTTCTTCCTGGGGGCTGTTGCCACGTCAGCCCTGGTGCTCTTCTTATCCAACCCCCTAATTTAACAAAAAACGGTACAAGAAGTCCATTGGCCAAGAAACGGTAGAGAGTTCGTTAACCCCGCTGCCCCTCCTTCTCTGTGTGTCTCTGCCTCTCTCCAGCCCTCGGGCTTTCTGCGGTCTTGCCCCGGGTGCACGTGGTCACTCCCAGCCGGCCTCGCCCTTCGTCTGCGCTGTGACCCGGCCAGGCCGCCTCCTGCCCACACCAGGGAGCTCGGGTCTCCGGTCAGGGCAGGGAGAACAGAGAGGCCCGAGGACCGGGGCTCAGTGAAGTGGAGGGTCTGAGAAAATATGTAAATTAACCCAGAACTTGACTCAAAACCAAATTCTAACATTTTTTTAATAATTTACAAATGGTTTTTTTTTTCACTTTTTCTCCTTTAATACTACTTGCTGGGTTTTCCAGTTTCACTGAGCGCTCAAAACAGCGCTCTGTACCTTTGCAGCAGTGAGATCCAAGCTCTTAGGACGCAGCATCCCTCGCTGTCCTCGGAATTCCCAAGGTAGAGCAGGGGACGGGGATTGGAGGTGTGCCAGTGGGGCGCCCAGCTGTGCCTGAGGACGGGTGCAGGTAACTGACTCATCCTTCAGCCCAGCGCTCCATCAGTTTGCTTTTGGGATTCCCTTAACGCACATCCTGGCGAACGGAGGGGCTTTGATGGAGAAAAGGTAAACAAGAGCACCATGACCTGTGTAAGTAAAATCATCGAACGGCACTCGGGCTGTGTCTGGACGTGCTCGGAGGAGTGATGGACCTGACCTCTCAGCTGGGTGCCCGTCGTTGGCAAACAGGTCACTGTCCAGCGTCATGCGTCCTTTTGTCCAGCAGACACAGCAATGGACAAGGGTTGGGGCCAGTGTCCAGATGTCACTGTCAGAAATGTGGCCCAGAAGGTGGCTCTCAGCTGAGCCCTGAGGGTCTGGGAGGCAGCCAGGGGGGTGGGAGGGGGCTGGGAGCATCCTGTGCAGAGGACCACCCACCAGACAGGTGGGGGCCTCATTCGGGGCCCTGGAAGGATGCAGGGTGTGAGCGGAGCCTGAAGGGCCCTGAGGAGGGCTGGGCAGCCAAGAGGAGTCTTCCCGGGTGTCAGAGCAGAGGTGCAGGCGGGCTCCTGGAGCAGCCCTGATGCTGGGCGGGGGGCAGGCTGGTGGTGCAGGTGTGACGCTGGGCGGGGAGGCCCTCGGCCTTTCCAGCTGTTCCGCTGACTCGTCTTTACTGCAAGGCCATGTTCTCTCCTCCACCCACACCCTGGATGGGAACAGGGCAGCTGGCTTGGGGCTGGTATATGAGTTTCCCTTAAGGTGTGAAAGAAGTACACGGCGAACTTTGTGACAGGCGGCAGTCTCCCCCGAGAAGGAGCTGCAGTGCCGGGAGCCTGTCAGCCCTGGAAGGTCCCATGCGCGTCCCACCCAGCGGAGGGACCGAGGGCAGTGGCCGTGCTTCCTCCTGGCGACATCCTCCCTTGTGCTGACCTCCGTCGGGTTGGCCTCGTTTGAATTGGCAGCAAAGCCAGGCAGCCTGGTGCCAGATCAAGGTGAGATGGGAGAGAGAAGCCTCATCACCTTTTCAGGACAGTGCCTTGGAATCTCGGGCGACAGGTACAGTTGATCAGAGGAAGGGTGAGGCTTCCTGGGAGAAGAGCAGAGAGGAGGTCCCCTGAGAGTGACGGGAACGGCTGGCTGGGCCCTGGGGAGGAGCTGGCGAGAAGCAGAGGGGGCTTTAACAGCCCGCGTGGGCACCAGGCAGGGAGGTCATCACGAAGTCAAGTTAACGACCGTTGTCTTCACAGTTGTGCCTGCGAGACGTGCGCTCAGGGAAATAAAAGCGAAACCAAGGCAACAGGAATTGTAAGAAGACCCGACCAGGGGCACGATTACACATGGGAACGTAACGTGGCTATTTTTCCACGTCATGCTGGAATTTTTGTATCTGGACAAACGGTACGAAATTCGGAAGAGTGGTGCCACTCCTGGACGGCCTCGGTCTCATGAGATTTCCCCGTCACTCAACCCCACTTGCGAGCTGTCATAACCTGGGCTCTCCCGTGGGGCGTCGAGCGGGGTAGATGCTTAAACACTTTGAACCAAAGCATGCGAGGCTTCGGGTTAACTGCATCCCAGGAACCAAAACCTCAGAGCAAACGCAGCCACCGCGTGGCCGCCGCCTCCACAGCCTGTGTTTCAGGGAGGCCACGTCCTGGGTGAGCCTGGAGGCCTGGGGACTGTGACAGGCAGTGACAGTAACCCTCCTGTGGGACTCGCTAAATGACAGTGATTCATGCCCTGTGTTTGCCCCTGAATTATAAAGTGACCCGAGACACCATTTGTAGAGACGCAGGATGCTGGATTCCAGTCTTACATATGTGGTTGAAATCATCCTCTCACGGCACTGCGGTGGCCGAGGACACGTCTCCCAGCCGCCTCGGAGAGCCCTGCGGGACGGGGGTGGGATGGCAGTCTGGCCTCTGCTCCCGGAGCCCGAATCCCCTCAGGGTCTTGCTGGGACTCCGTCTGGACAGTAGGCCCGGCGGAGGGAAGGCGTTGGCTTTTCCAGAGCTTTGGTTTTCCAGAAGCTCTCTCCTTCTCTTCCCTTTAGTCTAAGAGGAGCATCCCTGATCTGTTTCGTCTCTCATTGTAGCTGTTCCTGGCTCCCTTGCCTCAGGTTTGCTGTCCTTCTCTGATAGACACTGTAGGTCCTGTCATGAGACCCACTCGGATGTGGGATTTAGGACAACTCGGGCCTCTGGGACTTGTTTGGAAAAGACTGGAGAGACCTTGTGATGATGAAATCCTGCAGGTGTGTCCCAAAGACAAGGACGTCACAGCTCTGGTGCAGGAGGAAGCCTCGCTGCGGCCCCGTCTCTGGTCCTCAGAGGTGACTAGTGGTCACGGCAGGAGGACTTAGCCGGCCTCCCCGGGGGGCGGTGGTCTCACGGTGCCCACCCATCCTGGGGATCTGGGGCTCTGGGGCCACCACTCTGGTTGTGATTCCTGGATTTGCGGATCCTGGAGGGTTGGGTGAGCCATGGGCTCAGCCTCCTGTGCTGCAGGAGGCGGACTGTCCTCTTCTGTCACCACGTGGGTGACCCAGGCTGCCCTGGTCACCTTGTCCCCCCTGGGGCTCTGGCAGAGAGTCCAGCTCCCAGCAGGGAAGCAGGGCCCCGGGTTGGACCAGCCCCCCCGGAGCCCTCCCCCCGCCTGGCTCTTCTCGGCCTGGAGGTGCCACGTGCCGTCCCTTCTGCTGCAGCGTTGCCCGACGCCTGCCGTGAGCCTGTGGTTTGCAGGCCTTGGCTCGCTTCTGCTTCTCACTCTCCACAAACGCCAGCTCTTTCCCCAGGAGGCCTTCCTGACCCTGTGGTCGCTCAGGCCAACTCCACGTGCAGGAGCAGAAAGCTAGGGGTCTTCAGTTGTATACTGTGTATACAATATTGTATGCATTCCCCAATATACAATATACAACTGTTGTGTCGTTGTGTATTATTATTACCTTTCTCCTCTTATAACTAAGAGCTCATTTGTTGGGTGCAGCTTGGGGATCAGCACGATGCAGCAGGTTAACTTGGGGAGCTTGTGAAGGGCTCCCGCTGCCGTGGTTGGTAGCGTGGAGGTCAGGGTGGAGGTGACGTTTCCTGCGTCCAGGGCCTCGTTCGCAGTGACACGCCCCCCCGCCCCTCCGCTCCCCATGCAGTGGGCGCTCAGTTCTTCCCATTTTGCAGATGAGGAACTTGGGACACGGATGATGACGGGAAGTGCCGCCTGGGCCGGGTTAGCTCCCGGCATGAGGGCTCATGTAAGAAGGTGCTCTCAGCTCAGGTTCTGTGAGTGAGGCACTCGGGCCAGAGGCTTGAGCCTGGCCGGCCACGGCCAGAGTGTTTGTGGCTGATTCCACTGGGTCCTCGGACGAGGACTCTGGGTCATGGGTGGGAAGCAAGCTTAACTTGCCTCAGACTTACAAGGCTACACCCATGCGATGCGTGCTTGAGACGCGTACAGTGAAAAACCCTAGGACTCCTCAAATGGAATAACCCCTAAACTCCAGTCCCCCAAGCAGTTTCTTAGGAAGAAATGCTGGGCTCTCCTTCTCAGGAGACGCGGGAGTTAGAGGGAGCTTTTGGGGATCTGTTCATCAGCCCTTCATTTTATAAGGAGAACCCTGAGCCCCCTGGCGGCTGGGGGCAGCCAGGTGTGCAGCCCAGGTGTCTGGACTCCGCTTCACCCGATTTCTGACATCCGCCTCTGCTGGCTGCATGTTTAAAGTGAAATTTAATGCCAGATTTTAACAAAAATGATATCAGCCTCTAAATCTTCCTCGTGTCTTACATTCATTATTATAAAGAACTGATTTTGGTGGAAACGTGGTAATAGACAGCGACAGTACTGTTTAAAATGAAAAGATGCAAAATATTGTGAATGTCATTGTGGCTTTTCTTTGGCTGAAACGTTGGTTACGTGGCAAAGTAGTGACCTGTGCCCTGGTGGATGTGGGGAAGGGCTGGAGGAGCCCCTCGGACCCTGGTTCCGACTCTACGAGTCCTGCACATGTCCCCAAGATGCCTCACACGGTGTGTGGTTGAAAGGATAAGGAAAACCTAACTGCATCCCCGATGGTGTTGAGCCCACTGTGAATTTCAAAGAATTTCTTGTAAGATCTTAGGCACTTTTTAGAGGAGACCTAAAAACAAGGTGCGCAGGATAACCTTCAGGTGTCTCCCCTTAACTGGAAGCAAAGTAAGGGTTAATCTGGTGGCTTTTCATTTGGCTGTTGTGCTCCATGTCTAATGCTTTCTTTCGATATTTAGTAAAAACCTGATGTTAAGTTTCAGTGCAACTGAAAACGTTTTGGATGTTAACTAAAATCTTTGCTGTAGTAGCACCTTTAATGCAGTAGAATCTGCACCTTTAATTCCACAGAATCCATCTTTACATGGAGACCTACAGTTCTCATCGTTAAATTGGGTAAATTAGCAAATAATAGACACGCCCAATGGGAAGCTAGGCAAGAGGTGTTGGAAACACGCCCCCTCCCATGACATTGACTCTCCGCATGGGTATAGGGTGCTCAGGCCGTCCTGCTGTTTTCTGGGTGCTGGTACTTGAAGCTGTGATGTTCCAGGTCCAGGATGTGATAGGCATTGAGATGACACATTGGTTTCTCAGAAAGGCGGTCCCATTGGCCACCACCCACCCCTGCTTTCTCTCGCCTCGGCACGGCTTCCCTTACAGAGGATCCTGTGGCAGTTTTTGTCCAGTTGACCAAGAGGCCTGAGCTGTGCCCTGCCCACACCCACTAATCCTCTGATTTCCCCCCTTCACTGTAGGCACTTCTCTGTTGCCTGAGTGACACGGGTCCCCAGAGCCCATCAGGGTAGCCTGCTTCTTGGGCAACCTAGGGATCCAGTGCCCTGAAGTGTAATGAAGTTCGTGCTGACCGACCTATGATAGGTTGCCCTCGGGGAAGCTTGGCTTTGCCATGAGTCGTGAACGCACTGGGGTCTGCGGATTGAACGGTCCTTCCTCTGCGAGGTGCGGCTCCCTCTGTCCCAGGCCCTGCCCAGGCGGCCTTGGTTTGAAGGTTTGGGGCTCCTCAAGCTAGGGCTGGGCCCTGTCCTCCCTCCCAGTGGGTCCCTTGTGGCCCAGGCCTCGCCTGCCCCGTCCAGTCATGGTGCTGGACACACATGAGGCTCCCACTGGGGCTCTGATGACCGACTCCGGTGCCCACCAGGGACGGTAAGGAAGAGGAGTGGATGGTGGGCTCAGAGGACATGGGAGGAAAAGGCTCGCCAAAGAGGCGCCAGTGTGGGACACGACCTGAGCTCAGGTGCTCCCCGGTTGTCGTGTGCACTCAGGCTGTGGTGTCCTGACGCCGCGAGGCGCCGAGAGCAGGAAGTACCCTTGGAGAAGGGCCAAGTGGGTGATGGGGAAGTAGGAGAAGCTGATGTTCCTGCAGTGGCCAGATCCACATGACCTCGTTGTCGGTTACCTGTAATACAAAAAGCCGTCTGGTACAAAGGTCCCCACGTTCATCTGAGGGCGCTCTTTGAGTCCCATGCCTGCGGAGAGCAGACGTGGGCCCCCAGGGACATGCGCTTCTGAGTCCTCGTGTCCTCAGGGGGTCACCACCGCCCTCCCCGTCTACCCAGGCCTCAGGTTCTCTGCCCTTAAAATACTCCACTGGCCCAAACCAGAAAACAGAAAATATCAACATGCAGGGGGAAATGATCTGCATATCGTTCGATAGCGTGCCCCTCTTCCCCCATATTTACCGTAAGGATAATCCCATTTAAGCGCATGGAAACGTTCGTTGTGAAGACATCAGAGCTGAGGATGCTCGCAGTTCTCGGCCGAATGAAACAGGGTCAGCAGTTGAGGCGGTGGTCTGTTGACCGTTCTGCATTCTAGCACGCAGGAAGAGTGTTCCTAGTGATCTAAAGGGAAAAGCCATGATTTCGAGTGGTTTGACAGGTTACTAAAATCTGGTAGTTTGACTTTTCCATTTGATGCGTGTAGACGGTGGAAGGCATTTGATATCAGAATATGAAGGAACATGAGGAGTTGGGGAAGGAACGTGGCCCCAGAAGGCGGTAAATTTGATGAAGTGAAGTGAGGTGTCTGGACAGGGATGAAGAAGATTAATGTCCTTCTGGGTAATATCCTGCACTCTGGGAAAGCACCAACCTGAACGTTTTTGTCTTCCCTAACCCTTCTCAGACGACCTCAGGACACAGCAGCGGGCCAGGCGGGGCTCCAGGGTGTGTGCTCAGATGGCGTCACCCGACGGGGTGGCATGAGGGTGGGGAAGGAGACTTCCCATAGTGGGGCCAGCGAAACAGAGCTGGGATTGGGTTGTGCTGTGCGTCAGTTTATCCCTGGTATTTGAAATCTGCTTCCACGTTGATAACAGCTCTGGAAGCTGGCCCTGCAGTAATTCCTTCCTAGACAATTAACTGGCATATGTCCAAAATCCACCCACAAGGCCACTGTACAGGGCCGTCTGGGTGTATTCTTGTCATCGTGAAGCAATAGACAGGTTCTCCAAGAAGGAAACCAACACTTGGGGATGATTAGCACATGACTGGCTCAGACATCATCAGTTCTGTGAATATTCCATTCCCACTGTTTTCTAACCTACCTATTCTATGTAAGGTTCAGAAACCCAAGTGTCAGGTATCACTGGCATGATGTACCACCAGCCACAAGTAGGCGGACCTGCAGATATCCTGTATCCAATGTGTAACAGACTGTTACACGTTGATTATTGAACTGGTAAGTAGTCATATTTTGCAGGTTTCCAGATTTCCCTCAGGACCGTACTAGTTACCTTTATTCTACCATCATAGAAAAGGTATCTCTGGGATAACTTTGTGTTAAAGAAAAGCGTTTGGGAAAAGAATAAAGAGCATAAAAGTACCAGAGAGCGAAATTCCAGATAAGCTCCCCAGAAGCCTGAAGTCCCTTCAAGCTAATCCCAAAATGGATTAGCTGCCGTCCTGCGGTCAGGTCACCAGGACCCCAAGGGTGCCGTGGTCTGCACAGACGGGTTGAGGGACCAGTGTTCTGAGGAGGGCAAGGGCTCCCCAGCCCACAGGGAAGCCCGGCCCAAAGGGTGGGCTGCTTATTTCTGGAAGATGCCCTCCCCATCACTGCAGTTATCAGCACTAGCCGCCCCCCCCCATCACAGGAAGGGAACCGACCAGCTTGCCAGTGTCTTGCCGCTTCATTTATTCTGCAAAAAAGTAAGCTATTTGCCAAAGCTTCAACACGCTCATTCTTCTCTTTTTTTAATAAAAACGATTTTCCCCATGGGTTTATATACTTTTTACTCAGGAAAATGCAGGCATAAATCCGGCAGCTCTCACTTTCCGGAGTCTTTTTAAAAAAA
Organism: Mesoplodon bidens; assembly: GCF_964165515.1. Taxonomy (NCBI): domain Eukaryota; kingdom Metazoa; phylum Chordata; class Mammalia; order Artiodactyla; family Ziphiidae; genus Mesoplodon; species Mesoplodon bidens. The sequence continues at coordinate 92,785,866 of NC_138168.1, forward strand.
TTCTTTTGGTTCCAGACCGAAGGCCAGCTTGCTCTTAACTTCTGGACGAGTCCCCCCCAGAAGTGCTGGGCTCCCCGTGGAGAGATGTGCTCCAGTTGTCAAGGTTCAGAAGCTTCTGGGCCGTCAGCTGAAAGAGTGTTCGTGGTCAGTGCCAGCTGGGGCAGAGGGTCACTCGGCTGCTGGTGGACCGGCGACCTCATGGCTTTGTGAGCTTTAAAAACCGCACTCGTTTCTCATCTCGACATTCTTTGTTCAAAGGACGTGTTTTGTGAAGCCTGATATGAAATGAGATGAAGTTGGGGTCCTTGGGAAAGTGGGGCGCCCCCCGAAGCCAGCAGCCAGGGCTCAATTCGGGGCCTGTGGTGTTGGTGGGGAGGGGCTGAAAGGACCTCTGGGCAGCGTTGGAGGGAAGGGTGAACGTGACCGTGGCTGGGTCACCACCTGCTGCATCTGTGGACCAGGAGGCCACTTTTCTCATTCAGAGTCAGGGAACCAAAGTCTGGAGGAGAAAGCATGTTTTTCGGGTCCTGTGCACACGCCCTGTGTGTGCTTCCGGCCTTTGTCCCGAGGATGAACTCTTCACCCCTGGATGCGGGCACACATGCCCTGTTCACCCCTGTGTGGGTGAGGCTCCCACAATCCCCTGCGGCTGCAGCCTTCTGTCCTGAGCCAAAGGTTCAAACCGAATAGAACTTACGTCTCATCCACGTGCGTCTCATGGCAGGTGAACTAGGCTTAGCACACCTTGTTGTGAACAGTTGTGTTTTACTTTCAGATGCCCCCCTCCTGAGTTTATTCGGACCTTTCCTGTGGACCAAGGATGCTTTTCCTTTTGATCTGCTGAGCATGGTATTGTTCTTATTTAGACTTGTCTTAAATTCAACGTGACGCCTGTTATGTGAAAGGGGTTACTGTGTATGTAATGAAACTACAGCAAAAAGTTGTAAACTAGTCTATGTTTCTGAGGAAGCACCACTAATTTTTTTTTTTTTTGTCTAATGGATGCATTTCATTAGTAATTATTCCTGAAAACCACTCCAGGGAGCTGGTAGGTTTGCAGCCTTTGACATTCCCTGGCTTAACTAAGACGCTCCCTGAATCAGTATCAACAACCCGGAACAAAATAAGGAGCTGGAAACAAAATGCTTGGAATACTGACCCGTGTTTGTCTCCAGGCAGATAAATGAGAAGCTCTAGGGCTTTCACGTCCCAGGCGCTGAGAGCAGATACGGAACGTGTGAGGTCAGGGCCCTGAGGGTCCTGCCGTGATTCTGGGAGCCAAGGTCCTACAGGGAGGGACGCCACTAAAATCACTGAGTGTTGATGCTGATAATGAAGTTTTCTAACCACAAAACCCATTTCTGCATCACAGGCTAAATGTTTCCCAAGCGCTATATTAATATTTTCACAAGTCAAGCAGTTTTATTGATGATTCTGCTTTCCTGTGTCTCAGAAGGAAACCGTAGTCATAGACAGCTGTAACCATCAAGCCTTATAAGTTAGCATTTTGTGCTAATTGCATAAGGCGGGCCTGGCTGCCCTTCCCTGGTGGGCCTGCTCATCGCTGGGCTCGGGCTTCGGCTGCTCCAGGACCAGCGCAGGGACAGGGCTACCCCCAGGCCTCCCAGGGGCCAGGCTTCCTTTCCCTGACTGTGGGCTGGCTCTTCTGCGGCCCGACTGCTAGAAGGATCTTATCCCAGGGTAAGAGCTGCGTCTTCCAGAGTTTGTCTCTGCTTCCTCCCCGCCTCATTCTCTCAGAAATCCCAGAGCAGTGCATTCCCCAGTGAGGCACATTTGGCCAAACTGACAGCAGGCGGGTTTTGCGAGGGGTAATTGAGCGTGTTTTGTAAACAGATCCTGGGTCACTAGTTTATATACACATGAAGACTTGGTTGGTTGAGCATAGAGCGGCAGTAGGATTCTAAGGGTCAGGATTTGAATACAGAAGCAATTTTCTGAACCTTTCTTTTTGTCAACGGTGTCCTGAAATCAATTAACTAGCAATTCAGAGCGTCATGCAAGTTCAGACCGGCACCAAACGCCAAATCGCATGCCTCTGTGGTAAAAATAAGCAGAGCGTTTGGTCCCTACTGGCTTAGCTGGTCACTGCAGATGACATTTCAAAGACAAAGACCGTTTACCACATTTGAATGTTGCCAAGATGCCCAATTTGCAGTCTCATCAGAAATGCTTTCTCATCTCTTCAAGAAAATGGAACGGAAATTTCCAGTTCGTTCAATGAAATTGTGCTTACGTCTTTTTCCCTTGTCTTTGGGATGGAGGACTAAATTAGAAACAATAATTTTCTCTGAGCTTGATCTGTTCATAGGAAATACATACGGAATTTTAAATATATTCATTTTCTCAAAATTGGCCTTTCTAAGTGACCGTGTGTGTGATTTAGTGCAGAATCTCTCATAGTGCGAGTCAAGGCTGGCGTCCATCAGGGCCACCTACTGTGCCAAACAGAAATGTGGGTTTGCACCCACTCTCGGTCCCCTGAGTGAAGGTCTGCAGGGTAGAGACATGCTCTTTTTGAAGCAGAATCTCCAATGATCCTTAAGGACACAAAGTTTGGGAATCACCGACTTATATTAGTTCTGTGGAAAGTCTTCTAGATGTATGGCATCTTTTCTTTTTCAAGAAAAATGATTTGCCAGTTAACCTATTTTGCCATATCTGTATAGTTTATTGTTTAAAAAAGTCCAATTTTTAAACTTGGCCACCTGTGACAGGACTTTATTTTACGTTGAACAGGGATGGCCAAACTTGGAAAGATATTTCTATTCCAGTATTCGATAAAGTGTTTCTCTGACCTTTTATTTCTTAATGAAGCCATAGTCGTTGCATCTAAGGCCACAGATGCCAAGACCCTGAAAATTAGCGAGAAGTCTGAATTTTCTCTTCCGTTGCCATTTGACGTACTTCCGGGATAAGTTTTACCAAAATATCAAAAAAGAAAAATACCAAATGTGAGATGCTGAGAGTTCATCATATATACATTCTGCTGTATCTACTTTATTTTATAATAATACTGTGATTTCCACTTTACAAATCATCCTTAAAAACCTTGAATATATGTGATGCACGTTGTAGGGTGGACCACAGACTCCCACCTTGGATTCTGGGTGTGGGCTGTTCAGGGTAATAACCCTGCCTCCTGTCTATGTGCAAGGAAGTTTCCACATCACGGTGCTATTGCTTTCGGGCATCTTGACTTGCTACTAACAGTATAAGCCTTTTGCCCAATAGATATCATCACAGATCGCATTGCTCATGAGAGAGCAGACATACAGGCATCCTTCCCTCCAAGGCTTGCATGAGGCCAGGCTGCAGAAGGAGGTCAGTGTCCTAGGAACGAAGCCATGTTTCCACATTCCATTTCTCACAGCTACTGTAGAGTCAGCAGAGAAGTCCTCACAGCTTATTCAAAAGGCCAGGACCGGAGTGTGCGTTGCGTGTTGGGAAGCGGTTCCCTCGCCTCCGCTCTGCCCCACATGGTCTCCTCTGTCCTGTGAGCATCACGGGCAGGTGGGCGGGACATCTCAGGGCACCTGGGCAGACGGTGACTCACGCACCCAGACAGGCTTCAACTCCCCCCCGGCTCTTGCCCAAGCCGGCAGGACACTCTGTCTTCTGGCGGAAACGTGCTTTGGCGTGTGGGGTTGTCAGTCCAATCTCGACACCTCAGTGTGACTACAGTCCAGGTGCTGCCAGGTTCTGGGGGACGGGACGGGGGCCGAGGATGGCGGCCTGCTGAGCAGGTGCCGGGGGGTGGGGGCGGTGTCCGAGATGCGAAGTCCTGCGCTCTCACCTGGACAGTGAGGTCGCGGGTTCAGAGGTCAGGGCCCACAGTCACAGCAATGTGGTTCCTTGCTGACCGGCTGGGCTCCTGTCCTGCATCACGGCCCTTCTTGCTATTTGGGTCCCTTTAGTGAGTCTGGGGGCTCAGCACCAACCCTTCCCGCCTCCTCTCCCAGGTGGGGAGGATGGCCCAGGCCTCTCGTGCTTCTCTCAAAGGAGGATGCTGCGTAGACCCCGAGTCTCCCTGAAGCGGCCCCCAGGCACCGGCTGGCTGGGTTGCGCAACCTTTGGAAGGTCGCAGAGCTGTGAGGTAGGGGCCATGCGACGAGCCCAGGACCCTGGCGCTCGGGGGACAGTGGAGCAGCTGGGAAGCGGGTGTGGCGTGTCCAGCCCTGCCCCCTGGGAACTGGACGGCGGCGGCTGAGCCCGGCTGATGGCCCTTCATCAGTTCATGCTGTGGGTAGGGGGTGTCCTGTAACGGGGGTGAGTGCACCCCAGTGAGTGTGTGTGTGTGTCTGTGTCTGAGCACGTCTCTGTATCTGGCACCACACGCACACACGCAGCCCAGGCTGTGTCAGGATCAGGGTGCCCCGTGTGCCCCCTGCACCGTGTCCACACCCCTGGATTGGCTGAGGCCTCCTTCCCACGCATGGGCACTTAGCGGCGTGGGGAGGGGTGGCAGGTGGCCGGGAGGAGGGCGGCCTGGCTGGTCCCACCATGCCACCCTTCCTGAGTGTGGGCTCCATGCCTTTGTGCCCAGGGGAGGGTGATGCTAACGGCCCCCTGGGCCCTAGTCCTGAGTTAGGGGGGCTTTGGGGCACCTTGGATGAGCACACAGCTTCCCTGTCACCAAACATCCTGCTGGGTGCCGTGGCCGCCACCCGCTCCTGGATTGTGTCCCAGCGCTGCCTGGTCTTTTCTGTCCTTCCCTCCGGTGCTGAGCTCTCTGTCTGTCTGCCTGGTGCTGGGCGGGGCCCTCTGGCCTCCCCACACCTGCCCTCCTGGTAAAGCCGCTCCAACCATGCCTTTTAAGACCACCTGCACTCCAAGTGTTTCCAAGTGTCTCTGTCCAGCCAAATTCCAGACATAGTACCACTGTCCCCCTGGTCTCTGCATGGCTGAGGCCACTGTGCACAGTCACACAGGCTGCGTACTGCACAACTCTGCGGGTGTCATGAGTATGTGTGACAAAGCATGTGACCAGCCTAGGGTCACGGCCCAGAAAGCATTAGTTATTGGCCCCGTTGTTGGATTTAGAAAACGTGGAGCAAGTGACCGGGTGTCAGTTGCGCAGCTCAGCTCCTAGGGCATGTTAACTCTCAGCACTTGGACATGGATGCGTCTGAGGGGGTTCAGGCTGTGAAGTGCGGCTTCTTAGGTTGCTGGGGTGTGTTAACGTGTTACTTTTAAATGATAGAAAACTAGCTTCTAGCCATAGGACTAAGGATTCAGGTACATCTTTAAAGAAAAGAGAATGTAGGATAGATGTAGCTGTAATTTCAGATTCGCTTACTTATGTTGAGTCGACACTCATGGTACAGGATTCCATCCGATAGTTTCCCATGTAAGAGACCCCAGAGAGCCTGGAATCAGGAAGATCACATCCTGGCTCTGCCGCTGGGTGGCTTTGGCCAGTCAGCCTCTTCCGCTCTTGGTCACCACTGTGAATGCGATGCTGCTCTGGGCATGCTCCGGGGAAGCTCCAGGGATGGCCCCCGGGAAAGCCTTTTCACCTCTCCAGACGTGGATGAAGGCACTCGTTTACTTGTTTATTCCTGAGACGTCTGTGAAATGACTGCCACGTGCCCGGCACACGCAGAAGTGCCGGATGGATAGACTCTGCCCATCCCGCTCCAGCCTGTGACTCTCAGGGGAGTGCCTGCCGTCCCACCCACCAGTCGGATGTGCAAACCAATGGCAGCTCCTGTAAAAGGTCCATGGAAGCCTTGGGGAGAGGAGATGAGGAGCCTGCCAGGAAGGGGATGGGCAGGAGGCTGAGGTTACGTGGGGGGAGGGGGAGGGCCCCAGGAGGCTCCCAGACCTGCCACACACAGCCACCCGGGCTGGGAGGCTCGACACGGGAAGGACGGTGGCCAGGCCGGGAGGAGGTGAAGATACACCTCAGATATGCTGCAGTTCGGGTCCAGACCACCACAATAAAGCGACTATCACAATAAAGTGAGGCACATGAAGTTTTTGGTTTCCTGGCACACATAAAAGTGATGTTTACCCTACACTGTAGTCTATTAAGTGTGCAATAGTATTACATCTAAAAAGGCAATGTGTGCACTTTCATGAAAATACTTTATTGCTAAAAAAATACGAACCATCGTCTGAGCCTTCAGTGAGTTGCAGTAGCAACATCAAAGATCACTGATCACAGAAACACAACAAATATAATACTAACGAAAAAGTTTGAAACATTTCAAGCATTACCAAACTGTGACACAGAGACACAAAGTGAGAAAAGGTTGTTGGAAGAATGGCGCTGATAGGCTTGCTTGATGCAGGGTTTCCTCAAACCCTCAATTTATCAGAATTGCAGTATCCACAGTATCCATGGTAAAACAAAGTCTGCCTGTACCGACCAGAGGGGTGAGGTGGAGGCAGGAGAGAGAGGGGATGGGCTTGGAGAGGGTGGGGGTGAAGGGGTCGGGGTGTTGGTCCCTCCAGGCATGTAGAGGTCATCCATGGTGGGGCTGTTGCCCTTGACCAGGTGGACAGGCGGGAAGAGGGGAGGTTTGGGACAGGGTGACCTTGAGGTGTCAGGATGTGATGACTGTTGTCTGCTGAGTGACCGTGCACATTGACCCTTCACATGTTTGGTGTCCTTAAACCTCCTACGAGTGCCCTGGAGAAGGTATTGTTGTTTCAGTTTTATGGATGCAGGACACACAAGTGGATAGTCCAGGAATTTAAGTATTTCTGATCCAAACTATTTTATTTTGTTTTTAGCTGTCCTAAACTGTGCAGAGGGCAGCTGGAAGTACATGAGAGTCTTGGCTACGTTTCAGAATTGGGGGAGTCAACACAGATACGGTGGTGATAGTCATGGTGGAAATTTGTTTTCGACCCACAGTTTTCGTTATATGTGATCGGTCACTCATTAGACGAGAAAGTGACATCCAAGCTTGTCCGAGGGGCATAGAACATATGTTTTCTGTGTCTTGTTAGGTGTTTGGGGTATTTACTTTCTGTTATTGCTTTTTGTAATTCATTCTTTTTTCTTTTATTACTATTGACGCGTCTATTTGGGTGATGGGCATATAGTTATATATTTTCAGTATGTTTTAAGTGTTTTATAAGTTAAAAATAAAATATATAAAACGTGATTTTTTAAAAAGTAGCTCAGGTCCACTATAGAAATTTGAAAATAAAAGAGCACATGAGGAAAGTACCAGTTTCCTGTAATACTGTTGCCTAGAGCTTAAACAGTGATACAACTTTGCAGTACTGACGTTTTGCAATCTTTCATCTAGGCTGTGTGTGTGTGTGTGTGCTTGATATGGGTATATATGTGTATGTGTGTGTGTATGTAAACGTGGGATCATGTTCTACATTTTCATTTTAAATAATTTTGTTTAAAAATATCTTCTACCTCTTTTATATGATTTTTAATGGCTTAACACATTTCTGTTGTATGGATTTAGAGTAATTTGTTTATCCAAACCTCTATTGTTGGATATTTCATTTCCTTCAGATTTATTTTGCTATTAAAATAATACTGCAGAGAACAGTACTGTGCATACATAGTTATATGCTCTTCTGATGTTTTTCATCACATATACTTTGGATGTGGGATTCTTGGGCTTCAAGATTGTAAAGGCCTCTAATACGTAGTATAGAATTAGCCAGGGTTTCTGTGAGATGGAACTTTTGGCTCCGATGGGACAGACTGCTGAAGCAAAGCACTCCTGAAAGTTCAGAATCAGCAACTTTATTTTCCCTGGTTTCTGATCTAAGAATCTATGTTCATTATAGACTTTTGTTCGCAATAATACTGATGACTCCAAACCTTTAACCGAAGTTGAATTAAATTAGATGCTTTTTGAGTCTCAATTAAGGTTGGTTCACTTTAAAAGCTCCAGGATCGGCAGTTTCATTTTCCTGTGATTCTGCACTTTTCAAATCCTCGTGTGGCCTAGGAGCAGATGAACCCAGATCCTGGAAGAACCGTCTTTCCTGTGGATGCTCCAGCTCCGAGGCGAAACGGAATTGCCCGGATCGATGGCCAAACCTCAAGCACATGTGTGACCACCTCTGAGATCACCGACCACAGCCCGCCCTGCCCTCCCCTGCCAAGCCTCCAAATCACTGCTCTTCACCTTTTCAATTTGCGGAGCCTGGAAATGCATGCTTTGGGCTTGTCACACGATCCTTATTATTAGACGTGTGCTTAGATGGACTTCCAGGCATCTGTTTCTCTCCCCTGGAAAGTCTGACCAGTTGGTATTTTTCTAACTTCCTTTTTCTGCTGCGAGAATGGACAAGCATGTTTGGAAGCTTTGGGCTTTCTTCTGTGATACCTCGAGGCCCAAAAGGAAAAAGATGATGGGACAAGAAGTGATGAAGTGTAGTTTTGCATATTGTCTGTGAGACCTGGCTGTTTGAGGTTGGGTGGCAGCTGGTGGAAGTGTGTGTGTGTGTGTGTGTGTGTGTGTGTGTGTGTGTGTGTGTGAAGGTATTGGAAGGGAACTCAGGGAAAGTACTTTCCTGTGTTGTTCTAAAGAGTTATCTCCAAATATACTTGCCTTTTTGGGATCTACTCGCAATGAAACCCAAAACACACACCAGAGCTACCTGGCAATTCTCCAGCACTGCATGTTCTGCAAAGCGCCCCACCCCACTTGGATCTTCTCAGGACGCAGTGACCATGTGTTACTGCTCCAGCTTCTCCCATTTTCTCCCAGAATAACTGAGCGTGTGGGAACGCGTGAGTCTTTGCTGAGTGGATCTCAGGCCTGCCATACCTCTGATGGCCTGCAAGACCCGTGAAGCAAAGTGGGGCCTTCGACAGCTGCTGCGTGCCCACCCATTGATGGATATTGGGGTTGACGTCCAAGAGTCACCCGCCACAGTTCCTGGCCTCGGGGGTTCAGGCCAGTTGGGAACACAGGGACAAGAGGAGAGGCCAGAGCACCAGTTGTACCAATGCGCTGGAGAGATGGGTTGTGTGGGATAAAGGATATTGTAGCTGGGGATGTGACCGTGGCTGGGGCAGCCTGAGTCTGAGTGAGTCCTCAAAGAAGTGCAGGATCTTCCCTTGCAGAAGCGGCCAGCATGGCATCGTGAGATGGGTGGGAAAGTGGTTTTAAAATGAGTGTTTCTGAAGGAGGGATGAGGGCCGTGTGCTGAATGGGGTCTCCTAGTCCAGTGCTGCGACTGGCAAGGCAGACGGGGAAGGGGGTTCACCTGAGGCAGAGAGCCTTTCCTCAACAGCCCACCCCACTGGAGCTTCAGGTGCTGCCATGTTGAGCGTGTCTCTGTCCATCTGAGCCCAGAGAAGGGTGTCAGGAGCATCTGAGGAAGTGTAGTGTCTGGTTTTGAGCAGCCCTGGTTTATAAATGGTGTTGCCATTAATTTGCAGTTCAAGATACAATACTTGATTTATATTTGTGAGTCCTGGCAATACTCTTATGTATAGCTGATCATTTCTAAACATATTAAAATGTATTTATAGACTACATTTCAAGACACCTCTGTCCCATAGGGTGAAGAGTCAGTCAATTAAAAGTGCTCGTGGTTTCCGTGTATTAATAGCAGTGAAGTTCGGAAGGCAATGTGAGTCTTCATCAGATTCAAGAGTACTCCGCATAATAGAATTATTTCCTGATATTCTGAGCAATCCGAAGCCCATGACAACTGAGCCCCAGAACACGTAGACAGTTGGGGCAAGAGTGAGGCAGCTCCTCCCTGGGTATTCTGGACGCGGCTCCTGCCTAGGATGTCATAACTGAACTTCTTACTTCTTCCTTTCTGTATGTGCCTGTAGTTCTTTTTTGTTTTCTTTTAAATTGAAGTATAGTTGATTTACAATGTTGTGTTAGTTTTAGGAGTACAGCAAAGTGATTCAGGTACATATATATATATATATATATATATATATATATATATATACACACACACATACACACACATATATCTATTCTTTTTCAGATTCTTTTCCCTTATAGGTTATTACAGAACACTGAATAGTGTTCCCTATGCTGTACAGTAGGTCCTTGTTGATTATCTATTTTACATGGTAGTGTGTATCTGCTAATTCCAACCTCCTAATTTATCCCTTCCCCTTGATCTTCTTACTTCTTCCTGTGGGTGCTATTGTTTTGGCAACTCTGGTCCAGCCGTTTCTGGCTCACTCACTGTTGACTGATCCAATGAGTGAAAGGGTTTCATTCCCAAAGTCACTGAAACCAACCGAATGGCAGAAATCAAGCATCCGGTGTCTCGATTCTCAACCCCATGGAACAGGATTCATAGTTTTTACACCCCGTCACCTTCTGTTTGTGTTCTGTGTGATGGGAGGCCTGCAGTCCCCCCGTCTCTGTGCCATGGAGCAAAAGAGAGGGAAAAAAAGACAACTTAAGGAAAAGAACTGCATTGTGTCTTTGCTCCTTATTCAAAGACTAGCAGTGAGCAGTGTCGCCGAGATCAAACTTTGATTGGCCTATTGTCAGGCTTAAAGGGCTGTTCTCTATCAAGTTCATCCCCGAGTTGCGCCCGTGGCTTCCTTCCCCAGAGCGGTACTGGCTGCGAGCATGTCCAAACCCATCGTGATTCACCATGAATCAGTAACAGCGTTTTGGAGGCTGATACATGAAAACCTATCTGATTCCCTGTTGAGTTCGTTCAGATCCTATTGTGGTTCTGCAGTGTTTTACAAAAAAAATAGTCCTGGTTCCAACTCTGCCATCCAAATCCACAGCTTGTAACATTTCATTACACAGTCAAGGTTCAGGGTGAGACCTCAGCCTACACAGAGCTGCCTTTCCTGGAAAAGAAGCATAAACAAGGGCATTGATTCCACCACCCCGCAGGGCGCGTCCATGTGTGTGGGGCCTCGTCCAGGGCGGCTCTGTGCCCTGAGGTCCTGGCCAGCTTTGGATGTGGCCGTGACCAGGTCAGGGAGGTGCAGGTACTGGAGAGTGAGCTTTTGTCTTTTTACTGTTTAGGTCACTCATTCATTCATTCATTTTTGGTTTTACCCTTTATGTACCACGCAGGAGCAGATAGAAGGCGGGCAGCTGGGGCTGGGGGCTGAGAAGGTCAGAGGACGCTGCTGGCCATAGCACGGGGCCCTTAGACACCTCCCTGCCGCCGCTGCCCCCCGCCACGTGGGCCCGTTCCCCCTGCAGGAGCCATCACGCCTGTGCTGGGCTGTGAGGAGACTTCAGGTGGCATCAGGGCTGTCCCTGAGCAGCGGTCTCTGGCCTGGACGCATCCTGTCCCCTCTCCTGGGCACGCCTGCCCGTCTCTCCACCTCAGCCGCTCACTGGTTTCTGCCACACGTAGCAGACGCATTGCCATTTGTCTCTGACTTTTCATTTCCTGCCGATGGAGCAGTCTGAGATCAAGGTGTCTGCAGGGTTCGTTCCTTCAGTGGCCGTGAGGGAGAATCTGACCCAGGTCTCCCTCCAGCTCTGGTGGTTTATTGGCATCTTTGATCTTCTCAGGCCTGTAGATGCATCACCCCATCTCTGCCTCCATCTTTATATGGCATCTCCCCGTGCTCATGTCTATGTCCAAATTTCCCCATTTTATAAGGACACCAGTCATATTGGATTAAAGGCTCATTCATCTTCCTTCAGCATGACTCAATTTAACTTATTTAATTGCATCTGGAATGACCTTATTTCCAAATAAGGTTGCATCTTGAGGGGATAGGAATTAGCATCTCACATATAAATTTTCGGGGGAACACAAGTCAGCCTACAGTGTCAGTGGGTTTGAGGTCCACTCTCACTGAGTATAACCTCATCTTAAATTGGTTCTATGTGAAAAACCCTTGTTTACAAACAAGGTCATATTCACAGGAACCAGGGGTTCAGACTGAACATATTTTTTGGGGGGACACCTTTCAATCCACAATAACACCTACACAACATACTTCCTTCCCTTAGCTTTCAAACTCTCAGCCTTGCCAAGGCGACAGTCTTAGCTTTCTGAATGTTCTTGTAGGGGGACGAAATAAGGGTCTCAACCAAGTCACCCCAGCCCCTCCCAGTAAAACTCTGTTTTAGAGTAAAAAATATTGGGGGGTGGTGCCGGGAACCAGGAGAGCTTCCTTTGGAGGCCATGGTAACGTGCATAGAGGTAACTGCTGTGGACCAGAAGGAGATGGGCTCCAGGGTGGATGGTGACCCCTGTCCAGGGCTGATGCCCCGCAGAGAGCTTCCTTCATGCCACCTCCCCTACGGTTCATGGGGGGGCACTCTGGTGAACTTGATGGAACCCGAGAAATCACTCGATGCAAGCCCCTATTTTATAAAGGCTGAAATCGGCTTTGACTGAGGGAGAGCTGTCACCTGGGTGACCAGGCACTGGCCCGGCAGAGCTTTGAGACTGCAGGTCGGTAAACACGGATGCCAGGCCGTACAGGGCTGGTCCTGCCGCACTTCACCCCACGTCTACGGTTCTCAGCGCCACGTGTCATGGCCACGGCTTCGCTGCGACCGTGGCAGCGGGGTCTGGGCTGAGGCTGCATTGGGGATTCGAACTCCCTGCTCGGACTGAGTAGGTGGGACGTGGCAGGGAGGCCGCTGCCCCTGCTTGAGCATGTTCACGGGCCACGTAGAGTAGGAACATGCCTTCTCTTGTGAAGGGTGACCCTGTGTAATTCTGGGCAGTTGATCTCTGACAACAGGACATATTTCTGGATCATCGTGTATCATTTACAGTGGGTCGGCCCAATGTATCGCATATTTTTCTCATATCGGGCCATCCTTATCATGTTTCTGAGTAATGCAGGGGTTTTCATCTGAGTCCAGTTGAAGCTGGATGAGTCTGAATTCCAAAGAGGCCAGAGGCAGACAATACTGAGCAGAAAATCGACTTTATTAAAATCACAAGTGAATTTGTGCACGTGAAGTTATGGGTGCTCAGATAAGGTAGAGAAGTTATGTCCAGAATGTTTGAAGGGTGGGGTGAGAGTAAAGGGCGAGAACTGGGAAAGGATGCTCCTGAGACCCGGACAGTCTGAGAAGGTTCTGGAAGGTGGAGGCTCCTTTGGTTTAGAGTCTTGTGATGACATCGTCCACACTACCTGTCTTTCAAAACAAGGTCAGTTATAGCCCTAAAACACTCACGGACGACTTCCACCAGAGGCAGGCCGAGCTCCAAGTGACTATCTAAAGATCAACATTATTATTACTAATAACAATAAAATGCTAATGAAAACTGAAACCAAAACATTATTTCTGTACTTGCATTAAACTATCTGCACATACTGAGACACTGCTTCTAACCATTTTAGGGCCACCCGCTCATCCTCCCTCGGTTCTCTTTCTTTGATGAACCTAATTTCCTCACTTTAGAAGCGAGTCTTCTAATTTATTGAATACCTTTTAATTAATCAATCTCTTTGAATTTTAATTAGTTTTGAATTTGCTTCTGGAATTACCAGTGAATTTATTTAAACAAAATAACGTCTCCCCCATTTTTTTACTTGCGCGTGAAACATGACAGGTTGTATTTGAAGAGAATATTTCTTGCGGAGGCAAAAGTAAGGAGCCTTCCCTTTCTAAACTGAAAAACTCAACTGTGATTAAAATGAAAGCTTCAATCTGCCGTTCATGTGAGAATACTCTTGGCCTGGAGCCAATCTTCTTAAAGACACACACACACACACACACACACGCACGCACACCCGCGCGCGCGCGTGCATGCGTGATGTTTATTTTTAATTCACAAGACTTTCATTTTCCCTACTCTGCATCCCCTTTAGTTCACCTTATATTTTAGAGGCAAGAACTATCAGAGGAGTCAAGGGAGACCCTCGTCCCCATGACCAGCAGCAGCGCCAGTGGTCAGGTTCTCCAGTGACGGGCCCATCAAATGTGGTTAATCCGAACCTGGCATGTTCCCCCTTCTGGGTTGTCAAGCCCGTGACACAGGCCACTGATGGGGATGAAACCACATGGCCGAAGTGCAAGCCTGGGCATCAGTTACACGTTTCATTGTAACCGCAGTGTGGGATGATGTTACTAAACTGCAAAGTTGGTTTATCTAAATGAACTTCTCTCTTGGTTACGAGGTGACCATGGCTGTGGGGTCAGTGACACTTTGAGGGGTAACGCGGTCTCGCAGGACAAAACGTGGACAGCGCAGGAGGCACCCGTGTGTTCTGGCCTCCCCTCCTCCCTACACGGCACAGTGTCCTAAAGGCGTCATCTTTCTCTGGTTCAGTGTCGCCACCTGCACAGTGAGGGGAAGTTTCTTGATTTGCTTGTTGAGGGCTTGTTAGGTTCCAATGAGATTATTTAGGAGAAAATTCTCTGTGTTTTGGCACGAAATCTTCCTGAGTCCTTCATAACTTTGCGTGAAGGTAGTTTTGAAGGAAGACTTCACAGATTTGAACAAAAACTAAACCAGTGGGAGATTTGGATGTGCTCAGAAGTGACCTCTTTGAAGGACAACGGGCTTGAACTTTCATCTTTATTGGTACAGATTTGTTAAAAATCCAATTTCCTTTACTTTATAATCTTACCTTGTGCAAGAAGTGGTGTAGCTTTGCACAGTGATGGAGGGAAATGTTTGGTGAATGGTGTACAAACTTGAAAGTAAGTGACAGGTTTCCAAAACCAAAGGAAAAGCCCTGTTCAGAAAATGGCATTCAAAATATAAGGGCCGAGGTATCTGTAGCATGGACCCCATTATGATAAGATTTGGTCCTGTAATAGTGTTACAATTAAACTGATAATAGTTTGATATATTAATATCAAATTTCCAGGTATATTAAATCCTGGCTCATTAAAATTAGTTTTAGATGAGCAAGTTGCCAATGCAGATATAATTTATTTTCAAAAATATATATAAATCCTAGTTTCCTTTTTCTGGTTAAAGGGCAGCTAAGGAAATCTATTTCAACTGGCTCTTTCATCAGACATGTCTTCTGGTTTTAAACTGTCTTTGTGTTGCTGCTGTTTTCACTGGTTCTTGCCCCTCTGTGTTTTCTGACGAGAACTCCTGAGGAATTTGATTCTGTGCAGTAGCCGCTTTCTGGAATTTTGCATGTCAACAGCCGTGGACTCGGTAACTTCAGAGTATTAGGAGTGTGCGATCATTCTCATGCCTTTGGAACAATCCTAAATTAAAGTTTTGTTTCTGTTTCCATTATAAACCTCATTGTTTTCTTGGTTTGAGTTTATTCCAGTCATGTTGGTTGAAATCTTGGCGAGTTTGTTCAATAGTTATACCAGATGTTATTAAGAGTAGTTTTTCCACTTAAGCATTCTGAGTGAATTTATTCTTTATGAAACGGTCAAGTTCAGGGTCTGGAACCGGGCAGCTGGACAGCAGGGAGTAGGCACCAGGGTAATCCTGTCTCTCATTCTAATTAGGAGATTTTAGGGGTACAAAATGCTAATTCACTTAGGAAATACATAAGAATAGTGGGTAGGTCTCTTCTTTTCTTCCCTCTACTCTTTTTCTGAATTTAACACCTAGAGGACATTTCTCTGGATTTTCCGTGAAGCACTTTACAAGGGTCAAAGAACCCATCTGAATCCTTTTGGTCAGTGAACACATCCTCACTGTCAAAAAGATGGGAAAACCTTATAAGTACACAGGAGATTAGCAGTGCCTCTGACCTGTTCTGCTCAGAGTTCAACTGATTTTCCTGGGGAAGACATAAATGGACAAATGTAGCTTCCTGACACTGATGTTCGGTGATTCTTTCCCTCAAAGGCGGTGGAGCTCCAGGCTGGAGCAGCAGGGGTGGAGGAGGATTTGGGAGAGCAGGACGCTGATTTGTCCTTCCCGGAGGTCTGAGCCCTGCAGGGATGGAGGAGAGGGGTCAGCTCAGCCAGAATGGGGGCACTGGTTCCGGGACCCCCAAATCCCACTGCTCATCAGC
This sequence comes from Mesoplodon bidens, assembly GCF_964165515.1. NCBI lineage: Eukaryota > Metazoa > Chordata > Mammalia > Artiodactyla > Ziphiidae > Mesoplodon > Mesoplodon bidens. The sequence continues at coordinate 92,801,743 of NC_138168.1, forward strand.
CAGCGTGTGTGTGTGTATGAGCCGGGCCTGCGTGTGTGACACAGGCTCCCTTCAGGCAGGGATTTCTGTTCCTCTGAATGAACCGCGGAATCCAGGATGCTGCAGTGAAGGGAAGGACCAGCACTGCTCCCTGTTTACCTGGCCCCCCTCTTTCAGCAGGTTCCTCTCCCCTGATGGGAGGCCATGGCTGCGACCTTGGCTAGAGTGGCCTCGGGGAAGCAGCCAGAACAAGCTCACTTGTTTAGGCCCTTTTCTCTGTCTGGCATCTGCTGGTGGCCTCACCCTGCCGGGCCGTCTTCACCTGACCCTAGGCAGCATGGTTGGGGTCCCTCCCAGGGCTCTGAGTTCTCCTCTGAAAACCCCCCGTTTGTCATCCTGTCTCCTGGGAACATTTAATTCTCTGGAAAGCATGTGATGCTTTGAGCACCTTGTGGAAAGCGGTGCAGACATTTGTGATGGGCTGAGGTGCCCATCGGGAACACCAGTTTGGAAAAGGCCGAGGGGCCTCCTGGGACAGAGGGTGGTCTCTTCCCCCTTGAGCCCCTGCCTCACCCCTGCATCCCCGCACCCATTATTCATGGCAGGGGTCAGCCTCCCCGAGGACGGGCCCATCTCACGTCACCCCCCCACCTGTCACCCCCTCCCCAGTTTGGGCTTGCTGGGCAATGATTTGTCCCCCCAGGGGGAGGGGACTTCAGGCCTGTGTGAGGGTCACACATCCCCACCCATGACTGCCGGCCCGCCCCCCCCCCACTCTTTATCACCATCTTCTTGTACCTCTCAGGTCCCTCAAAATCCTCTCTCTTCCCTCTAAGTTTCTCCTCCTCCTGTCCTTGAAGTATTTATCTTTCCTCTCTAATTAAAGGTGTGAATTTCAGGATGACTTTTTCAAAAAAATGATTCTTTCCTCAGCATTTTGTATTGGCCTCATTAATACTGTAGCCTGGAATGGAGATTGACTTGTCTTTTTGCAACTGGTCATTTAAAAATTGGGGTTTAGGAAGTGACTCACCCTTCCTCATTGCTTCCAGAGCAGCGTCTAAAAGAGCCGCCGGTGATGACAGAGGCGTGCGCTCTCACTGCCCAGCGCCGGGCTCCAGGCCCGGGGGTGCTGAGAACGTGCATTCAGCCAGTGCGGCCCAGCAGCTGCGTTTTAAATTTCATTTCACTTGAATTAATTTCAGTGCAGGCAGCTGTGTGTGGCTGGTGGTCTCCGCACGGATGGTGCCCCATGTTCCAAGGTTTGGGTTGAACTGCACGTAGGGCAAGTCGTGAGCTACCTGACCCTGGACTTCGAGTCCTACCAGCGAAATACCTCGTGTCTGGGCGACGCACACAGATGAGGGTGGAGAGCTGTCGCCCCCCGCGTTAGCACCGGGGAGAGGGCGATGCAGACGCCCGCCGAGGGCGTCGGGTGATGGACCCCAGGAGCGCTGGCAGCCCGTTTCTGCCAGTCTCCGAGATCGTGCGCGTGCACTTCGGGGACGGTGGTAACTTTGAGCAGTGATGTGCCGGCGTCGGGAGCTTCAGATGGTCCATGTCAGAAACCTGGGAAGAGAATTCCCCTCAGAGGCCCCAGGCCTTGGCTCTCTCCTAACATAAACAGGGACTCTGAAAAATGTGAGGAATCTGTTGTAACGTGTAAACCGAGGTGATGGGGGAATAGGCCATTTTCCACTTGTGCAAATGCTGACGTGAATCACCCACAGGCCCGGAGAAGGTGGAAACCTGCAAAAGAGACGACAGGGCAGAAGGGGGGCGTGCCCATGGCACCCCCTCCAGCTCCTCTTCCATGCGTCTTTCCAAGGCTGCTTTTCAAAACTGGGTCCTGTGCGCGGGTGCAGGTTGAAGCCTTTGGAGTGGGTGCCCTGGGGCAGGAAGACGCAGCCCTGACCCCTGGGTCGTGTTCACAGCCGTGCGTGATTGGAGTGAAGAGCAGGGACCCGGGCCCAGAGTCCTGGACTTGGTTTGAGTTTGTCCTGGACGAGCGGGGTGACCTCCACTGGGAGCCTCCATCTCTTCTTTGGTCAAATGCGGCAGCGGAGCTGGTGTCCCCTGGGACCCTCGGTGTCGTCATCGGTGCCCCTGTGAGCTTTTCCCACCCAGTCTCCAGACGGCATTCCATGCTAAAGGGGCGTCCTCCGCCCTTGCCCCCAGGGCGTGTGGACCAAAGGCATCTGGCTCTTATTTCCACAGAGGAGGAGAGTCAGACTTCCTGCCATGGGTTTCTTTCTCCTTGGGATTGTGGCTGTGTGGACGGTGGAGGTGCACATGGGGGAGGGAGGGTCTTCTCTGTGCCTCCTCGTTCCCTGGGGACCCCTCTCTGCCTGGCCCAGCACGGAGCGTGCACGTCCCTCAGTGGTGGACGGTGAGGTAGTGCAGCCTCCGGATACAGAGGGCTCTCAGGGCTCATTCCCTTCAGCTCCTCCACTCAGCAGATCCTCGTAAGGAACCTGCTTTGTGCTTGGACCCACGGGGAAACCCTGCAGGAACCAGACCAGTGACCATCCTGATTCTCATGAGCCCGGTCTGCAGCTAAACATCCTTACTTTCGACACCGTCCTCGGGTATATGTTTCACCCCAGAAAGGACAAGATCACGAACCCAGGAAGGAAGATGAGGTTGGGGTGTGGTTAAGGATGCAGACGATGTTTCGGATGCTGTGCAGGTCTCATCAGAGCTTGGATGTAGACTTGGAACTGAACTCTGCCCGGTCTCTATTGGGAGATCGGAGGCCCCTGGCCTTATGCGATGTGTTCATTCTCACTTTCGAAGTGTAGAAATGGTGTGAGCGCGTCCCGGTTCCTCGCCCAGGGAGCAGTTTCTCTGTACCTGCTTTGCCAGCAGACGAGACTGTCTCGCTGCGACATTTTCGCCTGTTGTTTCCTGCAGGGTTTGTCCGTCTGGTTCCCGCTTTACTCCTTTCGTTGTGTCCTCGGTGGAAACGATTCCACCCTGTAGCTCATGGTCTCCTGAGGTTTGGCTGAGAAGCCAACTATCTGGTGTCCCTGCTTTCGGATGAATTCCCCCTGCTTTGCAGGTCTCTTTAATATTCTCTAACATGTACTTTAGTGTAATTTGCTCTAAATGCTTTGAAATGAGCAGGAGCCTTAAAAAAGACACCCTGACTGAATGCCTTTGGAAACGTCACTTCATCAAGGAGCGCGTTGATCTTCCAAGGGAAGGAGAGCAGGGAGGAGCTGGGGGCCGTGTGCGGTGGGTTTGGCTGATCCAGAGACGGGGAGGCTGTCAGGGGATTTATGAGCGACATGTCGTGACAGAACCTAAAGGATTGGCCACGTCCGGACACACAGAGGCGCCAGCTTTTCTGCGTCTCTCTCCCTGTCATCCGGCCACGTGTCAGCGATGCCACCTGCAGGCCCCTCCCCGAGGGCTGGTGTGCAGAGCACGGTAGGGCCCCAGGCATCCCCACGCCCTGTCTGTGTGCACAGATGTACCAGGCACTGTATCTGGGGTGGAGACTAGGGACCCTGGGGCTGACCGGCCGCCCAGCCGACGGTGATGTGGCCAACTGCAGTGTGTTGAGTGGAGGCTTTGGAAAATGGAGTCAGACACGAGCTTAATACTTATTTTCCTGGTTGATTTACCCTTTTGTTTTTAGACACAGACAAGGGCCTCTGTATGATCTCTGTGTGCTTCAGCCTGGGGGTGTTTGAAGCACACATGAGAGCGGCGCCCGCGCAGGGGGTGGCGATGGGGGACGGGCCTTTCAGGTTGTAGGGCAGGTGTGTCTCCTCCCAACACACTTAGAGTGAGAATGCCAGGGTTTTGACATCTGTCCTAAAGTTTCAACGTCTGTCGTGGCCTCTGCTGTTTCCTAGTCCCGAATCCCTGCGCCTGTTAGTTCAGACATCTTCTCGCCCTGCCACGTGCCCTGGTAACTCCATAGCCGTCCCACCTGGTCACGTTATGACAGCTCCTCAGACAATGAACATGTATTGAGCACCAGCTGTAGACCAGATGCGGTGCTGGGCGCGAGGCCTCGGGGATGAGCTCACGCCGTCTCTACCCTGAAAGAGCTGTGGTCCCAGGTGCTCTAATGCGATCGGTCGAGGGTCCACCGTAATGTTCTCCCACATCCCAAATGTGCATTTTCTCACAGAGCTGTAGCCTGAGAAAGACACACAGCTGTTAAACATCCAGTTTGCCTCTTCCTTTGTTCTTATTGGGGTCCTGGCTGAGAACTGGCACCTAATTGTAGGTAAACTCACGAAGATGGTGCCTGCCCAAAGTCCTGTGAACCTTCCTTACACATCTTCAAGTCATCAAAAGGGTGATGGGAAGGAAGATGGTAGGCAGTTTATAGGGAGAAGTGCGAGAAATGCCACATGTTTATCAAGCTCATTTGCCAGTCACAAAGAGAAGCAGAATTTATCAATGATTTTCAAATGGAAAATAAATTTCTCCATGGCTACTCAAAAAAAAAAAAAAAAGGTGGTGACACCTTCAGAACAACTGGCATGGCTTGTATGAAAAGAGGTTCAGCTCCATTGCAGAGTTTTTAAGGCATTTGTAGAATCCACTTTCTGCAGACAAATCACCTCCGAACCATAAAAGTAACGGTTGAATGTTGTCACGTAATTTTCAAGTGAGGATCAAAGATAATTCTTGCACTAAGGTAGCGCTATCCACATGATATTTTTTTAAGAAGAATTTTAGAATAACGAAGTTCCTACTGACTCTCCAATAAACTTAAGTCTGGAGCAATCAAAACCCAGGAGTTTCTTGAATTATCTCCAAGAAGTACTAACAAGAAGAAAAAATATCTGCTTTCATCATTGAAATTAATATTGATGTGGAGACAGGGAAGGAAAGTAAATAAAAAAGAAAGGTTTGGGGGAAAGAGAAGAGATTTGCAGAGCAGGAGGTATAGCCGAGCATCTGCCCCTTGTTGTGGGACCAGGAACCGAAGCCCGCCATGCGAACGGTGACTGGAGGCCAGAGCACCAGAGAGAGGCTGGGTCTGGGACCCGAAGCGAGCAAGGACTCCGTGAAAACACTTATAAAAAGTCTTATGTCCACTCAACCAAAATGCGAAGGCAGCCCAGAAATAAAGAAAACAGTCGCAATGGCCTGCGTGCCCCGGGGGGTCACTGCCTGTCACTCCTGCCCATGAGAAGCATCTGGCACCCGCGTTTCTCAGCCAGGCTGTTGGCGCTGCATTTCTCTGGGTTTTCTCAGTCCTGGGAGGGCTGTCTTTGTGCCCTACATGAGGTGGACGACTCTCCTGTGTCCGGTCCTCCGTGGGGTCCCTGCAGCCTCTGCTGTGGCCCGTCTGCCGGGCCCCCTCTCCGAGCATGAGCACCCCCTTCCCATGGACCCTGCATGTGGAGCCGGCCTCCCTCGCTCTGTGCATCTTCCTGCAAAACCTGCTTCTTTGTCCTGACCGCCTAACTGAGCTCCCTTTCTACTTCATGCTCCGGAGTTTCGTTTTGAAAATGACCATAAATGGGAGGGTCACTTAATGCTCCTACCGTGGACTTGAACCCTTTATGACCGGGTAAAGGTTTCCCAGAGCGAATTCGCCCTGTGTTTGAATACCTGCTTGGGAAGGCTTATTCCAAGTGACAGCTGCATGCCTCCTCCAAGCATGCTCTCCTGCACTATTTCATTTCACTTTCCCAATAGCGGTGATGGGACAGGCAACAGTGTTACCACCTCCATTTCACAAATGAAGAAGCCAAGGATTATTGGGCTAAAAGGACGACCGTCCCAGGTCACATAGCCAGCTGCCCGTCTCCAAAGTCAAGGCCATTTCTTTGACCACTGAGCCCTGCGGTGCAGACCACCCGCCACACACGCTGGCATTTTCCGGCACAGACTGTTGGCCACTCTCTGTCTCTTTATTGGGTTTATAGCTTTAATCTAGTCATAAAACCTAAACAAATTCATCTCAATAGTTTGCCCTTGGTTTTTAAATTCCTACAGATGCCCCATAAATACAACAAAAAGGCCCAAAGAGGCCCAAAGTGATGATGGTGACACACGTTATCGCTACGTTGCTATCTCACTGCGTTATTTCACTTAGGGTCTTAAACTTGGTAAGACAGAGCCCCCTTTGCAGGCCCACAGTCTATTGTCTTCACTTCACATTGCTGGCTTGTTTTTCAGGTCGGGAAAGCAGGGGTGGGGACAGGCATCTAAGAGAGAGCTGAGGCCACCGTCTCTGTTGCGGTCCGGTCCTCCTGGCGCCATGCCTGCCTCGGAAAGGAGGCAGCTCCCTTGGGGGACAGACACCCTTCCCACCCGTGGTTGTCTTCATCCTGTTCTCCACAGCGTAAACCTTGTTCTTTTAGTTATTCTCACAGCTACCTCCAAGTCGGCAGAGAAAGTATTATTGCGCCCGTTTTACAGACAAGCAGATCGAGTCGACACCACACTCTTGTAATTTTGACGGTTTGCTAAACGTCCTGAGTAGCATGGAGCAATGGCAGAATCCAGTTTTCACTGGTTTCCAGTTAGCATCCATGAACGCTGCAACTGGGTCGAGTTAATTACAAAGCACTGGAGAACCGTACTAAGTGGGTTGCTTTCTGTAAGACTCTGTCCGCTGGTGTCATCTGTGTGTAACAAGGGGAACACGGGGTTGGGAGTGTTCTGGCAGTAGGAAGGGGACCAGCTACCCGGACCCCTGGCACCCCTGAGCTGCCCCGGTCCTCAGGGTGCCTCCCAGCTCGTTGGTCTGTAGGCCAGTCGCCAGACTGACCCCACAGCAGACCTGCATGAAGTCACTGTTCTTGATTTGCTTCTGGTGATCTGTGCCCTGGGATTCCAGGCCACATCCTGTCTCATTCCTGGCTTTTCCAGTCTTCTCAGATGGTCTCTTTGCGGAGCGTTTTCACAGCCCACACCAGATTCAGCGGGCTCTCCTGTAAGGCTCTTGGACACTCTGTTCTGCATCGTGTGACCTGGTGATCGTGCGTCGTCCTGCACCATACGATAGTTATTCGTTGGCCTACATGCTGTCGTGATGCCTTGTGGTGCTGGGTTTGCTGCCCTCTGGAACTTAAGCTCTGTGAGGACAGGACCGCCTTTGAACCCTACCCCACGCCCCTCCTGGAGCCTAGGAAAAAGTCCCTCAAAACTTACTGAACAAGTTCAATTCAAGCTGGACCTGACTTTTGATCTACCTTAGAAATACAACATCCTTAAAGAGTGTGAAAAAGAGGCAGACAATTAAAATACTGCAGGAGAGCATTTGTAAAACATGCACAATTGGCTTTTGTTAGTTCCAGCAAACGAATGAATGAGTGAATGAATTGATGAGAGAATGAATGAGCGAATGAATGAGTGAGGGAATGAATGAATGGGTGAATGAGTGAATGAATGGGTGAATGAGTGAATGAATGAATGGGTGAATGAATGAATGGGTGAATGAGTGAATGAATGAATGGGTGAATGAGTGAATGAATGAATGGGTGAATGAGTGAATGAATGGGTGAATGAGTGAGTGGCTGTCTCTCTCGGGGAGAACTCGGGGCAGCAGCTGTGTTTCACTCAAACGTCTCAGCTTCAGGCTCGAGGCTCTAAAACACCATCTCCATGTTTGTGTCATAGGTTTGGGTTCTCTATTCCACTAAAAAGTAGGGAACTTTTTCCTGAAATCTGAGAAAGCTCAGGCTCTAAAGTGGAGAAGTTGCCCTTTAAAGCAGGTGTGTTTATAACCGTGTCCCCAGTGTCCCCACCTTCCCCCCGAGGTACAAGATCACTTACTCTCTCCAACTCCCCAGACTCACCCATGCCCCGGACGCCCTTGCGGTTCTAACCCATCTCACCCCCAGTGTATGAGCCTCATCCTCGCAGCACGCAAAAACATGCTTACTTGGAAGCTACATTCATTTTCCGGTGGCTCATTATTTAGAAGGTTCTTGCTTTGGGGAATCTTACCGCTGCCAGATTATGTAATTCAGAAGTGTTTTTCTTAATGTTAACCCATACCATGTGTTATTCCATATTCTAATCAGATATCAGTATCACACTGAGGAAATTCACCCATATTAAGAGTGTTTTAACCCATTTCTTACATGTTTTCATCTTGTTCCCGCTTTTCCTCTGGCTTAAACCCATGCGTTTATTAAGCAGAAGACGGACCACATCTTTAATCCGTTTGCACTTGACCTACATTTCTACTGCAGGAGTCGCTTGACCTCCAGGCAGGCACCGCACATGCACGCTCTTAGCTTCCTTCTGCTCCTCCCCCGCAACGTACCTGTGCAGACAGCCCTGCTTCGTGAAAGCAAAGGAGACGGGGCCCAGGACCCTGAGGTCGTTGTTTTAATAGTGTTGTTCAAGGTGTAATTGATTTCCTTCTAAATTTGACAAAGTGCCTTTTATCTGCACTAGTTTGAAGACCCTCAACCAAGTTCTTTAGTGAACACTAAATTCTTTAGAATAGGACTATTTTATTTTCCCTCCAGGGCTTTGTTTGGCAAAGAATCCAGCTCCGTTAAAAACTCATTTTCCTCTGTACACTGTCTCCCCTGGAATTTAATTGCTGTTAAAAATGGGGAGGGGGAGAAACATGCAGAAAGTGTGAATTCCCTCATTTCTGAGAAAGAACAGTTCCATTATTTGTTCTACACCATTAAATTATTGAGAATTATGGTCAAATTCCAAGCGCCTGAATGCTCAGCTTTTTTAAAAAATAAAAAATAGAGGCTGCCTCTCTACATTTAGAGAAAATGATAATTACGACGTCTTTCCCTAAGTCATCTGCATTTCCTCACTTGGGGTTTCAGGAAATACAAATAGACCACCTCTTAAACACAAAATTTAGCAGGATTTAGGTTATTTCAGGTTTTCATCTAAAATAGAAGGGAGCTGCTTCTGGGCGGGCTCCTGTGTGCACTGGGCCTGCGAAGGTCCGGAGATGTTTCATGGTCAAGTTTGCTCCCCTGGTGGCCTCTGTCTTTGTCTCTGTCTCCATCTTTCTTTCTCTTGCACAAAACTGCTCTGTTCCAGGCCAGCTGCGAGTCATAAGAACAAGTCTATGAAAACTCAAGTGCTTGTGAGGAGAGGAACGCGGTGAGGCCGTGACTTTGTAAGGGGAGCAGCGTTTCGCGCGGATGGAGTTCCTCAGGGGCGGTGCTCTGGGCGCTCCTGTCTCCTGGGAGCTGCCGCTGCCTGGGGTGTCCCATCGTGGCTGGAGAGTTAATTCTCATGAATCAGTTTCGGGGAAAGAGAAACAAGGGGTTGAAACCCCTCAGTGACAGAATTCAATCAAATGTGCTTATGGGCTTGCTTTATCCATTTTTAGTAAAAGAACCCTTTTTTTGTTGTTGCGAAATCTTGGAAAGGTAATGATCTGTTTTCACTTGCCTCTTGGTTAAAATAACACAGATCATTTTAGCAAGTGAACTTCTTCTCAGGAAAAATGAGAGCCTGCAGAGTCTCTCTCCTGTCTCCTGGGGCCCCACTGAACAAAGAACCGTCCCCCTCCAGGCGCTCATCACCTGCCTCCTGGCTGGAGCCTTTCTCCAGAAATCTGGGAAATGGCCAGGGACCTCAGCTCCCAACTAAACACACCAAGGGATTGTCCCTCACACCCTCCCTGCCACACGCACTCGCAGCCCTTCCTCCCCAGGACCCCAGGTGGGGCTGTGAGGACCCCGCCTGGACCCCAGAAGCGATGTGGCTCCCTGGGCAGTCGTCCCCCCATGGGGCCTTCCTTGCCCTGTGGCTTCATCTCAGCTTCAGCTTCGGTAGGTCTTTACACATCACCAACTAGGTCACTCAGAGATGCAAGGGGAGAGTTTGGGTATCTTTTTAAGGAACGAAGCACCCTGAGTTTGAGAATTTCCTTTCTTTCTCTTCCTGATGAGGGAACAAGTTGATGAGGTCCCTGCAATTTTGCTAAAGTCCATTCCCACTCTTCCTCCAGCTCAGACTGGGACAGGGGAGGGGTTGCTGTGAGTAGAGCTGTCTCTACCCCTGTAAGTATTACCGGGGCAAACATGCCAAATAAACCTGTTCAAATATACACAGAGCCCAGGGCTCTACACACTGCTGTGGAGTACTGAGTAGTAACCACAGCTCGGGGTTTTCTCTCTTTCCTTTAATAAATCGCTAGGGCTTCATAAGTCAGAGCAAACGCCTGTGAAGGGCTGGTGACATTCCAGTGACCAAAGGCTCGTGATGGCTCCACTTCCCAGAGCTTGAAGCTTTATTGGATTCATCTTCGTGTTTGTTGTTTCGTCTGGGGTGAGGAGGACTACACAGGACAGAGGGTGGGACACATGGGGCTTGGGAAGCCCGGGGGGTGGGCAGGGAGCGCCATCAGCGGTCCAAGGAGGGCAGGTGTGGGAGCAGGTGGCCGGATCTAAGCCCCACTGGGAGATGCTGTGAGCTCTGAAGCCCTGTGTCTGGGTCGTCAGAGGGGCCAAGGAGAGGATGGGGACTCCAGAGCGGTCAACGGGGACTGCACGGAGGGGCCCCTGGGGCAGGGGATCCATGCTCGTACCACCCCAGCAGCCCTGGGTCCTGGGATGGAGGTGAGATTGTGTGGAACTGTCCAACAGGGAGAGACTGCCCCCCAATTCCAGGCCGGTAGGGCACTCCTGATGCCCGCGACTTCCAAGGTGATGGCAAAACCCGGTGAATGCAGGAGTCAACCAGGCACTGAATTCACAAACTCAAAGAAAAACATTGCTATTCAGACTATTAAAGGTACACAGAACACGTGCATCCCCGTGCAGACCTGGATGGTGTCCCAGGCCAGTGGTGGAGCCTTCAGGGGTTCAGCCACCAAATGCTGAGCAGAGCAGAGAACTTACCAGTTATCCAGATGTGTGAAAACTGATGGAGGTCGGAGCTTTCAGAGCTTCCCGCCATGTGTCTGGGACATCCCCTGGCACTAAGTGGCCTTAGAGAGCCTTATGCTTTCCATGGAACACTCTTTGAGATGTCTGGCTTCTTTTTTCTTTGCTCCTCCAAGTTTTTGAGAGTCGACCAAGACAAGGACAAAGACTGCAGCTTGGACTGCGGGGGTCCCACCCAGAAACCCCTCTGCGCCTCGGACGGGAGGACCTTCCTGTCTCGCTGTGAATTTCAGCGCGCCAAGTGCAAAGACCCCCGGCTAGAGATCGCTTACCGTGGAAACTGCAAAGGTCAGTTGCTTTCGATCATTTGTTCAAGAATCAGTCACTGAAATGTACACCCATGTGCTTTATTTTCATTTGGCTAAGGTTTTCTGTGTAAAATGTCAAGGGTTTATGTTCAGAGCACGTAGCGAGACGAGTCATTTCTGAATCATTTTTTTTTTCTTGTTGAATGCTCTCTTTTCTTAGAATGTTTTATGACATCATGACACAAATTTATCCAAGGATTTGAATGTTTCCAAAGTCTCTTAAAATTATTCTCACCAAAGTTTTGTTTATTGGTTCTTCCAACTCTTTCTCATTTCACCTTTTAGCCTGTGGGGAGTGTATAATAGCACCTGTGCCGTTTTCAGTGTTGTTTTTTTTTTTGGGGGGGGGTGCTGATTTCACACTTGTAATTTTCAATTTTCCTGATCTAAGAAGCAGATTTGGAGTTAATAAGCTCGCTTAGAGCAAAACATTGAAATGCTTCCCAGTTACTGGAGGGTTTGACTCAGCAAAACATGCTGATGTTTCAAGCACAAATAGAGTCAATTGCAGACAGAGGTTTAACCTTCTTTTTCTTATTATCTAGGACAAAAAGCCACACAGGTAAAGCACCCCTGAGACAGTGTCCTGCGGTGTTTAGCCGTTAGCGCCAACGAGCTGCCCAAGGGACGAAGAGCGACTGTCTCCACTCCGCGCTTGGCCAGGGTTTGAGTAATTCGCTCTTGCTTTCATAATGCAACACATCCTAGGTGAACAGGTTGGAGCCACTGCCCTACGTGACAAAGACAGAGTTTTGCCAGTCCTTGGACGTGGGCACCACTCCCGCTGACACCCCGCAGGACACTCTGCCCACAGGCGTCGGGGCAGCCCAGCACTCACCTTCCACGCGCGTCTGATTTGTGTGCCTTAAACACGTCCCTCGGAGAAAAGTTTGGATGTAACTTTATGCCTTGATTGTTGTTACACACCTCGGGTATCTGTGCTGAGAAATGAGAAGTGGCCTAAGAATGAATTCAAATATCAGGTGATCTACCTTTTAGAGAACCTTCTAGAAACAATGGCCTGTGCTGACTTAGCTTGTGAGAACAGGTGCTGTGGAGGTGGCAGTGAAGTCTGAGTTTTACGATCCTCTTTGGTGCCCTGTTCCTTTAGAGAACCCCCATCAAATGTCCTTTAGGAGGATAATTCCCATCAAACACTGCCAGAGGACGATGAGGAAGCCGCCATATGAAGCCTCTGTGTTGGCCATAGTCTCCGTGGGCGTCTGTCGTGGGTTCATTAGACAGAGGCCATAGGCCGTCCATCTGTCTGGGTGGACATTGACACCAGAGGCCTCTGTGTCCCACAGTTGAGGTCACTCTCCCGAGCCTCCCACTGCGAGCTCTGCAGAGTCCATGGTGGGTTGCTTTTGCACAGGGAGGGTAAATTGGAATTAAGTGCAGATGGCCTCTTGGTGATGCCATTGTTAGCTTATTTGTGTTTGGATCCAGCCTAATTTTTTTCTGGATAATTCCCTTGGTTGGGATTCTCACACCTCAGTGAAGAAATTTCATACCATAAATTTGTGACACAAAAAATGTGATAAGGGCCAGGACTTCCCTGGCGTTCCAGTGGTTGGGACTTCGCCTTCCAATGCAGGGGGTGCAGGCTCCATCCCTGGTTGGGGAGCTGGGGTCCCACATGCCTCATGGCCAAAAAACCAAGGCATAGGCCAGAAACAATATTGTAACAAATTCAATAAAAGACTTTAAAAATGGTCCACATCAAAAAAAAATGTTTTTTAATATGATAAGGAAGAAGTAGGTAAAAAAAAAACTTATTTCCTAAAAAGAAGTTTAATTTAAATCAAAAGGATTAAAATAAAAAGAATGCGAAGGTACCTGTAAACTTCGAGGTCAAGTTTATCTGGCGCTTCAGTTGCCAAGGGTAGCAAATATTAAAGTTACTTTAAAGAGACATTGTTAGTTGTACAACGTAGTTTGAGATAACTGGGCATCAGGTACCTCTGATACTGTAGATTTGGGGGAGTTGGAGCTCTGAAGCGTCTGCTTTCAGCCCTCATCCTGTGGGTGATCTAAGTCTGGTCCATGCTGGGGCTGCCCGGAGAAGGGCTTCCCAGTCTGCAGACAGTCTTTTCCCACAGACGCAGCCTTTCCCTGAAGCCGAGCTCTGAGTGGGAGCAGATCCTCCTCAGACAGGAGGGGCTCCTTCATTCTGGCTGATTTACTTTGCCAGTCGTTTCCCCACCCTGTCCCCCTATGTCCAGCATTTAACACCCCCCAGCCTGCCCTGGGACCACGTGGCAGGAAGTGTTCACGGTGAATGCGAGGGGACCCTGGTGCTGATGGACCAGAGACAGGTGTCCTGGCTGCCCCAGGCAGGTGCTGTTGTTGCACCCCTCTGTCCCCAAGGGCACAACCACTGCCAATTCCGCACCACACCCAGGTCGAGAGCTTTCTGCTATGAAGGTGAGAGCGGGAGAAGGAGATTGAAATGGCACTTCCACTGCACAGAATACGAATATTCATGCGCATTTGCTCTAAATTATTCCCGGTTTTGAAATTGGCCGGTGTATCGTAGTATCAGCTTGGCAAGTGTGAAGATGCATTTTTTTTTTCTTGCGGTACACGGGCCTCTCACTGTTGTGGCCTCTCCCGTTGCGGAGCACAGGCTCCGAATGCACAGGCTCAGCGGCCATGGCTCATGGGCCCAGCCACTCCGTGGCATGTGGGATCTTCCCGGACCGGGGCACGAACCCATGTCCCCTGCATTGGCAGGCGGACTCTCAACCACTGCGCCACCAGGGAAGCCCTGCTCTTAACTTTTGACCTTGAACAGAAGTGTACTGATTTACACTGATGGATTTTTCTCATGTTTCCTTAGAAATTTGTGGAGTTTGTGTTTTTAGAACTCAGCAAACACATTAATATTTTTCTTTTGATCTGAGACCATTGGGCCTGTCTTTCGTTTCAAGAAAAATCTCTGACATTGAATAAAAAAGCCAAAAAAAAAAAAAAAGGGAGAAGACGGAGAAGAAGAAGAAGAAGAAAAGTCTAGATGCCGGTAGTTCTTGGAGCTATTTTGAGATTTCTGGAAACAGAATTATAAAGGATATCTGACAGCAACAACTTCCTGGAGATTTCCGAGACCTGAGGCTTTTTAGTGACCAATGAATAAGAAAAGGAACATTGTTACAAAGTGCTTCCTGATACTCGTCGTCCCCTTTCTCATTTGCTGCCCGAGTCTCATGGTCACTGTCCTGCTCGTTATTGCAGAGCGGCCCCCTGGCAGAGATGGGGTCTCTGTGGGTCACAGCATGGCCGGCATACGAACGCGCAGGGGTCCATGATGTCGAGAAGACAGACCCCTGCCCCACAACAGGGGTTATTATTAATATCGCGGTTATGGCGAGCTTCCAGAGCCCTTGTTCTCTCCCTGCAAAAACCCTGGGCTTTCACTCTGGCCACATAGTGACTACTGGCCTAGAAACCTCAGTGTGACTTACGGGCCCTCTCTCTTTGTTGGGCTGCTGTGACCAGGCGTTACCTTAGTGCTCTCTGGGCAGGCCTGGCCCTCAGGACCGCATGACCGTCCTCTTCCCTGTGTGTGACCCAGGCCACTTGCAGGGGGCATCCTGCTGACCTGGGCCTGGTGTGCACTCTGCTGAGTTCTGCAGGGAGAGAGCTCAGGCTCCCAGCACTGCATTTCTGGAAATTCCGAGGAAGGCGTGAACCACACATGTGGTCAGCAGGGCTGTCGCCCCTGAAAGTACTGAGGTTTTCAAGCAGAATTTTCTGCGAAGCCGGAGGGTGCTTGTCACCTCCAGTTGGTATGGTACCGCCCTCTCTGAAGTGCTCTGTGTACTTTAATTTTATTAAAACACGTGATGTAAAACCTAACAGTGGTGGTGCCCACAGCCCAGCAGCAGTACCTCTGATGCGACTGGCGTGGCCAGGCAGGCAGCCGGCTGTGGATCTCCACGTGGGGCAGAGATGGGGTTGGGAGGGCGAGGTCCTGGCCTCTGCAGCTCGCAGGCTCCCAGAGGTCGGGGGACCATGGAACCAGTGCTAAGGGGCCAGGCCAGGAGGGCTCCACCTGCCTTCTCGCCTCTGAAACAGGGCGGTCGGGTCAGATGAAGACGAGGAATTCCTTCCCTCCAAAGATTTTTCTGATCATAAACGTGTGCTCCTCCCAAAGCCTTTACTCAGACTTGGAGAGCCAGGAAGTGGGCTGGAAGCTTCATCACTGGCCATTTTCCTTAGGCTTCAGATGACACTGCCTTTGAAGAAGGCAGAGCATCTAGATGTTCCCACGTAGCTTCACCTGGAGGCTTTGTTAACCCACAACGGCACCGAGGACCAGGGTGCAGTGTGGTTGCTGGAAATCAGTTAACCTGCCATCATTTTCTTCAATGAAACAGGTATTTCCATGAGAGGAGTCTATGCAGGGTGTGTGGCACGTGTGCATAGGTACACGTGTGTGTGTGTGTGTGGGCACGCACCTGCGTGTATGGGTGTGTATGTGTGTCTCATGCATGTACCTATGTACACGTGCACGCACTCCCATGTCTTCTGCCCGGTCCTCTTGGGGGTCTGTGTCCCTGCTTCCTGCTGTGTCTCATCAGACTCCTTTCGCCCACAGGCAGGCTCGGAAGTGCCCTTTACAGGTGTGGTTGCAGGACGTTTTAATCTTGCTGGCGCTTGTCCCTTGCAGGAACCGTACCCCAGTCTTGTTGACCTTAACTCCCTCACGCTGTCCTAACAGGTCTGATGGTAGAAGCGCCCTCGTTATAGACTGAAGCAGACACAATGAGAGGCAGCGCCATTGCTCTCACGTTCAAGCCAGGGCCAGAACGTGTTGAAATGTTCGTGAAAAAAATCTTTTCTCTGTTTGCTTTAGCAGCCCTGAATCCTCCAAGGTTAGTTCATCAGAGGAGCTGGGGCGAGCACAACGCGGCCTCAGTCAGTCTGCCCTGTGAAGGTTTGTAGCCAAACTTCACACAAAAGGACCCTGGGATCACTTGCACGGGGACCTAGGGTGGTGCGTTGATGACTGTGGTGATCAGTCACCACAGAGGTGCCTCTGATCAGTTGTTTCCCGGAAAAATGTTGTAAAAAACATTGGAATACTTTTATATATTTGTGCAGTCATTTGCACTTTATCTTACTCTTTTTCCTTTAGGACTTGGCCACCCCAGTTAACGTACCCTGGCTTTTCCTATTCTAATTTGTTTCTGTCTTGATGCATTTACAATGATAATACTTAAGATGAAAACTCAGTTTCTTTCTCCTCGGCTCTAAGATGCTCTCTCTGGTCAAGGGACGGTTCGGACACTTCCCGTGGCTCTGCCCAAGCTGGGCGGCTGCAGGTGGGTGGACGGGGAGCCTTCCTTGGAGACCTGCGGGTCCTTTATCACAGCACAGCCTTCTGTATCATTTATGCCATAGAACATGGCGGCACAGAGTTCTTCACTTTCCTCGGAGGCAGCCCTTCAAAATGACGGGTGGGTCAATATTCCAGCTTCTGAAACACAGGGTCTGCCTTCATTCGATGCCAATAGAACTAAAGGCCTGTCACCCTCGGGCTCTCATTTCTGCGGCCACTACCAAGGGAGAGCTGGCTTCCTCGTCAGCTTTGTTTGTTCTGACCCCAGCCTTGTCCGAGCAGCCCCTGTGCTGGCCACGGGGACCCAGCGGTGAGAACTGTGTCCCCAGAGCATTGACACCACCGTGCTCAAAACCATCACCATGTAGTCGCCCTGCTAGGTCCCGGGTCAGTAGGTCTATTGACCTGAAAAATACCCAGTGTAGCCTTTCATTGTACATTTCATACATGGGACTCTGAAGTAATTCCATATCTCCGAGGGTTTCTGCCTCAGTAAGGAGCTTGCTGAGGCTCTGTCTCTGGGGTGAGGACTCACACAGGAAGAGTTAAAGGAAACGCGATCCACTTTCTTCTGGGTAATGTTTCCATGTCATCCTGTGTGTGATGGACAGAGGACCCCACAAGAGCTCCCGGGCTCAGGGGCGGTCAGGGTCAGGACCGCCTGTAAACATCAGTGCTCCATGACCTTGTTCTGGCTGGGCCTCCTCGGGTCCTTTTAACTGTTCTTCTCCAAAATTCTTCTGCATAAAATGTGCAGCAAATCTGTCTCTTCCAATAATTGCTTAAACCTGTTTTGAGTGATTTTAGCAAAGTAGGAAACGATTTGCTTCCTGTTTAAAGGAAAACCATCATTAGAAACAACCACTATAAAACATGGCCGCTTATTTCTAGTTTAGAGCAAGCAGTGCATCTTTATAGTTTCCGTGACTAACGTATCTTGATGCATAGACACATTTTGTGATACCGTTGGAAAAGGAATCTCTTTCACTTTGCAGTTGAGAGAAAACAATTAACAACTAGGTAAATAAATTGCTTACGAAACTCATTATTACTAACAAAGAACTCATCCAAAATTTTTTATTAAAAATCTGTTGTTAGCAATGCCTTGCTAGACACAGGAAAGAAATTATTTGAAAAGCCTCTGCTCTTTCAGATAACAAAAATTTTCTAAAAAATATGATCAAATTTGCATCAAAGCAAAAGTTTTTCTTTGGTCTAGTAAAAAAATGATTGAAGTCCTTGATTAGAAGGAGCTTAATGCTTTGATTTAATTAAAATATTATAATTTTCAGTTAAGCTGGATTTTCCTATGAGGTAAAAATTGATCATAGTTTAAAAATTACTATGAACCAAAAAGTTATGTGATACCACTTCATACCCACTAGGATGGCTATCACAATTAAAAATGAAAAACACAGAAAATAAGTATTGGTGAGAATGTGGATACATTGGAACACTTGTCCATTTTGGGGCAGGAATGTAAAATGGTTCATACACTGAAAACCAGTTTGGTGTTTTCTCTATAAATTGAACACAGAATTATCATAGGACCGAGAAATTCTCCTCCAGGTATATATATATCCATAAGACGTGAAAACAGAGGTTCAAACAAAAGTTTGTACGTGAGTGCCCAGAACAGCATTACTCATAATCACCAAAAGGTGGAAACAGCCCAAATGTCCATCAGTACTAGAGCAGATACACACACTGTGGTGTGTCCGTACGATGGACGTTCTTCAGCCCTAAGAAGGAATGAAATGCTGGCACAGGTAATGCCGTGGATGGACATTGAAAACACACTGTCACACACTTTGATTCCGCTTATATGGAAAGTCTAAAATAGGCAAATCCATAGGGACGGAGAGCAGAGTGCTGTCGCTGGGGGAGGGAGGGCGACTGGCTTCCCTGTGGAGATGAGAGTGTCCTGGAACCAGATAGAAGTGGTGGTTACACAACATTTCCCATGCGCTAAACACCACTGAATTGTACACTTTAAAATGGTTAAAATGACAAATTTTATGTTTTGTGTAGTGGTCCCACAGTAAGGACAAATTATCGTGCTCATGTTTTGAGGATTTAATTCTCAAACAGTTAAAACTAAAGTGTCCAGAGTAAAATCTCAACAAGGCCCCTGAACAGTTCAGCACCTGCTTAATTTTTTTTTTTTTTTTGCGGTACGCGGGCCTCTCACTGCTGTGGCCTCTCCCGTTGCGGAGCACAGGCTCCGGACACACAGCCTCAGCGGCCATGGCTCACGGGCCCAGCCGCTCTGTGGCATGTGGGATCTTCCCGGACCGGGGCACGAACCCATGTCCCCTGCATCGGCAGGCGGACTCTCAACCACTGCGCCACCAGGGAGGCCCCCCTGCTTAATTTTTAATCTCACCACAGTAAGCGTAAAGAGAGAAAATATAATCAGGGAAGAAATGTATCACCTGTAAATTCAGCTCCAAGACTGTTGAACCTTTCTGTTCCACTTAAAAGTGATGGACAAATTGGAAAAACTGAGAATAATATAATTCTGAGGCTGTGCTTAAGATTTTGATTTCTATAAAGAAGGGCATTTAATTTAGCCTCTAGGGTGTATCTGTTAACCACATATGGTTTACAGCGATGTCAAGGGCACGGGAGCGTTCCAGCTGCTCAGGATGAGCCGTCCCGGACCTCGGCCGGGGGACACAGCACAAGGGGGCGTTAACGACAGTGCGCTGTACACGCAGAAACTTTCCGAAAGGGTCAGCCTCATGTCAAGTGCCCTAACCACAATAAAATACAGAACAAAGTAGAAAGAACACTAGGGAGATGTTACTAATTTGGGGCGACCTCCCCAGCGTGTTTCTGTATTTCCGTAGGATGGACGTGGCGGACGCTCTGCGGCCTCTTCTCAGGAGCGAAGGCCCTGCCCCTGACTAACGCTTTCCGGGATCAGGGAGTAACAGGCAGCTGGTGTGAGGCAAGGAGCGCTCCTGCCTCGTAGGCGGCTACAGACTAGCTCTCAGCGATGCTTGACACGGGCCTTGCAGTTCCTGCTGCAAAGTCTCCCTGGTTTCCTGTGGCTGAGTCCTCAGCCACGTGCCACACGTAAACCCGGAATTGAATGTGCCGTCCGTGTGAGAGGTTTGAGAGCCCTCCCGCCAGTGGCAACTGCAGAGTCTTCTCCAGAAGACTGGAGCCCGGAACGGGGCCCGTGGGTGGCTTGGGAAATGTCTGCGTTTCTGGCGTGTTCCACACTAGTTCAAATGTTAGAAGTAATTTGTAACCCCGTCTGTACCCTCGTGGAGACCTTGCAAGCTGAGAACTCATGTCACTTTTCCTTTTAGACAGTCAAACCACAGGTTATGCTAAAAAAATGAGGACCGAAGTCCAGCAGAGCAGTGATTTCTCCTCAGCTAAAACACAGGCTACATTAAAACCACATGTTGCCGAGTGCTGGCGAAAATGCAGATCAAGACGTGAGGCCTGAGCCTGCCTGGATGTGTTCCCCCTGATGCGCAGGCCCATCTTGCTAGAGGCGGCTGCCACGGGGCTTCCACAGAGTCCAAGATAAGGGTTTCCGGCAGCAGAGTCAGTATTCAGACATGGACACTGCAGGACAGGCAGCCCCGAGCCCTGGAGCTCGTGCCCAAATGGCATTTCATTGTAGCCAAGAGATTTTACTGCCAAGCTATCAGAAAGTCACCATCTAAAAATGCTGGGCAGTGGACATGTTTGAAGCACTATCTCAGTGTCCAGAGGGCCTTCCAGATCTAGACAACTTGTAATTTAAATCTGGAAACACTTAAGAAAAATGGGGAAAGCCATTCTTTTCAACTTCTAAAATTCAAAGGAGCTACATCAGATGACGGTCTAAAGAACTAAGACATGTGCCTGGGGTGCTGCCTGAGGGCGTGAGGCTAGTGGTGGCAGCCCTGGGGACGTGCTTCCCCACGGTGGATGCAGATTCTGCACAGCATGTTTTATTGGCCTGTGGTCGTGAGAAGAGGGGCCTTTATTGGGGGTTGGCCCACCTGTGTAACTCCTACCAGGTCCTGAGACAAGCATCAGGAATGAACAGGCTCTGGTACCTGCTTCAGATGGAGCGGGCTGGCGGCTCCCAGGCCCTGCCTTCCCACCATCGCAGGTCTCCACGGCGGGTCTTGGTGTCTGTTTCCTCATCCCTGCCGTCCAGAGCTGGGTTAGATGGGCTTGACTGTGTCAGTCTTTCCCTTTTTACTAGTTTACGGTGTCCCAGGGGATTCTTCCTAAGAAACAGTAGGAACATCGTGCTTTGTATCAAATCATCACGTTGTAGTATTTTCATGTGAATATGTGGAAATTTGTGCTCAGTGCGAGGACTGATAAAGATATTTGACCCTTTAATCTGATTTACTGTTGGACTTTCCCCTTGAGGTGAGAAGCGCAGGAGCCTGGTATCGCTCTGACATCCTAAGAGACTCAGATGCAGAGGAAAGAGGCCGCCGGGTGGACAAGGGTGGACCACAGATGGGACGGGTCCCCTGGGCCGCAGCCGAGGGCAGGAAGGCACGTGCCCCCAGGGTGCCCGCCTGCCCCCCTCCCTCCAGGGCAGTGCCTTCGGGCTGAGTTTCACTGTGGCTCCTAGACCTGGTCCCCACTTGGCACGTGGCCTGGCCCCTGTGCTCCGACGGCCCTCCTAGGATCCGAGTCTGTCTGTGACCGGCGGGGCTACTGCCCGTCTTGCGTTGTCTGGGAAGCAGAGTCCACATTTCACCACGGACAAGCCGAGTGGCCTTTCAGAGCCTCAGCTTCCTCGTTCACCGGACGTGGGAGAGCGTCCCTTCTCGCTCTTCCTGCCGAGGCCCGGCCTCCCCACGGGGATCCTGCTCGCCGGCCGGGTGCCCGCCGGGCGGCCACCCTCCGCGCCGGGCCCCTCGCGCGGCGCCTCTGCCGTGCATCCGCGGCCTGACTGCCGCTCTCGCCCTGTGCCTTCCCGCAGACGTGTCCAGGTGCGTGGCCGAGAGGAAGTACACCCAGGAACAGGCCCGGAAGGAGCTGCAGCAGGTGTTCATCCCCGAGTGCAGCGACGACGGCACCTACAGCCAGGTGTGCAGCCCGGGGCGGGGCTCTTCCCTTCTGTCTCAGAGTGGTTCCTCCCGAGGGGGTCGCTGTCGTAAACAGGGCGAGTCCTCCCCCGGCGCAGGTGCTCCCGTCACGGCTGTGCTTTCCCCCCTCACTGCTGGGAGACGGACCGCACGGCTTCCTCCAGGCCGGCTCACGGCTGAGCCTGCAGCTCCAGTTCAGTGTTAGTCATGGAGGAGAACGCGCCAAGGTCACGTCCAGTTTCCGGGGTCGCCTCGTTTGTCAGTGGCGGCGTCCAATCGCCCGGTGCTCTACCTGGAGTGTGTCAATAGTGTTATCGTCAGTACTGTGATTTCTTATTAAGGGAAACAAATTCCTGAAATACTGTGCTAACTGACACAGCTTCTGGTAGGGAAAAAAAACACACACACACACAAGACAGGATCTGCTGTGAGCCATCCAATAATTATGTGACTCTGTATTTTACAACAATCATTTGACCTTTGAAAGACTCAGGAAGGAGAGAGAGAGACAGAGAGAAGCTGGAGCCATGGGTGGTGCCCACGCTGGCTGGCTGGTGGTGGTGGGGAGCTGGGGCCGTGACAGGACATCCCGCCGGCAGCCGGACCGCAGTCTCCTGACTGTCCTGACTCCTTGGTGCCTGGGTTTCCCTCTTGTAAGATCCGGGCTCGGGCCCCATTGCAAACATGAAGGATTAGATACTGAACAGTTACGGGCTGGCACCCACTGGCGTTCACTATAAACACCTCTGGTCCCTTTCGTCCCTAAGGTCCCAGGTTCCAGAGCATCACAGGTTGTTTGCCGGGTGTTCAAACGCAAGGCCTCAGGAAGCATCAGGCCTCCTGGACCTGCGGTGGAATTGAGGCTGGGCTGCAGGTGGTGGAGGGGGCCTTGCGGAGGGCGGGCGCCACTCGCACTGACTGCCCCGTCCCGTCCCGTCCCTCCTGCAGGTCCAGTGCCACAGCTACACGGGGTACTGCTGGTGCGTCACACCCAACGGGAGGCCCATCAGCGGCACCGCCGTGGCCCACAAGACGCCCAGGTGTCCCGGTAGGTCCAGTTGAATTTACGAGGTGAAACTGCTACTGACATTGTTGGCTGCTTTCTGATCATCTTACCAATGTTTGCTCAAAACTGAAAAGAAATTCAGTTTAGGTGGAATTATGAGGAATGTTGGGAATGGAGTTGAGTCACTGGACAAAGCACAAAGTATTATGAAAACTTTGTTTTTAAGAGAGCTTAGGAATGGAGGATCTGGGTCTGAACCATGGTCGGTTATGGCAATTCGGGACTCTTAATGTTTAGAAATAACCACAAGGACTGTGGTCATCAGTGGGAAGGACCAAGTGCTTTCATTGGCCGAGAAAAGCGAACATTTCTGCGTTTGTATGTGGATCATTCGTCACAGACCCCTTTCCAGATGGTTTATTTGTGTTATTTTATTACTGAGGGCCTCATGTACTGAAGGTAATAATATTGGCAGGAGAAGAATCCATAAAATGGTCTGTTTTCCATTAATATTTTACCAAAAATGTTATAAAAGATTCAGATCATTTTTGTTTGAAAATGGTCTGCAGCTTGAGTTTTGATTAATTGGTAAGGGAGACCTATCAGACCATGTATGAAGAAATTTCATGATCCTTGTGTCACAATTACTAGATTAAGCTTACTAGGGAAAAACATACTGTTATGTAACAATACAAAACATCTTCCTGAATTTTCACGTAAAATACTGAAACGTGTATTTACAGTTTACTTTTAGACCCCTTTTCTGTTTCAAGAACAGGCATCTTATAATTAGAAATTCTGTTCATGATTCAGACATTTATACCAGGAGCCAAGGCACAGGTCAGAACTCATAACTGCTTCAGAATGATGACGTCCGTAATTAGCAGTAACACAAAACCTAATATTTTAAGTGACTGGTCATCACTTAAAAGCCAGGGGGTGTGCATAATGTGGAATTAAAATATACTTATTTTTAAAACTGTTTTGTCATCCAAGATCTAAAAATTGCTGTAAATATATTTTTAGTGAGCTTACATTTGCACCTAATAATTCTTTTACAAGCTCATGGAGTAAATGAAAGAGAAAAAATTAGCATAATGAATTGGCCTCTGTTTTGTCCCTCACTCTGAAAGTTACTTGCAAATGCTTATTTCATTTCAACCAAGTAACAGCATTTTGAATCAAGCTTAGCCTTATTTTACGAAGGAGACAACAGAGGAGATACCTATTTCTGTGATTTTAGTGACACCTTTGAGAAATTAAGTAGTGTCTGAAAGAACTTTCTTAGAAAACCATGAGCAAAGTTGGCTGGATTTCTTATAACTTCCCTGTAACACTTTGTTTCTAGAATCAAACCACTGTACTGTTCACTCACATTTTTTCCAACCAGGTAGCCGCAATATTTTGCTGTATAGAAATGCTCCATTTTTTTCACTGCCCATGTAGACTTTTTTGTTTCAAGTGATGGGTTATGGAAGAAAGAGTATTCTTCCCTTTTGCTTAGAATCTGGTGTTTATTGCATGGAAAATGCCAGCGGGGGCGGCGAAGGCGTGTCTCTGAGGACACTTGTGATGTGGGCAGGGCAGGCTCCCTCCCAGACCGAGACCGAGCTCCCTGTAGGAGTGCCTCCCTTTTCACCCCCGTGGCTTGGTTTTGCAGCTTGGCCAGAGTTATGGGAACATTCTATGAATCCCCAGCTGTATTCATGCTTTTATTCTGCAGAGATATGGGTGGGGGAGAGCAGGTGCCTTTGCTCGGAACACATGTGGAAACTGTGCGCTGCAGGGGGTGGTTGAGAGAATCTTGGTATTAAGGGAGAGTGTTGGGAGTCCTGAGTGCACGCACACACAGAGTTTATGATAGACTTTTGTAACACAATGTAACATAACTTCCTACCAGGTACTGACACACCCTCACCAATCTCGTGCAAGAGTGTGGCAATGAGCATCACTTTGCGAGAGATTGTGGTTAACAACGTGCATGTCAGCTGGTCACTTTCCATCTGCAAACCCCCAGGGGCGTCCTCCTCCCTTCCCTGGGACCCTGGCTGACACCTGCTGGGGCTGACAAGCTTTGTCTACTCTCTGTAGAGCGTGGGAATGATTTCCATCTAGTTTATTACAACTAGATAAACATCAGCAGTCAACAGTGGTCTTTGGCCCTGGAGTTCGCAGGGAGCTTACCATATAAGCACATTCTATAGAAATTTGAAAATCAGAAAAAGATATTAAAACTTAGCAATAAACAATAACAGTCACTTAGAATGCATGTGTGTGTTTATTATGAACTGGTACAGACACACATTAAAACTTAGCAATAAACAATAACGGTCACTTAGAATGCATGTGTATGTTTATTATGAACTGGTGCAGACACACGTTGCAACAGCCCCTGGGGAGGGCGGGGGACATCCACTCACGGCTGATTTCCGTGGAACAGAGGGGGCCCC